>NC_138531.1:26209455-27409455 GCF_964234715.1 Podarcis melisellensis
TGGAGCTTAACAATGAAATAAAACAAAAAATGTCTTGAATAGTGCTATTCAAAGTTTGCTTCCCCTGTTCAAAATGATGCCATTTAAAAGAGAGACAGTTCCCCACACCCCCAGCAATATTTTAGGAAAATTCACTGCACAGCGTTATATGAAATATTGATTTATATGATCTGTTGATTATAAGGGTAAACCAAGACAATTTTTCAATGACTTAAGATAACCTTTCAAATTTTGTAGGATAAAATCTTCTGTATATTTTCTGGTATACACTTCTGTCCATCCTTAAGCATTATTTTACATTTGTACATGAATACAAAATACCTATAGTGCAATTCAGAAATAAGCATCACTGCATTCAATGGGACTTCCTTCAGGGGTGTATAGGGTTTCGGCCATCTTTAATTTAAAACCAGCATGTTTTAGTGGTTAGAATGTCAATCTGGACTTGGCATTGTCTCCACTCAGTCATGAAACACACTTGATGACCCTGGGCCAGTCACTTTTTCACCACTCAGCCTACCTCACAAAGTTGTTGTGAAAACTAAAGCACAAGAGAAGCCCGTGAAAGCTGCCCTGAACTTTCTGAAGGGAGGGTGGAATAAAAATGTATTAAACAAAGTCCTATCTGTGTATTTCTCTCTATGTAGTGTGCATATTATCAAATAATAAAAAACCCCAGTACGTTTCACTTGAGTAGGTCTTCAATATACCATAGTTTTTGGATCCAAAAAGATTGTTTGCAATGCATTGCCAGCAAAACATTGGATGGGGTTTAACACTTCATCTTTTATTAGCATAGCTGACTTTCATCATTTTACTTTGTGGCAGGAAAACCAGAGGGGCATCAGTCTGTTTACTTCCAACTTCTTGTATTATTAGTATGGTTTATAGAAACAATCTACCAAATAAGGAGCCTGTTTTCTCTGCTTTTGGTTTTAACAGATACTCTTATGATCTCTGGTTACCACAGACACCACAAAGTATGTGTACCTCGGCAATTTCAAGCCCATTTATTAAATATATACTCTGCATATTACCGAGGTTTAACTCTCAGCTACAATTTCATTATTTCGACTGAGGATAAATTCCAAGTCAGTGCTATACAAAAACAACTTTTGAAAAACGACAGTGGCAGTGGAGGCATAATCGGCACGACTTAAAAGCAGTCTAAAAGCATCTAAGAAAATCCCTGGGAATCAGCTGAGACCAACACATCCTGCTGGTGCAAAAACAAATTTTTTGGGGGTAACAATTTTATCAGCACCTGCCAATAGAAAGGCGATTTCCTGCAAGATAGACCTAGAATCATGACTGAAAGAGAACTGTTTGTTGCCTTCTGAGTCTGAATGCGGCCTGATTTGAAACGTGGTGTCAGATGTATTAAAATGCCAAACAAAAGGCTTACCCGTGTGGTGTTCCATGTGGCTGGCATCTCATGTGAACTGGATCCCCTTGCCTAGACATGTAGAAAGCAAGGGATCCATGGGCAAGCACTGCAGTGGCACACTGCTCATGGAGTTTCTTAGCGGCTGAGGACCTGGTTTAAATATGGCCAACTGCATGGCCTGATGTACAAGTAAGGTTTTTGGTTTTTTGCACAGATCTTATTATATTAGTGCCATGGTGACCACAGTTCAGGGCCCAATGCCCTATCAAATCCTTCTCTCAGCCCCTCCCATACATCTAGATTTTCCTGGACGTTACTGGGATTTCAAAGGCGGAATTGACGTCCTGGAGGAATTTACGAAAGGTGGCACTTCATCCTGGATCAAATAACTGAATAATTGGCATTTATATATATATAAAAAATAGTTCAACAATTATGGGGTCTTTTGAAATATGGCAACCCTAAGCATCCCTATTTTCCAGGGACATTTTCCTGGATTTACAGAATCAGTCTCAGTTTCTGACTTGATCCCAGAATGTCCTGCTTTTCCTTAGGACGTCCCTATTTTCAGTGGATAAATGTTAAAGGGTATGGAGTTATGCAACCCCTGAGCCAAGGAGATAAGTAACTATAAAACCTTTCAATATAATGTGACCTGTTTTTAATATCTGATTGAAGTGTTGATTTAGTGAATGTTTTTTAAAAAATAAAACAAAAAGAAAAGAAAAAAATCTGGAGATACCCAGTGTGCAAAATAAAATTCTCAGCCTGTGACTCACTGACTGAAGAGTTCAACTGCCTTATCTACAAACCTGTTCCTTGCACTTCAGCCTGTGACATGTACACAAGGGGACATAGGTGGCGTTGATCCAAATGTTGCAGCTGCACTCATATGCTAACAAAAACTACTTTAGGATTTCTTTCTTTTCATGTAACCAACCACACTACTTACACGGCACGACAAATTTTAAAGGTGTTATTCAGAAATTGAGTACATTAGGAGTTATTGGCCTAGAGGCAGTAAAGGGTTTCTCGTCCTGTGACTAAAACCTGCAAATGTGCAGGATTTTGTCGATTGGAAAATCTTTGTGAGAAATAGAGCTTCATATTGATTAAGGTTCATTATCATTAACACATTTGATAATTAGACATTGACTGTGTGGAGGCTGTAACGGCTTCTTTAAATTATTTACAGGGGTACAATATTATCTGTATTAAACCTTAGTCCAGCAATAATACTTACTATGTTGGGGTTTTTTTTAATGTCACTAATGTGCTATTCCTTTTAATTCTCTGTGAATGTGGCAGGTGGTGGTATAAGAGGAAAGTCATAAGAAGCAATTTGGATTTTTGGCGATTTTTTATTTTTAAAGAGCAATTTCCATAATATTAACACTTTTCAGCAAATTCCAGGAAACATTTTGATATGATTTACCAAAAACAGTTTTTTGCATCAGGGATGTGACAGCGACTAATCTGCATTTCCTAAGAGTGGGAAATGGAATCATATTAGATATAAATGTAATGCAAAAAAGTTAATGCAACATTGTGGCAGCAAATTTAAATGCACAATAGTCAGGATATTCAAAGTTGTGGTTCCCACAGCAACTGTAGCTGTGGCTTTATTTGAACTATAGTTCCATGTATTTTTATTATGATGCCTCAAATATGTGTCCCTTGACCCCTCAAGTCAAAGAGGATATAAAGTTTTGCAGGAAATAATAATAATAATAATAAATCTCTACAATGGAGTGGAGAAACATTTATATTTTTAATTATAATATTTGTGTAGGCCTTTGGGATAAAATAAATGAATGACTGGCTAATGTTAATTGACAGATGTAGATCTATAATGTCCTTTTGTTTGAAATCAGGGCTGTCAATGAATTACAGGCTTTTTTGATATACCATCTTGCTTTTAACAGATTGATAAATTACCAATTAAAAGATTTTTTATTGCATTTCATTGCACATGATAGTTTGAGGCTATTGAAGGAAGTTTCCCACTAATGGAAAAAACAACAACACTTTAGTGAAGTGAGAAATTATCTCTACCATATTAGTTGGAATGGGAGAGTAATATAGATTGTTTACAACTGCGTTGCCAGGCCTGGAAAACCAATTTTATTAAACCAAGGAGTTCAATTAAAAAAAACTTTTTACAAAAAGCCCATTTGAATTCCTTTGCAAATAGGTTAATTGCCTATTTTTTTATCAATTCTTGAAATGCAGATTGAATAACTGGTACAATTATTTGGAGCAGCAGAATAAGGAAAGGGAAGTTGAAGATGTGTTGTGGCTTTCCATGGAAAGCAATGGCTGATGAGCAAGGTCATTTTGCTGACTTCCTTCCAGCAGCAGCAGCAGCAAGGGAAATGGATAACCTTTGAAATTTGATCAGTCAGTGCTCAGCATACACATACACCTCTTCTTGAAACAAGAGGTTTGTGTTGTCATATTCAGTAACAATATACGGAAATACATTCCACTCAAAGCAACATTATTTAAAAATGGAAGGAGAGCCCAGTTGGGTCAGACCAAAGTCCAGCAATCTGTTCTTACAGTGGCCAACCAGATATCTATAGGAGGCCTATCAAACAAGATCTCGATGCAACAGAACTCTCCTGTTCATATTCACCTGATACAGGTGTTTAGAAGCATATTTCCTTTACTTCCAGGTGAAGTATAGGGCTCTGGTAGTGAGTGATATTCTTATGAATCAGCGGCTAAGAAAAAAATAAGAAATTTATTTTGAGGGTTTGTTATGCAGTCGTATTTCTGAAGAGCACTGGTTAGGAGTCCTCACATCTCCTCCTGATCATAGAATCATAGAGTTGGAAGAGACCCCAAGGTGATGTTTCGCTGTAATGATCAAAGGCAGGCTAATCAAGCTCCCCATACCCAGTTCATACATTCACCGAAAGCAGTGGCCACACACTATCCTGGCCATTTGAAATTTTCACATAAGTTTCTTTTCGTAAAACTGTCCATGGGCTCTGCAACCAAATCCCAGTCCTCAGAGCTGTTGTGAGCTGTGGAAGGGAAAGCTGGCTGCCTTAAATATTTAATTTATAATGATTCTGAAATGTTGAGTTCCAGTCATCTGTAAACAAATTCCTTCTCTTACTTTTTGGTCCACTGGTACTATTTCTACTTTCCTGGCTGAATTTGAACCCCAATTCTTTTGTTTTTTTATGCCCCTCCTTTCTCTGTTATGTTATTTATTAGGTGAATTTATTACCCACCCCTCACTAGAAGGTACCAGGGTAGGATACTTAATAAGAAAACGGTAAAATGCAATGCATAAATAATTGGGTAAGAGCCACTCACAATCATTCAGACATTCCTAAAAATCCACTGTCTGGTGGCCACCACAGAGAAGGCCCTTTCACATGAAAAAAAACCACCCTGGACCTGATTGTATTTAACCACCACTGGCCATTAATAAATACCTGCTTTCGGGGCAAGGTACTCAATAGGGTTGTGGAAACACAGCTGCAGGCATTTCTGGAGGAAACTAATTATCTTGACCCATTTCATTCTCGGTTCAGACCTGGGCTTGGGACTAAATCTTCCTTGGGAGAGAGACAGTGGGAGCGTGACTCTGTTGCTCTTACTAGATCACTCGTCAATTTTTGGTTCCATTGAGCATGGTTTCCTCTTGGAGTAGCTACTGGAGATGTGCATTGAGGGCACTGTTCTGTAGTGGTTCTGTTCTTATCTCCAGGGACAGTTCCAGAAGGTAGCATTGGATAAATACTTCTTGGCTTCCTGGATTTTAAGCTGTGGGGTGCCACAGGCACTATATAATATCTCATGCTATTTAAGAAAGACATGAAACCATCGGGAGAGCGGTCATTATTACTTTTGGAACAAGGTTTTATAACTACACTGATGATACCTAACCCTATTTCTCAATATCTGAATCCAGAATGCCTGAGAAGGCCCTGGACCACTGTCTGGATGCAGTGTTGAGCTGGGTAAGGGCTAATAAACTATGGATCCTGTCAAGGTGGAGGTTTTGTGGGTAGAGTAGTCTCTGGCTCCTGGAAGTCAGTATGTTTCCTGCCTGGATGAGGTCGCACTGTCCCTGAAGGAGAAGATGTGTAGTTTGAGGTTGCTCTTACTGTAGATTCAGCTCTGTCACTGGAGGTGCAGGTGCTCTCGGTGGCCAGGAGCGCTTTTTACTCACTTGAGTTGGTAAAATAACTACAGTCATTCCTGAATTGGGATAGCTTGGCTACAGTTTCCCATGGATTCATTAACCTCATGGGTGTTTTTTTCGGGGGGGGGGCAAAGTTGTTGAGATTTCTCCTGACACTTTACAGCAGTATTCCAGATATATCCAGGAAATTCCGGGCGTATGGCAACCCTATTGTGTGGGACCTTAAAGACCAACTAAGTTAGTTCTTGGTATGAGCTTTCGTGTGCATGCACATTTCTTCAGACTATGTTTTGACTATGGCAGACCAACACGGCTACCTATCTGTAACTGGAACTATTGTGTGGGGCTACACTTAGGGTGGGACTGGAGGCTGCAGGTGGTGCAGAACACAGCAGCTAAATTGTTTGTGAGATCTGCCATTCTGCAACTGGGCCAAGTTCAAGGTGTTGGTACTAAAATATGAGACCTTATACAGCTCAAGACCTGGTTACTTGAGAAACTGCCTTATCAGTAAATCTAACTGTAGGAAAGTTTCTCCTGCAGGTTCCAAAGATCTCAGAAGCCTACTCTGCAGGAACTTGGAGCAGGGGTTTTTTTTATTGTGGCTGCCCTTCTTCCATGGAATAGCATTCCTGCTGCAATACAACAGCTACCCACTATCTGTGCTTTCCGGAAACAATCAAAGGCCCTTTTGTCTTTACCATGAGTGTCTACTGGTTGGGATTTAAGCTTGTTTTAAATGTATTTAATGTTTTAAATGTATTTGCTATTCTTGTGTTTTAAACTCACTTAATCTCACTTAAAAAGCTTTTCGAACCTGTCCACTTGAAATTTGCAGTGGTACCCTTATGTATCACACTAATTTCCAATTACTACACTTTTGCCACTGCTTGGAATTTTATACAGTATTTCATACCATTAAATTACTGATTTTTAAAAACTCAGTATTATGTTTACAATGATAGCAACCTTGCTAAGTATTTGATCGGAAGGTCGGCGGTTCGAATCCCTGCAACTGGGTGAGCTCCCGTTGCTCGGTCCCTGCTCCTGCCAACCTAGCAGTTTGAAAGCACGTCAAAGTGCAAGTAGATAAATAGGTACTGCTCTGGTGGGAAGGTAAACGGTGTTTCCGTGCGCTGCTCTGGTTTGCCAGAAGCGGCTTAGTCATGCTGACCACATGACCTGGAAGCTGTACACCGGCTCCCTCGGCCAATAAAGCAAGATGAGCACCGCAACCCCAGAGTCGTTCGCGACTGGACTTAATTGTCAGGGGTCCCTTTACCTTTACTAGGGAAATAAATGGTGTTCGGTGTCCCTCTTTATATATATATATAGAGAGAGAGAGAGAGAGAGAAAGAGAGAGAGAGAGAGAGAGAGAGAGAGAGAGAGAGAGAGAGAGAGAGAGAGAGAGAGAGAGAGTTATATAGTAATATTCACTCTTTTGGAACTGGCAAAAAGGCCTATTTGTCCAAAGGAAGCAATGAAGCTTAGAATTGTGTTTTAATTTATGGTGGTGCATGGGAAGGGAGTGCTTTTCCCTCAGTGATTTGTACAGAAATGCTAGGTGAGACCTCCAACACTACAATGCTTATTTTACATAAAGCAACGGGTTGGTCTTTAAATAGCAATCTCAGAAGCGCAAAGCATTTTTTTATCCATTAAGTTACTTAAGCATCCACTACATTTTTTATGAAAATTATTTTCCCCCAGAGGAGAGTCTAATACAAAGGTATTTCAGCAAGGAGAGAAAAGATAGAAGTATCTGCAGCAAATAATAACCTTCTATGGCTACTTGATAATTTAGGGGAAATTGTACATTATGGTTGTGAGGTTTTGAGAAGTACTGAGGTATCTGCAAAATACCAGCACAGGATTAGGTGCTTGCGACATTGTTTTCTGTTGCAGGGAGAGTGGCAAATTACTCGTTTTCTTAAAGATGGGCTGCAAATATTTCTACGCTGCAATCCTATGCACACTTTCCTGGGAGTAAGACCCATTGAGCTTAATCAATCTTGAATCAATCTTCAGGGGCAGATAAAGAATTTTGGAGGTTTAACTTTGAATATGAAGGGTTTTTCTTAATGGATGAGATCCAATGGAAGTTTGAGGGTTGCCATGGTTGGGCATATAATACAGTAGTGCACAAGCTTAACTGTAATGGAGAATAGGAATAAGAATTAGTAAAAGTAAAAATATTAAAATTAAAAAGCAGTTGCATGACATCTTTCACATGCACATTGGGTTCAGCTGTTGCACTGCACCAAGAACAAGTCTTTGGCTAGCGGAATGGCTGTTGCATGAGAGGGCTACCAGAATTGGGTTTGACACCTTTAATTGTTTACAAGAACAATATGTTTTAATTGTACTGATATCCATTTGGTTTTTTAATGATTCCCTCCCCTGTTTTTAGCTGTCTGTATCTTATCTGTACGCCACCTTGAGTCCCTTCTCAGGGAAAAAGGCGGGGTATAAATTAATTAATTAAAAAAGTAATAATAAAAAAGAGAGAAAGCCTTGCCTCCAGTTCAACTGTCTTGGCTACTCAGCCACATTCCTAGAAACGCCATGTAGCATTTTTTCCAGAAGCTTCCTGTCTCAGGAACTTGGCCCAAGCAAGCAAGCTGCTGCTTGAGGTGGAGGTAGGGCTTCTTTTCAACCAGAACATGCCGGAACGCAGTTCTGGCACCTCTCAGGTGGGCGCCATTGCCATTATAAGAGAACAAGGGAGGCATTCGTGGCATTCTAGAAAAATAAAACTGGGTGGAGGCAAAGCTTAAGAGTTGAAAACCTGAGCCACCTCACATTTAAATTTAAGGACCCCTCACACATAAAGTCCTTAATATTCACCTGCCCCCTCAAAAATTATCCCAAATCCCCTGCTGTGAGATGAATCGTCTCACAGAAGTGGGTGAAGATACTCAGCTTGGCTTACTCCTAAAGTGGGTGGTAGTTGTTTTTGTGTTTCAGCTTAAACAAGATTTGATGGTTCAGCCCCCTCTACCTAAATTTCCAAGGTATTTTGAGGGATGCCGAAAGGGTTTCAGCAAGGCTAGAGATATTTCTCAGAAGCACCTGCCACGTTGCAATCTGGTACATTGCCACAGGTGAAAGAACAAGCAGAAGCAACGAAAACCAATATCGTTATGGTATTGTTGGCAGCGGGAAAGGTCTCAAACATGGAGTAGTTTCTAAGCAGTCCAAATTTGGACAACCTCTCCAATAATGGGAAGTACTGGCCCAAGCTTTCCAACAAAGGGGAAAAGGCAAGGATAAGAACGTGCTGTGGGCAAAAGGTTTAGTGCTGAAGAGGTTTTACATTCTTAGTCTAATCTGAGACCACTTCACTATAGTTCTGTAAACAGATGTGGAGAGTTGGCATGCCAAATAGATTTAAAAAAGGGAAAAAGTAGCCTATTTAAGATTAAAGAAATAGCCAGGCCTTCCAAATCAAAGTGTGAGTGTGTGTGAAGTCTAAGTTCTTTTACTTGTGGGCTGGCACTGCCTCCTTTTTCAAAATAGAATTCAGATGAACCGAGAATGCCTTTAGAACTGTCAGCCCAAAGTGTGAGAATGATAAACGGCTTTGGCCTTGATAATTTTTATTAAGCACTAAATGTCACATTTAACCTGCATTACTGAAAGCAATTACCCGTGTATCAACAGTCAAGCAGTGCAGAGCTAGATGCCTGAAGCGGCAGTATAATGCTCCATCTGGGAATAAGGATTTTCAATTAGGAGGCAAATAGCTGGAGAGGGGATCAAGTCCTCCTGTGGCTCCCAGAGGAGGCCTATGAGAAGTAAAGTCTTCATATCCAAGTAATCGCAGGCAATGTCAACAGAGCATTCCAAACCATCTGCTGCCAGCGCAGCGTTTACTTTATCAAATCTCAATATTTACAGAATGATGATCAGCTCCTGGGACCAAGATGGCTCGCTGCCAGGGTGTTCTGGGAAATTCATTTTAAGGTGTGTTTCAGTAGGCTAATTAATTTACAAGCACCTGTTTCATCAGTGGGAGCTGTTAGTGCACTAGATGAGCTACAGCAGGAGATGGAGACTTTTTATCTGAGCTAAATTGATTTCAATTGATTTTCATTTGTTGATGGTACAGTGGTAGGGGGAAAGTCTCTAACTTATTTTTTTTTAGCAGCACGTAAGCATTTCTGATTGCTGCTGGTGGCTTTTTAAACTGATTCAGAATCATAATGGTTTTTTGTATATGAATGTATATGTGATAATAATAATATTTTTATATTTATAATATTATAAAATTATTATTATATTTATAATAATAAATATTTTTATTTATACCCCGCCCTCCCTGGCCAGAGCTGGGCTCAGGGCAGCTAACACCAGTAAAATTACAATAAAAACGTAATGGGGGGGGGAACCCCAATTTAAAATACAGGTTAAAAATACAATTTAAAATGCAGCCTCATTTTAATAGTAGCCCATAGATCAAAACCATAAGGAGAGGGAAACATAAGGGTCAGACTGAGTCCAAACCAAAGGCCAGGTGGAACAGCTCTGTCTTGCAGGCCCTTCGGAAAGATGTCAAGTCCCGCAGGGCCCTAGTCTGTTGTGACAGAGCGTTCCACCAAGTCGGGGCCAGTACTGAAAAGACCCTGGCCCTAGTTGTGACAAATCTAACCACTTTGTGACTTGGGACCTCCAAAGTGTTGTCATTTGTGGACCTTAAGGTCCTCCGTGGGGCATACCAGGAGAGGCGGTCCTGTAGGTACAGTGGCGTAGCGTGGGGGTGCAGGGGGGGCCGGCCGCACCGGCCGCAACATCGGGGGGGGTGCTCGCACTCGCAGCTCTCTGCCCCTACTAAAATCCACGGGTTAGGGGGCGCAAATTACTTACCTTGCCCCGGGTGCTGACAACCGACGCTACGCCACTGTGTAGGTACGTGGGTCCTAGGCTGCATACACATGGACAAAAGTGTGCATAACATGCACACACGTGCACACTTTCCAAAGATAATGCATTTATGGTTGGTTGCCAGTATACATTCTGTATATTTTCAGTTACAAAAATCCTTTACAAGAAAATTGGTTCTAAAATACACTTTCTTTTGTAGCGGTATCAGAGCAACTGATACCAGCCAAAATGTGAATCAGCCAGATTTTCCATGATTTTCTCACACTTGGGCTGGGAAAATGATAATAGCACAAACCTAACCATGCCTATTCATAAATTAGTTCTGTTAAAAATTTAGTAGGGCTTAATTCCAAGTGAGTGGCGTTAGGACTGCAGCCTAAGATATTGTGGCAATTTTGCAACATTTCTTATTTGATTCTATAAATTTGCAGAGAATCTTGTGTAGCTTTTTGACCACATGCCTGGCTGGATTTTGGGGATGGAATGGATTCAGTACTAAGCCAGGCAGATGTATTTTCACATGTCTATTCAGATGTTACCTGGAAGGTTTATCAGCGGCCACTCACCAAATTGCCTGTGGTGACTAATCTGTAGGCAACTGGCAAGGAACTTTCCAAATGTTAGTTCTATTTTCCTTTCCTTTAAAAAATATATATAAGGGTACAGATATATACAGCACAAAAGCCGCCCCGAGTGGCCGGGGGAAACCCTGCCAGATGGGTGGGGTATAAATAATAAACTTCTTCTTGTTGTTGTTATCATATGCATTTGTTAGGCCATGATCTAGTATGTGTGGTCACTTTGAAGCGATGAAGGGCAGTCTAAAAACCAATCAGTATGCAGAAGTGTACTCATACACCCACGAAGGGGATGAAAAAGTGTTTTTCTATTTTTTTAAAAAACTGAAAAATAGAGGAATGTATGAGAGTGCTCTTTCATCCTCACTTCAGCCCTGCTTGCGAGAGCTTGACAGCACGTTGGATGGGACAATCCTCTCCTTTCCTTCTACCTTTACGGTTGCAGCATTAGAATCATCTATGGCTGGTCAGGGCGTTTTGAGAAAACTCAAAAGGGAGAAGATGAACACATTGTCCCCAGCCGGGGCTGGCTTGACTAGCAGATAAGGCATTGGGCTGGATCCTTAGTCATGTGGATACCCTGTTAATGTGGTCCAAGACTCCAGGTTCAGGTCCAGGCCACACAAGGAATGCTGGACATACACAACTGAAAACATTATATGCTGAAACAATATACTGAATATACAATTGAATTAAAGTCATAGCTGAAACTTACAGAAACCCTTACTGAAGGGCACAGATGTGGAAGGAATCAGTCAAGTCATTTGGATGGGAATGCCATAGGGAAAATGTACAAATAGAAATAGACAATAGTGACGTCGTTCCAACTATAGTTGAAGCTGCTAAGCACCAGGTTGGATTCTAATGAAAGTAGACCCACTGAAATCAGTGGGATTTAAGTCTAACTTTTGAGCTCCATTGAGTCCAATGGATCTACTCTAAGCATTAAGTCTGGATCCAGAGGGAGTGGTCTGAAGCAAATTCTCAAGGAACCATTTCCACAAAGTATCTTGTGACATGTAACTCCACCAGTATTCAGAATGCTTCAGAATGCAATCGAGTCCATGCTTACTTGGAATTAAGTACTGTTCAATGCACTGGAACTTACTTCTGAGTAGGCATGCATACATGGATGCTTAGAGTGTACTTTCCTTTAATGTGCAGCCATTATTGCAAATGCTTTAACTTTCCATCACATTTAATGAAACCTGTAAATTCAGCAATTCAGAGTCTTGTTCCGGAAAGCTTAGGAATACTTTCAATGAATCAACATACTTTCAATGAATTTACTCTGGATTAGAAACTTTCTATTGTTGTTGCATGTGTACCAATGCACAGAATTATGTCTTGTCACAGAAAAAGCAGTATCTGGCTTTTTTGTGATGCGGCAAAATACACGTGTGCAGAATGGAGAGTTAGGACTGCATAAATCCTCATACTCATGCATGAAGAAACAATCATGAAAACATATGGGGCCCTCAATTAAAACAAATAATCGGCAAATAAATGAAGAGCAGAGCAACTGATACCAGCCAAAATGTGAATCAGCCAGATTTTCCATGATTTTCTTACACTTGGGCTGGGAAAATGCTTCAGATTAGCACTGACCCCATAGTGAAATGGTAGCATAGAGATGTTGCTGAGAGATTAATTGGTCCATTTGTTTTGTAAGATTTTATTCTAAGGATGGCATAGAATTCTGTAGTGTTACTGATGTCAGCTGCGATTTGTTACAGCTTTTTCGTAACATTGGTTTAAGTTCTAACGCTGGGGTAGTCGACCTTTTTATACCTACCGCCCACTATTGCATCTTTCTTGATGGTAAAATTTCCTTACTGCCCACCAGTGCTCGATGGAAGGAGGATTCAGCTTGTGCTGTAGAAGCCCCTACCGCCCACCTAGAATCCTGAAACGCCCACTGGTGGGTGGTAGGGACCAGGTTGACAACAACCCCTGTTCTAATGTAATGCACGATAGTGATGTCCTTTTGACAATGTTAACTTCTCTTTCTCCTCTTCTTTCCCTTTATGGTGGTGGTGGTGCCCAGGGGGAAGGCAATAAGTGGAGAAAGGCTGCCTGGGGTCAGCCAGCTCACTCCCACTTGTTCAGTAAATGAGCCGGGCTGCCCACTGGCTTACTCAGCCAGACTGAGGCCATAGGCTTCCCCTTACCCCTTACTTGAGAGCCAGTGTGGTGTAGTGGTTAAGAGCAGTGGACTTGTAATCTGGTGAACCGGGTTCGATTCCCCGCTCCTCCACATGCAGCTGCTGGGTGACCTTGGGCTAGTCACACTTTTTTGAAGTCTCTCAGCCCCACTTACCTCACAGAGTGTTTGTTGTGGGAGAGGAAATGAAAGGAGATTGTTAGCCACTTTGAGACACCTTCAGGCAGTGATAAAGCGGGATATCAAATCCAAACTCTTCTTCTTCTTACCCTCTGTGGGTCCGCCAGCATGACGATGGGCCAATAAGGATATAGTAACAAATAAAACAGAAAAAAGAAACAACAATAACACACATTAGCAACCAGGATAATCCAGCAATGCTAATGTGAACATACACATTAATACAAGCACTCCATATGTCCAAATATATATCCAAATGGAATTGATGTTTATAAGATATACATTCAAATATGGAAAGGGCAGTAAGATCTTGAGATCATTGAGTAATGGATGGTCTCGAAGCATATGTCTCATTACAACCATAAGTGTTTGCAGGATTTTACTTTGTTGTCCTTTTGTTAGCCCCTACATCATAGGAATATAATTTACAAGTGCATTAACATCTGCAGATATCAATGATTTTTACAAAACAAAGCAATAATTTCTGATCAGTTTCTGGCACCTGAGGACACACCTGCATCATATGCCTGAAAGAGACATTATCAGCTCTACATTGCTGCATCTAACTGAACTTAAAATTCCTACACCAGTGTGGTGTAGTGGTTAAGAGCGGTAGTCTCGTAATCTGGGGAACCGGGTTCGTGTCTCTGCTCCTCCACATGCAGCTGCTGGGTGACCTTGGGCCAGTCACACTTCTGTGAAGTCTCTCAGCCCCACTCACCTCACAGAGTGTTTGTTGTGGGGGAGGAAGGGAAAGGAGAATGTTAGCCGCTTTGAGACTCCTTAAAGGGAGTGAAAGGCGGGATATCAAATCCAAACTACTCTTCTTCTTCTTCTTCTTCTTCTTCTTCTTCTTCTTCTTCTTCTTCTTCTTCTTCTTCTTCTTCTTCTTCTGCAGTGGAGTTTAATACAGTATACCCAAAATAACCAATGTATGTTGAACCAATTTTTCAATCTAAGGAAACAGTTCATAAAGATGCTAAAGAAACTTTTCATTGATCAAGCTGTGTGGAATGCTCCAACTCCATCTTGCATGCACCTCTATGCACCTGAATGTCCACTTTACAACAGTCCAATAAACATAAGTAATTACTGCCTATTTAACTTTCTGTAGAGGTCAAATTGGGACACAGGTGGGGCTGTGGTCTAAACCACTGAACCTAGGGCTTGCCGATTGGAAGGTCGGCGGTTCGAATCCCTGCGACGGGGTGAGCTCCCGTTGCTAGGTCCCAGCTCCTGCCAACCTAGCAGTTCAAAAGCACGTCAAAGTGCAAGTAGATAAATAGGTACCACTCCGGCGGGAAGGCAAACGGCGTTTCCATGTGGTGCTCTGGTTTCGCCAGAAGTGGCTTAGTCATGCTAGCCACATGACCCAGAAAAACTGTCTGCGGACAAATGTCGGCTCCCTCAGCCAGTAAAGCAAGATGAGCGCCGCAACCCCAGAGTCGTTCGCGACCGGACTTAACTGTCAGGAGTCCTTAACCTTTACCTTTTAGAGGTCAAATTATTTTCTCCAGCCACAGAGGAGATGTCGAAGCACTCAGATCTGACGATCCATAAATAAATACCAGAAGGTGCTATAACTGAAGATATTCCCATTCAGTGATAGCATTCAGTAGGGTGCATATAAACTGCAATGTCATATAAACGCTTTGGAGGGAGAATAAGAAACATAGTAGAGGTGACATGAGGAGTGAAGACACACTTTAACCAGGCAGCTTCTAGAGGAATAAACTCATCAAAATGCATCTGAGGAATGACAAAAGATCATAGTAAGTTGTCTGCAGCTGGAATACAACTACATTAAAAACACACCCAACTTTTGCATTTTCTTCTCCTGAGATCCATCACAATAAGTATTGTATAAAATAAATTCCCCTCCCCAAACTATCACACAGCTGCCCATCAAGTGTAATTCCAGCCTCAGTCTACCACTAATGGTTATTCCAAGGTTAAAATGGGAAGGTAGCAGAGTAGGCTGCCTTGATCATGTGTGTGTGTGTGTGTGTGTGTGTGTGTGTGTGAATCCCTTCCCAAAGTGGTTTACAATATCACACAACAAATACATTTTTACCATACCGTTCTGTGGATAACCTAGGTGGAACAATGACCTTTACTTAGTGCTTATATTGGCATTGGGGGATATTCACCATTTTTAATGGTTCTAGTTGCCCTGGCATTTAATGAGGGCAGCATTCAGACAGCACTTCATTCCATTTTCCTCGTCTTTTGTTACTCAGTTTTGGTTTTTTAATGTGATTTTTCACACAACGTAAAAGCCACTTCTCGAACTCTTATCGAAATCTAATGGGCGTTTAGAGCTCATTTCCATTCATTGCCTCCAGGAACGATCCATTTGCAACTCTGATAAGCTGCAAAATCTTGGGATGAAATCTGGGGTGGTTTCCCACCATCATGGGTGAATCATGAGGGAACAGAAGAATACATGCACATAATAGCTGGGGTGTTGGTGACATGTCCAGAATTCATGACATTCTGTTGTGTTGGTGACATGTCCAATGATGTCTGCTGTTGTGCGACACCCCCTGGCTACTGTTGTGAATGAAATTCAGTGTGACGTGGTTGTATATCAAGCAAAAAGCAACAGTTCCAGAAGGCAACAGGTAATGCAGTGTAAAATGAACATTAGAAACCGGGACTGAGGTACTAGCATTAAAACCACAAATGCTTTGAATGTACCGTAGCAGTGATATAGCTGCATTATTACTGTTTATATTGTTTAATTGTTGTTGTTGTTTACTGACTGTGTCCTTTTACTGCACTGATGCATTTTTAAAACACCTTTCAGATTCAGACAGATTGGTTATCTTATCTACCTTGCAAATTTTTGTGGAATTGGATGGGAAGATAAAAAAAAGAATACTTTCAATCAATACTTTTGATCAGTCAATACAATCTACTTTGGGTGGACCTGTACTTTTTTTAAAAAAAAAAACAACAACAACAACCCCCAAGCAAATTTAAATTAAACTACCCAGTAAATCTGCAATGCTAGTTAGTTGGTGCATTGGGTCATGCAGGGGTCGATGACACATTGAAGGGGCAACGTTTATACCGTAGTTACTTGGCATACTCCTGGAAATATAATATGCAAATTGAAATGGAAGTCAGATCCTAGCAGAAGTCAAAGTACTTGCTACACCAATTAACCTCCCTCCCTTTCCATTCAAGTAATCATTTATGTCTTAAAAGCATCACAGTTCAAGTGAATGCTTCCTTTGAAAATGGTCTCTAGCTTCATCCCGCCAGTTCAATATCCGTACGTTGTTAATCAGGATTTTATTCACAGTACTGTTTATTTTGCTTTCTCTTCATATGCAGTTCATGCTAGCTGCAAGCTCAGAAGAATGTTAATATTATGAGCTTGGGGAAGCTAGTTTTCTGTAGCCAATGCTCTGTACACCCCATGTATATATATGTGTGTGTGTGTGCGTGTGTAGCGCCAATCATTCTTATCCTTATTTTAGTTCTAATTTTGCATAAGCAGACAGAGACCACTCAGTCCATCAAGCGATTACAGGTTTCAACTGTCCTTCTTTCACTCAGCTAATTGTCTGATTAAAATAAACATTACACTACCTTAAGCTTGGTGACACTTTGATTAGAATTAAGATCACAGCATCTCCCAATTAAGCAACACAGCCACATTTTTGTTGGGTAAATAATTTTAAGCGCATTGCTTGAAGCAAAGGAGATGAATGTTTACAATAACACTCTCAATACTGGGTACCATTTTGATGAAGAAACCATATGAAGAATTTGTGCAAGAGTTTCTCATTTTAAATCCTGAAAATAGGAAATTTGTGTGTGTGTATTCATACATATGTACATACGTGTGCACAATTTGGCTTTTTAATTCACAGATTTCAGTAGACAAGTTAAGGATGCGCTTTAATCTCTCTTAATATGATCAGTAAATGTGAGACCAGTAGTGGACTGTATCTGGAGGGCAGGGCAGTGCAAACACATAGACTGGAGCAGCGGTTCAGCTTGGCTGGTGTGTTTGCCCTTTGCTGACCTTGCCGCTACTTCAACCCTCACCCTCCTGGTAAGCAGCAGTGACTCCCATGCCCTGATGTCAGGGGAGCGACTCCACCCCACCCTGCTGTCTGCTACTGTGTGAGACCCAATCATTTACCTGAGCGGTCAGTTCGAAAACAAATGCCTTAAATCTGGGTATGGGAGATCCCAGGTCTCTTTGTATGGCCCACACCATGCACCTTTCCCCTTCCACATCCTCTTTGTCCCAGGACTCCTCCCTCACCAGCCCTGCTTTTAAACTGTCCTTGGATGCTTTTGCCTGGTTGGGATATGACTTGAACTCTGCTAATGCTTCTTGCATGCCTGAATGAAGGATAGAGATGGGTGTGTGAGTATATGTAGAAAGCAGCCTACGATACAAAGGTAAACGTCATGGCTTAGGCCCTATATACCTGAAGGAGCGTCTCCACACCCATCATTCAGCCTGGACACTGTGATCCAGCTGGAAGGTCCCTCAATGCAAGAAGTGAGGTTTCAGGGAACAAGGCAGAGGGCCTTCTCAGTAGTTGTGCCCATCCTGTGGAACACCCTCCCGCAGATGTCAAGGAAAGAAATAACTATCTGACTTTCAGAAGACATCTAAAGGCAGCCCTCTATAGGGAAGTTTTAAAGGTCTGGTGTTTTACTGTGGTTTTGTAATTTGTTGGAAGATGCCCAGAGTGGCTGGGGCAACCCAGTCAGATGGGCAGCATATAATTTTTTATTATTATTATTATTATTATTATTATTATTATTATTATTATTATTATTATTATTATTTCTCACTGTCCACTTTCCCCTCGCCCAGCACTGCTATGTGGTCCTCCCAAAGGTTCCCCAGAAGCGAAAGCAGATTCCTCATTCCTGCCATCTACTAGGACCCTGGAAATATACTATCTCTGGCCAAATAATCAGATGGTAGGGGAAGGATTTGGGAGGCTAGACTGCCATCTGAGGAGCCAGTCATCATAGCTGTCAGTATTGGGGGCTCCAAGCACACAGTTCTAGAGAGGGCTGGGTATTGCATGCCAACCAGCTATTTGCTTGCATGGTTCCCCTTCCAGCTGAGATGCCTTTTAGCTGGATCAAAGGAAAGACCACAACCTGATATACAAAACCCTGTTGTCACGAACCGGCCTTAAGCATGGCTAATGCCGTGCTGGATTGTGTCCAAAATGTCATTATGGTGGAAGAATCTTGGCTTTCAGGTTATCCTGAGGACTTGGTCTTACAGTATTGCTGGCAAAAGCTTTCTAAACCCCAGTAGCAGAAACTTTGTGGGTACACACTTCTCATCTCTTGGTGCTTCTGCTTAGTGTCCTATACTTGCTTGCGCCTTTGCTTTCTGCTGCCCTCCCTACAGTGGCGTAGCGTGGGTTGTCAGCACCCGGGGCAAGGCAAGTAATTTGCGCCCCCTAACCCGTGGATTTTGCGCCCCTAACCCGGTGCGGCCGGGCCCCCCTGCACCCCCCACGCTACGCCACTGCCTCCCTACCCCATTTCATTTCACCAGGGGACCATAGCTAGAAATACTTTGCCTAGTTCTAAAATAAAAATGTTATGGGCAATGTTCCTAACCTTCTCTAGAATAAAATGGAGCTACTGTATGGCTGCCTATATGGGGGGGGGGGATGCCTTTTGTGAGCTGGCCTCTTTTGTTTAAACAAAAGGAGGAGAATGAAATATGCTATAGAATACTCAAGCAGATGCTTGCCATTATATTAACACATGTATTATGGTGTATCATGTAATGGTATACTGTGGGGAATAGTAATGAATAGCTTGGAGCACAATAATGTGCATTGTTGATGTTTGTTAAAATAAAGATATTCAATTTATAATAAAAGGGATTAAAAGCTTAATTCATGACTATGTTAATATTTGTCTGCGAGTACACAGATAAATGGTAACGTACCTTATCACATTAAACACCTGCACGTACAAGTTGCTCTGCTGAGATCTCCATGGGATTGTATGTTTCACAGAGCTTAAACTTTCATTTCCCAAAATAATGATATCATTCATTTACAGATATAGATAGGCTCTCCTTACTCTAATGCTATCCTGAAATGAGTATTGTTACTTCAACCACGGGGAAAAAGAGAGGTTTAATTACCACAGTGATTTCCCACTGCATCCATCTGATGATATTTGTGTATATAATTTATATACTTCTGCAACAAATCTGATTGCATGACAGACGTGAATTAAGACTTTTTTTCCTAAAAAAAAAAAAGGGGGGGGGAGAAAAATGTGTAGCTGCTGTTAAAGGTAAATGCATCTTCCTACCATGGAAGAAGTGGTGTGTAACACAGATCTCATCTTAATACTAATCTCCGAGTGTCTCCTACTTTCCCCATCAGCCATTGCTTGTGCTTAACAGGAAAATAATGCAATTTGTGAAGGAAATGCATAATTAGGGAGCATGATTGATGTCCGAACTATTTCATTGTTTCGCTCTGCTGTGCAAGCATTTACAGGAATGTTAGGTGGCTGTGCAGACTCTATTTGGAATGTTCCAGAGGACACAATGCCAATTGAAACCCCTGGTATGTCCCTTTCATTGCTAAATCAGATGGCAGCCAAATCATTGTCAAGAATTTTCATGGTGAGACCTTAAAAGTATCTTTGTAAACTGTGTAGGAAATTTGTAAAAAAAAAATTAGGGCAGCAAAATGAGAGCCACTGGAGCCAGTTTATACATGGACACAATTCGGTATTAAAAACTGCCCGAGGTGGCAGACAATACAGAAGAATTGCTGTTAATTTTCTAGGAAGAGAAATTGGGTTCATATTTGTTATTTCAAGGGCGACGGTGTCAGTTTGTAGTGAATTTTGGGGAAGCTATTTTCTTCTCCTTTTTTTGCGCAATCTCTACTTCAGCTCAGTGTGTGTGTGTGTTGCAGAATACACAGATTATTTTAAGCTAAAATGTGTGGCGTAGCCAGAGTATACTAAGCAGCTGCAGCCAAACGTGCAACATATGCTTATCTTCCACTATTATATAAAAATACTGCTTTTAATTTGGCCGTGTGCAAAAGAGAACAGGGCTCCAGAGTCATAACAATCTGCATTTCTGAAATTCCCTTTTCAGTGGGTGTAGATTGTCATGCGAACTATACCTGCTGAAATTCTTTCTCCCACACCACCATTAAAGGTGCAGGAGTCCTGTCCTCTGTCTCACCTGGCTACCCTGTTTGATTTCATAATTAAGAATTTATCAGTCCTCATCACAAACTGAAGCCTAAGTGTATAAAAACAACAGCATCATCTGAATATTGTTTGCCAATTCTGCAAAATGACAGCAGTTCTTTTTCCGCAGAACATGTTGGTACTTGTGATCTCCAAATAAAAACCTCACCAAAGAACTACTCTGAGGCTGGGATCCAAAAGTTCTACAGATTAACTCGGAGCAGGGCTTTCAGTGTGGCTGCCCCCCGTTCTGTCGAAGAGCATTGTATCAAGATAGGGCAGGCAACCTGTATTTTCTGGGCACAATGGACAACAGTTGTTTCGTTCCAACAAGCTTCCCCAGTTGGATAAATGCATCTCTGAGATGAGTGTCTCCATTGTATTGTTTTAAAACCCATCTTTCTTTGTTGCTTTTAACTTTTTATTTATTTATTATTTACTAGCTTTCATTATATCTGACACATCGCCTTGGAACATATGTGGAAGTTGATTAATGAATGAAATTAATTAAATAATCAGACAAGGATTTTGTCTGATTTCCTGTCCTGCTGTAGCCCTAACACATCCTTGGGAAATGTACTGTTGAGGTCACAGATGCATGAGCTGAAGCAAAGGAGAGGATTCCCCCCCACCCCTTGTGTGTACACCAATCTTTGCTGAAACCAAACTTACAAAAGTCAAAAAGTTCAGCCTGATTGTTGTTCTTTTTAGATGAGGGTGGGTGAGGCGTTCAAGAGAGCTCATTGCACTAAAGTCCAATGTGCTCAATAACTGTTTGGGCTTGTGTTCCTGTAACAGGAGCCTCCCATCCAACTCTGCATCATAAACTACTTTTGAAAGGGGATTTTCAAAATCTGTTTATGGGATTCCATGGAGAGCTACTGCTCCAAGAACATGCGCAAACCAGGGGTGGACAGATCAGCCTAGTTCAGTTGCAGTCAATTGCACATCTTTTCACCATTCATTGCTCCATCCCATCCCATTTCCATATTGAGCGGAATGCACAAATATGTTGTGCTTTTTATACACTTAAAACATTTATTTTTACTATGAGAACAGCATTGAAAATTCAAAGACATGCAATATCTGGCAGATTGTTGTTTTGCTTTGAAATGCAAACAAATGTATAAATATCTGGACATCCCCTAGCCCAAATCCTTAGGCATGTCTAACCCTTTGGATTCCATCTGTTGGGCTCAGCAATAACCATTGCTTTTGTGCATTTGAATTAATTTATGCATGAGAAGACACTAACCAATCTTTGGCTTTTCTTGCAACTTTGAATTTGTTGCAATTGTTAGCTTCTGTTTACTCTACACATATAATTGACTTATATGGAAAGAGTTGGCTGTAAAGAGATTTAGAGCACAGCCTTATACATATCTTCTCAGAAGCGACACCTGCTGACCTCATTGAGAAGACCTGTTCCCAGCTAAGTACCGTATTTTTTGCTCTATAAGACTCACTTTTTCCCTCCTAAAAAGTAAGGGGAAATGTGTGTGCGTCTTATGGAGCGAATGCAGGCTGCGCAGCTATCCCAGAAGCCAGAACAGCAAGAGGGATTTGCTGCTTTCACTGTGCAGCGATCCCTCTTGCTCTTCTGGCTTCTGAGATTCAGAATATTTTTTTTCTTGCTTTCCTCCTCCAAAAACTAGGTGCGTCTTGTGGTCTGGTGCGTCTTATAGGGCAAAATATACAGTACATATAGAATCATAGAATTGTAGAGCTGGAAGAGACCCTGGGGATAATTCAGTCCAACCCCGTGCAATGGACGAATATGCAGTTGTCCCATACAAGGATCGAACCTGCAACTTTGGCATCATCAGCACCACACTCTAACCAACTGAGCTATCCAGGGATTACAGCCTTTTTTCTTTTTTGTAACAGTTATCTATTTAGTCTTACTTAAAAAAAAAAAATCTGAACGGCATACAGAAAGGGGTGGAAATATTTTGTTTTTATTCTCATATGAAAAATGGTCCTATCACAGTTGTAGTGAAAATAGCCTGAGTATAATGAAACATGCACTCTGAAACCATTGACTTTGATATATCGTTGTCCTTACTCTAATAGGCCTCAAAACACATTGACTTTAATCCGATCATGAGTTTCTAATGTAGATTTTACATTATTACATCCTTCTTCCCCAATAATGCACTTTTTTTTTGAACTTCTCAATGACAGTCAGCCTCTTTAATCCCTTCTCTGTTGGCTTACAGTTTAAAAGCAAAGTACAGTTTATTAATTGAATCTTCCTTTTAATACCTCATTTACTTTTTTTAAACGCAGAAGCTATATTTTCAGCCCAAAGGCAGTCTTTATGTTCAAAGCTTATCTTTTTTTTTAGTGTGTTGTTTGATTGTTCTCTTCCATACAACCACGAAGAGATTGTAACCTTTCTAGATTTTGGGTGATTATTACCATGCATTAATATACGTTCCCATCAGTGAGATTTTAGAGGCTGCTATTAAAAGAAGATTAGTTATATTTGAGCTAAAATAAGAGTTCATTTATTGATAGAGTAGGCAGTATTTTATTATTAAATGAAAAGCACCAGACCTCCAAAAGCCAGAAATGATTAAGTAGGGCAAATTCTTCTTCTTGAGAGAAAAAGCAGTTCGTAGGCAGGGATGCCAACCTTCAGCTTGTGGTTGGAAAAGCAATATACTATTATTTGTCACACAGTGCAGAGTTAAACTGTGGGATGCCCTCGCAGAGAAGGCAGTGATGTCCACCAGCTTGGATGATTTCAAAAAAGGATTAGACAAATTCATGGAAGATAAAGGTATACAGTGGAACCTCGGGTTGTGGACATAATCCGTGATGGAGGCACGTCTGCAACCCGCAGTGTTCGTAACCTGCCGCGCTGCGTCTGCGCAAGTGAGTGACATGATTTGGTGCTTCTACGCATGCGCGAGCGGTGAAACCCGGAAGTAACCCTTTCTGGTACTTCCAGGTTTCCGGCGGTCCGCAACCTGAAAACACGTAACCCGAAGCATTTGTAACCCGAGGTACCACTGTACTAGGCATGATGGCTGTTGCTCTACAACCGCTTGACCAGAAACACCAGTTTCCAGAAACTGCAGGAAGGAAGAGTGCTAATGTGTGCGATTCCTGCTTGCAGGTTTCCCAGATAACTCTTTATTGGCCACTGTGGGAACAGGATACTGGACTAGGTGAGTCATTGGCCTGATCCAGCATGCTGTTGTGTTCTTATGTAAAGCCATTCACAGATCACATAAAAAAAAGCCAGAAAAGCAGCCGCCTCACTTTGACTGCAGCGTCGCCCAGTCCTGATATTTACAGCAAAATACCACACTAACAAAAAGTTTGCCAACCCCAGTAGAAGAAGAGAAGCAGAAATACTCAAAAAGTTCTACAACTCTGGTGTCTGAGCTGGCCTGCCTCATGGGACTGTGCAAAGCTGAAAAGGGGAAGGAGGAGACAGTGTACAAAGACTTGAGATCATGGGAGGAAAACCAAGATGCAAATACATCTTGAAGGAGAGCGAGAGAATACATTTTATTATTGTATTGTATATATATTCTGTGCTTGATATGACCTTGATGGTTAAATAATTCTAAATGTTTCAAAACACACAATAATTGAAAAAAGTTTTAAAACAGTTTTTTATTTGTTGCATAAACAAATAAGGGTTAAGTGGGTACTTTATTGATATAGATATAGATGAGGGAAGAAATCCTAGACCTTATCCAAGCTCTGATCAACTTATTTGAAAGCCTTCAAAATTCAGAGATGAGTGACTGACAAACTTAAGCTACCAAGTGTCTCAACAGCATTAATTTCATTGTTTCTTGAACCCAAAAAGAGGGGAAGACAGGTGGGTAGTGTTCTCATATAGTTTACCCAGTAGGTGGTGCTGGACTTAGTTGTAGCTGGAAGGAGACAGGGGCATCCATTATTGTATGGTTCTTCTTGGACAGAGAGACAATAATGCCAGCCTCTTGGCTAGTGTGCCCTCTAAGCCTTCTATGACTCCGAGCAGCAGGAATAAAACGTGGTCAAGTTATGGCAAACGTTGTTTTGTTTGTTGTTGTTGTTAGCATACTTGGCCCTGCTTTTGTATAACAAGAGTTTTTGAATGTCTGCTTATGGATTGGCACATTACTATATGTCCTAGGGGTAAATTAATATTCTAGCTAAATAAAAGTAAGACATAATTTGGGAAAGATAGCATAAATCCAGACATGTAAAAAAAAAGAATAGAAAATAGCAGTCTATTGAACATATTGACTGAGCTTAAAACAGGGGTAGGCAATGTAAGGCCCATGGGCCGGATGTGGCCCAATCGCTTTCTCAATCCAGCAAGTCTGGGAATCAGCTTGTTTTTACATGAGTAGAATGTGTCCTTTCATTTAAAATGCATCTCTGGGTTATTTCTGTGCCATAGGAATTCATTCATTCCTCCCCCCCCAAAAAAAAACCATAGTCTTGCCCACCACATGTTCTGAGGGATGGTGGACCGGCCCACAACTGAAAAAGGTTGCTGACCCCTGGCTTAAAATGTTAAATACTATGAGTCAAGAGTTGCAAAAGTCAATAGATTTATTTACTTATTTAAGGAAGAAGTTTCTTTGGTGTATAATGACTTGACAATCCCTTGTGCAGCAGACATTAGCTCCAGCAATTTGTTCAAAGTTTTCAAGTTAACAAAATGAACTAGTTAGTATGCAGATTAAACACAGGAGGGGGCAGGAAGGGAAGTGATTAATTAAAGTCTTATTAGAACAGTTGCCAAGTCATCACTAGTATAGACATAGATTTCTGCCAGGAAAGCAGATAGGAGTTGAAATGATAAACACTGGATAGGTGACAATCTGGAATGCATAATATTTTGTCCTAAAGTAGGCTGGGCATTTAGAAATTACAGTGCCTTGAGAAATATATTGAAAACAGTTCTGTATGGGACTTGCTGAATGTCTATTGCTGGACTTATTATTTTTGGTTAACATTTTGTAGGGGAGAGAATGTGTTTTTGTTGATTGGTCAGTTGTTTGCTTGGTATCTGAAATATAGTTATTTACTTAATTATTAATTATTATTATTTAAAAAAACTAATATCAAAAGTGCCACTGTAATGTCTAAAAACATTTTTTGTATGTTCAATGCTGTATAATCTTGAAGCAAAGCAGGTGCAAAGCAGAAACTAGGATAGAAAAGCTAGGAGCCAAATGCTTTCCTGGCCCTGGGTTGTGGGCTCCGCAGGGGAGTGGAGGGGTCAGCAACATTTTTTATTTTGATAAGCATGAACTAATACGTGATTCACACAAGTGACACATTGTTAATATCACATTTTTAGCAGAAATTGTTAATGTTTAATTGGGTGTTTACAATTAAAATATTGGTACCCTACTTCAGTTTTCAAAACACTCTATTCTTTATTGTTGAAACTCTTTAACATATTGTCTATCCTTAACATATACAGTGGTACCTCGGGTTATGAACTTAATTCGTTCTGGAGGTCCATTCTTAACCTGAAACTGTTCTTAACCTGAAGCACCACTTTAGCTAATGGGGCCTCCTGCTGCCGCCGGAGCACGATTTCTGTTCTCATCCTGAAGCAAAGTTCTTAACCTGAGGTACTATTTCTGGGTTAGCGGAGTCTGTAACTTGAAGCGTCTGTAACCTGAAGCATCTGTAACCCGAGGTACCACTGTACTTTGAGGCTTCAAAGCACATACATTTCATTAACCCTTGAGTGTCAGGTAGGTGTAAAATATGGCACTCAGGCTTTTGGAGGTGCTCACAAATGAAGAAAGTTCTCCGGGCGCCCTGCTAATTTCGAACCCTGTGCAAAGGGTAAGTTATTAACATAAAAGGCTTAAGGCAGCTCAACAGCTATACATACCGATGATTTCTCTCCCTTTATCTCGCTCCCTCAGGGTTTTCTTCGCAAAACTTTTTTTTAAGGTTTCAAGATGAATAAATTACTAAAAATGCCCTTAGTCCAGAGTATATTGAGGACAGGGACAGGCATCATTCTTCCATTAATGGAGATGACTAACATAGGTGTGATTTACATTACTCATACTCCAATTAGACCCACTGACATTAACAGACATGGTTACCTTAGGTCCATTAATCTCAATGGGACTGCTTTGAGTGGAAATGAGTTGAAGACAACCCACTGAGTCTCAGCAGGATTTAGTGCCTGTACAAGCCAGTGGTCCTACATAGCCCCAAATCTCCAAGAGCAATAGGAAGCAGTGGAACTGCCTCTCAGGTGTCTTCCAGATGCCTTGTGGATTGATCATTTATCTTGACTTGTTTGTACAGTACAGAGATTAGATGATGTTGGCTATTTAATGAGCAGTCGTTCCGATCTGTTTGTGGGGAGGTTAAATGATTTGTGTCAAAGCAAGTTTCATCCCACACTTTCCAGGAAACTTCTCCTTATGGGGGGGGGGGGGAGGTCGGATTTTGTGAGGGAAGCAGGTTTCTTTTGCCAGCATGTCCAATCAGCTTCACTTGTGCAGCCTGAATTCGCTGGGATGGGATTGAACCCTCTCAAAAATAGTGACAAGTCTGAAAGTGTCCCCTGAAGGTAGGGAATCTGCAGCCTCAGCATTGGAGATCAAATGTTGGATTCCCCAGTGCTTCTGCTGCTGGGGCAACTTCACTACCCAATAGCCTGCCAGTGGAGGAACACCAATGTCAGTAGGGCACAAAATGGGGTGGACTGGGTCAAAATGGGGGTGAAGCAGGGGAAAGTTTGGATCCAAACCAGGGGGTAGTGGGAGGGAAATGGTGCCAACTTAGAGGCTGGTGTGGTTCAGTCCCATTGGTGACAGTAGGAGGGAAGCTGTAATTTTTTTTTCCAATGGAAAAGTATGGAACATGTAGTCTCGCTTCTACCCTGCTAAAGTGAGTCTGTCAGGGTACTGGCTGATAGCTTTTGTTCCTGCTGCCATATTAGGTTTGCAGCCTCCGGGCTCTTAGGTGCTGCAAAACTCATTTTTGTTGCAATAGACCAACATGGAAAGTGTATTTTGTAATGCATTGGGCCAATAGCATCTTTATATTTGTGCACCCTTGAGATTTCACCTCTTGCCCCCCTTTCCTCCTTTGGTTTCTCTTGCCCGTTTTTAAGATACATCCAAAATATGATATTTTGGCTGAATTAAATTCCTTTATTTAATATTTTCTTTTAAATGGGGGAAGAAGGGCACGGGAGAGGAAAGATGTCCACATTTGAAACCGATCCTAATGACATGATTTACAACTCTTCCAGAGGGCCCCATTTGTAGAATAATTTTAGATCTTCCTCTGGAAAGGGGAAAAATTATATATATATATATATTTAAAAGATAAGTACTGTGCGCTTTCTTTTTCAGGAAGATCGGTTTCTTTTTTTCATTCGTACAGAATGACTTTTTCTTTAAACACTGAGACTTTTGTTATGTTAATCAGGCAGGGAACATTTCCAATTCAATTTTACCTGAGCGCTGGTCAGCTATAGTTTCCTTTGTTTGATGTCCCTTGGGCCCTCCCTTGTCTTTTAAACTGTAATTTAGTTGGAGCTGCTGTCAATTTACTCCGTCCATTACATTTAGAGTGATATTTCAGACATTGTATTCTATTCAGGCCTAGAGAAATTCCCTGACCCAAAATGAAATATGCAGCTGAAAAACCTTCAGGGATCTAGAAGTGCAAGCTGTACGCAATTCTACATACAAACACACACACACACACACACACACACACCCCTCTATTCTGAACTGTAGCTTTTGCAGTCTAGCCAGTCCTCCCCCACCCCCCACATTAAAAACAAAATTAACAATAGATATTTACGTTCAACAGAGGAGCCACAGAAAAGCAATTAATTAACAATTTCAATGAGCTGGACAAGTCCAGGCTGGCCAAGCAGCCAAGCTTCTATTCTGTTCCGTCCTGCTGTTGTAGCAAGGAGATGTTAAAACTCTGCTACTGTGGTAACAGAACACAACAACCCCGACCTTAAAAAGGCTTCCTCCCTACAAACACACACACACACACACACTTTTTTTTTATCACAATTGCCAGCTGTCATGGAGTTCAACAAATAGAGCAATTTTCCTACCCTTAGTCCATACCAGCAAGTTCCCAAATCTTCACTACACCAGGTGGGATATTGTTGCTTTAGCAGGTCTCCTGCTATGGGATGGGGGAATAAAAACAGATGGCTGCTCTGAAGCTTTTAACTCTTGAGCTGGTGGCGCTTGCAGAAGGAGTCATTGGGGATCCTGCAAGCCTTCTGGCAAGATAGTGGCAGCATAAGGGCCCACTGCTTCTCAGCTTCTTCGCTGCAAGTCTCCACCTACGTAGCATGGCATCCTAAAGGGTGTAAACTGGGTGTCAACAGAGTGCCAAAGAAGGCGTTTCTCCTCCTTTCTTCCCATTCCACCAAACTAAAAAGGCAAATGTGATTTAAAAAATAAATAAATCCAGAGGGGCCAGGTATTCTGCTTTCAAGTACAGTGGTACCTCGGGTTAAGAACTTAATTCATTCTGGAGGTCCATCCTTAACCTGAAACTGTTCTTAACCTGAGGTACCACTTTAGCTAATGGGGCCTCATACTGCCGCCGCGCGATTTCTGTTCTCATCCTGAAGCAAAGTTCTTAATCTGAGGTACTATTTTTGGGTTAGCGGAGTCTGTAGCCTGAAGCGTATGTAACCCGAGGTACCACTGTATATCATGCCATGGTGGTGTATCTCCACCAAAATAGCAAGTGCCTTCTCAGAGTAACTAACAACAACAACAACAATCTTTATTACGGTCCAGAGACCAACAAAACATTACAAATCAATACAGAGTTCATACAGCCTACCTTCAGGTTAATCAAGCACTTTGTTTGGAATATAGGGCTCATTTGTTCTTGCAACCACCGATAGAAACTTTGCCACTGCCAAAGTTCTAGCTTTTGTCCTGTCTTCCAGTAGGAACCTGATATAGTGAGCCTCTGACTTTCCTGGGAAAGGCACCAGCAAGGGTAGTATCAATTCAGCCCAGAGCCTACAGGCTTAGAGACTTTACAACGGGGCAGGGTTTACAGTCATAATCCCGCTTCCCCCTATATGTATTATTAACTGTCTGCACATTCAATCCTGAGAGGTGTGTTTATGGGAGTTTCCGATAGCATAGGGGCAACACTGGAGCATCAGACCCAAACCAGCAAGAGTTTCAGGTGGGCCAAGCAGTCACCTCCATCCCAGGCTACCAACAAATCACCATCTGTCGTGGACGCTTTAGCTGAGATTTCTGCATTGCAGGGGGTTGTACTAGAATGATCCTCACGGTCCCTTCCTGCTCTATGACAGCTTGTATCTAGCACTGCCTTTCTGCTCACAAAACAGCGTGCAACAAAACATTCCTCTTCTTGCTTCTCCCCTGCATCCCTCTGCATCCCTTCAAAATCCTGCAAGGTTGGAGGACTATCTGGAGCATATTTTGGAGATGCATGGGGAGAGGGAGAGGAAGAGGAATTCACACTGCATGAGTGGAACAACTATTGCAAAGCGTTGGATACAACCCAGAGCAAGCAACACATGTAACCCAACACCCAACATCAGGGGGATTCCTTGAGTGAATAGTGCAAGCAACCTTTGCCACTCTGAAGTGTTAATATCAGTCCCCTCCAGGGAAACAAACAAAAGAGAAATAAAGTTTATCTTTAGGGGGTGGAGGGCATATGGAAATGTGAAAATGATAGTTGCACATGCTTGAATTCTGAACCTATCTACTCGGAATGCATATCCTGCAAAATTCAAAGCTATTTAAGTCAATAATTTGACCACAGTGGAGGAGCATGAGGCTGGAATTTTGTGAGATGTTAGCACCTAAAATGATGTTTGGGGCAAAATTGTTGTTGTTTAGTCGTTTAGTCGTGTCCAACTCTTTGTGACCCCATGGACCAGAGCATGCCAGGCACTCCTGTCTTCCACTGCCTCCCGCAGTTTGGTCAAACTCATGCTGGTAGCTTCGAGAACACTGTCCAACCATCTCATCCTCTATCGTCCCCTTCTCCTTGTGCCTTCCATCTTTCCCAACCTCAGGGTCTTTTCCAGGGAGTCTTCTCTTCTCATGAGGTGGCCAAAGTATTGGAGCCTCAGCTTCAGGATCTGTCCTTCCAGTGAGCACTCAGGGCTGAATTCCTTAAGAATGGATAGGTTTGATCTTCTTGCAGTCCATGGGACTCTCAAGAGTCTCCTCCAGCACCATAATTCAAAAGCATCAATTCTTCAGCGATCAGCCTTCTTGATGGTCCAGCAAAATACTAGCCATCAAATGCTGCTGTGCTTATGTTCAGTTCACAGTTTCTCAATGGGTCACCTGTTAGACCAGTTGCCCAGTATGTGGAACCCTGAATGTGTACCTTTAAACAAAACCAAATATGCCTAATGCCATGTTCAAGCTGGACCACAAGTTGACGATAAAGGGGAGTAAGGAAAAGTATATTTTAAATATATGAGCATGGCTTGTATCATTTGTTCATGATACTACAGCACTCTTAAACATACTCCCACTGACACTGGGCTTCAATATTCAGTCTTTTGTGGTGCTGTTGTGACTGCCTTCAGCACAAGCATAAACTCAGTAGTTTTATAGGTGCCAGGTGCTTCTCACAGCTCTTGGTACCTTCATCTAGGTTTGTCTGTTTTACATTCATGCATGTATATTTCGCATGGCCATATGTGTACTGCTTAGAGACTTTATAAATCACCTTAGATATTTTAGCCTGTACAATTCTAATCAGCGCCTCCCTTTGTCATGGTGCAAAACTAATTGTGTTGTGTGTTGGAGGTCAAATTTGCTATAATAAAACATCCATCTTGGAGCTTTTTAGAGGAACCTGTTTAAAAAGGTTAAAGTGGGTAATTATCACCAACTACTTGGCAATAAGAGTTGCTTTTCAATGAACCATTTATTCATGATCTGCTGCTTCACACTGTGGGATTCTTCTTGACTAGGTTAGAAAATGTAATTAATAAATGATAGGATTATTTATGGTTCACGGTGTTAGATTGGGAAATACAATGATATACAGAATGAGCTAAAATTGCTCTCGCAAGCATCATCTCCATTTTTAATCCGTGAGTTGGATTGTCATATTACTTGATATGGTGCGGTGAACTCTTGATGGTATTCATAAGAGACTGTTTTTGTTTCTCTTCCCTCATCTTCTGTGTATCTATATAAGTGGACATGCTCCTTAGAGAGCTGAGTTAATGACCTGGTTAATCTTTGTCTAGATTCAGCTGGGGCAGCAATTCTGGGGTGGGGTTTGCGCGCGTGTATTTAATTTATATTTGACTATATTAATGACGATGAATAAGCCACAGGTACAGGTGGAAATGAGGAGATTGTTGTGAGAGATAAACACAAAAGTAACCCACTGAAGCAAATACTTGCAGCATCAAAGAAACCCACTAAAAGGAGACCTTTTCCCTTCATGCCAAAGTTCAGTGATACAATGCCCACCACCTTGCAATTGTTTGAGACTTATTAAAAGAATGAATGAGCTGCTTAGAAATTAGAGATTTATATTATTAAAATAACTTGTTATGATAAGGAAGTTCTTAAAGGAGAAAACAAAACCCAAACCCTACAGTCTTTCAATAGGAAATAATAATAATCATAAACCTACAAGAAACTGCTTTCTTTTGCATGTATTCACAGTTCAGAGTGTCATGGGTGTCTTACTAAGAAGTATAAGAGATTAGCTAATCGATATCTCACCAAAGGTCTGAGAAAAAGAAGGCAGTCATTGAGAGAAGTCACAAGGGGCAACCAATATGATGCCTTCCAGATGCTGTTGAACCACAGCAGTCATTGTTCCTTCCCATTGGCCTTGCTGGCTGGGGCTGATGGGAATTGTAGTCCAGCAACATATAGACTGCAAGAAGATCAAACCTCTCCATTCTTAAGGAAATCAGCCCTGAGTGCTCACTGGAAGGACAGATCATGAGGCTGAGGCTCCAATACTTTGGCCACCTCATGAGAAGAGAAGACTCCCTGGAAAAGACCCTGAGGTTGGGAAAGATGGAGGGCACAAGGAGAAGGGGACGACAGAGGACAAGATGGTTGGACAGTGTTCTCGGAGCTACCAGCATGAGTTTGACCAAACTGCGGGAGGCAGTGGAAGACAGGAGTGCCTGGCGTGCTCTGGTCCATGGAGTCATGAAGAGTCAGACACGACTAAATGACTAAACAACAACAAACATATAGACAGCACCATGTTATCTACTCCTGTCTACACAGGTAAAGGTACTAAGCTAGTTTCAAACAGAGATAGGGAACTTGTGGCTGTCCGGATGTTAATGGGCATAAACATGCATGAGCATGTTTTCAGAACAGAGCAAAGTATATGGGGGGGAACACCATGGAAATTCTCAGCACTGTTTCTTTGGCTGAATACAGTCCCGGTTCCTGATGCAAATTGCCTTAATATCTCTCACTGCCCTTGTCAAAAATTTGTCCTGATGGACCTTTCTCTTCATCTGTTCCTTGTTCTGTTGCAGCCTTCTTAGTTGTTTCCACAACCATATTTTTCTGCTTCTCTCCTCTGCCACTTTGCTCTCTGTCTAATTAAAAAGAAAAAGAAAAAAGAATGCATGCATGCAAAAACATTTCCCCCTAGGTTTCACCTAGAACTGAAAGCACCTTGCCTTAAATATGTGAGATCCTTATTTGGATTTTGGCCAACATTTCCACGTCTTTTGTGTAAATAAGACATCTCTGTGGCAAGCCTGAAGTCAAATGGCTCTGCGCAATTGCAAATGGAAGCAGTATTAATTATACACCTATATTTCGAACCCGTGGGCTTTCTAGGCCTGTTCACTGTTGGATGTCAAAACTACTCATGTTTTCAATGGGGATAAATCTAGTTGGTCCCTGCTCCCTCTCTGCCTGCAAAGTTATCTCAGTTAGAGTCAGCATGAACTGTAGGCTAACAGTGTATATAATGAGCATAGATGAGCATAATAAGAAATCATATGATGTGGGAGGTAATTCATATAAGCTACTAAAATTTAACACATGCTAAGGAAAATTCTGCAATCACACATATTTTTAGTATCAAATACACAACAATGCACTGAACTTTTGTAACTAATTGGGTAAATTCCATGTGTGTTGACTTGTCTCCATCCCAGAGACAGCAACAATAGGATAAAACACACACAAATGAACACTTAAGACCCAGTTCAACAGCTGCCTTAAATATCGTTAGCTGCTCTTTGCCACAAAACGTGGAAATGGAGTGGACGGGGGGGGGGGGGCAGGTAACCACAATGTATCTGTCTTCCCCACCCACCCACCCAATTGGCTTATGACAGGAATTTAAATTGGGGGGTTGTGTGAGAGGGTTAACTCCTCAGTGCTCAGGACCCACTGGCTTTTAAACACAGAAAAAGATATGAAGAGATGTTATTTGAGGATCTCCCGTATAACACCCTGTTTAGCCAATGGGGTTGTTTGTTCAACAGCATTATCTCTTTTTAAAAAACATATTTAAAAACCTGATACGTTTACATAAGATTATTAACATTTCTGAACTTTTTCTTCTCTTTCGGTGAAACACTGTCGATTCCAACTGACTGACGCTGCAAATTTTACATCTGAGATGGTAGTTACAATCATGAAGATTGGGTTTAATTAATATTTCCTAATTTGAAAAGCTCTTCTTTTGCCTGGTTCCCTACATACCCCTGTAGCCTTCCCACCCCCCATAAGAATAGCTGAAGCTGTAGGAATAATAGTAATCACAACCTTAATAGTAATCTACCTTTGGGGTTACTTTTTATTGGCTAATGTGCAGTAAAAAAATAATGACCATAATTATGATTTCAGTCCTGGGTCGTATCATGTTTACAATTCATCCATAATTCTTCTCCTGGAAAATATATTATTCTGCCTATTTTTTAATAGGGGTTTTTTTGCATTCACTGGGATAGCATAAAAGCACTGTGGTATGTTCAGCCATCTTGGCATTGTCATTTGAGGTTGGGTTTTTTTTTTTTTTGTTTAATTAAAAGTCTGCCTTGGAGTATGTCAAGTGCTCCTGTATTTTTGCCATTCTTCTTATCTCTATGGCAACGAAAATATTTCAGCATTTACATGGGCATCATATTCTTTGCTAATGTACTATCTGAACTGTTTGTATGCTGAGAAGGGGAACAGCAGAGATTGGCTTCTACTGCCTGGGATGCAAGAGTTGTCAAGACAACCAAGAGGCCTAAAGATGTCCTTTACCAGTAGCATTAAATTGAAGCTTTAAATTAATTCTCCCTGATGTGTTTTTGTAGCTTATGTTGTTAATTGAAATAATAGGAATGACCTTCCCTGTACATTCAGAGCACCTGTCCTATTAAAATTGTATGTGCTATTTACTTAAGTACACTCATCTATCAGACAAATCTAGCGTGAAATAGGGGGAAATGGAAGACACTTATATTGTACTGCCATGTATTGACTTGTAGTAATAGACAAAGCAGCTTTTCCTATGTCAGGTTGGAAATAAAATGATGAACATTCTATTCTGGAACTTATGTTTTCCTTTCATCCTTAGAAATTTAAGACTGAAGAACTCATCGCAACACATTTTACTCTAAGTTAAGAAGCAGCAGTGTTGATTATATTTTTGCAATGCACTCGAAGCAAGATTTATGGTATTTCCAAGGTTTGGTTGTTGTTGTTTTTTTAAAAAAAGAAATGATTGCTTCATATCTCTCTGGTGCCACAAAAAAAGAAAAGAAAATCTCAGAATAGTGGTGAAAATCATATCAGCCCACCCCCAACACATTTCAAAGTGAAGCTTCATTAGAGGCTCTTAGTATTTTATATATTTATTTCTCATTGGAAGGAATGGTCTAAAGACCTTTTCTTTGGCGTGATCTCTATCATGTCTATGTCCACCCCACTTTTCTGAGTAAAACGACTGCTAATAAAGAACACAATGGGGCTCTGTCTAGCAAAAGTGAAACATTCTAATTCCCTTCAGTTTTAACAAGAACTGTCTAAGCACAAGCTTAGCTCTTTCTCCCTTGAAATCAACAGTACCTGCTCAAAAGTGCTTCACTTTCCTTACCTATATTTATTTTGTTCTGTCTTTTAAAGGGGGGGAGGGAAACACTTATATCCCCCCTTTCATCCTGAGAGCAGGCCTCTGAGGGTTCACAACAAAAAGAAAATTAACAAACAACAGGGAACTTTTTTACAAAAGAAAAAAAAATGGAAGGGAAGAGGGCAGTGGTAGCAGAAAAGGAAGTGCAATCCTAAACATGTCTACTCATAAGTAATTCCTACTGAATTCAATGATAAATGGAATTAGAATTGCAGCCTGGGATTCAGCTGCTGATCTTTAAAGGCTCCACAATGACCTACATGGAGACAAGGCACATTATCCTCCACATGATTTCATTCTATATCTGAAGCACCTTTAGCTGTGCAAATTTTAGTATTGCCTATAAAGGCTATGCCTTTGGACTGTGAAAATGTCAGAGTTTTTTTTGGGGGGGTGTTTAACACACTAACACACACAGGCAAAATTCAACCAAAACACTTTGAACGCCTAATAACTTCAATGCATATGTGCATAAAAACTCCACGGGTCTTTGATGTGCTTATGTTTAGCTACAGTTTCCTGCAATTTCTTAGGGACTAGATTGTACAGTTTTACTTTTTTATCTCAAACTTTGCTCCGGTGAAAGGGGACAGCAGCAGCAGAAAGCACAGCCTCAAGTCAACACTGCCCAAATAGCCGTACCTGAACTTTCTGAATGCTTCTCTGAATCCATGGCACAAGCAGTACTGAACTTCCCTAGAGACAGTAAGGTGGAACCACATCAAAGAGGCAACCATCTACAATATAGCAATGTTCTCTTTTGGCAAAACAGAGCAGCAGATCCCTGACTGGTTTGAGGCTAGCATTAAGCACATGCAAAGCATGAGGCTCTTGTGAACCACAAGCATACACCCTGCAAGAAGATGTTTGTTGCACAGGGAAAGGCAAGGAGCGAGGCCCAGTGGATTGCCAGACAGTGTGCCAATGACTACTATCTAAAGCTTTGTCAGAGCATTCCACTTGCTCTGTCAGTGGCAATACTCGCACAATGCATGAAGGAAGCCTTTGGACAATGGGTAGGCAAACTAAGGCCCGGGGGCCGGATCTGGCCCAATCGCCTTCTAAATCCAGCCTGCGGATGGTCCGGGAATCAGTGTGTTTTTTACATGAGTAGAATGCGTCCTTTTATTTAAATGCATCTCTGGGTTATTTCTGGGGCATAGAAATTTGTTCATTCCCCCCCTTCAAAATATAGTCCGGCCCCCCACAAGCTCTGAGGGACAGTGGACTGGCCCCCTGCTGAAAAAGTTTCCTGACCTCAGAAAAACTGTGCCACTGAAAACCTTGTCTGGAGAGATCATCACGGAACGCAGCAAGCAGATGAAGCTATGGTCTTTGACCGCAATAAAGATTGAGTGAGTGAGTGATTGGCGGAGCACTACCAAGAACTGTGCTCACTGGAAGACATGGTCTACGGCACAGCAATCGACAGCATTCAAGCTCTGTCTGTCTTGGAAGAGCTAGGTGTCCCTGCCTCTCTCAGCAAGATGAATAATGGCATCAACTCTCAGCCATGTGATAAAGCCTCAGGAAAGGACGTAATTCCAACAGAAGTCCAGGTAGCAGCCTCCCTCGTGAGGCACCTCCATGACCTTCTCTTGCAGTGCTGGGAAACAGGATCCGTGCCACATACATGTGTGACTCCAGTACGGTGACCCCCATGACAGTGACAACTGCCATGGAATCTCCCTGCTGTGTACTGTGGTGGAAGCCTTTGCTTGTGTAGTTTTCAGCAGATTACAGTCAATCGCTGATGGGCTTTCTCCTGAGTCACAATGCAGCTTTAGAGCTCAGAGGTCAAAAGTCGACATAATTTTTCTCACCTCACCAACTGCAGGAGGAATGCAGAGTGCAGCAAGTTAAGATGCAATTAGGATCAGGTTTAGATGCTATTTGATCTGGGCATACAGCTGAAGGGATCCTGATTGTGGGAACACAGGAAGGCGTCTTATATGTAGCCAGACCATTGGTCTTTCTGCCTCAGTGGTGTCTACATTGACTGGAACTGGCTCTCTGGGATTTCAGACAAAGGCATGTCCCAGTTCTGCATGGTTTGAACTCAACTCCTTCTGTACTTATATCACTGAGCTACAGTCCTTCCCCAGGTTGGGGGGATGATATGGAAATGGTCCTCTGTACATCTAATGGTACATATGGGGACTCTTGTGGATGTTGTGCTGAATGCATGGAGAATAGACCTGCAGAATCCTACTATTCCAGCACCTTGTGTTGAGATGATGCTGAAGCAGGGCTGCATTGTACTTCTCGTGTGTCAAATCAGACATGTAAGGGCTTTATGATGCTGGTTCAATCAACTTATGACATTATTTGATGTATAAACACTTGTTCCTTCCACTACCAATGCACAGATCCAATTCATGGAAATGACTCCAAATAACCCTGTATGATTTTATTATGCATTGACTCTGGCTGCCTTGGTATGTATTTATTTCTTTATATTTTCTTTATTGAATTTTTACAAACACACACCCTTCATCCAGGGATCACAGGGTGGTTTGCAATATAAAAACACAAAAATACATAACATAGTATCAAGTAAAACAATACCCCCCATAGTTTAGAAGACCATAGATTGTTTTTTAACTATTTTAAATCCTTAATTTCTTGTGGCAGCAAGTGCCAGTGTGGTGTGGTGGTCTTGGATTAGGATCTGGGAATTTGAATTCTCACTCAGCTATGTACCTCCTGCCGAATTGTTGTGAGAATAAAATAGGACAGGGAAAACCATGTACACAACCTTGAGAGAAAAGGCATGTATTGTTATTAATCATAAAAAACTTAAATAAATTTCTTTTCACTAAGCGATTGTATTTGATCACGTTCTGTCATGGTTGGTTCATCAGGAGTAGGAAAAGACTCCTGCATAACTTTGCCATCACTGTCAATATTTGTCCGATCTCATACATAAACCTTCTTCACCGTATTTCTTAAAGGCAGAGAATGCAATCTACTTTGAAAGTAGTTTTAATTCTGTTACATCTGGTACACTGGGTTTTATTTATCTATTCTGTTTAATTTTGACCATTTCTATACCACTTAAATACAGTCGTCTCTAAACAATGAACAGGACACTCGGTTCAATACCTCCAGGACCACCTCTCCCCGTATAAATCGTCCTGGATTCTGTGTTCATCCTCTGAGGCCCTTCTTCGTGTGCCTCCTCCATGTGAGGCCCAGAGGATGGCAACACAAAAATGGGTCTTTCCTGCAGTGGCCCCCGTTTGTGGAATGCTCTCCCCAGGGAGGTTTGTCTGGTGCCTTCATTATATATTTTTAAGAACCAGATGAAATCATTCCTCTTTAACTAGGCCTTTGGCTGATTAGTATTCTACAGCCTTTTAAAAGTGGGGGTTTTTTGGGGGGGGCTATTGTTTCATTGTTTTTGTGTTAACTACTTATTTGTATCTTTATCTTGAATTTTTTTCCTATGAACTGCCCTGAGAGCTTTTGATGAAGGGTGGTATATAAAATAATGGAAGTGAGTTATAACTATAAAATCAGGATTCGGGTGTGTATGGTTTTTTTTTAAAATAAAAAAAATAAAAATTCAGTTAAGAAGTATTCAGTAAGCACTGGAAGTTTAACATGGAAGGGAAGGCTGTCTGGCCTCAACTGGAAAGGAGTTGTATAAAACTGGGCTCCCAATGCTGAATATACTGAATTTTTAAGAACAATAAAGGCATAGGATTGGATACATAAGTGGTGTCTCTGCAGCTGTGGAATGTGTGGGTTTCTGAGGTGAAGTCAGCTCCTGCAGTCCAGCTCCCATTCTAGGCATTTCAGCCTACCTGTGGCTATGCAAGTGAGAAGAGGGCTAAAACTGATGGATGCTTTATCTTGTGTAAATGGAATAAAAGCTATCAGCATGTCACCACACCGACAGTCTCATGACACTTATAAGATGAATACATGGGCCGTAGCCAATAGGCCACTTCATCAACTGCTGGATTGGACCATGCTCCACATAGAGTTATGCTGTAATAAACTGGTTAGTCTCTAGGATGCAGAAGACACACAGCTGTTTTTGCTACAACAGACGAATACAGCTACCCTTCTGGGTGAACTCAGCTATGCAAAATGTGAGTCATTATGGTTGTTGCTAGTCACCAACACTGTGCCACCAGCTCTGAATGTTGAGTGTGGCTTGAGTTGGTTTTGATCCACAGTAGACCTGACCCCGCAAGGCTTTAGGAAAGGAGAGGGTGCTAGCCCAACGAAGTGTCTCTCCCATATTCTCACCTTCCCCTCCTGGCAAAGAGGAGCTGCTTCATTTAGTGCTGCACCACGGTTACTTTTGGAATGGCTTGCGCTTCTTGTTTCTGGTACCAAAGTACAAAGTTCACACAAAGAAGAAATTAGATTTAGCTCCTCCTCCTTCCAGTTGCTGTGTCTTTTTCTTCCGCAGCAACACCTTTGCAGTGCTCAGTCTAAAATAACAGCTTATCGTAGCTGGACTCCATCCTAGACTAAGGTGAGTTTTAGCAGCTGCAGATTCACTTCTTGTCTATAGTTTGTAGAGAGCCCCTAGTTGTGGAAGAGGACATCCCTATTTTCACTGGAGAAATGTTGGAGGGCATAGAACTGTATGCTGACATACCGTCCTGAATTTCATCGCTTTACCCCTGTGGTTTTCTGGGTCAATGGGGTTGCAGATGATTATTTTTTTTCTGGAAACAGTTAACACGGAAATGAACTCCCACTATCTTCTGTTAGATTTCCAGACTATCCCACTATCTTCTGTTAGATTTCCAGAAATGGTTTTTACAGTGTCTGAAAACTCGGATACAGTGTGGAAATTAACAGCCAGGGAAATGTTGGGGGAACAGAATAAATTGCTGTGTCAATGCAGCCTAAGTTATTCTGGGTCCATAAGCTTTGTAATAAGTGAAGTTGTCTAAAATGTTGCCTGCAGAGCACTGAAGAGCTGTAGATTTATTTTAATATTTTTTTTTGTTAAAGCACAGCCACAGGAAGTCTTTTTTAAAGAAAAGGTTAAAAGCTTCCATTAATTTTTTTTAAAAAAAATCCTACATGTGTTACAAACAAACCAAAGCTCTTCTGATTTCCGCAGACAATGTTCTAGACAGTCTCACTTTTTCAGGTTTATGAGAACTATCAGATTATACAAACAGGCAATGGGAAAGCCAGTGTGAAGCTGCAGAATTTTTTAAAAAACGTACAAGCAAGAATGCACACCACTTGAATACCATTGAATTATTTTAATTTAAGAAAAAGCAAGAGACAAATGCCCACTCCTCACTAAGATATTATTGGAGAAATGGAATTCCTTTTACTTTAACCACAAAAAGCCCAAGGCCTATTTGTTTGCATTTTTGCAGAATGCATTTTAACTCTGGAGAAGCTCCTGTGCCTGTAATTCCATCCATTTTGGCAAAAGGGGAGGGATTATAGCCATTTTTAGAATTCCCATTAGGTGACCACAGAGCTTCATTTTATACCGAGTGGCTCATTTTTGGAATTGTAGATCAAAGTGAAGAATGCACAAATCAACTCAGAAACAGACCAGAATTCTAAAAAATGCATAGAAGCAGATAAAAGATGAATTTTGGGGCCCATGCAAACCTCTAGCCTTTATTCCCATAGTTCTCTTTATACTAATTTGGTTCACAGAATCATAGAATTGTAGACTTGGAAGAGGCCACAAGGGCCATTTAGTTGAACTCTCGGCAATGCATGAATCTTTTGCCCAATGTGGAGCTTGAACCCACGACTCTGAAATTAATGGGTCTCATGCCCTACCAGTTGAGCTATCTTGTTCTACTTTTCGTTGTTTCATTTTTGCTCTTATATTCCAGGGTATTTCCTTCTTTTATCACTTCCCCTTTCTTGTTCAGTCCTGGATTTCTCCACTTTCCTTCAGATTGATCTTGTAGTGATGGTTCTTCCCACAATCTTCTTGTCCTGCTAAGCTGAAACAATGGCTGTTCTTTCTTCATCTTTTAAATTTCTGCAGTTGCTTCCTATCATGTTTGACATTTCTCTTCTTTGGAATACAATGTGGTCTGTCTTTTTCTCCTCTCCCCACCTTTGCATCACTGTCATTCCTTGTCTCTCCTCTTCTCCCACCTGAGGCTATTAGGTGTGCTTCTTACTTGGCTTCTTCTCTTTCCGTCTTCTTTATCAGCTCTTATGTTAGAATATTTCATTTTAACTCCACACTAATGTTCCTGGGCTAGTCTTCTTTTAATCTTTCCTCTCTGGGTAGATACACCCCATACATTTAAAGCACACCCCACATATTTAAGCACATGACTTCCCGCACAGAATCATGGGAAGAGTAATTTGTTAAAGGTTTTGGGAACTGTAGCTCTGTGAAGGGAAACTACAGTTCCTGAGATTCTGTGGAGGAAGTTGTGAATTCTAAACATGTGCTGTATGTGCCCAGACTATTCTACAATCAGGTTGGCTATTCCCTCATTTTGGGACTTTCTTCAAGTTCCGTTTTGAACCATTTTGTCTTTTACCAGTTGTTGCTGCCCTGCTATTACCTGTCTTCAGCATAAATCCATTTTGTGATTTGCAGCAAATGCAGTGGATTATATACATTAGCTATTAAAACTAATAAACAACAAAACTACATTGGCTTTGACAAAACTGGACTTCTCCTAAGTATCTTTCTGGTTTGTAGTCTGTGCTACCAACCACCCAACCCCAATAACTCAGTACTTATTTTGCCCTGCTAGCAAATCTTTTATTGACATAGTTTTATATTTATTATGTACTCTTTGTATCTAGAGTGCTAGAATCAGAGACATAAACACCAGAAACTTGGGTCGCCAGAATGAAACAGTGCCATTGTCTGGAAACATTTCTTTTGAAAACAAATTCAATAAAGTCTAGGCCTCAACTTCTAGCTGTCTGCTATTGAACATTTTATGAGTCTTCCAAGCACATGTGTATTAAAAAGTATGTATAATACATAAGATCTCTCATCTTTCTTCTTCTGTTCACTATTTTTAGGGCATGGATATGTCAAGGCAGAGCTCCCTGTTAGAAAGGACTGCCAAGGCTTTGTGTGTCTTTAGCTCAGTGGGGTATTTCATTGACACTAAGGATCTCCTTCAATATTCTCTCTCCATCTCTCTTGACATTTTTGCAAGGAGGGAGAGAGGGAAGGGAGGAAGGTGCATATAATGCTCCTACTGCTGAGCACTATGAATTAAGTCAGCTGGGGTAGGAGTGTGAAGTGGCAGGGATCCATTTTGATGAAGCTCATGCTGATTTGTAGCCCCAATTCTAGCTGTTAGGTAACACCAAACACCTGTTTTGAGTGCTAGAGAAAGATGGAATAAAATGCTATAGGGAAATGTGCTGTGCACTCTGTGGCTGTTTGTTTACAGTCCCATTATTTTTAATTTGGATTTACATTGAGAAACCTGCCTAAAAATAGAAGTCTTTCCTTGCAGTAATTTGCTGTAATTCATTCCTCCCAGAAGGAGGTGGAGCTGCTCTAGTTGTGTGGCTTGACATTTTTTTTTATTCCCCACCCATGTGATTCCTTACTTAATAATTCTATGTATCAAACCAAACGTGAAAGTAATTAAAGGGATTTCTTTGAAGAGTAATGACTGGTTACCAGTAGATTTATACTACCCTTTTTGTTCAATATGATCTGTAGACAAAAGCATAAATGATGGTATTGCCTTTCACCCAAATATCAGTATTGTGACATTCATATAATTCAGTCTAGTCAATAAGAAAAGTAAATATATGGGGATTTTTTAAAAAAAAAGGAAGAATAATCCAATCCACCAAAGAAATAATCTGGATTTTTTTTCCTCAGATGTATTCTAAATGCCCAGAAAATCAATGTTACCCATGATTTGATTGGGATGAGGTCTGTAAGCCATAGCTTGCAGAGAGGACATTATCCTTCATGATTCATCTGAAGAAGAGAGGAGTCATGGGAACAACTAGGTTTCTAAGTCCCCTAGATATGCAGTGCATGATTGGTACCTTTTCAGGTCTGAGACCTTCATGATGGACGTAGATCAGCTCTTGCCGCTTCTAGTGAGTATTGTGGGAGTAATGATGAAGGCAAAAGCAATGACCTCATTCATGGTCTGAAGATGTCCATCTCTGGCTCTGGGAGATGATGCATAAGAGGTACTCTTCTATGACTGTTTCTCACATAGCTCCACTAGTGTTAGAATTTAACCTCCACAGCATAATTTCCACTTTTTGATGGATTCATCCCACACTGCCCTGATAACATCAGAAGTCCATGGAAGAGGCTTATCATGATGTGACTACTTTTGATGCCAGCACTGATAATCTCACATGTGGATGGAGATAATGTGAGAGCAGCAAACACATTGTTGCTATAATGTAAGACTAGGTCCCTAACGATGTCACTGTGTTGAGTTGCAGCATGTCAAAGTACGCAGGGAAATTGCAATGTGCATAGGTAGTAAAATGTATTTTCACAGAATGAAAATTAATACTTAGTAAGCCAATCTAGAAGCTAATTTGAGGGTGCAAATCCTGAACCTACTGCACTCTGTGGGACTTACTTCTAAGAAGACATGTGGCGAACTGCAGTGTCAGCAGAAATGCTTTCATGGCGCAACGTGACCATTTGTATCTAAGCAACTGATTGATAAACTGTATAGTAGAAGAAATGATCTTTTTCAAGCAGGCCTTCTAGATTTAACCAAACTGTTTCAGAGCAAGTAGACTAGAACTACCACTGGTTTGCAAATAGTAAATTCAAATAAGGAAGAGGGTGAAAAAAGGCAGGTCATTAATACTACCAGCAAGCCTCCTTTAGAACTACCTCCTTTGAGAGCCGTGTGCATACTGAAAAGTTACTACTATTGAGGAAGCCTTTTACAGTAGTTGCTTTGGGTGTCCAACAGTGACTGATATAAATATTTTATTAGGCAAACCTGCAGGTTTCTGAAGATTATATGTCTTATCAAGTTGACCCTTATAATTATGTTGTCTTCCGTAACGGTGGGAACTCTTTCAATTTTAAAGCTCTTTTGTAAATATTGATCCAGAGCGTATACAATCATAAGCAAACTGGAGCAGAGCGCTGGAGCAGGTGTAAACAGGGGAATCTCCTGACTGCTGGAGTGAAGATTCACATTTTTTCTCATTTTCATGGAGGGTGTGAGACAAAACCTTTAATTATAGTGGTCATGGCAAATGTTGAGCGCAGCCTTTGGTTTGATTTCTTTCCCCCAGCAATCTTTCTGACTGTGTCTCTTTTGCTCCCCTGTTTCTTTGTGGAAATCAGTAGCTATTTGAAACTGATCACTGCTGCAGAGTAATAAATTACCTTCAATACAGATTTGCTGCTGCAAATAGAATTTCTGTGTTGAGTTCTTCATAATCTGTAGGATCACTTTCCATCCTGGCTTAGGCAATGCAGTGCCCTTCAGATGCTATTGGACTACAATTCCTATCATCCCTGACCAATGGTCATGCTGCTGGGGCTGCTAGGAGTTATAGGCCAACAGTGTCCTAAGGGCACCATGTCAGCTATACCTGACGTAGCCCCTGTTCATGGTGTGATGTCATTTCTCACCTCTGCCAGCAAAAAATTATACTGAGCAGGGATGGGGAAAAATGCGTAATGTGGTGACTCACAACACAGAAAAATTGACCCTATGTGTTCAAGGGTCGAAAGTAAGTGTTCCGGTTTCCAAACATTTTTCGGAAGCCGAACGCCTGACACAGCTTCCGCTTGAGTGCAGGAAGCTCCTGCAGCCAATCGGAAGCCGCTCCTTGGTTTTGAATGGTTTTGGGAGTCAAACGGACTTCCAGAATGGATTAAGTTCGAGAATGGATTAAGTTCCACTGTACCGTACCAGACTACATGGAGACAAGTGACTTTCTTAAAGCCACAGATAGAAAGTAAGCAGGCTCTCCAGATTGCCCCTATTTTCCAGCGACAGTCCCAGATTTACAGAAACCATACTGGTTTCTGATTTGATCCTGGAATGTTCTGCTTTTCCTTAGAACATCGCTATTTTCATCAGAGAAATGTTGGAGGGTATGGGATTATGCGATCCTCCAAGCCAAGGGGATAAGTAACTATACAACATTTAGAAGATATCTGAAAGCAGCCCTGTATAGGGAAGTTTTTTAATGTTTAATGTTTTGTTTATGTTTGTTTATATGTTGAAAGCCACCCAGAGTGTCAGATGGGTGAGGTATAAATAATAAAATTATGATGATGGTGGTGGTGATGATGATGACGATGATTTAGGACATCCCTGTTTTCATCAGAGAAATTTGGAGAGTATCATCACCATTTTATGTTATTTTTATTTGTACGCCGCCTTTCCACAGTTAAATACAATGCTTAAGGCGGCTTACAACATGATTTACATAATTACAAATATCATAAGCAATAAATAAACCACATCAAAAATAGTAATAATACACAACCAAATGGAAAACAATTTCCACATAAATCAAAATCTAAAATTAAGAATACAGCATTAATATCACAGTTTAAAATGACATAGGTAAAAAATAACAGCCATTTAAAACAAAAACAACCCCCCCCCCACAGAGCCCTCTCTGTCCAGCAGCAGCAGCAGTAGAAGTCCTTTATGGACCACCCTAGGCCAGGTGGTGAGTGGCAGGACTGGGGCGCCCAGGCGCTCAGCAGGGGAGTCCTCCTGGGCAGCAGCAGCAGCAGCAGCAGCAGCAGCAGCAGCAGCAGCAGCAGCAGCAGCAGTTCTTCTACAAGTATGAGTAAGGGAGAGGTATTTGCACTGAAGCTCTCAATGCAGGAAGTCCCAGGTTCAGTCCCCAGCATCTCCAGGTAGAATTGAGCATGTCTCTTCCTTAGAACCCTGGGGAGCTGATACGAATCAGTGTACTCACTACTGACGTAAATGGATAAATGGCCTGACTTTGTAGAAGGCAGCTTCCGATGTTCCTTTGCAATGCCAACAGTGGTTGGGGTTTGTGCCACTTTGACTTGGAAACGTCATGGTGGTCGTGGGAATGTTGAACACTCCTCCTTCTGCTGCCGCTGGCAAAGCTGCAGTCTTGATTTCAGGCTGGACCTTTTGCAGGTGCAGTAGGAGGTTGTAACAGATATCAGGCTCCTTGTGGGTTGCTAACTAATAAAATCCTAATACTGAGACTTCAATCTTGTAGGCTATATCTTTTTGTACCCCTTCTTGTGTAATATATAAATGCATTATTTAAAAAGCAGGTTTGTGTATTCAAGTATGTTGAAGCTCACCTCCGAAAGATGCTGCAGCTTCTGGCCCCGATCCAGTAAAGCTGTTAACCAAGTCAGTCATTCCAGCGAGTACAAACATGCTAAAAATATATGGCTAAGTGCTTTGTTGGACTTGTGCCAAAAGGCTTAGCCCCCTTATAAGGTTGAATCCTTGGATGAAAAGACCCACACAGACCTTCTTAGATAGGCTTCCGTCAGTGATTGTGTTTTTGCTGGTACTGCAGCATTTATGTTAAGCTTTGCTTGTAAATATAGGCCCTCTGTTCCCCGATAATGGAGAAACCTTGAGCCTTGTCGCTTCACATGGAAGAGACGCTATTGCAAAGTCACCTGGTTTTTAGCAACTGGTGCAATGTCTTCATCATGATACTCCTAAACTAGAGCTCCAGATCGCCAACACTAGGTCTCTTCTCTCACTCATCTGCATCTTTTTTGTGTTCAAGGCACAGTAAATGAGCTTCAGTACAGCTTGGACTCTTCCCTCTTTCTCTGATGCTGGACTAGGAGAATCCCTGCTGCAGGCCTGTGTTTAGAGAGCTGTTTGCCAATATCTTTAGAACTGATGCCAAATCTGAAGAGGCCCCAAGTGACCTGCCTTGAGAAGGCCCAACCTTTTTGGTGCCTCAGTTTGGGGGTGCATGCGTATGCACCCCGCCTATCTGTCAGTCTTCTCACCACTCAAATTCTGATGGAAGTTACATTATACAAAATCTCAAGTTCATAAACAGATGTGATGTCTTGCTACAAGCTTTGTACCAAACACTTGTTCTGGCTGATAAATAAATGCACATGCCTCACCCGGAATATTTCCCACCACATTAATTTTAAACCACAGCATTATAGATCTAAATCTATAAGGCTATAGTTTGATCCTGTTGCTTGGCCCCAGCTCCTGCCAACCTTGCAGTTCGAAAGCACGTCAAAGTGCATATAGATAAATAGGTACTGCTCCGACGGGAAGGTAAACGACGTTTCCATGCGCTGTTCTGGTTCGCCAGAAGTGGCTTAGTCATGCTGGCCACATGACCCAGAAGCTGTACGCCGGCTCCCTCGGCCAATAAAGCGAAATAAGTGCCGCAACCCCAGAGTCGGTCATGACTGGACCTAATGGTCTGGGGTCCCTTTACCTTTACCTTATAGTCTGATCACCAATTATTTATGTAGGTTGAGAAACATAAAAACAAAGCTCATTATACACCCCCACCCACCCCCACCCCCCCCACCCCATACACCCACCATTAATTTTGTTTTGCAGATCGTTTGCCTCTTGGAATTGCCCAGTTTGTTTTTGCATGATCATCATGGGCCATACCCTATTAATCCAATGCAAATTTGTTGGGTGTCTGGAGATTTTCTATTCTGTGCCGCACATAATTTAGCATCTGCTAACAAGCTTGTGATCAGTAGAATTAATTGGGGGGAACCAATCAGCAGTGAGATACTGTCATCTTACCAGAAAGTGCCTTTTCAGAAGGACAGTGTGGGCACAGATGACCACTAGCTATACAAAAGACTTTCCCGGCATTCTGCCATACTGTACAGTGATTATTATTTTTATTTTTATTTTAAAAAAAGATCCTGTGGCTTGGCTACACACATGAAGCAGGGCTATGTATATATAAACCGACTTTTTTCAGTACTAGGGTCGTCATGGAAAAATGCTGCTGACAGCACTCCTTTGAAATTTGAAGCCCACATCATGGATCCCAAGTGGTTCGCCTCCACTGACAGGGATCCTGAAGTGAGGGAAGGGTGCAATGTGTCTTTATTTGCTGCTTGTGCGGGAATATTTTGCACTCTAAGAGATCCCTAAGCTATGTCTCTCCTTCTTCATACATTGAATTAAAGCTTCTGGCTCCAACTGAAGCTTCCCTAGATTTAAATATCATCTACCCATTCTGCCAACCTAGCAGTTCAAAATGCAAGTAGATAAATAGGTACCGCTCTGGCAGGAAGGTAAACAGTGTTTCCGTGTGCTGCTCTGGTTCGCCAGAAGCGGCTTCGTTATGCTGGCCACATGACCCGGAAGCTGTACGCTGGCTCCCTCGGCCAGTAAAGCGAGATGAGCGCTGCAACCCCAGAGTCGGCCACGACTGGACCTAATGGTCGGGGTCCCTTTACCTTTACCCATTTTGTGTGAAAACAATTAAGGAATATTGTGGCAACTTAAAAGCTGAAAACATTTATTATGGGCCCTTCCAGATGTCCTTTTTATTGTAAAGTCATGATGGTGTGTGTGTGTGTGTGTGTGTGTGTGTCCATGCGTATTGGGGTGGTCATGTATGAATTCACTTTCATCTGCAAATGGGTTGTGGCAATCACCCTGCTTCATTTCCAGTCAGTCCACGTTCTGGAACTTCCTGCTGAACACTTGTAACATTTTATGCCACAAATGTTCTGGATATTTCTGTGTGTGTCCCATTTTTTTTATGCTTCGAGCCTTTCCAGACAGAAATAACATGGTAGCGTTGGGGGAGCATCGCAGAATGAACTGAAGCAGAATAAATCCACCCCAATTCGATATTATTGTGTTGAGAACATGTAGCACAATACCATCACAGGAAAACACTACTTTGGAGCGGCCCTATCACACAAGCTTTTGTGGACTCATGCCCGCTTTGTCAGATGCATGATGAAGCAAACAACTTTCTATGTGTTTTCTTGTAATGCTGCATCAAACCAGTTTTGAGTTGGTGGCTCAAACACCTGCCTATTCGTGTTTTTATGGCAAGGAAGATTTATTTAGCACTTTTCAGGCAGTATTAAGTTAATTCCTTCAGAAAATCTGTGATGAAAGAGTTTAAGGACAAGCCAATATCAAATTATGAAAAACAAATTGGCCCTTTAAATTATAAACAGCTTTATGGCTGCTAATTTCATTGCAAGGCTGATTCCCCCCCCCCCCCAAACAGGCTTTAAGGACTGCCTATGGAGTTCTTGTAATCCTCCCCTGATCTTTTCTGTGCATCAGAACCCTGGTTTATAGACATGTAATGAGATCAGGATGTCACTACATCAATGTCAATGTAAACACCGCTAAGTTAAGTCATGGTTGCCTTACAAGATCAGCAAACTTAATCTCCTTTGGGATGCCAACTGGCTTTTGTTAACACTTAGGCTTAGGATTGTATCTGCTCTTCTAATGCTTCATTCCCAACATAGATTGAAGCTTTGACACTGCCCCCGCCAATGTTTGAAAGGTCTGGCACTATTGACATTTTGATTATTGTGGGATCTTGTCTAAGAATTGATATTATTGACCAGGTGCAAACAAACAAAACAGATCATTAACAGGAATCCAAGCACCTCCAGGGAAACTCTGTCTCTTTGATTTTCAGACTCAGTTTTGTTAAGTTCTTGTTGTTGTTTACTCTGTGCAAATATATTAATGTTTTAATTGAAATATACCTGGGTTGTGTGTTTTTTTATAAAAAAAATCTTAGCATTTTGAATGTCTCAAACCTTATTTTTGTAAACAATTGGCATGATGTGTCAAGAATAAGTATGCTAAGATAACAATTTGACCCGTCATAAATTTTCACTGGAATATATGATATATCATTTTAAATAAATAGGGTGGGGTGGCCAAAGAGAGATCTTATATCTCAGCCTGATTTTCCTACTTACATTTATTCAGTCCTTTATTCTTTCTGTTGTTGTGACACCAATGTTTCCTCTAGCAAATAAGCGTGAACAACATGTGTGTGTACATGTCTTTAAATACCCATGGGCCTTGGTCCAATTAGATTTCCTACATACTGTAAAGGTATTTGGGTATTTAAAAACGTGTGTACTTGGGGATATTTTGACTGTGCTTTAAAAGAGTAGGATCCATATTAGTGATCATGACAAAAAAGCACAAGTGTCTTTCTTCAGGAAATACAAACCACTCGATCCAAGCTACGTACGTTTGGCATTGTATGTTCATTTGTTGCATAAAGTGTGGAGCTGCCTTAAGGCATGTGGTTCTGAGTATCTGGTGCTTATCCAAAGTTTAGTTACAGAACCTAGGCCCAACTATATAGATAAGGGTTTATGGGATCTCTTAAGGATAACTATCTAAATTATTTTTGTCCTTTTCTTTTGCCTGGGGTATGCCGGACACTTCCTTGCACAGAACTGCATACGTTTTGCTCAGGCCAGCGTTCAAAGATTATAATTAGAGGTGCTGCCAAAATTCATAATCAGACAGCTCATAGTTCATAACTGAAGTTTGGCAGGAGACATCTTTTTAAAACTGTATCGTTCAGGCAGGCCATTGCAAATGTGATTTTTTTTTTTAACCAAACAGTTTTTTATTGATGGTTTTATTGAGGTTATTGTAGTACCAAGTTTTTATGTTGTATACTGCCTGGTTATGTGACATATATATATATATATATATATATTTGCTTTCGTAGATTTTCACGGGTACAGGAATGCAGGTTTTGGTGTCCTCGGGTGTCTTCCCGTGTAAAAGTTGGGGTGTCTATGCGACGTTTCGACGAGGTCTCACTCGTCATCTTCAGGCTGGTGCTTTCGGCTTCTTGTTACTGGAACAGAGCAGGATCTCAGTGTTTGAGTTCCTATAAATACTGTTGAGGGGGTGTGGTGTATAGCCTCCAATGTTCTGGGCAGAGAGGAAGTTCCCAGGCTAGTGTGCCTTTTCTTCTTTTGTTCCTTAATTACTTGAGGGATATCTTGAGTGATTTCTTGAGTGATATCCTGAGTACCACTTAGGTGGGTCATTAGGTGTGGATTAGTTGCTAAAGTCTTTGTGTCTTGACCTCTTGAACTTTGTGAAGAGTTTTTCTGAGAAGATGGCTGTACTGCACTTAGTTGTGCTCTGGCTTGGCTTCGTGTATAGGGGCGAGCTGTGGTTTTGTGGCCTGTGTCAGCCAGATCTGTGTAGGGATTGCAGGGGGGTGCAGCATCCGGAGGTGCCACCATGGTTTGGCTACTGGATGGTGTCTGTAATTTATCTGTGGAGAGGGTCTGGGTTTGGGTCTGGTGTGGTTGATTGGTGATGGCGTTCTGTGTGCCTCTGGATCTGGTGTCAGTTTTTGTGGGGAGGGCTAATTTCCAGATGTCTGGCAAGCGGGATGTGTCGTCACGCTTGTTCATGTTGTGAGGGTGTTTCTCTATCTCGATGGCTTCCAAAACCTGCATATATATATATATATATATATATATATATGCTTTCGTAGATTTTCACGGGTACAGGAATGCAGGTTTTGGTGTCCTCGGGTGTCTTCCCGTGTAAAAGTTGGGGTGTCTAGGCGACGTTTCGACGAGGTCTCACTCGTCATCTTCAGGCTGGTGCTTTCGGCTTCTTGTTACTGGAACAGAGCAGGATCTCAGTGTTTGAGTTCCTATAAATACTGTTGAGGGGGTGTGGTGTATAGCCTCCAATGTTCTGGGCAGAGAGGAAGTTCCCAGGCTAGTGTGCCTTTTCTTCTTTTGTTCCTTAATTACTTGAGGGATATCTTGAGTGATTTCTTGAGTGATATCCTGAGTACCACTTAGGTGGGTCATTAGGTGTGGATTAGTTGCTAAAATCTTTGTGTCTTGACCTCTTGAACTTTGTGAAGAGTTTTTCTGAGAAGATGGCTGTACTGCACTTAGTTGTGCTCTGGCTTGGCTTCGTGTATAGGGGCGAGCTGTGGTTTTGTGGCCTGTGTCAGCCAGATCTGTGTAGGGATTGCAGGGGGGTGCAGCATCCGGAGGTGCCACCATGGTTTGGCTACTGGATGGTGTCTGTAATTTATCTGTGGAGAGGGTCTGGGTTTGGGTCTGGTGTGGTTGATTGGTGATAGCGTTCTGTGTGCCTCTGGATCTGGTGTCAGTTTTTGTGGGGAGGGCTAATTTCCAGATGTCTGGCAAGCGGGATGTGTCGTCACGCTTGTTCATGTTGTGAGGGTGTTTCTCTATCTCGATGGCTTCCATGATTATTCTCTTGTGGTGATGTTCCATGTTAAAGAGCAATTTGGAATCTGCAAAATTAATTTCGTGTCCTGTTTCTTTCATGTGTTGGAAAAGAGAGGAAGTTTTTTCTTCTTTTTTGACGGCATTCTTGTGTTCTGCGATAAATGCACGTATCGCAGAACACAAGAATGCCGTCAAAAAAGAAGAAAAAACTTCCTCTCTTTTCCAACACATGAAAGAAACAGGACACGAAATTAATTTTGCAGATTCCAAATTGCTCTTTAACATGGAACATCACCACAAGAGAATAATCATGGAAGCCATCGAGATAGAGAAACACCCTCACAACATGAACAAGCGTGACGACACATCCCGCTTGCCAGACATCTGGAAATTAGCCCTCCCCACAAAAACTGACACCAGATCCAGAGGCACACAGAACGCTATCACCAATCAACCACACCAGACCCAAACCCAGACCCTCTCCACAGATAAATTACAGACACCATCCAGTAGCCAAACCATGGTGGCACCTCCGGATGCTGCACCCCCCTGCAATCCCTACACAGATCTGGCTGACACAGGCCACAAAACCACAGCTCGCCCCTATACACGAAGCCAAGCCAGAGCACAACTAAGTGCAGTACAGCCATCTTCTCAGAAAAACTCTTCACAAAGTTCAAGAGGTCAAGACACAAAGATTTTAGCAACTAATCCACACCTAATGACCCACCTAAGTGGTACTCAGGATATCACTCAAGAAATCACTCAAGATATCCCTCAAGTAATTAAGGAACAAAAGAAGAAAAGGCACACTAGCCTGGGAACTTCCTCTCTGCCCAGAACATTGGAGGCTATACACCACACCCCCTCAACAGTATTTATAGGAACTCAAACACTGAGATCCTGCTCTGTTCCAGTAACAAGAAGCCGAAAGCACCAGCCTGAAGATGACGAGTGAGACCTCGTCGAAACGTCGCCTAGACACCCCAACTTTTACACGGGAAGACACCCGAGGACACCAAAACCTGCATATATATATATATATATATATATATATATATATATATATATATATATTGGTGCCTCGCAAGACGAAATTAATTCGTTCCGCAAGTCTTTTCGTCTTGCGAGTTTTTCGTCTTGCGAAGCACGGTTTCCCATAGGAATGCATTAAAAATCAATTAATGCGTTCCTATGGAAACCGCCTTCAGACCAGGTCCGGGGACAGTCTGTCCCCCGACCTCTTCTGAAGGCCAGCGGGGGGCGAAAGTCTTTGCTCCCCCCTGCCTGCCTTCCCGGGAGAGCTGAAAACGCAACGCTGCCTTCCCGCTCTCCCGGAAAGGCAGGCAGGGGGGACAAAGACTTTTGCCCCCCCGCCCGCCTTCGGAAGAGGTCCTGGACCTCTTCCGAAGGCGGGCGGGGGGCAAAGGTCTTTGTCCCCCCTGCCTGCCTTCCGCGGAAAGCGGGAAGGCAGCGCTGTGTTTTCCGCTCTCCCGGGAAGGCAGGCAGGGGGGAGCAAAGACTTTTGCCACCCGCCAGCCTTCAGAAGAGGTCCAGGACCTCTTCTGAAGGCTGGCGGGGGGCAAAAGTCTTTGCTCCCCCTGCCTGCCTTCAAAAGCCGTCCGGGATAGCGGGAAGCGCTTCCCTGCTATCCCGGACCGCTTTTAAAATGCTGGCGGTGGGGAGCAAAACCTTTGGCCCCGTCGGCCTTCCTGGACCTCTTCTGAAGTCCGGAGGGGGGGAAAGGCTTTGCTCCCCACCGCCAGCATTTAAAAGAGGTCCCCGGAGATTTCCCTATGGGCTTTCGTCTTGCAAAGCAAGCCCATAGGGAAAATCGTCTAGCGAAGCGACGCAAAAACCGAAAAACCCTTTCGTCTTGCGGGTTTTTCGTCTTGCGAGGCATTCGTCTTGCGGGGCACCACTGTATAATGAAAGTGTGATTTATACAATTTTAAATAAAATAGAATAGTAATAGTAATAATACAAATCTAGCGTGTTCACAGTTTCTGTGTGTAAAGCAAGTCCTGCACCACAATTTTACTATATGTACAATTGAAAAGGAGATTTATGCAGAGTTAATATTCTTTTTTTGGCCTATGCTCAGTCTGTACGGCTGGCATGAATAATTAGCAAAACTGTACACAATAAGGGCCCTCACACACAATAATACAAAAAGAGCTTTTTAAATTATGTTAAATTTTCATAGTTTGTAATGTATACAGCATACAAATAATAAATAACCACACCAATTTACAATGGAATGCCAGTAAGAGCCTGTTTTGACTAAATGTAATCTTTACCAAGTTTATATAGCAAAAGTTTAATATATGTTTTTAGAAGCTCTGCATGTTGTTGTTGTTTGCATCATAATGAATAACTAGCAGCTGAGGCAGGTGGCATCCATCATCTTTGCGCAATCTCAGGTGTTGCAGTCTCTAGTGCTCTAGAGAGCAATCCAAACCCAAGAGCTGCTAGGTTGAGGGGGCTTGGAATAGGCTCAGCCAGGGCTTAAGTGACTGGAGTGCCTTATCCCAGCTCAGTCAGAGATACAACCATGTAAGTCCTCCACCTCAGTTCAGCTTGTCCTGCCTGAAGTTGGCTCAGTTGAAGCTGGGATAATTCCTGAAATAGGGGCATTCCAGGGCAAGTAGCTACCCCGTGTTAACTACCCCGTGTTGCTTACAAATCACTTTGCTTACAAAACCCAAAATAATGAATCAGTGTTGTAAATACTGGGGCAGAAAAGGACCACTACACTAAGCAAGCCAATTTCCCAGGATGCACTTTGGTAATGCACATGTGCTAAAATTCAACTGTGGTTTGAAAGCTCAAAATATAGGCTTCCTTCTGAGCTTCCATAAACTTGGCTTGTATATCATTCCTGATTCCAAACTGGAGGGGGGTCAGGTTCACTTATCCTACTATTACCCTTGGTGCCTCAACTACATACAGTTAGTAAGTAATCAAAAATATTCCTGCTGCATTCTGAAGAGTGTGCGGACCTTCGTTGACCTGGGGAAATGTCAAACTTATATCTGGTTTCCATTATACTTTAAAGGATGGGTTGGGGACTTTTTCAGCTCAGGCGTCACATTCCCTTCTGGAAAACGTTCTAGCAGCCAGTGCAGGGCCAGATTTAGGTTTGACGAGGCCCTAAGCTACTGAAGGCAATGGGGCCCTTTATCTGTCCAGCTGTCCTTTGTCAACAACAAATTGCCGCTGTTTTTTGTGTTGAATATATGCTATATGATAATTTATGGACCTAATAGGTATCTAAAGCCATTTGCTGTGTGTAGGTTTTATTTTATTTGTTTTTTATCTTATATTTTGGAAATGTACATCCAGTTTTTTTGCCTTTACATTTTTTTGGGCCCCCAAGAGAGGGGGGCCCTAAGCTATAGCTTGTTTAGCTTATACATAAATCTGGAACTGAGCCAGTGGTAGGTGGAGCTACAGGTACAGATGGCTGCAGCAATGAATGTTGTACAATAGGCTATTGTACATCTCTTGCACATCTCTTTATCCTCCATGTAGGCAAGCAAGCGGCATTATCAGAGTTCAAGATCACATTGCAACTAAACAAAAACACCCCAGGAAGCCACGAAGGACTGCTTATGAAGGATGTGGCCTGAGGACAAGGGGTGTGACTGAGGATAGCATCTGGTCCCTCAACCTGTGCTCCCTGTCCCCCACTTTAAAGGTCATGGCTTCCCCTTAAAGAATTCTGGGAATGGTACTTCGGTGGAATGCTGCAAATTCTCCATTAGAAATCCCTTGCAACTCCCCATCACAGAACTACAATGCCCAAAGATTCCTGGGAAATGGGAATGAATGCTTATAATACAGATATTCCCAGAGTTCAGTAGCCTTAAAAGCGATGCATAGTTGTGAAAACTGTACCTACATCAGTATTTTTTTCACTTCAGTCAAATTTTGTCCCTGTCTTCCTGGCCTCCTGAGCATGCTTGCTAGTCGTCACATGGAACATTTGCAAAGAGAATGAATTATTTAAGAGATCCCCCTAAACTATCAGATAGGGAGAAATGGAGATCAATAAAGTGCTGTAGCGATTGTATTGTAATCTATGCAGTTTCTACAGGAACCTTCCTGTGTCGAATAAATGTAACCCAACAAGACCGCTTTCAGAAACACTCCACCTGCCAAGGCAAGAAAGGTCACATTGTTTGAAAATGACTAATGATTAGTTTACAGTTCTTAGAGTATACAAGTTCCATAACAATGGAATTAAATCTTTTGAGGGATAAAAATTAGAAGGTAGTTTACTCCCAAGGGAGATGTACTGGGGTTTTGCATTATTAGTTATGATGAGCGCACTCATCAGGACAGACAGCAAAACCCCGGGACGTCTCATTGTTTAATCAGTTCGGGTAATATCATGTTGATTAATCAGCTGTGCTTCGTTCTGACAGAGGCGGTTCATTTTCGCAGCAGTGGTTATATATTTTCCATTTCGTATAATGCAGTCATGGTGAACTAACGGGAGCTCCACTCTCCCCCCCTGCCCCCCACCAACCTCCAACCCTGCCTACTACTGGCCAATGAGGTTGTGTTTATTTATTTACCATATTTTTTGCTCTATAAGACTCACTTCTTCCTTCCTAAAAAGTAAGGGGAAATGTGTGTGCGTCTTATGGAGCTAATGCAGGCTGCGCAGCTATCCCAGAAGTCAGAACAGCAAAAGGGATTGCTGCTTTCACTGCGCAGCGATCCCTCTTGCTGTTCTGGCTTCTGAGATTTAGAATATTTTTTTCTTGTTTTCTTCCTCCAAAAACTAGGGGCGTCTTGTGGTCTGGTGCTTCTTATGGAGCGAAAAATACGGTACTTATTTTCCCATCCTTCTTGTTGCCACCTAAACGAAATTTGTTTCATTTGTGTGATGACGCAGAAATTGAATGACCCTGATCCTGAGATGGCTGCACCCAAAAATTTTGCACCACGAATAGCTGTGAGGGTGTAGGCCGTGAGGGTACATTTGCCTCTGCTTTGAAAGGCACATGGTAAAGAAAGAGAAGGGGATTGCACCAAACGCTTTTTTTGTCTCAGCAAGAATCGTAGGCTGGATGCTCATTCATTCCTTACACTTATCTATCCAACCTGCATAACCCAACAATGAGGCCTGTTTCTAGGCATGAATCTCCTTTTGTGGATTAAGGTGTTTGAATTGTGCGCATGGGATCTCCTGCACTTCCCTGAACTGAGAAAACAAAATATTTGAACCTCTTATTCTTTAATGAAGGCACGACATAGGTGAGCTGCTAAACCAATGACTTCTTAGAGGTTTTTCTGCATAATCAATCAAAGAATCCTCGATCACCTTTCAGCTTTTTCTGGATAGTAGTATATAAGACAGAAAAGCGATAATCAAGAAAAGTGTCTGGTGTCCTCTTCCTTTCCCCCCAGAAGTCTGACCCATTTAATGGAAGACCTCTCTTTTTATATGAAATGGCATTAATTTTATGCTAAAATTACACACACACACACACACACACACACACACACACACATATATACCGTATTTTTCCATCTATAAGACGCCCACATGTATAAGATACCCCCTATTTGGGGGGACTCCGATTTAAGAAAATGTGGGAGATACTATCTGTGTATAAGACATCCCAGATTTTGAACATTATTTTAGAGTAAAAAACCATAGTCTTATACACGGAGAAGTGCAGTGTATATGAAGTCCATATAGTGCGTCTGACTGAGTGATAAAGTACTTTATAAAATCTGCCCTCAATCTCCCAGCATTTATCTTCATTGGGTTTGCATGATTTCTAGTGTTATAAGAGAAGGAGAAAAACTTTACTCCATCCACTTTCTTTGTGCTGTCCATAACACCTCTCACTTGCCTTTTCTGTAAGTCCAAAAAGCTGCAGCCTTTTTTCATGGGGGAGCTAACCCCTTGATCATGTTGGCTGCCCTTTCCTAACTTGACCACAAAATCTACAGCAGGGCTATGCAAATCTAAGCAGCCTTGATTCTCAGTAGCTGGGTTCACAACGGACAAAGAGCAGATTTAGCCCCCACCTGCAATTTCTCTTGTAAAAAGTGAATCATTTTCTCATTCCTTACTATGAGAAAAGAACTGCTGCATGATTGTGCCCTGTTGGAGCAATGGCAAAATTGCCTGGCACCCCTGGCAGTGGGTGGACTCTCATTGGCCGGAATCCTGCAGGGCATGCCTGTAATGTTTCTGTGTTGAACACAGAGGCATACTGCACCCCCCTGGGTCCCTTGTAATAATTTGCAAGCCCTCACTCTTCCCCACAACACATCCATCATAATGACGGGCATTTTGTGAGTATCAACAACAATAACAGCAGCAATGTATAGTAAATGCACGTGACCCTTGCGCAGCCGCATTCTACGCAGCAATAAAAAAAAAATATGAATGCTCTAATTGGGGGAAATGTTGCATTTCTTCCCCCAGGTATAAAATAGTGTGTTTTGAGTGCTGAGACTAACCATGTCTATTAGCATGCAATAATGTCCCCTTTAGAAAGATTAGTGTTTTACTTGGGTCCACAAAACCATGCCAATATTTTGGTGTGTAGATTTTAGCAGAGTGTTCCATAAAGTAAACCAAAATCAAAGCAATATTGCATTTTACTGGGTTTTCTTTTAAATGAACATAACATTTTAAAGCCTGGGCATGCAACACTGAAGTTTTTTGAATTTGCAATAAATTACTTAAATCATTGGAAGTTTGCCCCCATATGGGTGCTTTATTCAATTTCTCTCCGTCTCCATGTGTACCTCCCCTCCCTCTTTTTTGGCTAATTGCACAATAATCGCAAAGTGGTAGTGTTTGCATCTTGCCATTCTAAAGAAATGGCAACTAGGAGAACAAATGTATGTGCATTAGCACATGCTATTATCCCAATAGTGATGGAAAGAGAATTGTACCTTTGAATTTGAAAGACCTTCAGTATCATTGTGTAAAAAAAAGGAATCAGTTGCTTAATGGACAAAGAAAGGAAGAAAAGATTTTTTAAAAATTACACTGCCTCCCCCCAAAAAAGGCAAAAGAAGTGTAATAAAGCATTGTAAAGAAAGTTTTAAAAAGTAGCTGAAAATATCAGAGGAAATATGAAATGTTTACTCAGTTCTTATAGGGAGGAAGAAAGGGCTTGGGAACTTCAAGCTGTGTTGTGAAACAATTGTCCATCCTTCTTGAGCCATTGCTGAATGAGTATGTTGAATATCAAATTAAAACCTGCAATTTTCTACATCATATTACCGCACAATATATTAAGCACTATGTCTGTGCTGTTATAGTTTCTAGAAACAAATCCAGTGCTATTTTTCTAGAAAAAGAGGTGCTGGAACTCACCAATGAATACTTCCCTCGTTCTCTTAGAATGGCAATGGCACCCACCTGAGAGGTGCCGGAACTGAGTTCCTGTGAGTTCCCTCTGAAAAAAAAGCTCTGAACACCCACATCACCCACAGAAAATACATGCTCACAGGAATACTACATTGCACACTATGAAGACTTGCACCGTATGTGTCCTGTCTAGTCTTGTTATGTTGGATGAGTTTCAGTTGGTAAGGCTTGAGGATGTGGACAAGGTGCTTAACAATAATAATAATAATAATTAATAATAATAATAATTTATTTATTTATACCCTGCCCATCTGGCTGGGTTTACTGAACCGAAGCCATTTAGGGCTTTAATGGTCAGCACCAAGATTTTGAATTGTGCTCGGAAACATACTGGGAGCCAATGTAGTCTCTCAGGATCGGTGTTAGTTATATGGTCTCAGCGGCCACTCCCAGTCACCAATATAGCTGCTGCATTCTGGATTAACTGCAGTTTCTGAGTCACCTTCTAAAGTAGTCCCACATAGTCCCACATTGCAGTAGTCCAAGCTGGAAATAACTAGGGCCTGCATCACTCTGGTGAGACAATCCACAGGCAGGTAGGGTCTCAGCCTGCGTACCAGATGGAGCTGGTAGACAGCTGCCCTGGACACAGAATTGACCTGCGCCTCCATGGACAGCTGTGAGTCCAAAATGTCTCCCAGGCTGCACACCTGCTCCTTAAGGGGCACAGTTACCCCATTCAGGACCAGGGAGTCCTCCACACCAGCCCGCCCTCTGTACCCTAACAACAGTACTTCTGTCTTGTCAGGATTCAACCTCAATTTGTTAGCAGCCATCCATCCTCCAACCGCCTCCAGACACTCACACAGGACCTTCACTGCCCTCACTGGTTCTCATATAAAAGAGAGATAGAGCTGGGTATCGTCTTTATATTGATGAACACCCAGCCTAAACCCCCTGATGATCTCTCCCAGCAGCTTCGTGTAGATGTTAAAAAGTAAGGGGGAGAGGACGGAATCCTGAGGCACCCCACAAGTGAGAGCCCAGGGGTCTGAACACTCATCCCCCAACACCACTTTCTGGACACGGCCCAGGAGAAAGGAACGGAACCACTGTATAACAGTGCCCCCAGCTCCCAGTCCCCCTAGATGGTCCAGAAGTATGCCATGATTGATTGTATCAAAGGCCGCTGAGAGATCCAGCAGAACTAGGAAGCAGCTTTCACCTTTGTCCCTAGCCCACTGGAGATCATCGACCAGTGCAACCAAGGCAGTTTCAGTCCCATGGTGAGGCCTGAAGGGATCCAAATGGTTTGCATCCTCCAGGCATGCTTGGAGTTGTTCAGCAACCACCCGCCCAATCACTTTGCCCAAGAATGGAAGATTTGAGACTGGGTGATAGTTGGTCATATTGGCCGGGTCTAAATATGTTTTTTTTAAGAAGCGGTTTAATAACCACCTCTTTCAGTGGGTCTGGGAAGGCTCCCTCATAGAGGGAACCACCCCACAGGGTGACTGCTTGTGCTCTGGACCCTATTGGGTCATAAAAACTGGTAGAAAGGGGGCAGCTGGCTGGGCCAGGGAGGTGATCCATGCCTCCTTGCAATAGGAGGTGGTTCCTGCCTACTTGAAGGAGGCAGCGATAAAACGACTCCTCAAATAAATGCTCCCTTTATTAGAAAAATCTAAGTAATTATCAGCTGGTTTCCAGTCTCCCCTTCCTGAGTGGGTAGTCACAGACTAGTTCCTGGCACTCTTGGAGGAAACCGGTTTTCTAGATCCATTTCAACTGGGGTTTAGGCTCCAGTTTTGGCACAGAAACTGCGTTAGTTGCCCTGTATCCTCTGTCAGGGAGAGACAGGGAAATTGTGTCCTTGTTAGTTCTCCTCAACCTCTGTGGCTTTTGATACCACTGACCTTCTAGAGCAGTTGTCTGAGTGGGTGGCACTGCTTTGCAATGGTTGTTTCCAGAGGGTGACACATGGGGAGTGCTCTTCAGTCTCATTGAACCTTCAATGTGGGGTTCCTCAGGGTTCAATTTTATCCCCTATGCTGTTTAACATCCACATAAAACTGTTGGATGGGGTGATCCAGAGTTTTGGAATACAGTGGTACCTCAGGTTACATATGCTTCAGGTTACAGACTCCGCTAACCCAGAAATATTACCTCAGGTTAAGAACTTTGCTTCAGGATGAGAACAGAAATCGTGTTCCGGCGGTGTGGCGGCAGCAGGAGGACCCATTAGCTAAAGCGGTGCTTCAGGTTAAGAACAGTTTCAGGTTAAGAACGGACCTCCGGAACGAATTAAGTTCTTAACCCGAGGTACCATTGTACAGCTCTACTTCTCCTTTACCTCTGCAGGTGTGGCAGTGAATGTTCAGGGCTGTTTTCTCTCCTTGGTAATGGACGGATGAGAGCCAATAAACTGAAGCTCAATCCAGATAAGACTGAGGCGCTGTTAGTGGGTAGTTCCCTGATTGGATAGATGTGAGCTTGCCTCATCTTGATGGGGTTGCACTCCCTTCTGAAGGAGTGGGTATTTCTGGATCCATTGATATTGCTTGATGCTCACATGGCTTCAGTGGCACAGAGTGCTTTCCATCAGCTTTGTCTGGTAGCCCAGCTGCACTCCTGCCTGGACAAGGATCGCCTAGCTTGTCTATGCTCTGGTAACCTAGATTACTGCAACTGTCTATGCTCTGGTAATTAGGTTCCTGCAACATGTTGTACGTGGGGCTGTCTCTGAAGACTGTTCAAAAATTTCAGCTGGTGGAGAATTCAATGGCTTCTCCATTTTGGCTTTATTTCTGTTAAATAAAACATGACATGGTGTAATATATCATGTGTTGTTGTTCATCTGGGGTTGTGTTTACCTAATTTTAAGACCTGCAAAGGAACAGATTATTGTTATTATGTCCTCATATGTAAAACCACAGAATTCAAAGAGGGTGCACTTTCTTTTTCCCATGACTTTATCTTTAGGTGCCAGGCAAAAACATTGCCCTTTTCCCAGGGCTTTCACTTATAAAACAATCTATGGCTTTTTAAACTGTGTGTGTGTGAGAGAGAGAGAGGGAGAGGGAGAGGGAGAGGGAGTTTTACTGTTTTGTTTGTTAAAGGTAAAGGGGCCCCTGACCATCAGGTCCAGTTGTTACCGACTCTGTGGTTGCGGCGCCCATCTCACTTTATTGGCCGAGGGAGCCAGAGCAGCACACGGAAATGCCATTTACCTTCCCGCTGAAGCAGTACCTATTTATCTACTTGCACTTTGACGTGCTTTCGAACTGCTAGGTTGGCAGGATCAGGGACCGAGCAACGGGAGCTCACCCCGTGGCAGGGATTCGAACTGCCGACCTTCTGATCAGCATGTCCTAGGCTCTGTGGTTTAACCCACAGCACCACCTGCATCCCGTTTTTGTTTGTTACTGGGGTATATATTCTTGTTTTTATACTCTACACCATCCTGTGTTCTTCAGATGAAGGAGGAAATAATAATAATATAATAATAGTGGCTTTTTTCAGCTGGAACTTGCCGGAACTCAGTTCCAGCACCTCTCAGGTGGGTTCTGGCATCTCTCAGGTGGGCGCCATAACCATTTTAAGAGAATTAGGGAGGCGTTCATGGTGAGTTCCAGCACCTCTTTTTCTAGAAAAATAACAAAATAACACTGATAACAACAATTCCCCATCAGATCGTGTGTCCATCTAGCTGAGTGTTGACAGGCAGTGGCTCCCCAGGGTCTGGGCAGAGGGTTTTCACATTTCCTTCTACCTGATCTTCTTGGCTGGAAGTGCTTGGACTTTAGCATGAGCTTCCCTATTGATTGGCAGTCCCATTCCTTCTCCTGGCTCATATAAGGTCTGTGTTTGGCCCTCATTTCTTTGCATAACTTTCTCTTCCAAGAGCTGCTACTTATTCACTCCATATCAACTGCCATTTTCTTCTATTTTTAGAAGCGCATTAATTTTTTAACAAAATTAATTGTGCATGATTTCTGCAGCTGATGTCTTAGGTTTCCTCCATCTCCTACTCTAAATCTTGATCCTAGGGTTTTATTAACTGAATGTGAGGTTTACAACAAAAGCTCACATGGATGAAAAACTAATTTTGTGGGCTGGAGAGTTGAAGCTTCATGTGGTTAGTCCACCGTGAATAGGTGGATACTAGAGTTGCCAATCCTCCAGGGCTGACCTGGAGTCTTCAGCTGGCAGTTAGGGGTCTACAATCTCCATGTGGGCAAGAGTGCCTTTTAAACGAAAAGTATTAAGAAGATTGTGCATGCCGTTTGCAATTTTCAGCCCAGCAGAGGGTGGCTTCAGATTATGACACTCTGTGAGGTCTACACCACTTTGCTTCCTTCTTCCTTCTCCCAATTAACCTCCATCTCTGAAAATTATTGCACAAACTCTATGGAAGGTCTGCCCTTGTCCTCTCTCCCAGTTAACCTTGTCTGCAAGGCTGAGTGGTGGGAGGGAGACCAGAGGAAGAAATAGAGCTGAGGTGGGCTTAAGAGGAGGATGGGGTTATTAGTGTGCATGTGCAGTTGGGGCAAGGTACTGATGGACAGCTGCATCATTAACACCATCTGTTCACAAGAACAGTTCACAGCAAGCATAGGAACAACCCCTTAAGTTAAGGTTCCTCTCCCAATTTTCAGCCATTTCATAGAACCATAGAATTACAGAGTTGGAAGGGACCTCAGGGGTCATCTAGTCCAACCCCCTGCACTGCAGGAATCTCATCCCATCCCATTTGAAACCATACTGGACGCTGCTTAACTTTTGCAAATGTACTAGCAGTTTTATTGCTGCACCACTTTTCAGACTTCATGTTTTTTTACAGTGGTACCTCTGGTTACATACGCTTCAGGTTACATACGCTTCAGGTTACAGACTCAGGTAACCCAGAAATATTACCTCAGGTTAAGAACTTTGCTTCAGGATGAGAGCAGAAATTGTGTGGTGGCAGTAGGAGGCCCCATTAGCTAAAGTGGTTCTTCAGGTTAAGAACGGACCTCCGGAACGAATTAAGTACTTAACCTGAGGTACCACTGTATTTGAATAACATGCTGCCAGTGACTACCGTCGGTGCTTAATGTATCATGCTTAATGACGCCACCAGGGGCCACCCCTATGACATCACAGGGCCCTGTCCCCGGGTTTCATGTTGGGGCATTGAAATCTCAGGGTCTGGGTTGCTCCTCGCCTGGCAAACCCTAGTGACAATGGTCTGACCAAGAAAGTCGAGACACACCTTTAGCTATTGTATTTGTTATATTTAATTTCTGGCCATAATTAAGTCTTTCTGGTTTTTTGTTTTGTATTTGATAGAGAAATGTGTAGCCACTGAGTACTTGAAAGGTTTTGAAGTTGAAGAATGAGGGGTAAAAATTGTTCAGTCATTACGATACGATATGATACGATACAATACGATATCTTTATTGTCATTGTCCCTTGCGGAACAATGAAATTGAAAAACTACATAAAACTACATAAAATCTACATAAAACATTCAAAAACCCCTAAAAACTCTAAAACCCCATTTTAAAATACACTATACTACAGAGACCCCTTATGCTGCGTTTAGAACCAGAATTGCATTAACGTTAGAAACTGTTTTTCAGGCGGCTAGTCCTGGCCTTTATTGCCCTATACCTTCTTCCAGAAGGCAGAAGCTGAAAGAGATCATTTCCGGGGTGCGTACTATCATGTGCTATCTCTGCCGCTTTCTTATGGCACCTGGCAGCATAGATTTGATCTAAGGTGGGAAGAGTGCACCCAATAATTCTCTCTGCAGTCTTTACAACCCTGGATAGCATTGTTTCAAATACATACTGGGGTTACTGCTTGCCTTGCTGAGGATCACCAGAAAGCAGCACCATTGGGAAGCTGTAGGAAGAACCTCATGCTGCTTCCCCAGGCCATATTTCCCAGAATGCACTGGGAACAGTGTTGTGGAACATAATTTGCTTTCAAGGCATTCTAAGAAGTGTGCCTATTGGGAAAATGTGGAATGAGCCTTAGGCTGCTATCAACATGATTCATGTACATGATTCATATATGTGAATCAAATCTAAGTTTATTTTATTCTGGGACAATAAATTCACTTTTGATAAGAATACTTCATACAATAAATATATTTTCCCATATACACTCTGAATAAAGCCAGACTGGAAATCTAAAATAAATAAATAGGAGTAAATGTATTTATAAAGAGTTCAGGAAATCATATGAATAAATATATTTCAGAAAGGGGTGCCTTCTTTGATTTTGATTTATGCTTCTTTCCTTGATGTTCATGAGCATTGATTAATATAACTGTATGTTTTGTAATTAATGAAGCATTGATGGAAGGCAAAGGGAAATTCTTTAGCTGGAATTTTTTAGTCCAGAAATTGAACAAACCAAGTTTCATTCTGCAGTGCAAATGTTTATAGCAAACTCCAGTTCTTTTTTAAAAATCAGCTTTATAACTCATGATTTGAAGCTGGCGCATTAGGAAACTAACTAGCTTGCTTTAATCCAAGATCCCTGGTTTGTACGTAAAACTAAGCCGAGATTATTTCAAAGTGAAACTAAACTCAGTAGAAATCTTCCAGGCTGTGTGAGAGGAGAAGAGTGGAGGAAGGAAAAAAAAAGGTATCTGAACTTTCACTTGGGCTCATTAATCCATGGTTTAGCATTATGTGTGAGCACAGCTGCTGTGTAAGACACTGATTTCAGGCATCACCAGGAAGTGTTTTTGGAGGAAGAACATGCCAGCACCACAGCCAGTAACTCTAATTCCCGAAATCAGGAGATTTCAGAAAGCCAATCCCATGCCACTTCATACTGTGATGTTTCCGAAGCTGTTGTACTTCCTTTGCCTGAGAAGAACATCATCAGTCTATCTTTTTTTGATTTTCCACTGCCACCTTTTTTGCCCAACCTATCTGTTCCAGGTAGCTGGAACAATCACCCTACAAAAGAGTTTTTTGGGAGGGAACTTCAGAGAGGGAACTTCAGAGATGGATACTGCCAAAAAAACAATGTTTACCAAACAACAACAACAACAACAACATTCCTGCATTGCAGGGGCTTGAATTAGATGACTTCCAACTCTACAGTTCTGAGATTCTCATGTAGTTCATCAGCCATACAGCCTTTGAGCCTGATCCAGTTGCATGTTACACTCATTATTTTTTCTCACAGATTATGCATATTTTAGTTCAATTGTGTGATGTGCATGAAGGTTTGCCACTTTGTGAAATCTGATCTCCGTTTGAAACTTCAGAATCTTTACAGCATTTAACATACATTCGTTTTAAACATGTTACTTGAATATCACAAAATTCACATTAATTACTTAAGTCTTTTGCTTAAATGAGGGGTGGGTGGGTTTGCACATGCTTGCACAAACACACCTATATTGTGTCCTTTTATTTTAACTGGGCAGTTTGCTTGACTTTTCTAATTGAAAAAAAGGTTATGGATTGTTAGTAACAAGTGATTATCCCTCCACTCCACATTGAACGGCCCCTGAAAATTCTGCCAAATCTTCAGTAGAGCTAGGATTTTGCCCTACATGATTATCCATGTTTCTTCTTGCTGCAAATCTGCATTTTGGTAAATCGTATTAAGACTGCTTGATGCAACCACACAGCATAAGTGTTGCATTTGATTTCCCTGCCTTCAAACTTCACAAAAGGTCTACAGGTGCTGAGTGGATAGCTCCACACAGCTCTCTTTCCTCTATCCTTGCAATTGTTCTGAAGGACAACTGGTAATTATTATTTTGAAAAAGGTCCCCCCCCCAATCCGTAATGAGTTAAACTTTTTAGCGTGGGGTGATGGGGCAGAGAAGCCTACCAAGTAATACAATTCCCACAGGACAACACTATTTGGTTTTCAATTGCTAGTTGAATTTCCCACCTATTCAGATTTGCCTTTTATTATAATAAAAAAAATGTTCTTCTATAAGTGATGGTGCCTAGGGAATATAATAAGCACTGACACAGTGGTAATCTGTTTTTCTACCAGAAATCTGTGTGCCAGGTTTTCCTTAGGTTTCCCCCTTCCCGACTGCCGTCTAGCTGTTTATGTCACTTTCCAATAATTCCTGATTTAATAGGCATGGTTCTTTCTATATTTTGGTGGTGGGTTTCTTATAATGCACTCACAGATTAAAGTTGGTATTTATGGACACAGTGTCAGAAACATTAATTTTGAAATGACAGAAACTCTTAGTAGAAATTTAAAGTGTGGGGCAACCTATTTTCCCTCACCCCCCACCCCCATGGCAGCAATGCTGTGCACACTTATTTGGGGCTAAGCTCCACTGAAATCAGTGGCACACACTTCTGAGTAAAAGAGTTCTGTGTTAAACATAATCAACATAATCATTTTGTCTATTTATATGCACCCCTAACCTATAGTGAAATCATTAAATGATTCTTTGCCATTTCCTTTTTTAAATAGGGCAACTGTTTAAAGCCAAACTCGTTGGGTAGTTGTAGCTAGCCATAAGGAATAGGTGGTGGATAGGGGGAGCAGAGCTAACATTTAAACATATTTTGTTTTTGTGATTTACTATGCAAAAATATTGGAGTACAAAAGCAACATTAACTGCTGGAGAAGGGCATTGATGGAATATAAGGGTGGGTTTTTTTCATTTTTAAGTGCTTTAAAAATTATATGTTTTAAAAGTCCTCTTGCAGTTTATAATCTCATTGTGACATATCTGCTTACCATTGTCCTAAATTAAACAGCAGACAAAATCTACAGGGACCAAAATCAATATTGTGGTAATCTTGTCCCAAACCCTTCCCCCTCCTTTTCAAAGAGACTTTTAAAAAGGAAAGCAGAGGCAGAGAAAGTCAAAAAGCATCACTGCCAAAAATAGAATGTGTCTATCTTATTGTATTTTTTAACAGCCTTCCCCCTGACTCCCCAGCCACCAGGCTGGAATTTCAGGATATGAATTTCCCTTTTTTTCTGGTTCAAAGTGTGGGTGCAAGGGGGAGATCAGAATTATAACATGTCACTGTCACTATGTATTATTCTAGTGTGCACTCTTAAGTTACAAAACAACAAAAACACAACAACACCAGTGTCACAGACTGTTATCCCACAGTAAGTTCCGAGTTACATAAAGTCTTGCACTTTATGTAATGTGCACATTTCAAAAGGAAAGCATTTTTGAAATCATTTGCAATCGTGTTTAGTTTCAGGGCTGGGGGGGGGGGAGCCATTATCTGGATTCTTCATATTTTAACTACGACTGGGAGATATGAGTATGTGAGACAGACAACAGATTAAAGATGCAGTCTCCAAAGTACTGAGACACACACATTTTCCTTCCTTTTCATTTCTTTACTTTTTGTTCGGCAAGGGGAGGAGGAGTTAGAGCAGGCTTGGGGGGGTGCGTTTTGGGTGGGCTTCTTTGTGTGTGTGTGTGTGTGTGTGTGTGTGTGTGTGTGTGTGTGGTTTGCATAAAAGTGTACAGTGTTAACTAGGTGACATATGGATGGATGAAACATTACTGATTGTCCACTGCAGCCAGGGAGGCTGAGTTTCCATAGAGATAAGACGGGGGGGAAAGTGCTTCATGCAACCTAATTGGTATGCATCTCCAGATCAGGTTCATTGTGCTTTTGCTAATGACAGGGTTGTCTCAGTAATAAGGATGGTGCACTGGAGAAATTTGCTGCCTTGGTATATTTTTCCCTGACGGAAAACTACTTAGAGACGGTAGTCAGTAAGAAGAGTGACTGGCAGGCTGAAGGGGCTGCTTAGCAGCATATGGAGGAAGGCTGGCGTTCTGTGCTACATGCATATGGCTGCCATTAAACTCCAGCTTTGCGCTTTGTGTGTTTCTGGTCCCATGCCAGTAAGCCCACCTGCTGCAAGAATACTTGTAAAGCACAACTCAAAAGTGATTGAAAAGCTACTAGAATAAACTGTAATAACACAGTGCTTCACAGATGGGACATAATTGCAAGCTAAAGTGTACAGCCTCTGCAGTAATGAAAACACGAGCCATTAAATTAAAATCATAAGGGGAAAAATATATAAAAGTCTGTTGATTTTTCTCCCCCCCCAAGTTTTATTGCAAAAAAAACTTCAATTTTCCTGCCCTCATTAATCAAATACCATAAAACTATAGTGTTACTTTGTTCTGTTGGAGATTCAGACAATTAAAACAATGAATGTAGATTAGAATGATGTAACTTTCATTAGTTACTTCGTCGGGCAACCCAAATTGGTAATAAAGCTCAGTGTGGAAGGCTGACATTCATCTGTCAAGTTTGCCGATTCAGGGACTGCTGAGACTTTGTAGGAGAAGATGATTTTGGAGGTGGGGGAAGTTACTAACCGGGGGTGGGGGGGAGATATCCAGAAAGAGTCACGCCATGAATATGGATTAATGTTTTGCAAGTCAGTTTTTCTTTAGTAGCATGTCTCCACAGATATTAGGAAAATCACTCCTACCTTCCTCTTTTTTTTTAACTTTTGGAAACGGGGAGAAAGAGTTTCTGAACTGTGTAAACATATAAAACTACTTGAGAAATATCAATGCCATTTTAATTAGTGGCAGTGGGGTAATAATGAAATCACTAATCTGACGTGTAATTAGTTGTACAGGGTGTATGAGTGTCGTGTAAGGCTGAATGGGTCTCGGCAGGACTCTAGCACAGTGTGGCCTCTTGAGGAATTCTCTAGTGCGGAGAGGCCTAACAGAGCCATCTTTGTTCAGTTCCTTTTCTGTGGGTGGGCGACACCAGGAGAAAGAAACATTTGTTTCACAGGAGTCACTGAAGTAAACAGGCTTTAAAAGTCCTCGCTTTTTTTTCTTTTTTAATTATGCATTTCTGCAGCATCAATCATAGCAAAGTACACAGGATGTATGTTAAGTATGCCGAATAATGCCTGCCTGTTTAAAAGAAGAGAGGGGAGGGCAGGCAGAGGCAGCCAGTGTGGTCCCCTGGCTCACATGCTGGACTTTGACCCGGGTTCAAATATTACTTAAGATGGAAACTCAATGGGTGGCCTTGGAGCAGCCCTTATTTCTCAACCTCAGTTCCCAGTCCGAAAAATGGGAATAATAATAACTCAAAGGAGCTGCTGCGGAAAGAAATGAAATATGGTCTGTATCATTTTAGAAAGCACACTTAGAATAAAGTGGATTAGCATTCTGTCAGGGAAGTTTTTAGGAAAAACCTAGACAAACTCTAGGGGCAATAGTGAGCTTTGTACTCAGTAGTGACTGACTTCTTCCGTTGGCTCAAATATTGTTAAATAAAAGATTATCACCACCTGTCTTCTCCCTTGTAGTATCTAATCATGATCAATTTACAGTAAAATCTGGAGCTATTTCTTAGGGCCTGCTGATACATTATGGCTTGAGCTAGGAAATGTTTTCTGTGTGACATCTGAAATGATTGCTTTCTCCCTATTTTTCTCTCAAATCCCTTCCCCCAGTTTGCCCAGGGACAACCTAAATATGAAAAGCTCTGTCACACACCCACATAACTTTAGCATGGTAGTATCCAGAACATTTGGCAATGGGGGGAAAAAACCACATGCCCAATTTCTTCCTCACCCCTACAGCACCGATATTACATTTTGGATGTGACCTACATTAGGTTATCTAAGAGAAAACCTAGGGGAAAGTATAGACACACACACAAGCATTCCTTCAACAGAAAAACTTGGACACAGCTTACCTTCCCACAAGTAATAAAAGGGAAATGCTTTTAAATTATGGTAAGAAGTTCATGAGCAAGCATTTATGACTCGCCATACTATGCTGTATTCCACAGCCATGCACAGGGGCTCCAGCAGGGACTGCAAAAACAAACAAACAGGATGATGTTCATCAGGTAACTGACAGGTAGCATGGCCATGTATCCTGCCGTACAGAGGGAAGAGGTGAAAGTGTCCTCTATTTGAGGGCTATCCAAGCTAACTTTGGTTTGATGATAATGAACCACAGAAAGGAAAAGCAAGGGCCCTGAAGTTGCTCATCAACAACACCTAGGCAGCTGACTGGATGGACAGGCACACAATTCTCCCATAACAGTGGTACCTCGGGTTACATACGCTTCAGGTTACAGACTCCGCTAACCCAGAAATATTACCTCGGGTTAAGAACTTTGCTTCAGAATGAGAACAGAAATTGTGCGGCGGCGCAGCAGCAGCAGCAGGAGGCCCCAATAGGTAAAGTGGTGCTTCAGGTTAAGAACAGTTTCAGGTTAAGAACAGACCTCCGGAACAAATTAAGTTCTTAACCTGAGGTACCACTGTATTCCAGTGTAAAATGTTATGTCCTGTATGGAGTTAGGGCTCCTCTCCAAAGGCATATGTTTGAAAGGATGTGTGAAAGGTCAGGGTAGCCAATCACAGACAGATCTGCAAATTCATGTGTATGTGTGCGTGCATGTGCTTGACAAATTCCAGAGGGGCCATTCTGTTAGGCTGCAATAGATTGTAATGAATTGGGGGTGGGGGTGGAAATCACCCCCTAACAGCCCTGCCCTGCTCTCTCCTGTATTTTGCCAGAACAAAGGTGGCAACCCTACTATGGCGAGATGCATAGTATTTCTATTCAAGTTATAGTTAGTATTCAAAATGTGCGTCTATAGATATAAATTACCATGTGGAAACGGTATGGAAATTGCTGTCCTCTTTTTTGGTGATGCGAAACCTTTTTTTTAGGTGTAGGAGCCAACTCCTAGGGGCCGAGGGGACTTCACACACACCCCAATAAAATATTTGAAGGTGCTGGGGGCCCCCAAAGTTGATGGGCATTGACATTCAAATGTGATTGATTATGCAGGCTTACCTGCCTCACCCAATCTTTTATTCAAGTTGGCACCCCTGTTTTCAGGAATGTTTAACTGTACATCAAACTGCCAGACCATAATCAAAGCTGGATCTGGAAGGTGGCAAGTTCAAATATTTGCCAGGGGACCAAGGGAAATAAGAATCTGCCACTGAAGCTGTTCTACCATCCCCACTTTTCATAGAGCAGCTAAGAAAATGAAAGGCAACATGAGAATTTCCAGGACCAAATCAGACATTACTTTACTAGCAGGATTAAATAGCATGATTAAAGAAAAAGGGACCCCTGACCATTAGGTCCAGTCGTGACTGACTCTGGGGTTGCGGCGCTGATCTCGCTTTATTGGCCAAGGGAGGCAGCGTACAGCTTCCGGGTCATGTGGCCAGCATGACTAATCCGCTTCTGGCGAACCAGAGCAGTGCACGGAAATGCCGTTTACCTTCCCACCAGAGTGGTACCTATTTATCTACTTGCACTTTGACATGCTTTCAAACTGCTAGGTGGGCAGGAGCAGGGACCAAACAACGGGAGCTCACCCCGTAGCAGGGATTCAAACCGCTGACCTTCCGATCGGCAAGCCCATGAGGCTCAGTGGTTTAGACCACAGCGCCACCCACGTCCCTGATTATGATTAATAGCATGCTAATAGCATGACTTAATAGCAATACAAGTAATGCCTTATTTGGCCTTCAGTTTGTTTAAATAGGGTTTAAACCCCCAGGGTTTAAATAGCTCAGCTGGGCTAAGCCCCCACATCTGATCTCCAGTGGGCTAATGTTGTGATAAGTGACTCTTACTTTTTCATATTCCCATGGCAGCATCCTGAGCTCTGCTCCATCCATGCATTGCTATTGCATACCCAGAGGCTATGAACAAACCACCAAAATGACATTTGTGGGTCCTTCCTATACTTCTGCATTTGTATTTTACTGATAAAGCAAGAAGATCTGTATCTAGTCCCCCTAGAATGGCAGCACTTCAGAGTAACAGTGAAGTATTCATGTTTCAATAACACGCCCCTGCCATGTAGAAAATACCCTATATATTGGAAAACCCCAGTTTCAGACTTGTTTAGAATCCTTCTCATGTTATTTTTCAATGGAAAGTGAATTGGAAGAGAGGCATTCAGTCCTGTGATGACTCATGCTTTCTGAAGTGGTATGCTTTCAAAAACTGAATTGTATGGTGTGTGTTTTCCAGAATTTGTAGTAAATTTCTTTTAAATAAAGTAAGGGAGAGGAGCCAGATAAATGCCATGTAAACCGACCTGAAATTTGGTAGATGATGGGTAGTTAGAGAAGTAAGAATGCGGTGATTTCTGACTTTATTTCTATCATCACTGTTTCCACTCCGCTGCAGTTCAGTTTCTGCCTAATGCTATGTTATGCATCTCATTGTTGCTATTTAACATAATTTACGTTCTTATTTAAGAAATGTGCAGAACTTTAACAATTTAATAGAATTAATGCTGTAATTATTTCTACACTCATTGATTTCCATTCTGGACACATTGCCCATTTCCACTTCTGTTTTCCTTTCCATGAAAATTCTCTGACATGCCTAAGCACAATATATGAAAATTTTAACAGCGTAATCCAGAGACGGCAGGGAATGGAGGATCTGTGGTGGGAGAACCACCAGATCCAAAGGTCTCCTAGCCTTGCGTTGGCCAGGGCAGAAGCTGTGTGCATGTGGTGGCTGGTCACTGGAGGCAAAGTTCCAGTTCCAGAGTTTCCCCCTCTATTGTTAGAGATGTGTTGAAGGAACAGATTCACCTCCAACGTACCCCTGCCCCTAAAGTGTCCCCCTTTTCTCCCTGCAACTGACAGAGAAGGGAGAGCAGCCACAGAGATTTTGCACCTTCATTGAAGAGTTTCTCCAGGCATAGGCCTTTTCTCTGTCCATGGACCTCCTTCTACACCTGCAAAGACAGATGTCCAGAGCTACCAATGGCTGCTACTGTTTGTTCCCTCAATCCACAGTGTCTTTTTCTAAAATAATAATAACAATAAAGGTGAGGATCCGGGTGGCGCTGTGGGTTAAACCACAGAGCCTAGGACTTGCCGATCAGAAGGTTGGCGGTTTGAATCCCTGTGACGGGGTGAGCTCCCGTTGCTCGGTCCCTTCTCCTGCCAACCTAGCAGTTCGAAAGCACGTCAAAGTGTGAGTAGATAAATAGGTACCACTCCGGCGGGAAGGTAAACAGCGTTTCCGTGCGCTGCTCTGGTTCGCCAGAAGTGGCTTAGTCATGCTGGCCACATGACCCGGAAGCTGTATGCCGGCTCCCTCAGCCAATAAAGCGAGATGAGCGCTGCAGCCCCAGAGTTGGCCACGACTGAACCTAATGGTCAGGGTTCCCTTTCCCTTTCCCTTTCCCTTTATAGAATGTGGCAGGGCCTGGTTTAAAGCAGACATTGTATGTGATGATCCCACTGGTGAATTTAAAGCTAGCTTCAGTGATTGTAGTTAACTTTTTATCAGTCAGCACCATCCAGATTCAGACAAACAAACAGCGAAGGCAGTGCCCTTATGAGCAGTTTCTGGATGTTATGACAACACATTGGGATTTAATGGCAGAGTTTATTACACAATACATACACAGGGTATCACCCCTGAATCAGTTAATTTAATCATTACTCTCCTCCTAGTGCTCCAATATTTCGTCTTTCATAAGTATTTTTGTAATAAATATTTGTATTAACCTTTATATTACTGTTATTTCTGATAGCGAATTGTTCTTTCTCCCCTTGAGATTGTTTATCTGATAAGCCGTCTGTACATCTTTGCCACATGCGATAAGCTGAACAGCAAGAAGCAAGTCTGAATAGTTTTTCAAACTGCACTATGTTTTTATTTATGTATTCGTTGATGAGTGAATAGATTTGCCAGCAGACTATTTAGAATGGTGAAGTTGCCATTAAAAGTTGCCTGCAACATTTAGAAACTGTGCCACAATATGATTAGTGAGATCATGGGGATAGGAAGATACAAATTTCGGGCAGGTAGCTGTGTTAGTCTGATGCAGCAGAGTCTTCTGCCATCTTAAAACTGCCTTATCCAATCTGGCACCCTCCATACATTTTGGACAACAATAGTCTTCACTCCTGACCATTGACCATGATGACTGAGCCTGATGTTCAAAACACCTGGAGAGCACGAAGTTGAGAAAAACTGCCTTCAAAACTAGCATATTCATTGTGGCACACATTTTTGTGCATCTGACTAAGTGGGTTTTGATGTTCAAAAGCTAATCTACACTAAACATGTTAGTCTTCACCAGATTCTTGTATTCCTCTTGGCCTTCCACCACCCACACATTTTTCTATGGTGAAATCCTCTGGAATTGAGCTGCAGGCTGAACTCTACTTGAACATACCTCAAGCAAGCTGCCCACCTTTATTCTTCCCCACTCTGTCTTATTCCCCATAGTATGTGTATGGCCATACTACCCTAAGCACACCCAATCTCTTCTGATCTTTGAAACTAAGCAGGGTCAGGTTTGGTTCGTACTTGGATGGGAGACTGCCTGGGAATACTGGGTGCTGTAGTGTTTTTTTTTAGGGGTGAGGGTGGTCTAAACCACTGGGCTTCTTTGCCAATCGGAAGGTTGGTGGTTCAAATCCGCTCGACATTGGTGAGCTCCCGTTGCTCCATCCCAGCTCCTGCCAACCTAGCAGTTCAAAAGTGCAAGTAGATAAATAGGTACTGCTGCAGAGGGTACCTATTTCCGTTCACTCTGGCTCCCATCACGGTACTCCGTTGGTTTAGTAATGCTGGCCACATGACTCAGAAAGCTTCTGTGGACAAACGCAGGCTCTCTTGGCCTGAAGAGAGATGAGCACCACACCCCATGGTCACCTTTGACTGGACTTTACCATCCAGGGGTCCTTTACCTTTACCTCCCAAGGTGGACGATGGATGCCAGATCAGAGTAGCAGGGTGCGAAGGTGGCCCTTTTGTTGGGGGCAGTGGCTGCCTCTTCTTCCTCCTTCATAATCTTTCTTTCTCTTCCTCTGTCCTTCCATGTTTCATTGTAATCTGTGAGCATAGTGATCACTTTTCACTAGGAATCATGGGGGTTGCTACCTCCACTGCTTGCTGTTCTTTCCTGGCCCCTAAGGTCAGCTTTTCTACTGAGGGGCAGCAGAAGGGGCAGAGGGAATCAGCCCCCCTCTAAGCCTTCTTGAGTGCTTTGAGTTGAGTGCTTGAGGAAGCCTGATTCATTTTCACTGTGAGCAGCCCTAAGTCTTCAGTAATAGCAGACACCTATGCAGTGTGTCTCTAGTTCTCTTTATCTATCTCCCCCATGAGTCTGATTTCTTCTCCAATCCCCTCAGTACATGAATTTCACCTCTATTGAAACCAGCTGATCCTATACACACATAACAATATATGGAAACTGTTTGCCGCCGAAAGGCAACAACACCTCTTTTCAGTGCAGTTGAATTACCTTCCAAGATATTGATGACTGGTCAAGACCGCTGGTTATGAGAATGCTGTTAGTACTTTCCTTTTTATGTCTGCTTTAATTTGAAAACTTAATTAACACATTCTGTGCTTAATTATGTGCTTACTGGGGGACTGTTGTTGCTGACTGTTGACCGTTGTAGCCAATTGCACCTATTGTATGGGATCTCCGGACTATGGAGGCTTAAACAATAGAGGTCTGCTCCAGCGTGGAGTCTCAGCAGATTCTTGATAACTGAATTGATTAAATCTCACTCTCAATCTGTTTCCATCCCTTCGCTTGTGCTCCACAAAAACTAAATACGCCGTTCTAAGCCAGGGTGCCCTAGTGGGTTCAGCTGGCAGATTTGCCTGCTGCCATGGGCAAAGGGGGCTGAAGTGGACCTGTTGAGGAGCCGAAAATGGGGTGGGGAAAATGAAGAGAGGAGTTTGTGAGGGAGAGTTCTAGGAAGGGAAGATTCTTCTCTCACCATTTATCTACAAATACTTTGCTGCGGCAGCATCAAATCTACTTTTTCTGGGACAGTCGGACTAGAATGGTCGGCAGCTGCACTGTTGAAGCACCACACAGTGTCCCACATCATGGGACACAAAACCCAGACAATGAGGCTAAGAGAACAAGACTGGAATTTTCATGAGAAAAACAAATGGTTGTACCCAGTGCTGCTGTTCTGCCAGCACAACAGAACTTCTCTCCCCTTCTCTCCTCTCCCCTGCAGCCCCCCCACCTCAAAATCTGAAGGAGGCAGGTCTCCAGAGCAGATTTTGAGGGCAGGAAAGGAGGGGAAAGGAAAGGAAGTCCCTTTGTGTGAGCAGGACTCTGCATGTACAGCATCGGACACTTGAATAGCAGAATACAGTGGTACCTCAGGTTACAGACGCTTCAGGTTACATATGCTTCAGGTTACATACGCTTCAGGTTACAGACTCCACTAACCCAGAAATAGTGCTTCAGGTTAAGAACTTTCTTCAGGATGAGAACAGAAATTGTGCTCCGGTGGCGCGGCAGCAACAGGAGGCCCCATTAGCTAAAGTGGTGCTTCAGGTTAAGAACAGTTTCAGGTTAAGTACAGACCTCTGGAACGAATTAAGTACTTTACCTGAGGTACCACTGTAATAGAATTTTAGAATTGGAAGGGACCCTAAGGGTCATCTAGTCTGACCCCCTGCAATACAGGCGTGGCCATCCAACCTCTGCTTAAAAACTGCCAGTGTATGTGAGCTCGTACTGAGAACGTTCTTCCTAATGTTTAGTTTGAATCTCCTTTCTTGCAGTTGGACTCCTTTAGTTTGGTTCCTGCTCAGATATTGGGCATGCACAGACTATAGCAAATGGTAAATAGTACCATTCAGTATATGGGAATGCAAACCTTCATATAGCAATGCAACTGGATAGCACAGCAATTATAAAATGGATATCCCCATTCAGTACTGAGAAATATGCTTCACCATTTCATGTTTCCTAACTAAATAAAAAATGGATCTCCTTCTGCAGAATGCTGTTGCGACTTTTGGACCCGACACAGACAGTGACATCTTTTAGCACCAGCTGAAGATCTTTCTGTTTTTCTGGGCATTTCAATTTTAATTCCTTCATCAACTGTTTTTATTTTATTTTATTTGGGCAATTCATTGGTGGCCATGCTTAGGTTGAGAGCAACGAGTTGGTTTTTCTTAGTTATGGCCCCCATTAGCTTTGTTTTATTGGGTGTTTTTCAAAAATTGTATCACGCGTTGGAATTTTATTTTTGCAAGTCGCTTTCGATTTCTTATGGAAGGTGACTATTTAATTAATTTAACAATTAATAATAATAAACCAGTCTGCTTGCTAGGTGAGAGTGCCTGATTTCCAGTAGAACTTTAAAGAAATTAGTGAAAGATTGCTGAGTTTCTCAGAACCCAGATAAAATTGCTCAAGTCCCTATGTGCATTTTAATTCCTATAAAATTATTCGGCATCTCCAGGAGTTATCTGAAACACTGGAGAGTTGCTACAAATAAACCCTCATTCTTCAAATGGAAGCTATCCTGTCACAACCTAGAAACATGTTTTCCGAAACATTTTCAGACGGGGCAAATCATTGCTTTAGCTGAGATGCTGCAGCTACTAGTTCTACCTGGCTGCAGCCCCTCTAAATAGTATCCTAAACACACTATATATTTCACTAGGACTCCCCCCCCCATATGCGTGAGTTCGTTGTTGTTGTTTAGTCGTTTAGTCGTGCCCTACTCTTCGTGACCCCATGGACCAGAGCATGCCAGGCACTCCTGTCTTCCACTGCCTCCCGTAGTTTGGTCAGACTCCTGTTTGTAGCTTCGAGAACACTGTCCAGCCATCTTGTCCTCTGTCATCCCCTTCTCCTTGTGCCCTCAATCTTTCCCAACATCAGGGTCTTTTCCAGGGAGTCTTCTCTTCTCATGAGGTGGCCAAAGTATTGGAGCCTCAGCTTCACGCTCTGTCCTTCCAGTGAGCATTCAGACCCGATTTCCTGAAGAATGGATAGGTTTGATCTTCTTGCAGTCCATGGGACTCTCAAGAGTCTCCTCCAGCACCACATGCGTGAGTTCACTAGGGTTCAAAAATAAATGGATCAATTAATGCTACTGCATGACTCCTGGTTTCTATTTCTCAATACATTTTCATGTAATTGGGCCTATTCACTTTAATCTAGGAGAAAGGCATTCCCTTAAAATTATTGCACAATGAGTGGCAGACTGGTGAGGGAATCCTGTGAAGTCCTTGAAGAAATAATATATGGCACCAAATGATTGTTTTGTTTTGCACTGAGCAGCCCCTTCTTTGGTAGGGGAAAAGAAAACCACCCCACAACAACTCAATAGCTGCTACTTCCAGATTTTTTTTATTTTTTGTGGTAATTAACCCAGATGCACTCAAGTGATGAGTACTCTCCCTAATGACTCTATTGGTTGAAAAAGGGAACATTTTCCTGTGATCTCCTCTGACAGTATCATCAGGATGTTGTCACTGCAGACAATACCCTTATCTAGCTTCTTTTCAAGTCACCTGATTAACTGGAGAAAATAGAAAACAGAAAGAAAAGAGCATGTCCTTGTACTTAGACTGTAAATGTCATGGAAAGGCCAAGGGACCAGTTCCACCTTTCCTTGGCTTCTTACCTCTGATCCTGAAGAGTTACCTTTCTGGGAAGCTTGATTCCTCAGCTCCACTGCTGCGCACAAAGTGCATCCTCACTCTTCTCAATATATGTCCTTGCCATAGGTGGAACAACAGATATGCGGTCAGGAAAGGAAACCAACCCAGAACTTCCCCTCCCATTTAGAACCATATAGGTTCATAATTCAAAAGCACAATGTTAATTGGATTTCATTTACTGTAAAGGTTTAAAAAAAAGGTAAAGGACCCCTGGACAGATAAGTCCAGTCAAAGGCGACTATGGGGTTGCAGCGCTAAAGTGCAATAACAGAGCATATCTGCTGCATAAATAACTTTTCTTGGCATATATAATACAGTAGATTTTCACACTTACAGCTTTACAAATCATAACCTATTGGACAATCCAAATTACAAATAACACAGCAAGGCATAGGCTGGAGCCTGTGGGAAACTGAAGACTACAATCATGTCATTTCAAAATGTCATAGACTGAATCTTGGGGAGCACTTTGGAATGAGCTTTCAATCCCAAGTGTCAACAGAGCTACTTTTTGCTCCCCAAGACATTGCCTCCTTTTAGTTACTGTAGCTTTTTATTGAAATAATAGCCCAAATTTTCAAGAGAGAAATGACACCTTTGTGCCTGCTCTTGCTTAGGAAACTTTATGTATTTCATGCACACAATCCCCATCTTTTGTTCCCTTCTATTCTTCCTCTGCTGTCTCCCCTGCTGTCAAAATTTAGATTGCAAGCTCCTTAGGGTGGGAACCTGGTGGTTGTGGTTGTTTTTTTGTTTTTGTTTTGCTTATGTTATCCAGTAAAATGCCATATACACTGACAGTGATCTATTAATGATGTGGTTATTTAAGCGTATAGACTGGGATAAAAAGTGTGTTGTGCACGACTCCAGGTGCTGCTGCACAAAACAGCACTTTTCTGCATTTTATACACTGTTTCGGAGGATACATCATGTGTTGGAACCACATGATCCTAAAATGAGGGTGTGTCTAATGGGGTACACACCAGATGTTGATGTCCAACCGTCAAGAGTCCCATGGCCAATGGGCAAAGATAGCTGTAATCCAATAATTTATGGTTACCACTGTTGATATCTAATCCATCCACCCACACATGCATAGCACGCAGCTTGATCCAATGATTTTACTCAGGGGTAGCTAAGGTGACAGAAGACAGAAGTGCCTGGCGTGCTCTGGTCCTTGGGGTCACGAAGAGTCGGACACAACTAAACGACTAAACAATAACAACAAAGCTAAGGTGGTTCCCTCTAGATCAGCGGTTCTCAACCTGTGGGTCCCCAGATGTTGTTGGACTACAACTCCCATCATCCCTGAGCTCTGGCTTTGCTAGCTAGGTGATGGGAGTTGTAGTTCAACAACAAGAAAGGCTCTAGATGTTTCTGAACTTCAGTTCTCACCAGCCCCACCCAGACAACTGAGGGAGTTGTAGTCTGAACTACATTGGCTATCCTTGGTATTACTACTGCTTGCACCATCAGCTTGTCAGTATTCTGTCCTCATTGGAGGCACATGCACATGACACTCTGCTATACATTCAGTGTCCACGTGAGGGAGGAGCTGGTCTTCACGCCACATTCTGAGTGGCCACATGTTCGGTGTTAGTGTGAATGGCTGTTGGGCACATGCAGCTGCGACTGGGCCAATTGTGGTACATGCACGTCCATGTACATTTTTCTACATCACATTTTTTTTCCAATTTATAAACAACAACATTGGAAGAATCCCGTAGCCACTGTGAAGATAACGTATATTTAGGAAAAGAATTGATACAAATTGGGTAACACAAATTTTCATCACTGGTGATGATACAATGTTTGATTTTCAAATTAGTTGTCATGAGAGGCATCTATTCCATTGGCTCCTTTCTTTAGATGCTGAATAGATAGAGTATGTATACTGACTGATAGAAGGGACGCGGGTGGCGCTGTGGGTTAAACCACAGAGCCTAGGACTTGCCAATCAGAAGGTCGGTGGTTCGAATCTCCGCGACGGGGTGAGCTCCTGTTGCTTGGTCCCTGCTCCTGCCAACCTAGCAGTTCGAAAGCATGTCAAAGTGCAAGTAGATAAATAGGTACCGCTCCGGCAGGAAGGTAAACGCTGTTTCCGTGTGCTGCTCTGGTTCGCCAGAAGCGGCTTATTCATGCTGGCCACATGACCCGGAAACTGTACACCGGCTCCCTCAGCCAATAAAGCGAGATGAGTGCCACAACCCCAGAGTCGATCACGACTGGACCTAATGGTCAGGGGTACCTTTACCTTTACTGACAGATAGCTAGTCATAGGGTGTCAAGAGGCTATCTGCTGTCCAGATTTTGGCTTAATGCATGACGGCAACTCAAGTTTCTGGGATCTGAAACTTGAAACAGGGTAGACAGACAGACACGATACCTGAAATGGAAAGAACAAATCCCCTTGAAATGCAACTTATAATTTTATCTCTCTTTCTCCCCAGGTTGTTCTTTTTAGCCAAGATTTGTATAGTCACCTGGCAGTGGCATAATCTCTTCCCACAGATTTTTTTAAAACACATTTAATAGCTACTTTATATGCATCTTTTCTATGCTGTTGCCACTTCAGATTCTCTGGAGTTTCAAATTCCTTGTTCAGAATTTAAATTAGATATTAATTCTAATGGTAAGAAGTGTGATCTCCTAAAATGCCATGGAAGAGTATCTATAGAGCTGCATCATAGGAGGCACAAAACATAAACATGAATTATTATATCAAAGCAGGTAATTCATCATAAATGTTCTACTGATATGGCGTACCTGGACTGTTTCCATGCAAAGCGGCTGGGTCCTGTTTCATATACACACACACACACACACACACACACACACACACACACACACAGAGAGAGATTCAGTTTTCTATTGATTAATGTCAGTCATAACTGGTTCAGATACATTGATTAAAATCAGATTTTACAATAGACCGATAAACAGGTGTCGCATAAAAATACTTTCAAAGATGCTATAGCAGAATTTATACATTTAGAAAGTGAATCATTGCCTTAAGGGTATTTCCTTTTTATATTTTGACAAGTCTCACCAGTTTTTTGCTTTTGTTCCCCTCACTCCACCCCCAACTTGGCTTAAAACATTCATTGTCTAATTATAAAAACAGAAAGTTGTATCCTTGAAAAGCCTAAGCTTGCGAAGGAGTTTGGGTTTTTCGCAGGTAATATTATGACCAGATTCATCACAGTGGAGATCACCATGAGAAGCATTGTTTTCACTCAAAACAGGTTCAATCACATGACTTGCCACCCTCATGCATGTGCCCTGGAAGTGCATGGATGGCCATAATATGTTGGCCATCATACCCCTAGTTACAGCTGCAGCTTCCAAGCAGTCAGTTCCCTGGTCAGCTTTGCTGCTTTACAAGCCATTTGCTCACAAGAAGCACTGCCAGGAGGGATGCTGTGATGGCATCCAAGGATGTGCTGAGCCTCAGCATGATGTCCTGAAGTACATCCTTGGGAGGTGTTGTGGACTGGCTCAAAGAGCCGATTCATGGAACCTGTTCAATCCAACAACATGAAGGGTGTTGTCCAAGCCAGCTCTGTTTTCTACACGAATCCCCTTAATGGCATGTTTTTCTTCATGATTTATAATTCCATGGTTAATATTTTTTTCAAAAAAAACCCCCCTTGTAATGAAAAGCTGTGCACAAACTGCAATTCTAGATTTATTCTTCACTGTTCTACCTTTCTGCCAAGGGACCAATGGTGGTCCCTGGCCCCTGGTCCCAAGGCACTCCTGGCTTCCACTGCCTCCCGCAGTTTGGTCAAACTCATGCTGGTAGCTTCAAGAACACTGTCCAACCATCTCATCCTCTGTCGTCCCCTTCTCCTTGTGCCCTCCATCTTTCCCAACATCAGGGTCTTTTCCAGGGAGTCTTCTCTTCTCATGAGGTGGCCAAAGTATTGGAGCCTCAGCTTCATGATCTGTCCTTCCAGTGAGCACTCAGGGCTGATTTCCTTCAGAATGGAGAGGTTTGATCTTCTTGCAGTCCATGGGACTCTCAAGAGTCTCCTCCAGCACCATAATTCAAAAGCATCAATTCTTTGGCGATCAGCCTTCTTTATGATCCAGCTCTCACTTCCATACATCACTACTGGGAAAACCATAGCTTTAAGTATATGGACCTTTGTTGGCAAGGTGATGTCTAGACAATTTTAAAAAGGCTGAAAGAAGGTCACTTCAGGAGCAGGTGGCTTATGCTCCCTGGCCAGGGCTTCTGTTTGTCCCCAAGGAAGGCGTTTCCTGAATAGCCTCATGGGCGGTGAGGGTTGGCCTAGCCCAACAGTCCTTTCAGGCTTCTGGAGTTTATGACCATGGCTTCACTTATTAAGAGTGACTTGTTTGGTCTGCATAAGTTGTCTCTTGTGCCGCATTTAGATTGGCAGCTATACAGTTGGGTAAATAGAATTGCACACGGAACTAGATCTAAAAGTCTTCGTCAAATAAATACATTCCTCTGCTACTGATAACGCATCAGTGCTGGTGTCAGGCAAGTCTCACTTTGGGAACGCAGTGCCAGGGCTACGGGAGCATCCAAAAGCCCTTGCGCCACCTTCTCAAAAATCAGACGGGCTTTGGAAAGGTGCCCCTAGTCCATGGGCAAAGGTGTTTGCACAGAAGGGGCCCAGAACAAGCCTTGTGTGGCTTAAGGTGGTTCTGGGGATTGTACAAAAAATACGTATCTCTTTTCTTACCTGGGCTTGCTAACTCATGGAAGAGAGAGAGAGAGAGGAGAGAGAGAGAGAGCGAGTTCATAGCTGTCAACTTTTTCCTTTTCTTGCATGGAATCCTATTTGGAATAAGGGAATTTCCCTTAAAAATTCGGGGTGTCCTGGTTTTTACTTTTTGAAATATGGCAAGCCTACCTTACACCAAGTCACAGCATTGTCGTGCCTGGTTAGTTTTTACTGTATGTCCTCAAACTAAACCCAGAGGAATTCAGAAATCTTACAGATTGGGAACATAAAATGCACTGGATAATACCAGTCTAGGGAATGGAATGAATATTTCAGAGACTTCCTCATGTTTTGTTTTGTTTTCAGTTGTGGCATGATGTTTGGAGGTGGAATACAACATTAAGTAGGTAGATTGCCAGCAAGGGAATTATTTGCATTCACTCTACATCCTTTTTTCATCATTACTGTTTGAAAACTATAGGGTATATCTGGGCACTTCAGGCAGAATGGAAAAGCTGAGCAGTCTCTATTCCTTTACATATCTTATACATGCTTATAGTGTTTGGGGGGGTGGTAAAGCAGGGCACTTAACCTGCCTTATTCACTGAATTTTTCAAAGGGCCCTGTATTTCAGTAGCTCCTGTTCTTAAAACAATCTGTCATTTTTTAAAATGGAGGCCGTCATTGTCTGTCATATCATAAATTAAAAATACATTGAGGGGAGCACAACTTGGCGGTGCAACCATTTTCCCCACCCTGGCTACCCTGGGAAGTGGTCTTTTTAAACATACACCTGAACTTTTTGTGTAATTTGTGGAAAATAACTTCTGGGAAGTACCTGATCTCAGATTAACCCACCACAGGAAAGATGTATCCTGGTTGCTAGAGTAAACAGCACTGAAGGGGAGGGGACCCTCCCCTTCAGGGATTTCTGTTGCCTGGTATCCAAACAATTCATAGCTCTGACTTCACTCATTAGCTAAAAGCACTAAAATGCAGGAGCAGACAGGCAAGTTCATCTCACAGAAATCACTTTGAAGATTACTTGCACATTTTGCTTCATAACTTTCCAGATGGGCTAGATACTTGCTTTTGTTTTGTTTTGTTTGTTTGTTTTTAAAAGGAAGCTCAAAGTCTATGGCCCCTAATGTCTGTGGGCCCAGTACATCAGTACTCATTGTAGCTGCCTCTCATGGCCCTGAGTTCTGAGATACCATGTCTACCAGACTGTACCCTTGTCCTTATTCAAGCTGGGTATGCTTCTGCCTGTTCGCAATTGCAATCACAGATGAGAATCCTTACATGCATAGATTGAGAAGGATGTCGAATATCCACCCATTCCCCTTTGTGAATTTGGATATTGTGGGATGGTTAAAGAGCCCTAAGAGGTAACTACTCCACATTAAATTATCTCATGTAAATGTCCTGATACAGTAGCCAAGAGGGGAGGAAATGAGGGGTCAACCACCAGCAGCATTGCGAGGTTGAAGGTGAAATGGGGAGCATCTGTCTTCACATTCTGTTTGAGGGTGTTCCCCTCCCTGAAATGGCAATGTGTCTTCAGCATATTGATTCTGTGACCCTCTTTAACTATCTGAACTCTCTATTGGAAAGAACCAAATTTAATCTCAATCTGTTTCTAGGATATGTATTATTTTGTGTTCCCCTGAGAACAGGAAAGACAAACGGTGTGGTAATTGCAGATCATGCAGAGGAAGAATCTGCAGAGAAGTAAAAAGAAAAGAAAATGAAAAGGAGTGTTGCACAGTGGTTTGCCTTTCAGGGATACCCGAGGTAATGAATGGCAGAAGAACTCCTCACGTGTAATTGAAAAACTGCAAAAATAACAATGTAGAATTCATTCCTGCTATTTATTTTTAAAATGCAGCATTTAGACCAGCATAGATCACATCAGACCTATTAGGAAGGAGCAATCTTTGTCTTCTTCTTTTTGGTCCAGAGGTCTGAAATGTAACTAATATGAAAGCAGAATTAAGTAGCAGCTCATTTGGAAGGCATAATCTGAATCAGAACCTACTAAGGATCAGGCGCAAAACCTATTTTAACAGAGAACAAATGTGAAGCAATTGTAGGATGTCTGCATTAACAACCCAACTGTGTTTTTTCACAAGTGGACACTGTTCATAACATAATTATTTTCATCTAGAATTTTCTGCCTTTCGTTTCCTCATGATCTTACTGTTTACATTTCCTACCATAATATGTTCCTTTACTCAGGCTAACATACATCTGGTGAACTGCACTGTAGTCCACAAAAGCGTATGTCATAATAAATTTGTCAGTCTTTATGGTGCCGAAAGACACCCAATGTGAAGTATAGTTAATGCTTCTGAGCATGTCTAAAGTGCAGTTGTCTCACCACTGAGTAATCACTGCCACTCCCAACCATCTGGGATTAGAAAGTGCTACTTCTTGGTCCAGATCAGAATCCAGGTTTGAAGATGTCCTGGGCAAAATGACTTCTTATAGGTCCCCTCTTATGTTGATGACCATCCCCCAAGACATGCCTCATCGTACCATCACTACTCCAAGAGTGACTGGGATCTGCCATTTTAATTAACCACGAAGCTCTGTAGCACCCAATGTTGTGTCAAACCAAAGCACTGTGGGTAAGGGCATGGTCTGAACATACACAATGCAAACACAAAGTATCATGTGTTTCCTATAGTCTGTTGGAAGCTGCCCAGAGTGGCTGGGACAACCCAATCCAATGGCTAGGGTACAAGTAATAAATTATTACAATTATTATTATAAACAGTTTGCTGGAGCTAAGCAGGTTCATGCCTGGATGGCAGGCTATGGATGGGGGCCCCATGTAAGGTGCTTTGCATTCCATGATGGGGGGAAAAGGTGGGAAATAAGAAGAAAGACACATTGGGTTCCTCAGAAAGCAGCTTGGGTATTTAAAACAGGTGGGGTATAAGTATTTAATATAAAATGTTAAAAAGTAAAACATAAAAATGGTAGCAAATTAAAATGGAGAGTCACTGATCCAGCTGCCCAACGTGGAGAGCCTAGGAAAGGTGTCAACACTAGGTGCCAATAGTTGTCTTAAAATGGTGAACGGAAAGAATCATCCATAAAACTTTACTATGTTCTTGTGTTTGCCATGGGTTCTTGCGACCTTAGCAAGACAATGGAGAAGCTCCCTTCAATAACGTCAACATCATGACTCTCAACCATGTCTGTCTTTAGGGAAGGGCTGCTGCTTGGCGTTAAGAGCGGGTGCTTTGCATGCAGAAGGTCTGAGGTTTAATCCTCAGCATCTTCAGGAAGGACTTGGAATGACCCTTGCTGCCAGTCAGTAGACAATACTGAGCTAAAATGGGCATATGGTGTGAGTTTAAGGCAGCTTCTGGTGTCTCTAAAAATAATGAGAATTCACAGGTCCCTTTGTGGCAAAGCACAGATTTTTCACATGTATTTTAGGTACCAAGTCTGCACAAATCTTATGGACAGAACCATACTGTTTGCCCAAAAGGCCAGCAAAAGGATTCCCAAGCCTTTTAGGTTGAAATCCTATGCGTGCTTTCTTTAACAGAGGAGTACACCACACTGAAATTAATGGGATTTTCTATATTAGACTCTAGCCTCTAACATATGCTACTACACCGAATCAGTATTTCTGCGACAGCCTGAGTGTGCTTCTCAAATACTACTGAGAAATAAAAAAAGATTAGCGTAGTAAAACAATTTTCATTCTAATCCAATGTAAATAAAATAATGTTTCTCAAAATGATAGGTCCTCGAGGGACATGATATAAACTGGTAAAGGAAAAATGAGTATTGGTTTAATTGGCTTTTTAATGATCTCCTGTTTCTTCTTTTTGATATCAAAATCCGAATGGAAAGGTTCATCTAACTATACATTTAAGGCTTTTAAAGGCTCCATTACAAGACTTATTATGCTAAAAGAAACATACCTGGCATGCTGCAGGTTTCTAAATGTATCACTGATGCATGTAATGATTCACTTAAACCATCATGGTCAGAATTCTTTTGCATTATTTCCATGTAAATTGGATGCTTTCACAATTACTATAATATGTGTGAAATTCCACTTATTATTTCTTTTAACATGAAACTTTTATCACTTAACTTAAACTCACTGGACAGAATATTTGAACCATTTGCAATCATTAGAGCATTTTTGTTTGGTCAAAACCCTTCTGGGATTATATTTTTGTGGTGGGGGGAGGGGTGGAGATAGGGAGAAGTAGAATGAATTACATTTTATGTAATGGAATGGCAATTTTAAATATATGAAAGGGCATCTGGAGTACTAGTCATTATACACAGATCCCGTGTTATACTTTTTATCTATTGTGGACTTGTTCCATCTTTCTCTCTCTCTCGTCTTCAAGAGCTTTACTTTGAGCATGTAACACAATAAAAAAAGATGAAATTTAGTCAGTAGGTGATCTAGCAGGCTTTCAGTTTCTAGAAGACAATCCAAGCTCTCCCACAAGCCAACCCTATGCTCTGTTGTAAGGACATAGATTCCAAATGTAGACTCTGAGAGAGCTGGTCCAAATGGACCTCTCATCTTGTCACCTCATTACTGGGAGACAAGAACAATTATGATTTCCATATGCTTTGCCACAAGGTCCCAGGCCAGGTCACAGCAATTTAAAATACAACATGAAAGACAGTTTAAAACAAATTACACAGCTTAGTCTTCTGCCCTGGGCTGACATAGCAGCAACCTCTGGTACCCCTGCCCTGGTACTCTAGGGTAAAGGTAAAGGGACCCCTGACCATTAGGTCCAGTTGTGGCCGACTCTGGGATTGCGGCGCTCATCTCGCTTTATTGGCCAAGGGAGCTGGCGTACAGCTTCCGGCTCATGTGGCCAGCATGACTAAGCCTCTTCTGGCGAACCAGAGCAGCGCACGGAAATGCCGCTTACCTTCCCACCGGAGCATTACCTATTTATCTACTCACACTCTGACGTGCTTTCAAACTGCTAGGTTGGCAGGTGCAGGGACCAAGCAACAGGAGCTCACTCCATCACGGGGATTCGAACCGCCGACCTTCTGATCGGCAAGTCCTAGGCTCTGTTGTTTAACCCACAGCGCCACCCGCGTCCCGTACTCTAGGGTAGTGGTAATCAAACTTTCTACCCTTTGAAGGCTACAGGGAACTCAGTTCATATAGACCTTACAAGCTGAGAAATCCCACCACTTATTCCACAGAAATTCTAAATGCTGACATAGATACTTGGGCATCTTTCATATTGGTTCCCATGCATACCGACTGGGCATGTCAGAAAGGTGCCCTCAGCCACCCCCAACCTACCTGTCTTCTATCCAATCCAGGGGGTGGCACTGGTTGTCAGCTTGTCCTCCTTGCTCTCAATGTTGCGTTTGTTGACCTTAGCAGGGAGGAAAATGGGGACAAAAGTAGAATTAGTTGGCTCGGCCTGCTATTGGCTCTGGCTCCACCTACTCTTTGGGCTCCCTGCCTTCCACCTTACCAGCCTCAACGAGTGATGCACATCAGCACACATCAGCATTTTACAGCAACAGAATGGCAAGGGAGGGGCACACTGAGAGCCAGTGTGGTGTAGTGGTTAAGAGCGGTAGACTCGTAATCTGGTGAACCGGGTTCGTGTCTCCGCTCCTCCACATGCAGCTGCTGGGTGACCTTTGGCTAGTCACACTTCTGTGAAGTCTCTCAGCCCCACTCATCTCACAGAGTGTTTGTTGTGGGGGAGGAAGGGAAAGGAGAATGTTAGCCGCTTTGAGACTCCTTTGGGTAGTGATAAAGCGGGATATCAAATCCAAACTCTTCTTTATCAGTAATCTCATGCAGAGCAGGTGCAGGGGATAGTGATTGGCAGTGAGCACCGAAGCTCTGAATTTGACTTATGCTCATATGATGCAGCTTAAAATGTGATGCATTGGCCGTCTCCTGAAGTGTCTCAACGTAACCAGCCTGCTTGCATGTCTATCTATGATCAAGAATATAATAGCACTTATTAAGATTAAATTTAAGATAATGAGAGTTCTAATTACTTACATTTTTTATGGTTGATATTTTCCCTCAACAAATACTACCGGTAATGAATGGCATCAATTAATTATCTAATGTTAGTATAAAATATTGTAGGAGCTTAATTCTGATCTCGTTCCAAGTGAAACTTCCAGATATTTAAAAACCTTGAGAGGTAGTCTTGAGAAATGCTACATGCCACTACTTGCAGAGGGTTCAACAGGAATTTTCAGGATTGATAGTTGTTCATATAGCAGTATGGGCACATTTACATGCAAACACTTTATTTAGAATTTGAATATCATGAACCAGAATTTTTGAAAGTGCAGTACCTGTCCCTGCATTTCTTTGCTACTGATTCTAATGAGCCTATCTTTTGGAATTCAAGCCATCTGTCACAGCATGGCCAGTGCACAGAAAGGATGAAGACAAATGTAACAAGTATTAGAACAGTGTGACCACCCTGAAAAAATATTCTGTTCAAACATATATTTTCTCGTAAGAAATGAAGTTGGGGGTGGTGAGCAGTTCTGCAAATCTGCAGTAAAAGCTAGTTGTGCAAGAGAGTGATTAGCACTAGTCTCATGATGACATCTCCATCTCTGTGACAATTTTGCAATTTGTTGGTTTTTTTAAAAAAAACACAACTCTAATCAGCAAGGTGATGTAAATGGATGCATATGTATAAACATTCATGTACAGTGGTACCTCGGGTTACATACGCTTCAGGTTACATGCGCTTCAGATTACAGACTCCACTAACCCAGAAATAGTACCTCGGGTTAGGTACTTTGCTTCCGGATGAGAACAGAAATCGTGCAGCAGGAGGCCCCATTAGCTAAAGTGGTGCTTCAGGTTGAGAACAGTTTCAGGTTAAGAACAGACCTCCAGAACGAATTAAGTACTTAACCTGAGGTACCACTGTACTTTTTCTAAAACAACAGAAAGGGATACACCGTCCACTTGAAGCATGGCGGGGAGGGGGGGAGAGACAACAATGGCTGTGCCAGTTTTTGATATGATGATCATTTCATTATCTATTCCAGGAGAAAACTGAGCTCACCTCACAGCAGACATTATCTGAGCTCTATTACACATGTCTTCACCCTAAAATTACACAACCCCCTCATATCAGCTGCTTCACCATCAGAGGACCTTTGGTGCCCAGCAAACCAAAAGCAGACATTTCACTCAGACTTATGATAGTTCAGTTTAGCCTGTGACAAGTCCTGGCATTATAGAGGTTGGGTAGCCATCTGCCATGGATGTTTTAGCTGAGATTTCTGCATCGTCTCAAGTAGCACACTAGTAGAGAGCATGATGCGACTGTTCACCTGACTTCCACTTGGCTGCATTGCTTCTGCTGCGTACCGGGAGGTAGAGGAGGTATTGGAAGATGGCAGGGAGATTCATGTGCTACAAAAGTACCAGCAGAGTGCCAGATTGGCTCAGCTGGCTCATTTGCATACATACAGAGCCACCTCACTGCACCCCTGTGTCTACCAGCATGCGGCAGCAATGTGACCAACAGGAGGTCAGGTGGCCAGTACGATTCCAGGCACAATTCAAAGTGTTGTTGCTGACCTTTAAAGCCCTAAACAGCCTCGGCCCAGTATACGTGAAGGAGCATCTCCACCCCCTCGTTCAGCCCAGACACTGAGGTCCACCTCCAAGGGCCTTGTGGCGGTTCCCTCACTGTGAGAAGTGAGGTTACAGGGAACCACACAGAGGGCTTTCTCAGTAGTGGCGCCCGCCCTGTGGAACACGCTCCCATCAGATGTCAAGGAAATAAACAACTGCAGTCATAAGGTAAAGGTAAAGGGACCCCTGACCATTAGGTCCAGTCATGGCCGACTCTGGGTTTGCGGCGCTCATCTCGTTTTGTTGGCCAAGGGAGCCGGCGTACAGCTTCTGAGTCATGTGGCCAGCATGACTAAGCCGCTTCAGGCGAACCAGAGCAGCTCACGGAAAGGCCGTTTACCTTCCCGCTGGAGCGGTACCTATTTATCTACTTGCACTTTGATGTGCTTTCAAACTGCTAGGTTGGCAGGAGAAGGGACCGAGCAACGGGAGCTCACCCCGGCGCGGGGATTCGAACTGCCGACCTTCTGATCAGCAAGCCCTAGACTCTGTGGTTTAACCCACAGCGCCCCCCGTGTCCCTAACTACAGTCATACCTCGAGATAAATATGCTTCAGGATAAGTATTTTCAGGTTGCGCTTCGTGGCAACCCGGAAGTAACAGAGCATGTTACTTCCGGTTTTTGCCACTCGTGCATGCACAGATGGTCAAAATGACATCACGTGCATACGCGGAAGCGGCGAAACGTGACCCGCGCAAGCACAGACACGCAGTCATGTCTTACATTCTGTTCAGGATGCGAACGGGGCTCCGGAACGGATCCTGTTCGCATCCCAAGGTACCAGTGTATCAGACTTTTAGAAGACATCTGAAAGCAGCCCTGTATTGGGAAGTTTTTAATGTTTTATTGTGTTTTTAATATTCTGTTAGGAGCCGCCCAGAGTGGCTGGGGAAACCCAGCCAGATGCGTGGGGTACAAACAAACAAACAAACAAACAAACTGTTGTTGTTGTCCCACCATGTCATTTACCACTGAAGCATCGCATTTATGATTAAAGTACAACAAGCTATAAATTATTTAGTGGGACCCCGCAACCACTATAGGATGCCTTTTTTTCATGCATCACCTTGTCTCATGTTGTCACCATCTTTTATACATGAAGAACTGCCTTGAAAGTTTTTAAAGGTTTCAGCTGACCTACAGGAAGCAAAAATATGTTGTGCATTCTATGGCCTGATACAAACTGGGAATTGTAAGGTTGCCACAATAGATTACTGTACTGTACAGTGTGCAACCACGTTGGGGTTGCCATAATGTAGGAATTGCATGGTTGCTCCATGAGACAGCACTCTCTCTACAAACAAATTTTAATGGTTATGTGCTGTAGATTTAAAGTTTAGAATGCTGAAATAAAACTTAGGCTCATACCTGATGAATGGAGGCTCGTAACTAAAGGTGGCTGGGTGTTGTCTTTCTGCCTGAGAGGTCCATTTAGCTTCCCGCCAGAGCGGTACCTATTTATCTACTTGCACTTTGACGTGCTTTTGAACTGCTAGGTTGGTAGGAGCAGGGACCGAGCAATGGAAGCTCAACCCGTCATGTGGATTTGAACCGCCAACCTTCTGATCAGCAAGTCCTAGGCTCTGTGGTTTAACCCACAGCGCCACCCGCATCCCTGAGGATGCTTAGTTGGTCCCTATTTTCATCTGAAGCATGTTGGATAATGGACGCTTGACGGATCCATTATCTTCCATTAACTTGCATATGGGGAGAAATGGCTGGTGTGGGAAGTAGTCCACTCTCACCCTGAACCCTTGGGGTAACAGTATTAACTTACATGGGGGAAAGGGAAGAAATGGTTGCTGGTGGTGGGGAATCTCACCCATCCCCAGCAATGACTCTTTTACTTCCACCAGCACCAAGGGGCACCAGCCACCAGTCAGCTTAAGGATGGAGATACCCTATGGGAAAGTTGGGGTTGTAATCTAAGAACCACTAGCCTTCTCTTCTGATATTGGTGTCATTGTTCCCATGCAGTTCTCCTCCGCTTATACTATTCCCATGGCTTCTTCTTTCTTATGTTATTAGAGTGATATGAGATGGATCCACAAGGGAGCAGCAACCACATCACTACTGCTGCACAAGAATCCTGCCAGAGTCTCTCTCGGTTGAACGTGAGCTGGCTGTGTGCGGTAGATTTAAGCTTGAGAAGGCAGAAAGAAAACTGGGGAAAGTGTTGAGTAATGCTGTGCAGGATAAACTTCAGGCAAGTTCAACACTTTAATAAGAACTGAATGAGGAGCCCTTGCAAAGGAGCCCTTGCAATGCGCGCCGGTAATTTAAATGAGAGCGTTGCAGGGTTTATATAAGCAATGCACTTTAAAATAATCGTAAAAAGTGCATTGTGTAATATCTAGCACAAAACTACGGGAAGAATAATCATTTGAGTAGTGTGGGTAACATAAACTATTGTTAATGTACAGTAGCTGAAAAAGCATAGAGAATGCCATGTACTGTATAGTGGTCCTCAGTGGTGTAAGGCATTCTCACAATAAATTGTTCAATAGAAGTGAGTGTATGCTAATTTTACAGACGGTATAGGACTCGCAATAGAGTGAGAATTTTTCTGCTCAAAATATAAGAACAAAACCAGGAAGGCGACCTCACTCAATTGGAATAGTAGAATGAATTACATTATGATTTTAAAACTGATAATAGACTCCTAGCTAAACTGGTAAAAATTTTCCTTGCATGTATTTATTTCTAACTGCCCCCCCCCCTCCACACCGCCCAAGTGTAATTTCAAAGCCCTCCTATAGTTAACATTATAATATAGTTAGTTGCTACAAATAATCTGCAGTGATTATAGGAAAACTGTCAGTGTCTGTTCAAGGTCTGAAAAGGCTGCAGCAAATAGCTTTTCTCTTTGCCATGGAGACTGGGGTCTGTTTTTACGGTTACTCTGGTAACGAAAGCCTTTCTGGTGTTAGGCCTTTTCAGTTACTTCAGCTATTAAACCCTCCGGTTGAGACAAAAGCAAGGCGGTGTACAGACACTTCCCTCTAAAGCAAATCTCAGGGCTGAGGAAAAACTTGCAGTGAAATGAAATGCAGCTTCTAATCAGATTGTTGTGTTTCATTCAAGGACTATTTGTGACTATGCCTGTTTAGGAAAGCTATTGCCTGTTGGGTAGTTAATAATGTTGCAAAGGTACATGGCCTCTCTCCTGAGGGGAATTCTTCAGTGATAAGGAAGCCAGTTTTTAATTTTTTGTGGCTGGACTCACAAGCAAACCTGAGTTGATGCAGAGTGACCTTATTTCCTTCCTCCCAGCCCCCTCCCTGCCTATCACAATACATTTACTTTGTGTTGTGGTCAGTGCTTTTTTCTAAAAAAAAATGTTTAGGGGTACTCTCATTTTCCTACTCATATTGAAATAACGCCCCTCAATGAGGCCAAACTTAGATTCACAAAATGTTTAGGGGTATGTGTACCCCTTCATCACCCCAGAAAAAAAAACACTGGTCCCAGCCATCCTAAGTCCAGAATGCAGAATTTTCAAAATTCAGCAGAAAAGATGCAGCACACTTAATGATTAACCCTTCAAGTGATTGCCATTGCACTACTGGTGAAAACTTATGTGACCCAGTTTGGTACAGATGATTCTAACAGCTAGGGGGAAAGGTAACGTGAAAACAGAGTCATATAATGTTTCATGCAGCTAAGATAGTAGTGGATGTGATTCTCGTTTGGAATCAGTAGGTGTAGGCAGACTCCTGAATTATCTTGTTCTTCAAAATAGTAATGCTTTTCACCTTAGGTAGAGGTTTCTTGTTGCCAGCTCTTACTTTCCTTACATTTTTTTCCTTCTTCTGTTGGTGTGTACTATTCTAAGAAAGTGGAGGGTGGGGGGGAAGAGAACGGAATTTTCACAGGAAGAAACAGAAGACTAAATAGACCGCAAATAATATGCTTCACAACCGAACAATCCATTCTCACTTTAACATGGTCAAACTAAGTAACACTAAACACTGTAATACCCATGGTGATAAACCACTTTGAGCTGCAAAGTATTCAATTATTTTTCATTTGAACTATTAAATGTGTCACACAGAAATTCCCCAATGCTGTTTTCACCTACATATATTACCATATTTTGGGGGGGTGGAGGAGGGGGGAACACCACACACACCTTTGTCCTATCAGAAGGCAATTCATAGAAAGAAACACTCAGGTCGGAATATAGCAACTAAATTAATACCAGGTGACATTTGTTAACAGTTAGGAAAAACACTGGCACAGCATTTACAAATCTAAAGCATCTTTTTTTCCCCCTCCTGCATATTGGAGAGAGTAATATATTCTTAGATGACCTCATTTCAATCATATGTTGCACATAGCCATATAAGATGCTTATTTATACATAGCAAAGCAGCAAAAAATGTTGGGTTTTTTTGTTTCCCAATGGTGCTTGTTTCTAAGAACGCCCACTGCCTCCTGAACGATTTTGGGATTTTTAGAGATTAAAATGTGTGCTTTAAGTTTAAATGCCAGCAAGAACCCAAATAACTAAATAGTAAGTGTGGTGCAAGGCCTGAGGTGCAAGGAGGGCCTTCCCCCCCCCTTCAACCCATGTTTGTATGGTACACAAGTTGTCCCGAATCAGTTGCTTGGTGAATATTGTGAGATGCAGCTCTGGCCAGCTGTGGGCTGGTTCTTATGAAAGGCATCTGAACAGCTGACTGTGTTCCAGACAGTGAGGAATGAACTCTAAGGTGGCCAGCAACTAAGGCTGCAATCTTATGCCTGAAAGGGACGCAGGTGGCACTGTGGGTTAAACCACAGAGCCTAGGACTTGCTGATCAGAAGGTCAGCGGTTCAAATCCCCGCAATGGGGTGAGCTCTCATTGCTCAGTCCCTGCTCCTGCCAACCTAGCAGTTCAAAAGCATGTCAAAAGTGCAAGTAGATAAATAGGTACCGCTCTGGCAGGAAGGTAAACGGCGTTTCCGTGAGCTGCTTTGGTTTGCCAGAAGTGGCTTAGTCATGCTGGGGGGAAAGTGCAGAGATGGCAATGTTTACTATCCACAGCCTAGCTTTACATGAAACTTCACTAATGGTGGGCTGTGTTATCTCTCAAGGAAAAAACACACCCACAAAGAAGCAGAGGAGAGTGAGAGGAGAGAATGAGTAAGGGGTGGTCACAGGTAATACTCAGCTTGTGCTTCAGTGCATTATACTCTTATATCTAAAAAAGAAAAAGTGTACATTAAAAAATATAGCTGCCAATTTAAATAAGTGCCAGAAGCAAGGCTAGTTTGCTGAATCACTGCAGCTCTCTCTGTATTTCAGTATATTAATCTACAGTGCCTTTGTAGTGTTTGCACTTAAGTTTTCTTTAGTTCCTGTGCTGCACCTGCCCATCCCCTTCAACGTTCACCTGGAGAAGAATGTTCCATCTATTAGCATGCGCCTCTTTCCTTCCTGGTGAGGGCTGCTATGCTTTGGGGAACTGGAATTCAGCTTGTTTGGAGGGTCCTCTTCCCTTGGAATCTCCTCAACAGCTGCCTGGAGATTCTGATCTGGAGATTCTGATAGGGGAGCCAGGCACTGGGAAACTATTCCCCACCCCCTGGTCCCTCCCAGGACCAACAAGACTGTAATAGCTCTTGCCCAGTCACAAATATCCCCCTCTTCAACAAGGTGCTTGAGATGGTGGTGGTCATTCAATTACAGGCATGGTTGGAGAAAATGAAATATTTTGGCCCATTTCAATATGGTTTCACCACTGAAATAGCTTTGGTTGTCTTAATGGAAGTTCTGTACTGGGATATAGACAGGGTGAATGCATCCCTGTTAGTTCTCCTGTGGCTATTGATTCCATCAATCATGGTGTTGTCCCGGATCAACCTGCAGGTTGAGAGTTAGAGAAATAGTCTTTTTGTAATGGTGGTTTCAGCGAGTAGCTCTGGGGATGCTTGTTTGGCCTCATGACAGTGCTATTGTTGCATGAAGTTATGAGAACTGTGGCTCACCAGAAGGCTTTCTACACAAGAGCACCCAAGCTATGGAGCATTCCCTCCATGAACTTTTACTGACACCAATCTGGGTTATTTTTCAGTTCCAGCTGAAGATTCTTCTCTTCTGCCAAGCTTTCTGAGTTTGCCATTAATATGCCTAAGAGATACTTCTTTGTGCTCCAAGTTATAGGCTATTCTGACTAATATATTTAATAGGAGAAGGATCATTTTATTTTCAAAGGTATTCTATTTTGCTTCCATTGTACACTGTGTTTTAAATTGTTTTGACCCACCCTAGTATCACATGCAACGAGGGGCAGGATATAAATTTAATCAATTAATTAATAGTTTAAAATAATCTAAAATTAATATTGGGGGGACAGAAAAGGAGACATGAGATGACACTGGGAAAATGTAGATCAAAGGTCAAAAGTTTAAGGCTTTCACAGAAGGATCAGAAGGAAAAGGAAGAGGTGGTGCCAAATACTCTGCTCACTTCATCTTTATATAACTAAGTGAATGGGCTCCTGCAAATATAATGTGGAAATATTTATCTAAGAGATCAAATGTACGTATGGTTTGACAGTGGTGAGCCATTTAATTAAACAAACTCTTAGAGGCAAGTATTCATGCTAAGCTGTAGATACACTATCACTTATTAATGCTACCGTTCCTTAAATTAGTCAAACATGTGTGCGCTAATGTGTTACGTGGAAGTTGCCAGTCTGGTAGACAAGAGGGAGCGATGTCTAAAGTTTTGTCTTGCGTGCAGAAAAAAAAAGGAAAAACAAGTGTTTTAGGGTTTTTGGTGGTGTTGTTTTTTGCAAACTATGGATATAAGTTCACATGTACCCATAGCTTCTCAAACATTTCATCACAAAGGATATTCAGATTCTTGTGGGGCATTTTCACTGCTTGTGTGATACACACAAGCACCAGCTGCCTGCTTGGCTGTGTCTACTGAACTGTCAGATGATTTTGGTCTTATTTAGGCACCATGACCAGCTTTAGGGTGGGGGGCGTGTCTACAAATACAGTCAGCAGGCTGCCAGCAGTGACTATAAATGCTTTCTGACAAACATTGCTTGCTCTGGATGACTAGTGGTGTAGTGTACAACTTGAAAGCCTCATTGTAACCTCATTCACTTGTCAGAGCAAGGAAAACCTGCCATTTACCTTGGCAGTCCGGCAAATGACTACATCACTCATTGGGGGGCAGGGGGTCCTCACCACTGTAATCCCTTGGGCTCCCTTTCCACTGCTTAGTGCAGGCACCCCCAAACTTGACCCTCCAGATGTTTTTGGGACTACAGTTCCCATCATACCTGACCACTGGTCCTGTTAGCTAGGGATGATGGGAGTTGTAGTCCCAAAACATCTGGAGGACCCAGTTTGGGGATGCCTGGCTTAGCGTGACCTGAGAGTTCCAATTGCCCATCCTCTTAGTGCAGATTCTTACCACTGTTTCAGTTATGTATTTATTTTGCATGGATGGTGTTATGTCTGATATCCAGTGCAGGTTCAGGGATGTTTTTGTATAGTGACAGTGTTGTTGTTGTTGTTTCTGCTGCCCCCCCCCAAACATTGGATAAGGATGGGGAAGAAATGGTTTTTTTCCATTTTAATGAGCAATTATCTAATTTGTGAACCATATGCGAACCAAACAAATTTTTAATGCAATTTAGCCAACCAATGTGTACAAGAATGTATACAGGACATTAAGGTGAAGGGCAGTTAATAAGTACATTGGTGATGATGGTGATTATGATGATGATACAGGAAAGTGTGCATAAAAATGCATATATTAGTGAAAATAACAGAGACTAATGTATTGTATTAAGGGGAAATGGTTGCGAAAATGTGTGCATTACTCAAAACTGCTTACATAAATGTGTATATTACAAGAAATTCGTATTCAAATGCTGGCGAATCTTCATGAGGATTTTTGAAAGAAAAAAATCGCAAATTGCTGCAGAAATCTAAAGAAGGTGATAAACCCGGAAAAGCCGGAATTGACACGATTCATCCATCCCTAACACCGAATAGTCAAAATGATTTGAGCAAATCAGTTTCACTTTGGCTAAATGCTATCATTATGAATCACTTTCATTTTCCTCTTATTTTTTTTATGCCAAGAGAATGTTACACACATCAGATTTCAGAAGCAGAAGGTTTTCCGCTCCCCAGTATCTGGTCAACCTTGCTGCATATACAGGGTTAAATTAAATTATCGAGACCCTGAAATTATTCTAAATGTGATTCACACTCTTCACTAATATTTAACTGGAATCCTCTCCAGTGCAGCTTGTTTAGAACCTCTTGTTCTCAATGTTTACAGAAGACCAGGACCAACTTCTAGCAGCGTTCATGTTTTTGAAAGATAGCATCATGCATTCTTCAGGTTTCCTTTAATGCCTATCATTTTTATAAGCCAATTCTAACTATATTCCTGGAAGTGGATCCCACTGGTGTCAGTGGGTCATTTGTCCAAGTAAATTTTCTTGGGGTGTAGACACAGTCTAATTCTGCTCACATTTACTCAGAAGTAAGTTAAAAAAAAGTAGTAGTAACTTTCAGGGGACTTGTAAGTATGAGCCACCTCCATGTGAGCTGCTACAAGGAGGAAGATTACCAAGGTTCTAAGTTTTGCCAAAAAGTTGAGATGATGCTCCATATATAATAACACCATCTACATATTTGTTGGTAGCCCTATTCTCACTTCCTCTGCACCAACAAGGGTAGCCAGTATTCCAGATGTTGTACTACAGATCCCATCATTCACGACCGTTGGTTTTTACAGGTTGGGGCTGATGGGAGTTGTAGTCCAAAAACATATGGAGGGCACCACATTGGCTCTCTTTGCTGCTAGTTAACATGACCCACTCTCTACCACCAGCCTTACTTTTTGTCACTGTCATAGCCTGCCTTCTCCCATTCATCTTTGGTTTTCTAGGCTTCTGAGATTTTACTACAGGTCCAAAGACAGTCCCACAAAATAACACAGATCTATCTTGCCTTTGCTCAGAACATTTATCCACAAACTCACCTCTTAAGCACGATCTCCCTTTATCTTTTGTTGCAACTAGCTGAACGGCTAGGATAAATCCTACTCAGAGAACATTTCTTTCTAGGTACCATTGATTGATCGGATAAGAGGAATTAGCTGATTACTAAATGTTAACCGAATAGTAAAAAAAACATACTGTATGAAATAATGTGTGCCTATTCAGAAAAAAATATGCCTGGTCTGCGGAGGTGTTTACTTATTGTGTTTTAAACAGTGTTCACTATATTTTCTTGTATTTATAAATTCTGCAAATTATATCCTAAAATATACAGGCATGAATGGAAAGCAACAGACCCACTGGATTAATCTGTATATTTTAATGCAAAGGGCATTTTATGCCAAACAGACAATAAACACAGGCTATTATTTTTCTTTCTCTGAATTCCTTTATTTGAATACAGCAGCATCTGTAACAACAGTGTGTTTGTATTATATCAAGTCTTACTGTATGTTTATTAATATGTCTTGAGCTATAGAAAACAGAAGAGACTTTCCCCTCTTCACACTGAAAACATTGTATTTGTTATTAATATCAAGTTATATATGCTATCATTTTTTAGAGAGGAAATGCAGATGTCATTTTAGACTATAAATAATTTGGATTAACTGGGTGGAATTGGTTTGCTTTGTTTTTTGGATTCATAACACAAAATTATTGAGGAAGGCTAGGAAAGGAAGTGGAAAAGTATAATATAGCCTTAACAGCGTGTTACTTGCACTTTACGCCTTAGGCCCTTTATGCAAAATTTCATGAAGTAAATAGTTTGCTTTATTGTCATTGTCCCATCCATTAACATGCATTCTTTCTTTATTTTGTTGCTGTATCTTTCCTTGAAAAGTTCCTGGAAATGTAGGGCAGCTGAACTGCGACACAAACTTCTACCAGTTTGCCACGCCCTTCACCAAGGAATCTTGGGAACAGGGAACCCCTGTTATAGATTGGGGACAATTACCATGTTTCCCAGCAGCCCCCTGTGCCCCATCTCATATTGTTCAAGTTACAAGAAAGGAGATTCCGACTAAACATCAGGAAGACAGCAGGAGCTGTTTGATAGTGGAACAAACGGAATCCCTTGGGGTTTGTGGAATCTCCTTCCTTGGAGGTTTTTAAGCAGAGGTTGAGACGCCATCTGCCATGGATAAGCTGAGATTTCTGCATTGCAGGGGGTAGACTACACAACCCTTGGTGTCCCTTCCAATTCTATGATTCAAGAAAGTTCATTGGTCATCTAGAAGTGTGTTTTGGGTGGGCTTCAGAACCTCCATCACCTTCCTAAACCACTGTACGCTTAGACCTTTTGTTTTCACTGAGAGGAAAGAGGGGCCAGCCTGTTTTCAGTCATTTCGGTTGTATTTCTGTAAAGTAGCTTTGAATTTCAGCTGCTAACTACAGTAGTTGCAAAGAAATGGCAGTTGGCAGGAAGGTGCTCCAACTGTATATATTCCCCACCCGCCTCCCTTGGTGATGTCAATACAAAACAGAATACTGCCCCCTATATAAAAAGCCTAAATATTTCCCGATACATTTGTACTTATTTTTATTACTTGTACCTATATGTTACAACAAGAGGAGAGGACGTAATTTTATTTTTACACAAATCAGCTACTTAAAGTAAATTGAGATATATAGAATTTGCCAATGAAATGAATGATTTGATGTGAATAAAAGAGGTGGAGTGTTGTAAATCAGTACTGACAGCCAAATGGGAAAAATTGACAGAGTACTGTAATCACTCCCAACATCCACTGAAGTTATTGATCCAGAACCTCTATAATCCCCTTCACATAACACAAGCAATTTCATATAATACCTGTAATAACAGCGCATTCAAACTCAAGTAGCCATCAGAAGCTTTGAATCTAATGGTGAACAGGCCTCTGCTGCGTAAGTGTAACAACTAGAGCACACACACACAAAAAGCCAATGACTTCTGCCTTTCATAGGTAACGGCCTATGATAAGAGGTAGTTCAAAAGATAAACAGTGTCTAATGCCAAGGAAAATGAGCTATTAATTGCTTTGCTTGCTAAATATGTTGTAAAGGCCGAAAGCCCTAGGTGCAAAATTGAGAGAATGTAAACTGGATTTTGGGGACTGATAAAACTCCTTACTGTTATCCATATGGCAGCTATCTGATGTTAATTACAACAGAGGCAAGGCAGCTGAGAGGTATTTAGTTGCTGGGTCATTACATCCTTCCCAGGTGTCTCTCCCCTGAAATGTTCCACCCGTTTTTTTACAAGCTCCTTCTCTCACTGATGGATTATTCCAGAGCCTTATCAAAGCTTTGCCAGCTCCTCATTAATATATAGAGCAAGCTGCACTGTTCTATATATCATTGTCTTCTACTTGGGGAGGGCTAATCAGTCAACCATTATCAGTCAGTCAGCAGAAGGCAGGCAATCAGACCTGACAGCAAAGAATCATGGGAGATCAGGGAAGGTTAAATGAGGCTGACAGTTGTGATAATGATGATTATACTATAAATTAAGATATGATGATAAAGAAGAATAAAAGACACAATCTGAAGCAATATTTGGTTTAACATGTCTCTCTCTTTTTTCCGCTACTGTTAAATGGCCATAACATTTATCACGCTGTACAAGAACGGACATTTAACTACCATGATAAAATAGGACAGCATCAGATTGAAAACCCAACAAGTTGTGATTACTGTGTCAGGCACTTTTCCACTGGTTGAAAAACTAGAGATAGAGCATATGTTATAATCATTCATGCATTATTCTGTAGAATGAAAAGAAAATAGATCTATTTTAGCAGTGTCTTTCAGCATCCTAGATAAAGGAGGAGGAGAAAAGAGGAAATAGTTAATATTGCCTTCTGCTTCTGAGATCATTTTTATTAATGAAACAATGGGAAGTTAAGCGATCGTTCTTCCATGACACCCACATCGGTGGATGTAACTATTTACTACTTAGCTGAGTCAGAGGTTATATGAAAGACGCTTGATTCCATATTGTGATTCCATCCTTATTGTGTGAAACAAGAATTAAAGTATTAATCAGCAGGTTTCTTTTTTTAAAAAAGTTTTTGATATCCAGTAAGACAGAATGAAGTTTCAGCAACTAAATGTAAATGGAGTTGTAGGTATCACAATTTATTCTGGACTCAGGCCTTTCTGAATCTGACTCTGTGGCAGAGACGCCAACTCCTAGGGGTGTGGTTCATCTCCCCCCCCCCCAATAAAATATTTGAGGGGACTGGGGCCCCTCAAAGTTGATGGACATTGCCATTCAAATGGTGTGCATGCACCACATCTTGTGACTGATTATGCGGGACAGAGCTTTATTATTATTATTATTATTATTATTATTATTATTATTATTATTATTACCATTACCATAACGATTATAATCGTTATTATTATCATCGTTATTATCTGACATGCACAGGATTGCTTTCTTAGGCTATAATCCGGTGCACACTTTCCTGAGAGTAGGAATGGGTAAACCTGGCAATTTTGACTTATCTCTCTTATTTTCCAAGATCAAATTCAGTTCCCCATTTGTTTTTGCCTTCAAACAAACAAACAAACAAACAAACAAACAAAACCTCATGAATATTCCTCTGCATTTTTGTGCGAATTTCCCCCCAATAAACACATATTTGCATGCTATTTTACCTAATAGACACTTTTTTTACAACACAGTTCCCCCCTAATATAGTGCATTTTTATGTCATTTTCAACAAATATGGACCCTTTGTGAATTTTTGTCCCAATTACTTGGCTGGAGAACTGCACTGCAAAATTCAGAGAAATGTGACTGGGTGTATTTTGGCATACGCATTGTCTTGCAAAATGTGAATTAAGAAGACTCACGTTTAAATGCGAACTGAATCATATTCCCTTATCTCTTCCCTCCTGAAAGTAAACCCAACTGAATACAATGGGCCTTACCTCTAAGTCATGCATAGAATTGCGCTGTTACCATACCATACCACTAAAGGACTCTAAATTCTGTGTTATCCAGGTATGTTTCCAATGTGCAATGGCAACAGAGTGTCCATAAGAACAAAAACAAGTATTATCTTCAAACACTTTGTAGATTGATGTTCAGTTCAACCTGAGATGCTAACATCTAACTGGTTTATTTATTTCTCTTATGGGAGGGGGTGATTTCCTGAGATCTTTGGATGAAGGGCAGTATATAAATTTAAATGCTGCTGCCACTGCTGCTGCTGCTGCTGATAATAATAATAATAATAATAATAATAATAATAATAATAATAATAATATATCCCACCTTTTTCCCTGACAGGACTCAAGGTGGCTTCTCAACCTTGACTCGCTTTTATTACGCATGTGCAGATTCATATCTACAGTAGAGGTGTGTGTGGGGGGGTGTATCTATCTCTCTATCGCTCTATCTACCACCTATCTATCTATATCTATCTTCATTATATAACAGGGTTGCCAACTGAGTTGAAAAAACCTGCCCTGCTGTTGTGCCTTTAACATCAGCTTCATCTGCAGAAAGTGGTTGATGAAGCTTTTAGCTACATAGAGATTTATCATTATTATCTGCTATCTGCACCTCAAATTTAAAAGCAGTGAAGCAGAGGATAGTTGGAAACTTGGCAGTTCTAATATATAATTCTTTATTTTCACAACATATGTTTCTAAAGGTTGTCTTGGCAAGCTTGCATCTTATTTACCAACACAATTCCTTGAAAACTTTTTTTTTAAAAGATGGCTAAGGCTATAACATAATTTGGAAATGTTCAGTTTCCTTATTTGATAGTTGCCCTATAGAACCTCAGCTATTAAAGTGTGCAGTTTTTGAAAAAGTTTATTACTGGCAAGGAGAAAAAAGTCGCAGTCCTGAGTGAGATTATCTCAAGAGCATCAACCAATCCGATGCAAAACAAATTAAGGAATGAGGTTTGCATTTCTGTATCAAAACTACACCTGAGCAATCCTGCTCTAGTTGCTCAGAGACTTAGGTGATGCGGCCTGCCTAAGTGCCTAGACAAATAGAGAGAAATCTTTGCTGTGATTACGACGATTACCTTTTTCCACCGCGACTGATTCAATGGAAATAAAATCAGAGCTATTTTGTAGCCTATATGTATACTCGTGTGTGTGTGTGTGTGTGTGTGTGTGTGTGTGTATACACACAATCCAGCCGACTGCTGTAGTATTGTTTTTGATAGGGGGGAAGGCCTATTGTCTAATGGCACTTTAAAACAGTATTTTTTCATTATTTGAACAGTTGCATTTACCCGAGAAGTGAAAATTACACACGTTCCCCTCATATAGATGCTGAAAGGGAAGAACGTGGATCAGTTTATAAACCTGCCAGCCTGGAAATACTGTGCAACCACCACACTCTGCTTTTACCGATTTACTCTTCTGCAAGACCAAAAGGCATGATTATAGGGCAAGACAGGGAAGTGGGGGGGGGGGAGAATATATCAAAGCATTTGAAAGCAATGGGATTTGAGACATTAACTGTAACACAGCACACCCATAACACAATTTATTTGCTCTTTTCTGAAATGAGATGTAAACACTGGACACATTATGCTGCTTTAGTCCTAAATAGATAGCGCCTGAATGAAGATGTTGATTTTTTGCCTTGCTGTTTCCCCTTTAAATTTCCATTTTACGAGATTGTTAACCATAAGCACAGCCCAACGGCTCAAGTGCATTTCTGCCTACTTAGACCAGTGCAAGCTTATGCTGATGTGTCAGTCAGATGATCACTCTCAACTGAATTTTATTTGGAATCTATCTTCTCCCCACCCTCTCTTTCAAAGAAGGGGGGAAGCGAGTCACCAGTGTGATATGGGATAGTGTAATCCACCTGCTAGATTACTGAGCGGATTCACACATTCAGGTTCAGTAGCCCTTGATATCTCATCTGCAGATAAACGTGTGAACTACCTGAGTTGCTAAGTACTGTGCATAAAGTGATAAAGTGAGCTTATATGAAATCCCCTTCTGCAGCATGGGAGTAATAATCTTGTTGTGGGAGTCGCTGGTTTAAAAACAATAATCAATCATAAAACTGCTTGAGCACTTTAAAAGTGCCTTCTAATTGAGAAATATAATAGGTGCCATCTCTGCCATCTTTCTGGCACTTATTGAAGAACTTCCCCTTTCTACAAGACTTTTAAGCAGGGAGCTTTCCCTATCTGCATCTGTATTAGTTTTTGTATTGTTTTTAACATCTTTTTATTGTTTTATCACTTGTTTGCGCCCCTTGGATGCTTTGGGAGGAGGAGCAAGACAATCAATCAATCAATCAATCAATCAATCAATTCATTGTGGTCCTAGATTCGTTTCTTCCTCCCCTCTTCTAAAAGTCAGGTAGTTGTTTATTTCCTCGACACCTGACGGGGAATAGTTGCAGTCACCTTCAAAGGTAGCTCCAAGTAGAGCACATTGCAGTAGTCCAAGCGGGAGATAACCAAACTTGTACCACTCTGGTAAGACAGTGTGCCGGCAGGTAGGGTCTTAGCCGGCCTACCAGATGGAGCTGGTACACAGCTACCCTGGACGCAGAATTAACCTGCAGTTCCATGGACAGATGAGAGTCCAAAATGACTCCCGGGCTGCACACCTGCTCCTTCAGGGGCACAATTACCCCATTCAGGACCAGGGAGTCCCCCACACCTGCCCATCCCCTATCCCCCCAAAACAGTACTTCTGTCTTGTCAGGATTCAGCCAGGTGGCGTGGTGCCTACCGGTGCCCGACTACTGCATTACTCTCAGGAGACACACATGGCTGGGGCCCACAGCAGGCCCCACAGTAAGTGCAACCCCCTGGGTGAGTGGCACCCAGTGAGCACCACCCCCGCCCCCTAGCTAAGCTGTGTGTGTTAAAAATTTTTTATGGGCGAGGAATCCACCTTTCCACCTGGGGCTGTCTTTTTTCAAAAAACAAAGCAAAGCCAAACTTTTTTTCTTTATGCAAGCTGCTAGGAACTGACAAATTGACCAGCCGGGGAATAGGCAGCCCTGTTCAGGGAAGTTTTTAATGTGTGACATTTTAATGTAATTTTAAACTTTGTTGGAAGCCCCCCAGAGTGGCTGGGGAAACCCAGCCAGATGGGTGGGGTACAAATAATAAATTATTATTATAATTATTATTATAACAGTTCCCCTATGGAAAGTTTTCCTGCATGCCGCGACAACAAAATGTCACTGCCAGGGCCATAGCTAGGGGGTGGTGAGGAAGGCCCCCGCCAGGGGCGCGGGCGAGGGGCGGTGGCGCAAAATTGGCTAAAAAATATGTCCATATATATGTCTATAAATAAAAATATCAATTAATGTGTGAGGAATTGAAGTGTGTGAGGAATTGAATGGGTGGAAGGGAGTTATTGGAGGAGAGGCGGAAAGAAGAGCTATTTTGTCAATAATAATAATAATAATAATAATAATTTATTATTTATACCCCGCCCACCTGGCTGGGCTTCCCCAGCCACTCTGGATGGCTTCAAAATATATATATATATATTAAAATACTGTAATACATCAAACATTAAAAGCTTCCCTAAACAGGGCTGCCTTCAGATGTCTTCTAAAAGTCTGGTAGTTGTTCTCTTTGACATCTGGTGGGAGGGCGTTCCACAGGGAGGTCACCACTACCGAGAAGGCCCTCTGCCTGATTCCCTGTAACTTGGCTTCTCGCAGTGAGGGAACTGCCAGAAGGCCCTTGGTCTTGGACCTCGGTGTCTGGGTAGAACGATGGGGGTAGAGACGCTCCTTCAGATATACTGGACCGGCTAGGGAGTGCAATCTGGTCGGTTCTGCCAGGAGTGCAAGATCACCTAGCTATGACTCTGATCACTGCCCCTGTCTCTGTCTCTCCCCAGCAGTCAGTTAGCATTCCATGACTCCTGAGCATTCTCAGATATCATTGGACAGTTTTTGGTTCCCTGCCCCCTCCCCGCCCCCCACACTTGCAAACCTCCAAACAGGGCTTCAAAATTGGCTCCACCTGTGTGCTTTTCCTGCGCTGACCTCACGGCTGCCTCCCCTCCCCCTCTGCTTCCTAATAATCAGAAGCAACCAACTGGAGGTCAGGTGGCCATGCCAACTGCTATTGTCTGTTTACGGAAGGTAGAATCCAAGCCCCTCCCCACAAAATAACTAAAAGCATTTCTATTTGCTTACAATTTTTTTTTAAAAAAAAAATCCTACTGTAAAAATAGAATTTTACCCTCCCTGAGAATTTGCATCAGGTAAGTGTGTTCCTTCCCTCGCCTCCCCATTGTCCCCTTCTGCTGAACACATTCCTTGCGTCAAATGCCCATGCAGATATTTACATAGTTAATCCAGCACCGCGCAGTCTTCGGCTTGCAAGGTTCACATGGCAAAGAAGTGACCCCAAAGAAATGCACGTCTGCCTCATTTGGTTGTTAACGCCATCCATTTCCACAATTGTGCTGTGCAGAAGCATAATACTAATAATTTGGGCGAATTGAAAAACAGCTAACTGAGACTCATTTGCAGACATGCAGTTGGATGTGGGGGAATTTATCATTTGGGGGGCAAGACTCTGCTATTGATGCCTAGGAAGCCGCCGCCGAGAGACGTATCTTGTTCCTCCTTCCATTTATTAACTTTGTTTTGTTCACCTGAGCCGAGTACTGTGTTAGACTCTGAAAAACCACAGCTGTACAGGTAGCTACAGAAGAGTGAATGAGAGAATCTCTCCCCCTATCCACCTCCCCAGGCAGGTTCTGCTCCCTGCAGAAATGATTTGTACCTCTGGCTGATTGTCACCAACAGAAAATGAAAAATAGGAACATTCAATGCAAAGTAATGTGTTCTGTACAATTACTGGATTAATAATTTTATTCCATTACTATGTGGGGACATCAGGTTGAAGATCTGCAATTCTGGTATATTTCTAAGCGTCCTGTTAAGAGAGTGAGCAAGGGTCAGGAAACTTAATTATGCCATAACTAGATAGAAATTGCCAAGTGATAAAAAGAAACATCCAGCCAGATTCAGCAGGAAATTACAGCTTTAATAATATAGCATAATGCCTACTTCTATACAATTATTGGAGAGACCGTGAACGATTTTAAATAACAGGCTTGGGTTTCCAGTAACGACAGGGGGGGTGGGGGAGCCTGAAAATGACATTTTGAATTTTCCTGTAAATATTTTTCTGTTAAAAAGGCATTATTACATGATCAAAACTCTTACATTTAATCTGGGACAGATAATGTAAACAGATTAACATTTTAAAAGGCTAAGGTGGCGGCAGTAATTATTCATAATGTTATTTATCCCTGTCCAAACTCACCCTGTACAATTGTATCCTTGTTCCATCGTGGTTAGGTTTTTGATATGATTTTAACTGTAGAATACACTGAACTAAATCTTTTTTCTTTCTTTTTTCTTTTTTTAAACCTGAGCATTAAGTAAGGCTGTATGGTCTCACTTTCTTTCCTCCATGAGACACTGTTTGTGATGATATTTATCTCCAAACTGTATTCCTGCAAAGTAGGCAGAAACAAATGAATCAAAGATGCACTTTAATGTGGATGCACAATATTGTCTTATACTTCTCAGATCAGCAAAGATTAAAGTGTGCTTGGCTTGTGTGCATATGTGTGTTTGTGCGTAAACATACTTATATACATACATATATAATGAAATATAAATTTATTATTCACTCTAAGCCAAGACACATTCATTTAAAATATTAAACATCATATATGTAAACATGCCACATGCTCTAAAGGTCCTTTGCAATTTGTGTGGATATGTGTGTGTCCATTTATTTCTAATGTAAGGAGGAAAACTAATTTCTAGTGCAACCCAGGAGAGCTCTGCATTTCATTTTGTATTCTGTGGATGCAGATTAATCAACCTGACTCCGTTACCCAGGGCTAGCCATTCCGTCTAGAAATCTGCATATCTGCATATTACTGTTCTTCCCTGAATTTAATTTCCTACAGGAGCTGATATTAATCACTCTGTTTAAACAGAGGGGATTTGGAGTCTATACAAATACGACATTTTTTTGTGGAACCTTTTTCCCTGCTATATATATTTTTTATTATTTAAAGAGACAATTGCTTAGTATGCTATATCTAACTATAGTAGATTTATTCTTTACTTAATAGATCTGGTGCCTACTTGCTTACACTTGAATAATTAAAACATAATGCCGCAATAAAAATGGCACTGATGCCTTTATGGGTAGCTCAGTTATATTCTGGTTGCCAGTTACATGCATCTAAAGTGAAAGTTAGCAAACAATACACACCGCCTACAGAATCCTCAACTGACATAATGTGTACATGCTTTGCACTCTAGAGTTTGTATCAAAGGCAAAATGTGAAGCTAATCTGAGGGTTCAATTCCATCCCCACACAACTCAAGAGGACTTACTTCTGTGTAACATGTATATAGGGTTGCACTGTAGGAGGTACTTTTACGAAATGTTGTATGGCTCTTGACTTTTATTTGTGCCCCTCATTAGGTGTGTGTGGAGAGAGTGCTTTCATTTTGGAAAGACCCCAGGGGAAAGGACCCTTCTTCATAATTTCTCCCTGCAGAATCCCTGTCAATGAAGGTCATTCCCCAGGGGGAATTAGCCTGGCCTCAGCTCAGGCATGTTGTTGTTGTTTAGTCGTGTCCGACTCTTCGTGACCCCATGGACCAGAGCACGCCAGGTACTCCTGTCTTCCACTGCCTCCCGCAGTTTGGTCAAACTCATGCTGGTAGCTTCGAGAACACTGTCCAACCATCTCATCCTCTGTCGTCCCCTTCTCTTTGTGCCATCAATCTTCCCAACATCAGGGTCTTTTCCAGGGAGCCTTCTCTTCTCATGAGGTGACCAAAGTATTGGAGCCTCAGCTTCAGGAGCTGTCCTTCCAGTGAGCACTCAGGGCTGATTTCCTTAAGAATGGATGGGTTTGATCTTCTTGCAGTCCATGGGACTCTCAAGAGTCTCCTCCAGCATTCAAAAGCATCAATTCTTCAGTGATCAGCCTTCTTTCTGGTCCAACTCTCACTTCCATACATCACTACAGGGAAAACCATAGCTTTAACTATACGGACCTTTGTCGGCAAGGTGATGTCTCTGCTTTTTAAGATGCTGTCTAGGTTCGTCATTGCTTTTCTCCCAAGAAGCAGGCGTCTTTTAATTTTGTGACTGCTGGCACCATCCAGCTCAGGCGTAGTTCCATTTATTCCAAACTCTGCTCATCCTGGCAGATCCTGCATTCGGATTGCTCCCTAACACAGCATTCCAAATTATAGATAGCCAGCATAAGTTATAACTAGGTAAATTACTCCCATGTAACATATTCCTATTCCAAACATTATTCAGTATAAGGGCTGAGCTGGACTGAGCATAGCAGAGGGGAAACAAGCCTTTAAAAAAGAGTTGTGGGATCCTGTGACAGAGCTATACAGAGTTTGGAATAGGGGGAACTCTCCCCATGCTCTCCTCCCTCACAGAATGCCCCTCTTTTGGTAGTTATCCCAGATTTGGCTGTGCTCAGATGGAGAACATACACTAGTTCAGATGGTATCTCCAACTGAGCCAAGATGAGTGACTCAGCCGTCTATTCCTAATGTGCTATGCTTCTACATTATTATTATTTTTTGCTGCTGCATATAAATTAGGATAGTTGATTGCTTATTTTATTAATGTTATTACTATATTAAAATTGTTTTCAACTTTCTTATAGGGACAACATACCCTGAAAGGCATGTTAAAAAACAACAACAAACAACCCCTTTTAAATTAATATATAAACAAACAAACAAATTACAAAGGAGGCTAATTTGCACTCCGCAAGGTGTGTACGAGAAAAGTACAGTGGTACCTCGGGTTAAGAACTTAATTCGTTCCGGAGGTCCATTCTTAACCTGAAACTGTTCTTAACCTGAGGTACCACTTTAGCTAATCTGTAACCCGAGGTACCACTGTAAACATAAACCACACTCTAGAACTAGCTAGTCTAACAATCAACGGGATGAGTTTGTTGCAATTAACTTAATTTCCATTGGGTTGGAGATAGAATACTGGACGCTTTACTAGACGCTTTACTAGAAAGAGAAATGATTTTTCTCCCCTCTGGAGGTTGAACTGTAAGGCTCCAACCAAACACATGCAGTACCATTTATACACTGGAGTCTGTCTTGTGGAAACAGGCTGTGTTCCAAATTGCAACGTGGTCCCACCGGAGGACTTTTCACTGATGCAAATGGCCTGCGTGAATGTCCCTAGAGAAGCCACCCATTCCTTTTACGTAATAGCGATGCACCCAGGTAAAAGGTTCCTTTGAGTCCTATAGCAGATCCCCTCTGTATGCAGCTGTGTTAGCAGTGTTCAGGAAGGAAGGAGGGATTGTGCACTAATTCTGAAAGAATGCAGTTCGAAAGCAGTTTCCTGCACAGCGTGGGGGGGGGGAGATTGCGTTGCTTTTCCATGATTCTTTGGAACCTGGATGTGGTACTAGGATCCATAGGAGCCAACTCCTAGGGGCCATGGTTCCCCCCTCCAATAAAATAATTGAAGTGGCCACCCCCCAAAAAAGATGATGGGCATTGCCATTCAAATGATGTGTGCACACTACATCATGTGATTGATTATGCAGGGCATTGTTTACCTGGTCCCCCCACAATATTTTATTCAAGTTGGCACTCCTGCCAACTTAACTATGTGTAAGGTTTTGGGGGGTTTTTTTTAGGGAAGGGGGGTTGTAGCATTACCTCTTTGTCAGGGGCTCAGGAGCAGAGGCACAGGAGACGGAGGAAATGGAGAGCGAGGGGGAGGAATCCGAAGGGAGCGTAAGCGATGACAGTGGTCCGAGGTCCCTGAGTCTTTCCAGCGAATCGGAAGATTCACAGAAGGGGGCGCCCATGGTCAGAGCAAGGGGGTGCCTAGGGGGACACCCCAGGAAGAAGGGGCCAGAGGGGACTCAGAGAGCAGCAGTTGGAAATCAGGACCAGCTTCCCCACCAGAGCGCAGTGGGGGGGAGGAGTCCCAGGTATCGGGATCAGGCTGCTCACCACCAGCGGGAGGAGATGAGTCAGGATTGACCACGCCTCCATCGGAGAGCGCGGAAATGGTCAAGAGGAAAGTTGGAGGCTGGGCGCGTGCGCCAAATTCAAATGTACAGGCGAGCGGCACAGCAGGTAGCCCAGGTAGGGAGCCAGGTCCTAAAGCCCGCCGAAAGGAGGGACAAGAGTCAGGGGGGTCAGCGTCAGAAGAGTCCAGAAAGGAGGAGACCCCGGGGGGCAGAAGGACCCAGAGGAGGAAAGAGCAACGGAAGAGGTGGAGTAAGGCTAGAGTCTTAAACTGGTGTACAGGGGGTGGAGACTCAGACGGAGCTTCGTCGATCTAGGTTCTAAGACGTAGAGCTGCACGCTGCGGCTTGGAAATGGAAACTGGACTTCAATAAAGACTTTTGTACATTATTACTGACTAGCGTTGGTCCTCTGTGAGCTGGGACCTAGAGGCAGCTCTGACACTCTTATTTGTAAGTAGTGTTGAAAATCATGAGATTGAAATATAGTGGTACTTCGGGTTACAGACGCTTCAGGTTACAGACTCTGCTAACCGAAAAATTGTACCTCGGGTTAAGAACTTTGCTTCAGGATGAGAACAGAAATCGTGTGACAGCAGCGGGAGGCCACATTAGCTAAAGTGGTACCTCAGGTTGAGAACAGTTTCAGGTTAAGAACGGACCTCCAGAACGAATTAAGTTCTTAACCCGAGGTACCACTGTATGAGGTTTAAACCTTCAAAATAAGCAAAGAAATAAATATAATCAAGCCATCTCCTACCAACATCTCACCGTCCAGGGTTCTATTTTTGGTCATGCTAAAGCAGGCATCCCCAACCTTCGGCCCTCCAGATGTTTTGGACTACAATTCCCATCATCCCTGACCACTGGTCCTGTTAGCTAGGGATCATGGGAGTTGTAGGCCAGAACATCTGGAGGGCTGAAGGTTGGGGATGCCTGTGTTAAAGTGTGAGGGAGTGTTAGGAACTGACTGCTGCGTTAACGTCTGTGAAGGCTTCCTGTTTGATGGTCAAACTAAAAGTAACTTTACAGGCGCACTTAAAAAAGTAATTGGATTGTATAATAGGCACTTGTATGTGACTGGATTTGCTTTGAAAAAACATGCAATTTTTTGAATTTCTTATCAAAGGCCCTTATAGCTCTATGAAAGGATTATTTTGGTACTGATATCATTCAATTTTGAACAGCTATGCTACTATATTTTCTTTGCCTGTTGTAAATCACAAGGGTATCACCCCAGGCAAATAATGGCTTAGCCTGTTTATCTGTCTGTGTTAATAGCATTTTATTTGAAGTCTTGAAATGTGCAAGTGGCTTTAAAAAGGCACTATTACACAACTTCGTGTTTTATTGCAAAATGACACGGTCCGGTTTCATTTGTTTTGCTCTGAAACCTTAATGTTCTGTGCTGTCAACATTTCAGACGTTTTCCATTCAAAGTTGAGCAAGATCCTCTTGAAACGAGACCCTGTCTGCTGGAGGCAACAGGGAGTACTTAACTTGTAACAATATTGTTTCGAAGATTACTAGTGTGGTTTTCAATGGTGGAGCGCTTTCCGCCATTATTTGTTGTGTTGCCAGCTTGTCTGAAAAGGAGAAGATTAGGTTAAATTGCCTTTTTTCTAATTAACACAAACTACCTGTCTACATTTGTTCAGAAGCTAGTGCATATGAAAAAAAATTCAAGACATGTATGCTGTTGCTTATGATGCTCCAAACACTAACAATTTTGTTGGGCAAAACTGTGGTTTTCTATTTTAACTTGGCACAAGGAATAGCAGGTCCGTTCGTCAGGGATTATGCAAGTTGTAGTCCAAAACATCTGGAGAGTACCAAGGCACTAGACTGGGGAAGGCTGAACTAGATGATATTATTAAATAATTTGTTGGGCTTCTGAGAATTGTTAAGATACCTTTGGAGCTCCAGGAACAAGTCAGATATAACAGGAAACATTCAATATGCCTCCATAAGACTTAGGCGTATGCACTCCTCCTAAACTTTTCTTTCTTTTTGCAGCAGAGGGGAGAGATTAAAAGCATTCATTTTTTTTAAATTTTAAGTTACCCATGGTTCCTTGTGATGCCCAAAGTCAAGGAATTGTGGTTTGTTAGAACAAGCCCAAATCAGAAGGTGGTTTCAGATCCCGGCTTCTTCTCAAGTCATAGTTTGGGACCCTACAGGAGAACAACAAGAATCTTACTACTTGGGCAAGCCTAGTGGTTTCTTGGAACTCAGAGGATTGACTCTGGAAAATATTTGCCATGCAAAACCTAACCATCATCAATCACATGAGCGTTGCCCAGATAACCATTCACCCCATCAGGAGGCAGGACCATGTGTTCAAATTCGGTGAACTAGCATGCTTATTTCAAATGACATCTGAGGGTATGTCTACTCAGAAGTACTGATCAGGAAGTGCTTTATGATTTTAGATTAGTTTATTTTGATCATAATTGATACTTCCTAACCATCTTTGGAATAGTAGTCATGTGGAATTCTGGACTAGCAGGTCACAAGGAGTAAAATAAGTTTCAGACTGTAGCAAATAGAGTAGGAGCAAGCTATATGGATGTTTTGGTATGTTTTGGTTTTCTATATGGATGTTTTGGTATGTTACACTGTGTAGAAATAGTACCAGTTTCATACTCTGCCAGAATATTGCTATGACACTCTGAACTATGGGTTTCTTCTGTAAGCAACTTGATAAAAGAGAGGGGTAAATGTGAGGCAAATTACTACAAGTAAATATATTGCGTAAACCTGGAGAAATATGGATCACGATGTTTCTTTGATTTAAGTCTTACACAGCAACAATTCTTTTTATTTATTATACTGAGTGTCTGGAAAAGTGCCTAATCTCCAAGAATCTGAGTACTGGAGATGTATGACAGAAGAAAAGATAATTGATAGTAAACGTCAAATATTAAATCTTGATCTAGTTATTACCCAGCATATTAGCTATGTAAGAAGCTTAACAATTACAGCTGTGATTGACTAGGTGGGATCCAAAATCCTAAATATCAACTGCCAGAAGGGATAATTATAACACATTAGCACCTGCATGCTTAGACAAGATTGACAACTACCGTCTAACATCTGCTTAATATCACTTTCATACTTTTCACATTTTTCCTCCTTTTGAAAGGAGTAACAAAGATGTTATTGAAAGATAACAATAAGTCATCATTTGTGTTGCACATGCAGTCGATTACAGTTGTGTGTTGTGTTTGGCCATGTTCTGCCACTAGCTGATTTTGAAATTAAATAAGGAGCGTTAAACCGGGTTTCTAAGAGATTAGGCAGCTATCGTTGTGGTGTGTTTTCTAACAAAATGTGCTTGTCAGCTGGAATCCTCTGAAACTGCAAAGTGCAGAAGCCTACCCTTCAACAGGCTGGATGAAGCAATCCAATTTATAAGGTCTGCAGAAAAATGGCTCATAATCTCATAATTAAAACAAGAGCAGATTATCTAATTGGAGGTGACCAAAGTTTAAGGACCACTGTATTTGAGTACCAGAAGCATAAGGAACTCTCCTTCACAGATGAACCTTATTTAGGCTTGGTAGTGGATTTATCTACAGAAATGTACCTGCAGACATGGAGCCAAAGAGTCAGTGGGATAAAGGAGAATAAATCTTATTTTTCAGAATAGAGGGCAATGGAAATGGAAATGAATACAGAAATACCAACATCCATACCAAAATCACATGCTCGCTGGCCCAAAATGGCTTGCATTTTATGACCGGGAAGCTAGCTGCAAAAGAATAAATCAGTTTCTAGAGTGGGGGTGATCTTTCTTCTTTCATTTGAAAGCAAATCTCTGCACCATAGGCATTGCATTGTCATCTGATTTGGGAAGAGATTGGCTTCTGCACCAGTGCCTTTGTTTATCCAAAAGTCTGCCTCCCAAGGGTCATTTCACATGGCCTTATGTATATTGTAGTGCCTTCATAACAATAACAGTTTGCATAGTTGTATACATGAACTAAGCACTTGCTAATTAATCTGATTATTGTTGGAGCCTGTGGGGCAGACATCCTGATGCAGCTTACGAACTGTTCACTGGAAAAGGAAGCTTCACTCTCAAGTCAAAAGGCTTCAGATATAGTTCAGTCTCTAAAGCAGGGGTAGGCAACCTAAGGCCCATGGACCACAAGCAGCCCACAGGGGTCGTTTAACCAGCCCCTGAGCCACCCCCGAACGAGCCACCTGCTTGGCGAGCCCCCGCGCGCTGTGCTAAACCAGCGCAGTGTGGTGTGGGGACTCACTTCCACGGTGCCGGAAATCACATCTGTGCATGCTCAGATGCTGGAAATTGTGTCTGCACAGATGCAGATGTCAGAAATTGTGTCTGCGCAGACGCTGGAAATTGTGGCCGCACACGCTCATGCATGCGCGCAATCCGGCCCACAGAGGGATCTCCACTGGAGTGAACCGGCCCAGGCAAGGTAAACCTTGCTAACCCCTTCTCTAAAGCTAACCAGCTCTGGGGCTGACCTGCACCAAGAATGAAGACCACGTGGAGTCTCATACACACTACCCTGAGCTCTTTGCAGGAAATGTGAGACATACACATGCCGCAAATGAACAGAGATAAAGTTGTGTGACACCAGTCCATGAAAGATGAAATGTGAAAGGAAAATGTTGTGAGTTAAAATATCACCAGGTATATGATTAAAGAGATCCACTGTGTGGATTAAAGAGATCCACTCCAGAGGGAAGGAGTATCCTCTGGACTTGCTGGATGGGACGAGTTGCCCTGCTTCAGTTGTAAAATTGCCGGGGACAGTTAGTGCATGCTTATCACTTCTTCTTACTCTGCACGTTTGTTAAATAAACACGTTTTTACAAAGTCAGCCTAAGTATCCAGCAATGTCAGATCTCCAAAAGAAAGTGACCTGGAAAGGCATTCCCAAACTTCCACTAATATGGGGGTACAAGAACTAAACAGTCTCTGTGTTGTTAAGCAGAATCTAAACAACACGTGAATTAATACGGCCTGCTTCTGCAAGACCTAAAACTTTATGTAAGCTGTGAAGACAATTGCATTGTATATGGCAGCACTGTATATGGCAGCAGTGATAAAACCTTTTAAACCTTCAACAGTGAGCCAGTTCACACGCATATGTTCAAGAACTTGTTACAGATAGGTAGCCGTGTTGGTCTGCCATAGTCAAAACAAAACAAAATCCTTCCAGTAGCACCTTAAAGACCAACTAAGTTAGTTCTTGGTATGAGCTTTCGTGTGCATGCACACTTCTTCAGATACCTGAATCTGAATCTGTATCTGAAGAAGTGTGCATGCACACGAAAGCTCATACCAAGAACTAACTTAGTTGGTCTTTAAGGTGCTACTGGAAGGAATTTTTTTTGTTTCAAGAACTTGATGATTGTTGCAGTCTGGATTTGTGAATGGGCCATAACAGATCAAACAACATGGATACGCCTCTCATTTCTCCTTAGGTCACCACAAACTCAATTGACACACTCAGCTGAAAGCCATCAGTATTGATTGATTAAAGGATGAGGAACTGAATGACACGCAGGAATGTGTGAGTAACAGCCCCAGACGTGTGATTTCCAGTAAATCCAGCACCTAGTGGGTTAAGAATGCAATTCTGTGCTCACTTATTCTGGAAGGTTATTAAGCTCTGTGAGAGTAGCTTCCAAGTACATAGTGCATAGAATGGGTGTCCCTGTCCCCGCTTCTGACCATGATCTATAAAGAGACCCTAATTTTCTAGGGTTAATATTTTGTTTTGGTTCCATATTTTACTTTTCCATTCCTGCATGGATTCTCAGTTGATTAGGGAGACCCTGATATTCTTTGATTGCCAGCTACTTTTCAACTGGCTCACAGTTTGCCATCACACAATAACTGCCTTCAGTTATTGATCTTCCCAACTCATGCCAGCTCATTAGAATGGGATCCGATTTCTCCCTATGCCACTTGGCACTGATCTTGAACTTGGCTTCCTTGGAAACACATCACAGTTTGGCAGAATGTCTGCAAATTCTTTCACTGTGCAAATTAATTTTATTGGTTTGGGTTTTGGCCTATTCCCCCCCTCCTTTTTTTAGTTGAACAAAATCCATCAGTGAGAAGTCTATATTTCAATTGCAAACATACTAAACACACCAAGCGTCCTCTAATCCACCAGGGTGCAGGACACTTCAGAGTTGCTTCTTAGCAAGCAGCTTTGGTCCAAAAGCAACAGGATAACTCCCGCAAATAGCAAACTTGGAATTCGTAGCTTGAAAGATGTAGCCTCTGTGCAAGGTGACAAATGCCTAGAAATATTATTCAGCTTGCCAATGGAACATGTTTTCAATTTTCTCCTACTAGTTCTTCTACTAAGTGACTTCACCCTATTAGGCCAAACCAAACATTTCCCTACCCATGCTCTAAGGCCTTTCCCATTCAAAATACTGAAGGCAGAGGGATCTCCATGTATTCAGGAGACCATCTCATGGCCATTAGCTCCCATCAGCTGACCATTTTGAGCTATTCACCAGCAATCTACCTAACAAAAGAATCCTTGGCCAGCAGCCTAGCCCCATGATTTAAAGCAATTTTAGTGTTATAGCAGATTATAGCATTAACAAGGCTATTTTCCAACTTGCAGTCAGAAATCACACACTCCACAGACACTTTTAGCAACTTTGGCTACAAAATATTTGAAGCAGAAATTCCACGGAGCAGTTTGCTGTGGCAAGAGTTGATGCAACAGAAAATATATGGAGGTTTCCACAGTGATGGCTGCCTGGGGAAGAAAATATCAATGCAAAAAACAAAAACAAAAACACCCTGTACATTTGGATCAGCTGCTCTCCTGCTATAGAAAGTGCCACATGTACCCAAAAGACACTTTGGGGTGCAAGAACACTTGGCATAAATCAATAAATGCCCACATAGAGAGAGATTCCCTCATATAGCATAGCAGAGCCTTGCTTTCTCACACTATGGTATATCAGGAATTTCTGGGAAATGGACGGTCTGTTTGCACCTATGTTCTAGATCTGCTTATCCAACCCACTCCCTCTGAAGAGTCAGGAACATGAATGTCTTGTATTCTTTGACCAAGTGGAAAAGAAGGCTAAACTCAAGTAGAGGAGGGAACATAGGCTTCCCATTCCTTGTAAGAGTGTTGAATGATGGCTGAATGCCCATGAGGATGCTATTTTGGTAGAAGGGGCAATGGGGCGTTGCTCTGTCCTGTGATGATCCCTCATTGTGTGAGCCCATCAAGCTTTAGGATTGATTCACATTGCTCGTTTAAAAAATAAAATAAAATATGACATGGAGAATTTAACTCATATTTAACTCCCTGCTAACATGTTCCCTAAGGGACGTGGGTGGCCCTGTGGGTTAAACCACAGAGCCTAGGACTTGCCGATCAGAAGGTCAGCAGTTCGAATCCCCACAACGGGGTGAGCTCCCGTTGCTCGGTCTCTGCTCCTGCCAACCTAGCAGTTTGAAAGCACGTCAAAGTGTAGTAGATAAATAGGTACCACTGTGGCAGGAAGGTAAACAGTGTTTCCATGCGCTGCTCTGGTTGGCCAGAAGTGACTTAGTCATGCTGGCCACATGACCCGGAAGCTGTACGCCGGCTCCCTCGGCCAATAAAGCGAGATGAGCCAGGGTCCCTTTACCTTTAACATATTCCCTATCGTATTTGCTGCTATCCCTGGTGCTCTTAGAAACACACAATACTGCACAACAACTCCAGGCTCTAAATTGGCTTCAGCTCTTGTAAATTAGGAGGAGATACAGGCTCTGAATCAGGAATACTTCCAGAGGCTGTTATTACTCCACAATGGGAGACATAAGACTACACCTACTGTCCAGGTATTTGTAATAGATGTGACATCTTTTTAAATGGTGAGGCAAGAAGTGGAAAAGTATTCCCTTTAAAGATATTATATGCAAGGACTTGACTTGTTGTACCTTCTTCTTACAGGGGAATAACTAGCCAACCATATTGAAAAAATAGTATTAATGGTCATGTGTACAGCTGTACTAACAGATGGATGCAATTTTTCAGTTTCATCTTGTTTTGGACTTTGCATAGCAGCAGTCCTACTGTATAGAGACAACTCTAGAGATGATTATATTGATGAAAAGATCAACTTAAATGGCCATTTTTATATTCAGCTTCTAAAAGAGCTGCTTAATCCATAAGTTAACTGTTAAATGACTTGATGGTTGAGAGCACTTGAGTAACCTGTCTATAATGTGCTAACTCCTCAGTTGGTAATTATTGATTAAGCTTATATTACTATTTGCAGTGCAAAGGAGTGGAAAGAAAATGTCTTATACTCGGTTTGATTTTTCTTAAGCTATTATAGCAAATGACTTTACAGCAAATGAAATTTCTGTGGAGCACTATCACAGAAAAAAAGCCTATGCATGACTACTCAGAAGTAAAGCCCATTCAGTTCAACGAAAATTTACTCTTGTGTAAGTGTTTATTACATTACAGCCTACAGTGGAGTGAGTTTCATAAAATTAGAATGTACTCGTATAGGATTACAGTGTAGGTGTACTAAAATTGAATATCTGAATTGCTTCCTTAGAAATGTTATTCTACTTGGACTGTATATCACCTATTAATTATCCAGTGCCAAACCATGATAGGAAATGATGGGACAACAAGACAATAGGAAACATATTTGTATAACACTTTTTTGTAACAACAAAAAAAAATCCTTCCAGTAGCACCTTAGAGACCAACTTAGTATGAGCTTATGCACACTTCTTCAGATACACTGAAACAGAAGAGTATCTGAAGAAGTGTGCATGCACACGAAAGCTCATACCAATAACAAACTTAGTTGGTCTCTAAGGTGCTACTGGAAGGAATGTTTTATTTTGTTTCAACTACGTCAGACCAACACGGCTACCTGTCTGTAACTTTTTTGTAAGTGCCCCAAACTCCTAATTAGCTCAGTAACCCTTACCGTAGCTCTATAAAACGGACAACTATTACTGTCTTCATATTATTACAGAGAGAAGGTAGATTGCCCAAGGCCCCCAATGAGTTCACCAAGCTCAATGAGTTGAAATTTTAACCTGGAACTTCCAGGTCACAGCTCATGCCATTAACTGTAATTTTCATACTCAAAGGGATCACATAGTGGGTAGGATGACATCACACCAGAGCCAATCACATTTTGCTGTTAGTGGGAACACAGGACAGTTGAAAGTGATTAAACAAATAAGCAAAGAAATGTGTTATAAAATTACTAAAAAGAGGAGGCACTGCTGGGGGAGCAGGATGTTACTGAAAACTAATAGATTCAGCTTATCCCTTGATAGAAATAAACAGGACTTCATTCCAAATAAACGTGTTTCAGATCAGAGTGATAACACTGTTAAGCTTTTCCAAATGCAACTATTTCATGGAACCTTTTTCTTTCCTTCCAGATCATTTGGCATTCCTCTTTAAAACAGTATTTTTGAACGCTGAGCTTGATTTCCTTTTAAAGTTTCATGCTTCAGACAAAGTTTGATCTCTTTTTTCCCCCCTCCAACACTGATACAGTTTTAGAATACTGTTTAGTTTTATGCCTCTCACTTCTTTGACATTGTTCTGTAAGTGCTGTCTTCTTAAGAATAATGTTTCTTCTGTCATGGGTATTCTGCTATAGTTGTTCCATCTCCAAATATGTTTTTTCCATATCCACATGTCAGTCAACACTCCCTTTAAATGAGCAAATGACAGACAGTAGAATTCAAATTAAGGATAACAGTTTTATGCTGAAACCTAACTGCTGATGGTACCAAAAGGTGTATGCGCATCAGAAGTGGGAAATATTCCCACAAAGGAAACGTATTCAAATATGTTTATTTCGCGAAGTAAATAAGGCTGGTGTTCCAGAAGAACATTTCTTGGAAAGAACTGCCTACGCTAAGCAAAGTGAGCAAGTCCAAACTAGCAACACACACACACACACTGGGGCTTCCCCATTCATTTATATGAGGGAGGTACATCTATCCACATAACTGGATATGTGAATAGAGCCTTTTTCTCTTTTGATAGCCAGCCACCAGCCACTCCTTGATAAAGTAATATGGGGGAGTGCCACACTTCAGGAATTCTTCCCATCATTGACTGCAGACACAAACGCAGTGGTGGTGAGTAATGCACAGTTATTGCCTTTGTTTATTCCCTGGAGTCTGTTCTGCCCTATGGGCATCTGATCTGTTGCTCATACATCCTCTGCCTGTATCCTTGCCTCATCCTTCTAACTCCACCTCCACGATCACTGCAACTATCATTTAGAAACAGCCGTCCACAAATATATCAGGACCCAACAAGCTCAATTCTGCCTCCTTTTATTCTGAGGTTGGGGAGTAACAACAACAACAACAACAACAACAACAACAGGAAATTATTGTTTCCTCACCCACTTAGGTTTGCTCTGCCCATTTGATAAACAAGAATACCACAAAATGCTTAGAGTTCCAATCAGTCCAGTGCAATCTTGTTTATTTTAACAAGGAATCCTTATCTAACTAGGTGCTGGTAGCAATTTATCAAGGTCAACTGCCAGCGGGAAAGCCTTTTGTCACACATTGTGCTTTAAAAATCACTGCCACCCCACTTACTGGATTTGTGCATTAAAAGCACGTTGGGCTCAGCTTGTAGACAAATTTGCAGACCTTCCACAAGAACAAACCTTTCAAACTTTGGTACCAGCATTTCTATTTCAAGTCTGGCTGACTTGGAAACTATTCAGATTTATTTATTTTTGAAAACATATTATGCAGTATTGAAAAGTGTCATGTGTATATATATATATATATATGCAGGTTTTGGTGTCCTCGGGTGTCTTCCCGTGTAAAAGTTGGGGTGTCTAGGCGACGTTTCGACGAGGTCTCACTCGTCATCTTCAGGCTGGTGCTTTTGGCTTCTTGTTACTGGAACAGAGCAGGATCTCAGTGTTTGAGTTCCTATAAATAGTTCCCTCCCCACAAAAACTGACACCAGATCCAGAGGCACACAGAACGCCATCACCAATCAACCACACCAGACCCAAACCCAGACCCTCTCCACAGATAAATTACAGACACCATCCAGTAGCCAAACCATGGTGGCACCTCCGGATGCTGCACCCCCCTGCAATCCCTACACAGATCTGGCTGACACAGGCCACAAAACCACAGCTCGCCCCTATACACGAAGCCAAGCCAGAGCACAACTAAGTGCAGTACAGCCATCTTCTCAGAAAAACTCTTCACAAAGTTCAAGAGGTCAAGACACAAAGACTTTAGCAACTAATCCACACCTAATGACCCACCTAAGTGGTACTCAGGATATCACTCAAGAAATCACTCAAGATATCCCTCAAGTAATTAAGGAACAAAAGAAGAAAAGGCACACTAGCCTGGGAACTTCCTCTCTGCCCAGAACATTGGAGGCTATACACCACACCCCCTCAACAGTATTTATAGGAACTCAAACACTGAGATCCTGCTCTGTTCCAGTAACAAGAAGCCGAAAGCACCAGCCTGAAGATGACGAGTGAGACCTCGTCGAAACGTCGCCTAGACACCCCAACTTTTACACGGGAAGACACCCGAGGACACCAAAACCTGCATTCCTGTACCCGTGAAAATCTACGAAAGCAAATATATATATATATATATATATATATATATATATATATATATATATATATATACCGTATTTTTCACTCTATAACATGCACCTGACCATAACACGCACATAGTTTTTAGAGGAGGAAAACAAGAAAAAAATATTCTAAACAAAACAGCAGATGTATGATTTTTGTGGTTCATGCTGTGGCCACAGACATGTGATCTGACGGTGAGTTTGGGGTAGCCCAATGCAAAAATCCTGAGGATCCATGTGGATCTGTGCTTTGTAACCACGTTTTAAGTGGGGAGGGAAGGAAAAGCACTCGAGGGACAAGGAGCACGCGTGGGGTGGGTGGAGAAGGATGCTGTTAATAATGCAGAAGAGGGGTATAAGAGGAGAAGGCTCCTCTCCTCTCCCGCTTTGCTCCTTTAAAGCAAGCAGGCTCTCTGTCTCTCTCTCCTCCCCACTCAGCAGCTCTTCTCCCGCTTTGCTGTTTCAAAGCGAGCCACGGAGAGGGAAGGAAAGGGAACCATGGATCCTCTGCTCACGACTGCAGCAGATCCCCCCGCCATCCGTAGGCATTCGCTCCATAACACGCACAGACATTTCCCCTTACTTTCTAGGAGGAAAAAAGTGAGTGTTATGGTGCAAAAAATATGGCATATATCACCTATTTATATTGATGTTTCATGCTTCCCCCTTCCCCCTCCCCACTTTGACTTCACTTGTCCTCATTGATACCATTATGCAGGCAAACCTTTAGTGTGGTTGTGCTACCCTATCCACATATGCACCTTGTTTTTCCCTATAGTAGAAATACATGTCTCAACGTTCATGAACATACCTAATCCCGTTAAAAGTTATTCATGACAATCCTGAAAGTAAGTCCTGTTGAGCTCAGTGGGGCATACTTCTGCACAGACATGCACAGAACTGCACCATACAACTGAAATCCTATGCCTACCCACCAGGGAATAAATATAAATAGGAAATAAACCCTATGGAACTCATGCTTCTGATTGTACTTTTATATCCCTTTGAAACCAACAGAATAAGATACCTTTCAATGAGACTTTTAATGCTTTTAGTGCATTTTATTTAATCCTGCCTAACTTGGATTAGAGCCATATTTATATGGTACCTTCTAAACTGGGCAGGTTTTGTGAGAAAGAAGGGTTTAAGTAATAGGGAAGTGGAAATAAGTTCCTATTCTCCTTAAAGAGCTTATTGCAAGCTGTCTGGCTGGTTGCAAAGTTGGGATGAAAAGCACTAATTTATTTTCCCCCCAATGTGTGCTTTGATTTTCCGTCTGGGGAGCGGTACGGGCCCGGCACCCAAGTGCTAAATGAAGATGGCAAAGTAATAACAGTTAATAATAGTTTTTAAAGATTTGCCACCTGTTGTATCAAAACATGCTTAAAAACCAGATATGAAACATATGGTTCTTCCTTGGCTGTGAAAAATGAACAGATGCTCCAAAATGTCCAAACTTGCAAACAACTACAACAACAAAGGGGGTGGGCATATGAGAAACAGACAGAGATGATCATGTGATCAATGATAAGCTTTTGAAGATCAAGATGTAACATAAGATTACAAGCTTTTGAAGCTGAAGGACCAAGAAGCAAGAGCTAGGATGTGCTCACACGTGCATGCAGGACATGGCACTCTTGGCTTTTTTGACGTGGCATGTCAAATAACAAGCTTATGGGGCCATCCTGCTTTTCAGTGGCAAGGCATCCATATACTACAGAGGAAACCCCTTTGGCCCCGTGCCTGGATACAGTGCCCAGCAGTCCAGAGCTGGTTCACACATGTACATGACCACACCATAAAAGTGATAGCTTGCTGCATGTATGAATGAACGTGTCATCACAGATGTAACACTGCAGGCAGAACTGCCACTCTGTTGTCTCACATCACCATGAGTGCCATGCTTCCCTGAAGGCAGTGCACATGTTCAACCAGGAACTGTCGTTTATCCCTACAGGGCTACAGTGCTGGGCACCCTAAACAAACTATAGTTCCCAGGACTCTTTGGGGGAAGTCAGGTGCCTTAAATGTGGTTTAAATATATGTTGTATACACAGCCCTACTTAAAGCGAAGCGGACTTTCATCTCCCCTTAAATGATAATAAATCAGCTTGTGCGCTTGTCTTCACTTTTTAAAGTTTTTTTTTTTTTTTTACAAATTAACTTATCCCTCACTTGAAAGCACTGCAGCTGCACCTCACAAAGCTGACGTGGTGATAAATGAAAAATGGATGTGATTTATTAATGTGCAAACAGTATTTAAGAATCATTTTCAATTCTTGTCACTCTAATAATCCCTCCCACACTTCGGCTAGTTACTGCAATAGCACTTCTTTCTCCTGTTTTCAAAGGGAGCTAAAGGAATAGTATTGCCCCAATTTGTGGGGCTTGTGCTGAACTCATGTTTCTGCAGACTCAAAAAGCCCAGAAGCTGTGCAACCCTGATAAGATCATCTGCAATAGTGTTTGCCAATCATCTGCTGGAAGCTGGGGAGTGGGGAGTATGCATTCCACTCCTCCTCCCTCTCATTTCTGAACTGATTGGCACTGTTTCCAAGAGTCTGACTAAGGCTGCAGAGCCCAAGCTAGTGTTTGGGGCTTTCCAACCAGACAACATGGACACACAGCGGCCTGCTGGAATGAGGCCTTTGGATGCAATCTTGAGCGCACTATGCTTACAACTGGGGATACGTTTCGTTCAGTTTGCAGTTTAATACAAACCTCCCTAATTCTCACACTCTGAAACAATATGTTGCTATAAGAATTCTAAGGTCCCAAATATAAAATAAGCGTTTCATAAATTCACAAGGCAAACACATACATATGTACCGTATTTTTCGCCCCATAGGACGCACCGGCCCATAGGACGCACCAAGTTTTTTGGGGGGGAAATAAAGGAAAAAAAATATTTTCCCCCCCAGGCGCTTGTGGGGCTGTCAGCGGGGAGAAGCACTCTTCTCCCCGCCACCCGCCTGCAGACCAGGTCCGGGGACAGCGGGAAGACACGCTGTGCCTCCCAGCTGTCCACAGAGCTTGCGGGGCAGGCAGCGGGGAGAAGCACGCGTCTCCCCGCCGTCAGCCTCCACACCACATCGGGAGACAGCGGGATGCTGGCGTTCCGCCTCCCCGCTGTTCCCCGACCTTGTGGGGCTGGCTCTGCGACTCTCTTGAAGCCTGGAGAACGAGAGGGGTCAGTGCGCACCGACCCCTCTCGCTCTCCAGGCTTCAGCGAAAGCCTGCATTCGCCCCATAGTACGCACACACATTTCCCCTTCATTTTTGGAGGGGGGAAAGTGCGTCCTATAGGGCGAAAAATACGGTATATAAACCATGTGTCTAAAATAGTACAGAAAAATAATCCTGAAGTCATTTTGACTCTCCCAGTGACCTGAAATATTTCTCTGCAAGGAGGAAGGAAATGGGAAAGCCTCTCCATTGTCTTTTGCTTACCTGTCTTAAGGGTGTCTTTGTGTATGAATAGGGTGTGTCTGCGACCTGGATTCAGGAATTAAAGTATTTACCATCACAAAAGAATGGCCAGGCTGTCCAGGTAATGCAATCAGTGACCATTATCCTGGTAGACAGGATTTCTGCTGTAGACCGCTTCTTTCTGTGATGTATGTATGATGTTTTAGGGGTGGTCTCTGGCTACAGGGTAGGCAACTTCAAAAATCTCTATAAGGGCTTGTGCATCATTGTTCGGGGTCCCTCCTGCCTCCTGTGTGTGAAGGGGGCACCCTGTTGCAACAGTTAATACATATCAGGCTTACTAGCTGCCTTGCTTCTCAATATTCTCTGGTTGGCCTCTGTTATTTTCTCCTTCCAATAGGGAACCTATTTAAGGACTCTATACGGGCTCTTCAATACCTCATAATGGAAAAGGAGCAGTTTTTCTTATAAGATTGTGAACTGAAAGGCAGCTATATGCTTCCAGAATCTGCACTTCTCTGAATGTTGTGATGGCATCCTCCAACCAAAAATATGTACAAATGTACATATTAGGAAGAAGGATTAAAAATACATATATCCACTTTTGAAATACAAACATGCATTATACTGGGAACAGAAATCTGTATTTGCATAGCAGGCAGAAAGACATGCAAGAATGTGTTTGTTAAGAGCCTATAGAACTCCTTTCTTAGCAGCAGCTAGGACTTTATACGCAGGGGAATAGAGATCATCAACTATACCAGGTATCAAAGCATGGCATGTTAAAATATGGGGTTGAGGATTAATTGTTAAACTAACTCACTTTATCAGATTTAGAGAACAAAAGCAAAGTCAGGATAATTTTTGGTCAAGATGGAGTAATTTTACTGATTGTAGCAGGAGATATGGGCAACTTCCAGGCATGTGCTATGAGTTTATGTTGTTATGGGAGAATAAAAATTATGCTGATGCAGATCAGTTGTGGTTGCCTCTCACAGGAAATCTATATTATAAGCACTATATAATTCAGAGTAGTTTTATGAGTTTGCCTCTTGATTTTTTAAAAAGTGTCTATTAGAAATAATTCACAGAAAAATGCTGTTGAGTTTTTGCAAGACAAAACAAATCACAAACCATTGCAGAGATGTAGCAAATTGAATTTTAGATTGGGGGTGGGGGTAGGGAGAGAAACTGAGAACACCCAGAATGGCAGATTTTTCCATCCCAACTTAACAGCAGGGGGTTTTTCCCCAGCTCCAGCACCTCTCAGGTAGGCACCATTGTGATTCTACGAGAAAAAGGGAGAAGTTCGTTTTGAGCTTTGGCACCTCTTTTTCTAGAAAAACAGCACTGCTTAACAGTCCAGTAAAATTAGTGGGATTTAAGTTGTCTGGGCCAGAGCACATACCATCCAGATAATCTATTTCCCCAATTTATTTATTTTTTTATTTTTTTAAAAAATAAGTTTAGGGGACTCCACATTTGATCAGAGTAGTTTGTGTTGAAGGTTGAGGAGCTTCATCCTACAGTTCTTTGTTTGTTTAAAACACATTTATTGAAAAGTTACACTGGAGCTCTGTCTACTGCCATAATACTACAGAACGATCACTCCAGCCCTCAATCCCACATCACTGTCATGTTGGCTCACCAAAAACCCTCAGTAGGCAACCCGACTACCAATCTGTTTCAAAGTGAAGAACCTCAGGAGAGCCAATTGCGAACTTCCCTGCTTCACCCATGTAGGTTGGCTCTCAGGGTCTTGCAGCACTGCAAGCTTGCCTTTGAAACATCTGTCCTCTCTGCTGGCTTCAGAATTTTGAATTCCTCCTTGAGGGGATGGCTCTCATTCTTCTATTTTCAAAAGACTACAGACCATTCCCTTCTGTTCTCTGACATTTATGAATAATTAAGTTCCCAGTCTCTCTCCCCCACCCCCATTTTTTCCCTATTGCCCTTCTTCATAATAAGGTGTGCTCAGCTCCTCAGTACTAAAAAGTGGTCCCATTCATAAATCACTCATATTTGGCAAGAATAACTGGGGCTGCTATCGTAGCCTTTCTCTAGGTGAGTCAGTGCTGCCATTTACTTTATTTCTGTAGCCATGTGCAATTTCCTTTTGATCTCTACTGTCAGGTCCTTTTCTTCTTCTTTTTTTTTGCTTGGTGTTTTGGAACCATGTGAGTGTTTAGGAAAGAAATCCTTTCCTTATTATGTGTCCCTTATCTCATTATCTTGCATTTCTCTGTATTTAATTGCATAAGCCACTTGGGCTCCTTTGGGCCCCGTCTATCAGAGTGATTCTGTCATTTTGCCCTTCTTTCGATTGATTGCTACTTCCAAGGTATATACAAGCAACAAATTTCATTACCTCGTAGGTCACAGAAAATTGTGATACTGAGCTGAACATTGCGGGATAGAGACAAATGTTGTGGCAGGAGCAACTATCTCCCCTTGAACAGATGCTGGGAATCAGAGTTAGGGAAAGTACTGTTGCACTCAAATCCTGCTACCTTTGAAGGTGACCCGGAAACTACAACTAATCCAGAATGCGGCAGCTGGACTGGTGACTGGGAGCAGCCACCGAGACAACATAGCACTGGTCCTGAAAGACCTACACTGGCTCCTAGTACGTTTCCGAGCACAATTCAAAGTGTTGGTGCTGACCTTTAAACCCCTAAACGGCCTTGGCCCAGTATACCTGAAGGAGCGTCTCCACCTCCATCATTCTGCCCGGACACTGAGGTCCAGTGCCGAGGGCCTTCTGGCGGTTCCCTCGCTGTGAGAAGTGAAGTTACAGGGAACCAGGCAGAGGAACTTCTCGGTAGTGGCGCCCGCCCTGTGGAACACCCTCCCACAAGATGTCAAAGATGGGCGGGGTATAAATAAATAAATTATTATTATTATTATTATTATTATTATTATTATTATTATTATTATTCTCAGTGTCCTACACATGGGAGCCAACTCCTAGGGGTTGAGGGGTCTTTGCCCCCCTACTAAAATATTTGAGGGGGATGCCCCCTTCAAATGGTGTGCGTGCACTGTCTTATATAATTGCTTATGTGGGGCAGGGTTTACCTAGGCCCCTCCATATTTTATTTAAGTTGGCGCCCCTGGTCCCACAAGCATCTGATTGGCTACTGTGAGAACTTAAACTAGGTGGGTCTTTGGCCTGATCCATTTTGTTCTTAGCACTTTTTACAACTAACCTTTACACCTTATTTACAGGGGCGGTCCACACCAGGTGTCATCCTGAAGGGGGATGACATTCGGCACGGTTGCCCCACCCACGACTCCCCCAAGCCCGGTGAGTGGCAAAGCAGCTGCTGCAGCTCTCCCCCTCCCCCCAGCTCGCTGTAGGCTTGGGAGTCATGGGGGGGATGTCATCCCTCTTCAGCCTGAAGGGGGTGACATTTGGTGCCCCCCATGCGCCGAGATCGACCCCCAGAGAGGATTGTGCAGCTGTTCCAATCGGCCCCATGGGTGGATCACCCTGCCCCTTGGGTGGATTGGCCCCGCCCATGGGCAGATCGTCCCGCCCCCAGGGGCACGGCATATGTGCCACTCCGGGTGCCGGAGCACCTAGCTACGCCACTGCTTATTTATTGGTGTGGCAACCTCTGCTTGCTTACACATTTATGTAATGACTTTGCAGGACAAACCTTGGCATGCTACAGAACACATCTGATCTGAAAGCCCAATTGCATTTATTTTCTGGGGTGGTGGTGACACTCTTCTTTTCCTACAAACAACAGACCTACTTACCTGGCCTGTGAGTGTGTGATTCATTTCATAATCTTTTGTACCAAAGAAGTCGTCTTTCCACAGTAGTTCCACCACTTCACACGACCAGTTAGCAATAGGAAACTCACCAGCCTGCAAGGGAAGCATATCAAAATTATATAATTGCATTTTATCTGCTTTTTTAAACGAAGATCATAGCTTATGATCCAGCAATTGCATTTAGTGCCTTCCATAACAGCCCCTTTGTGGGCTTAAAGTCTGTCATAAGCCTGTTCGATAAACTGTCAATAATACTTTTAATTTATACTGCATTCTCACACCAGTTTATTTCATTTCCCTGATGTTTCAATAACATTTTGCTTCCAGAAAAAAATCCATTTGCAAATAACACAGAAATGAGCACTAAACCTGCAGTATATTCTACCGTGGAAGTGGCTTTTAAGTCTTGTGAAAGCGCAACTACGTAAAATGCAGAAAGTAACAGTTGGGGAAATGTTGGGGGAAATGGAATAAACTGCCCTGTGAACGGAGTATCAATTTTTCTGGACGCCATTTAGTAGCTGTGGTTGGCAAATATGACCGTTATGTCCATGCTTCCAGGGAGTAGTGCATCATCTGAAATAACCTTTGCATTTCCAGTATTCTATAGTGTAGGGGTCCTGTTGGGCTGCTGCACTTTAAGTGACACCTCAGCTGTGCCAGCACGGGAAGCTAAGGGCAGCATCGCCCAGATATAATGCCACTAGGAAGTACTGCTTCTTCCTCTTACGCTGATTCAAAGTGTGACCAAGAGAGTCAATCAGGGATAGTGGGGAAGCATGAGTGGATGCAGCTGCAGCCTTAGAATGGCCTTAAAGTGCCCAGACATGGGTTGAAAATATGGGAGGTGAAGTACCAAGAGACCTCAAGGGAAGGTAGGCCCAAAGGCAAGGAGAAAGCCAGGAAATTAGCCTGGAATGAAATTCCGGTTGAAAACATGCCTGTTACTTTATACTATAACAGGTATAAAGTAATTGATGCCACTGACCAACTGGTGCTGATTTACCCAAGTTCCTCAGACTTGAAAATGGGCCAGGAGAAGCCTTAGAGGCAGCTTGGGAACTGACATCAATAGGGCACAAGATTGGACCATCTCAATTTACGAAGAAGAACAGGTACCTTTTGTTCTGATGCTCCTAACTCCACTCAATGAACCTAGTGTTGAGGTTGATTGTTTTCTGCAAGTTGTAGGTCCTTCTAGTCATATGATTTGGAAATGGAAATGATATGAAAACCCCATAATATATTGACCATTGTGGCTGTTGTAAATTGAAAACGCTGCTAAGATGCTGTATAATGGCTGGTGGTAGGCCAGCACTGTGGTTGAAATGGGGTCTCTGGCTCTGCTCTGGTGCCAAGATGTGGGGTTGTACCCTGTTGTGGGAACTGGGAACCATAAACCTAAGCCTATCAGAGTGTTGGTGTAACATGAGACCTCATCTAAACAGTGAAGTATTGTAAGGTAACGCATTGATAATTGTACTGTTACAAGTTATTTATTCCAAGGAAATACAGAAGATGTAATTTACTCGCTGGTAACCATGATGCAAATGTCAGGCCTCATGTAGATTATCCACCTTCCCAGATGTGTATGTCTCGTGCATTTACAAACATACTGGGAGAACCTAGAACTGAATTCTGCATGCTTAATTCATGCAACCTTTACCCTGCAAAGTGCTACAGTTCTGCCTAGGAACTCATTATGCCACATCAAGAGAAGGATATTAGCAAAGTATACACATACTCACTCTACCTATCTCTTATAACAACCTTTATGCCCCAATTTTCAGCTCCTTTAAATCAGCATTATAATTACACTAATAAGAACAATGACTAATAACACCTCTTCAGGTATTGGACTGACATAATTTTACAGGGTCATATGATGCCATGAGTTCATTAAAATATTTTTATTACAAGATTCACTAATGCAATTCATAAATGGATAATTTTTTTTAAAAAAAATAATACAATACAAATTAAAGTGCATGTGCCTAGTTAATACATTTATTCTGAGCACCGTCTTCGCTTGGCTAATAATCTGGCTAAGAATCTGTCACCATATTTCTGTACTTATTATGACTCTTTAGTTGCTGTTGATGAAACTGAATGGAATACAATGAAACGATGAAACAAATAACTATCTATTAAGCCAAGGAAAGGCACACTTTTTAAAATGGCATATTACATGCAATGCAATAATGGGATTTCCCCAATGTATGAAGGGCCTATTTGCAGCTAAGATGAATGGAGGCACCGAGAAGACCTTATGCACCCTGACCTTTCTAGAGATAGCTGAACAAATTGTGGGACTTACCATGCAATCCTGTATGTCTTTACCCAGAAGCAAGTGCCACTGATTTCAGTTCTCCCGGGCAAGTGGATATAGGATTGCAGCCGTAGAGAGTGGCATCTGCCTAAATAGTTCTGCTACTGCAAGCAGTCCCAGCTGTGCAATGGAACTTCCTTGCTCTCTCCCTGTGCGACCCCTAAATCTGCTCCAGGGCTTCCCCCAACCCTCCAGAGTAAACCTACAGAGGGCACCTAGGAGGGAGCACACAAGGAGAAGAAATGGTTGGGACATACCATTGTGCAGTTAAAATTTCTTGCACTAGCCACACTGCTTAGTTGGACACCGTGCAGTGTCCCTGAAATATATTAATATATTGAAACTTTATAAGTAAAAGAAAGTCTTCTGAGTTGGTAAATCTGTGTTCACCAGTTCAGAGTGCATGGTGCTCACATAGCTGACGAGTCTCCTGCTATTCTGCACAATTCTCTCCACACAGAAAACAAGTATTTCATAGCTTGAACCATTCTCTTGGACTTCTAGGGTTGTTGTTGTTTTAATGAGGGGCATTCAGTTATGTGAATTCTCTGCCTACTGTCTGAAGTTGTACAGCCCAGACACAGACTGACCATGCCAGTGAGAACTACGGAAATTATAAGTGCCTTCTAAAAATCAGGATTTTGATAACCCTTCTTATAGTAAATTGGAGGCTGTTTTGCAGAACAAAATAGGCACCTTCAACTTGTAATCTTATGTAGATGTGATTTCTATCTATTCTGTGCGTGTCCTGGAAATGGTTCGTTTATAGAAATGAAACAGTCGAAACGCTTCGAGAGGTCCCTGATGGCTTTTTCAAGTTGGCAAAACTTGAGACGTACCTTGGACACTTGGTAAAATGCCAGTTGGCGTGAATAATAGACATATCTCTGTCACAGCAACTTGTAGAGGAAGTTGCTGCAACTAGCCTGGTGAGGCAGCTGGGGTGAACTCCAACTGCAGCAAGAATAGGAAGGAAGTGTCTGATCATGTAATGTTCTGTGCATGTCTTTGTTTCCACTGTGTCACATTCCTTATTATATTACACGCCATACAGTGCCCTCCCTTTTTTACATGCATTGTCCATGATTATATTAGAACTGTCATTATGATGGACAGAGGAGTGTGGCAGGAGGGCCTCTGTATTGTAGGGAGCTCTTGAGGAGTGCAGTGTTCTGCTGAAAGAAACATTGGCACACCCCGCTGCAAGATCCCTGTGAGTGTTGGGCCACCCAACAACAGGAATGGAGAATAGGTTAGCCTCCCCATAGTAATAAATGATAGCTATTCATTTATATGGGAGAAAGCAAAGGAGCGGCGTAAAGAAACACCCATTTTATTTTATTTTATTAAAACCTTGCAATATCATCTTAAGACTTGGAAAGCTTGAAACTGCAATTGACTTGGGCATTGCCTTGGGGTCACTGGTGTAAACTGCAATGCAGAATGCATCCCCCCCCCATTACTATTATTATTTTTTAAATCCTAAATCCCAATAGACACAGACATAGACATAAGCAGCAGCTGGACAGCAAACAGTCATGTTGAAAAGAATGAGTATTTAAATATTCAGCTCCCATTTTTGAAAATTGCATTGCAATTTTGAAAGCACATTTTCACTTAGGAAAATTAGGCCTTAGAGTCCTGCTGCAGATGACTGACAGAGCCAGCTCCCTGTCAATCTCCTAGAGCTCTGAATGCTGATTAATTCCCCATTTAAACTGCATGACTACATTTCACATTGTATGCTCGCATCATGAGGAACAGTAATGTCTCTGCTGGATTTACTGAGATGCTAAAAGAATGAAAAGGAAAAATAGCGGCAAACCCTTTTGCAGAGACTTTTCGGTTGCAGAAGGGTTTGGCTCTGCATCTGATGACTGGGCTGGAGTCTATACCTGAGATTTCTGAGCTGCATAGGAACGTAGAAGCTCTTGATCTGACCTCTCAACCTGTCTTCTATCTAGGTATTGGCTGTGTCACCAAAGAAGTGCCTGTTTTACATGACATTAGCAATGTACTCATAGAAGAACCTATGAAATCGCAAGCATGTAGAAAGTAAACTGAAACAGTTAAAACATGTTTACTTCATTTATTATTTAATTTATATGCCACCCTTCCTTCCAAAGGAGCCGAGGGTGGCAAACAAGAAAAAAGCAATAAACACATCTTTTTTAAAAAAATCCAGTGCAGATGCAGACTGGGAAAGATTTCAGCTTAAAAGGTTTGTTGAAAGAGGAATATAATCAACAGGCACTGGAAAGACATATGGGATGCTTACACAGGGTACAGATAATTTTTATGTTGTCAGGGTCTTGTTGGTGCTGTTAACAAGGTTTAAAATTATTTCACATGGCTACAACATTTGTTGTGAAGAAGCAGATACTTGGATGCAAGTGGAAGCTATTCTGCCATGACCTGCAGAAATGAAATGGATAACACAATCTCTTTTATTAGTACAAGGAGGTACCATTTAGAGAGTGGAGGGTGCAGCCTCCCTCCTGGTGCTCCAAACCATAGGTTCAGACCATTCCTCTAGAACAAGGGCAGCCAATGAGGTGCTTTCACCACTTTGGGGCCTGTGGGCCAAAAAATTGTATATAAATAAACTGTTCCACACTTCCAGGTGTTGTTGGGCCACAGTTATCACCACAAGAGCCAACTCCTAGGGGCTAAGGTCCCTTTGGGCCTCCCCAGTAGAATATTTGAGGGGGCGGGGCCCAAAGTTGATGGCACTTGTCATTAAAATGGTTGGTGGGTGTGTCACGTCTTGTGATCAAGTATACGGGGTAGGGCTTACCTGATACCCTCCCCCCCAATATTTTATTCCGGTTGGCACCTTTGCCACTATCCCTGACTATTGGCCATGCTCATACTAGTAAGTAGAGTATGAGACTTTTAATCTCAGGGCTCTAGTTTCGAGTCCCACATTGGGCAAAAGACTCCTGCATTCCAGGGATTTGAACTAGGTGAGCTTTGTGGTCCCTTCAATCTCTTAAGATTTTGTGTTTTAATGATTCAGTGAAATTGGTTTATGTACTAAGGATGCATGCTGAACTCCTAAATCCCTTGTGACTTCGCTGTTTGAGTTGAGATCACTACTAGGGTATTAAAGAAAAAAGGGATAAAATCATTTTTTGAAACATAAGGTGCTTTTTGCATTTTAATCTTGAATTCATCCAAGAGTAGGGATGGAGGAAAATTTCAATTTGGTACAGATTTCAGGCAGAATCTATCAGATTTGCACTTTCCAAAACCATATGCAGACCAAGACACAACTATCTTTTGAAATTCACACTCATCCAAATTTTGTGGTGCATTTCTCTAACTATGCTAATCAATGCTTACAAAAATGCATATTTTAGGTGAAAGTGTGCATTAGGATAACATGCACAAACACATTATTTATCGGGGGGATTGTTTGCAAAAATGTGTACAAAATTGTATGTAAATGTGTTTATTATGAGAAATTGGCACTACAATGCTGCTGAATTTTCGTAAGGATTTTTCTTTAAAAGAAACGCAATGAATTGATGCAAAATGTGATTAATTGAATTTAAGACTGGAAAAACAAGAAACTAAGAGAACTGAAATAGACAAGTCCTTCCATTCCTGCCTAGGAACATTACTTTCAAGTTACCATTGGATAGAGCAGCTTTCTCAAACTTGAATTCCCAGATGTTGGACTACCAATCCCATCATCCCTGACTGCTGCCCCTGCTGACTATGGATGATGGGACTTCCAGTCCAGGAACATCTGGGAACCCAAGATTGAAAAAGGCTGAGGTAGAGAGAGGTGGCTGCTTTGGGCAACTGATCTGGGTGTCACAAAAGAACAGCAAATTGTGAGTTAATACATGTATTATTAATTTTCCCCACGTAAAGGAACTTGTGGGATTTTCTGCCTCCATCTCTGAAGGATTAAAATTTAAGAGGGCACCCAAGTACTTTGTGGCTACTCAGGGTGATTCAACAACAGTATTTGGTCATGCCTCATGTAGAGTTGAAGTAGCATCCCTGCCTTGCTCCATGTAGTAATTGCTGCAATGTTCATAATGCAGAATCCGTGTGTGCTAAGTCTTACCTGTCTTTCCCCACCCTTTTCATTGTGTCGCATTTTTATTTATCTTTTGCCAGGCTAAGTAAAAAGAGGGGGTGGAGTGGAAGGGCCTTTCCAATGCAAAATAAGGACCCGTTGCACTAGGAGAATAAACTGGGCACATAATGACAAACACGTTTTGTTTTAATCCTTTCATCTCCTTCTTTAGCTCCTTTTTGTTTCAGCTGCCATAAACACTTGCTGTGAAGCCAATGTTCTGTTCTGAAAAGATCCCTGCTCCCCCATCCCCCGTTTTATTTTATTTTTTTATTTTTTTGGTATTCCTCTCATTTCTGTTGAAACATGACACTCAAATTGGAGATAGGAGCAGAGATCAGCAAACCCTGTCAGCTCTTGTCAACCTAGGTGTAACAGTGTGATCTTCTTAAATTGCTGCTAATCTGCCAAAAATCTCTTTTATCTGCAGTCTCCATCATGCTGTTTGCTCACATTTGGTTAACACTTTAAATTTCCCTTTTGGAGGTGTCACTGTTAGCCATTTAGTAACTAAGAAGAACTGTGAGAGCAGCTTAAAGCGCATGGATTTGGGAAGCTAGAAAAGCTGATTAGCTATTCAGGGAGAATAATCTTATTGAAAGTAGTAAGAGCTGTATAAAGAATGCTTTTCCCTTTCCCCATAACAATCTTCTAATTATGTTGTCAAGCTTGCTGTCGTGTTCTCCCCCTGTGCCATTAAGGAAACCATTTTCTATGTTAAAAAAGAGATTTCCAGATCGTGATGATGTTTTGCTGATTTTTTTTTATTGTTTAAAGAATCTGTGTGTATTAAACCAAACATTAAAAAATGATTCATCTGCAGCATAATTATCTGAGATGAGGAGCTCAAGGTAAGGGTGCTGGGGAGAGAAGCAAGGAGGGGTGTGTGTGTGATGGGTGGGATTAGTATTTCACATAAGTGTAAAGGGTTTTCACCTTAATGGCTGGGTTCTGAATCTAGCAGGCATCTTTGCAGCTGAAAAGCAGTCATAAATCAATAGCAGAGCCTGGGGTCAGTAGCAAGGCCAACAGATCACCCTCTGAGGCCCTTCTTTGTGTGGACCTCACTTCTACGAGAGGTACAGAGGGTCACAACACAAGAACGGGCCTTTTCTGCAGTGGCTCCCCATTTGTGGAATGGGGGTTCAGAGGTTGAGTGGCCATCTCTCATGGATGCTTTAGCTGAATTTCCTACATTTCAGGAGTTGCACTAGAAACATGACCCTAGGGGTCCCATCCAGCTCTGTGATTCTGTTTTTCTGCTTCAATAATATTTCATTATGTTCCTATCATTTTATGCAATTGTATTTTGTATAAGTTATTATATATATATGACATGTTCTATTTACAAACAAAACATTTAAATAGCTACTTTTCTATCGGTAGGATGGGATTAGAATCATGGGCGTATCCAAGATTTTTGTTGGGGCAGGGCAGGCTTTTGTTACGGGAGCCAGAACCTCAGATTTGTATTGATTTGTATTGATTTTTTCTTATTTGTCCCCGGTCCCCACTTGGCTTTGTCCATGGGTGTGCACAGGAGGGAACAAGGTCAGAAGGGGGCCACGGTCAGAAAAGGGTTGGGAAACACTGATCTAGAAGATACCACTGGGCTAGCTCTGCTCTAGGATGAGCAAGAAACAGACCCTCCCCCCCCAAATAAAAGCAGGTGGATGAAATGACAAAGTTGCAGAAGCAGGGTCTCATTGCCATCTGTTACCTTACAAAGCAAACAAGCAGCAATCCAGGACACAATGAAGTGGGGTCTAACCATGTCCCAAACACTGCAGCCTCTGAGTGAAAGAGATGGGCTGGCTACTATACAGAGATGCATATTTCTCCTTTATAAGTGAGGAACAGGTGCCTTTAAAGTGTGTTCAGCACAGAGATTGAGCTAAACTGGAATGAAGTTAACAATATGGTTGCATTCTTCTTCCACACTCTAAAATCGCATGCCCTGCAAGAACCACTTAATTACTGGCCAATACAAAAACAGCAGCAAGGTAGAAGGTGATGGATGCTCCAAATAAAACAGAATATTATGGAAAATGTAGAATGCTTCGGAGCTTAAACCACAAACTTGACAAGAATTAAAAATGAAAAGAAATTATTTACATAGGCATGTCCAGTCATAAAGGCAAACAGAGAGCAATAGTCAGGAATGCCAAAATCCCAGGGTTACTTGCTATGGCTATGTAGATGCTTTCGAGGAAACCCACGGCCTACACTAATTCAGAAAGTGCACCAAGGCAATTTAGCAGCTTATTTACCCAGAGCTCTTCCAGAGCACCTTTTTACCAAACAGTCAACCTGATTTGCTTGCCCAATGTTTATATGCAGGTTAGACAATATTCAGTCTTTATTGCACATTCATTCTGATTTGTGTGCAGGGTGGTTTCACAACAATGAGCATTCATTCTGATCGGCTTGTGCGCTGTTTATGCACCTTCCCACTAAACATTTGTTTGCAAATGTCCCTTATAAAAGAAAGGGAGATTTGTTGCACTCAGACGATTCTTTTCCCACAAAATACTGGTGGTTGCTGGAACCCCGAATCATAACACTTGCAGTGTCAGGGAAGAAAATCCCAGTGCAAGCAACCAACATATCAAGTCATCAGATTTTTTTTTATTATTATCACAATTTCCCTAGTGCTCGCTCATCAGAATGAATGAAAAGAGCTGTGTGTGTTTTCCCCACCACCACACATGGTAAAGTTTAGGAGCCTTGTCCACTGTTCAGGCTTTCTTACATTTACTTCTAGATAAGTTGGTTGTCAGCATTCAAGGCCACTCTGTGGCATAAACACTGCAATCATGGAAAGGTGACAAAACAGTGACAGGCATTAAACATGAAAATGGGGACATGATATCCCAGTCAACCCTCGACCGTTTAATGATTGGTTCTTATACTGCTCAGCATATGATAAGCCACAAAATGGAGATGATGGCAAAAATTTAATTTGCCTCAGAAAGCAAAGCACCTTGGGCCTATCCTGTAAGTGGAAGACACTTATCAATTTCCAGAATAGATATTTGGATTATCGCAAAAGATCTCAGTTTCTTCACACCTCTATAAACTTTATTAAAATAAGAATTAGTGACTACCCTCTTCCTCCAGATCCTATATAAAGGCAAATTAATTGTGCTATCTATCTATTATCACTGAGGATATTGCATTTCTCCCTTTTTATTTATAATTTTACATTTTGTTTAACAAAGCAATACTGTCAACAGCGGAGGCAGCAAGCAAGTTATTAACATATCATTAAGTAAGCTACCTGATGTAGTTTTGAACAATGGTGGGGTATAATTTTATTATTATACTTTTATTTTATTAATTTATGAATCATCTTATACATCTCAAGATGATGTACAAAAATACCACAAAAACTGCTTCTGGTAGTTTTAAAGCCAGTACAAAAATGACTAAAGATAAGTGTTTATTGTGTGTTGTTTTAAAGTATAAGAAATGAACCTTTCCATACAACTGGAAAAGCTTGTCGAAACAAAAATGTATTCAGTTTTTCCTGAAAAGTTCAAATGGTGGGCACTCCTGTATGTCTTAGCTTGGATGCTGTTCTACAAAACAGGAACAGGCATACTAACAGCTTTCCTCCAATTTACTGGGGAGCAGGCTTCAGGTATTTTTGAGAATTAAAAGAGAAACTTTCCTGCAAAATGCAGTAGCCTCCTGGGAATAAAAGGGATAGTAATGCTGCTACTACTAACCTACTATTACTCTCTTGTACATACAACATAAAATCAATCCAGAAACCCTTTTTTTTACCTCTGTGCATTTGCAAACCACTTAGAGGTTGACTATGATTTCTCTAATATAAGGTAAGAAAAATTGTCTTCATATATTTGGTTAGATTCTTTTCTGTCGCACGACTGTGATGTTAATTATTGTTGTTACTGTTATTTTCATTAGAGCTATCCCTGGTTCTACCCCCTCCTGCCTCCTTTGTTAAAAGTCTGTAGGTAGGTGTTATTTGGAATACTGGGACCCTCTTCTGTTCTAGTAATACAAAGTCTAGAGGTCACTAATAAATATTGAACCCAGTTGCAATCCTTGTGCTGATCCACGCCAGACTTTTTAAGCTCATGGCTCCCCTCCCCAAATAGTCCTGAGAAATGTAGTTTGTTAAGAGGGCTCAGAATCATAGCCCTGTGAGGGGTAAAGTACAGTCCCCAGGATGCTTCGGGGGACGTCATGTGATTTCAATGTGTTTTTAAAACAGCAACCATTTCACGCAGGTTGCTGGCTCCCATGCTCATAAGCGGAGTGTGTATAAATGTGCCTTGGCCCGTTCTGTCCCACCCTGGCCCCATTCTGCCTTCTTCTGAGTCCAAAAGTACCCACGCATTGGCAATCGTGCATCATTTGAATGCGTCAAATATGGTTGCTGCCTTTATATGGTGTCACTGTAATACCAGAAATGTGATAAAACAGCTATACCCTTTTAAAGATACAGTCGTTCCTCCGCTTACGTATCCCTCCGGTTACGTAAACTTCAGGATACTTAAGTGGCAAACCCGTATATTGTTGGTGCTGACCTTTAAAGCCCTAAATTGCCTCGGTCCTTTATATCTGAAGGAGCATCTCCACCCACATCATTCTACCCGGACACTGAGGTCCAGTGCTGAGGGCCTTCTGGTGGTTTCCTCACTGCGAAAAGCCAAGTTACAGGGAACCAGGCAGAGGACCTTCTCGGTAGTGGCACCCGCCCTGTGGAACCCCCTCCCACCAGATGTCAAAGAGATCAACAACTACCAAACTTTTAGAAGACATCTGAAGGCTGCCCTGTTTAGGGAAGCTTTTAATGTTTGATGTATTACTGTATTTTAATATTTGGTTGGAAGCCGCCCAGAGTGGCTGGTGAAGCCCAGCCTGATGGACGTGGTAGAAATAAATTATTATTATTATTATTATTATTATTATTATTATTATTATTATTATTATTAATTATTATTATTATTTCTGGGGTTTTGCCGTGTGCGCATGCACAGAAGTGCTCTACCACCCTGCACGTCTGCGCAGAAACGGTCCCTTCTGTTGCAGAAACCTTGGGATTCGACCGGAGCTCTGGAACGGATCCTGTACACAACAAGGGGTACCACTGTATTGCCACTAACTTTGATTCTCTGCATCACCTTTTTCCAGGAAGCCCAAGTCCTCTGCAGCCCTCATATCTACAATTTTCTGCCCTCCTCCCCCAATCTTTTCTGGATGCCATGTGCTCTTGAGGTTATTTTAAAATATGTTGCCCTCACTGTAATCATCTTCAGAAGGAGAAGAAGACCCCTAGAGTAAATTTCCATTTGTTTTTCTTTAATGGCATGCAGCTAAATTCTCACCACATTCTCTGATTTATTGACTGAAGTTGTTTATACCCTACTTTTCAAAATAATTGTTGAGTGGTTTATATTAAAAGAAACATATTCTAATAATAAAATACAATATTGGAAAAAAATCAAATAAAGTATAACTGGTTTCTGTCACATTAATGCAGATTTTAGAGATTATTGCCTTTCGGGTTTTTTTTCTTTACAGACACACAGAGAGACACTAGTTAATCATAGTGACTGCATATTTTTCTCTCTTTCACTGGAAAGGTAGATCTAGGTGAAAAACAAGTTTCTCTTTGATTTTAGGTATATCATGCTGGAGTGCATGGATTAAATACTGTATTCAACCGAGAATTGTAGCTAGAATCTACTTCCCTTTATTAGCTTTCTGGCTCCCAACTCACTGAGCTGCAAACAAAACTCCCACAACCAAATGCATCCATGGACACTATAGCTTTCATTTGTGTTTTGCCACCACACTTACTTCACAAAATTCTCTGACATTTTATCCTATATGCTCTGTTATTTTAACCTGTAACCTATAAACCTTTCAGGATTTACCTCACTCTGTACTTTTACTTTTGTGCTCTGCTCTTGAAAACAGGGCTGCAAATGGCAGGCGCTTTCTGAGTTCTAAGACAGAGCAGTAACGTTCAGTCCGGCAATTTTCCTTTTATGAAAGAACCCACGGAATGATCCATCCAGCTTTGCCCTCAGATGCTGGATTCTAGAATGAAGCCCAGTTTCCAAAAGCAAAGGAATCTGCTGTTTTTCTTTCAAGTTAAAAGGTGGCTTCAGAAATTGTTCCATAATTATCAGTGGCGTATCATGTGTTGCTTGTGCCCAGGGTAGGCAAGATGCAGGGGGGGGAGCCTGGTTGGCCGATGCAGCCCTTGGTGGACAAATCCCCTTGACACTCCACTGGGGTTGCCCCTTGCCCACCTCCCTCTGTCCATTCCCACTCACCGTGGGCCTAGGCTGCTCTGCCATCTTTGTCAGGTCAGGATGGGGATGCCCATGGAAGCTGCACCTGCCTGGGGGCACCTGGTTGCGCCCCCATCAGAATTTTGTGCCCGGGGCCCCTCTGGCCCCCTCACGCTACACCACAGATAATTATTCACGAGGAGAGATGGAGAAGAAATTTGATTCATTTCACATTTTAAGGTGAACTTATTTAATTCACAATGTCCACAACAATACATGAACTGAAGCGTAGCCATCCTTTGAAATTTTCACTTTTCTGAATTTTGCTGTGCAATTCTTCAGCAGTGCCCAATGAGAGGGGGAAATCCAGACCAGTATTTAGGGTTGCATCCACCCCTTTCTCTGGCCATGAAAACTTCCCCTGTGAATATGTGAAGACACATGCATGCACACACACACACACATGTGGCAACATATAGGTGTGAAGAAGCCATTACAGAGCTTTCAGATGAGCTCAAACAAACAAAACAATCAATGAAGCCCTCACACACTCAGACATAAGTCCTAAATGGCCGGTTCATACATGCAATGGCCTCTGTGTGGCTATTGGTAGCTCTGGCCCAATACTGTCTTACTAGCAGCTGCTTTCCAGATCTTTATCATTACTTGTTACCTCATTCTTTCAAATGGAAGTGCTACAGGCTGAACCTGTGGCCTTCTACTTGTGCTCTACCACTGGGCTATGCCCCTTGTAAGTCAGAAGGCACGACTTCCAGAGAGGCATGAACATGGCCCTCCTCATTTTACTTAAGCAAGCACTGCCCACAAGCACAGTTGTTTCATACAGCTCTTGATCTCAAGTGTGAGCTCATCCATCAGGAATCACTGGTTCGACTCTCCCCTCAGCCATTAACTCTACAATGGTACCTCGGGTTAAGTACTTAATTCATTCCAGAGGTCCGTTCTTAACCTGAAACTGTTCTTAACCTGAAGCACCACTTTAGCTAATGGGGCCTCCTGGTGCTGCCACGCCACCGGAGCACAATTACTGTTCTCATCCTGAAGCAAAGTTCTTAACCCGAGGAACTATTTCTGGGTTAGCGGAGTCTGTAACCTGAAGCGTATGTAACCCGCAGTACCACTGTACTAGGTAAGTGGGGTAAACTGTGTGGACCCAAGACTCACTCCCACATTCTGTACACTGGGGGTATAATGCTCTCTATCATACAACACCCACAATTTTATAGCCAGACTTCCTCTTCCCAGTCTTGCTTGTCAGCCGTCACTTCCTCCAACAGTGAACTCTGGTAGTGACTGCTAAGAGGATTGTAGCCAAAGCTGGGCCACTGAAAAATAGTGCGCTCAGGGAAACCTCATGGTTTGCAGAAATACAACAAAACAAAAAACAAATCAAAACCAACAACCTGGGGCAGCTGGAACAGAATAGAGTATCCTGAAAGGGCTTTTTGGCTGGCACACTGAGGAGGAACACTTCATACTGCAACATTTGGTTGCAGGTCCCACTTGTCCTATCAAAATGCTATGTTTAAGGTAACATTTTATTTGTTGCTAGATCAGTTAGGCCTTCTACTATGCACTAACATTTATTGCAATTTGACAAAATGCCTGCAGACTCCATTTTTTTGGTCCAATTTTCTTCTAGCCAACATGAAGCTCAGTCCTATTGTTTTCCGCCAGTGTAAACAAAAGCAGAAGATGCCTTTTCATCTCAGATCAATAGCACAGGCAGCTTTCTATGGGGCTTTTCTTTAGCTCATATACTAAATTACAGCATAAAATTATAATTACTGTTCTGTTACTATCATAACCCCTCCTTTTTTCCCTTTCCTCTAGAGGATAATTTACCATGCAGAGAGAGAGATAGGAACATAGTTAACGTGAAGTTGTTTGTCAGTGGGAAGTTGTGATCTCCTGTTTCTGGCACTTGAGGTGGATTCTTTTTTTAGTTTTTTAATTATAGAAAAACCAATGGAGAAAATAATTAGTTTAAACTGTAAGAGTTTTTATTTAATTCTTACCAACTGAGTTATTATAATTATTTTCCCCATTCTATCACACGGTAGATCGGTGGGTGGTATTTAACTAATGTTTACTCTGAGTAGATCCTCTGAAATTAATGGTGCTAACTTAGTCACAGAATCATAGAATTGTAGAACTGGAAGGGACCACGAAGCTCATCAAGTCCAGCCCTGTGCAATGCAGGGATCTTTTTGCCCAACTTGAATCCATGACCCTGAGATTAAGTGTCTCATATTCTTACCAACTGAGCCATTCTGGCCCTCCCATGCTCTTCAATGAGTCTACTCTGAGGAAAAGGTACTTGAATACCATTCTTATATTTTGAGGTGCCTATTGTACATAGCTGGGATTGTAGGCCAACTGAGTTTTGCGGGTAGCAATCAGAAGGCAAAGGAGAAAGAATATAAAATGGATTCATCCCAAAGATCTGATTATAGTACTTTTGTTATGTTAATTATGGACACAATACACCAGCTCTGTCCTCTTGCAGTTTGTTGAAATAAATGGGACTTGATGACTGCTGCTTTGACTGGTTATATCAAAACAACATATGAACTTTGACCTTCGCCATTTCTGCAGCTTCTAGTTACATATACACCTTCTATCTTGGATCAATCTCTCTTCCAATGATCTTTCACCTCTCCCACTCCATTCTCTGGCCTTCCCTTCTTCCAAAACTCCTTTCTAGGATGGTGTTAATGTGATACCAAAAAGAAAAGTGGGCAAGCATCACCTGAAAAGAGGGCACAGATCTGCACAGAAATACACTTCACCATCGCAGGGAGGACTGTGCCTGGGCAACCTGTGTTCAGTCTGCAATTCAGGTGCAAACTACTGGTGGACAACACACTCCCTGCTCTCCCTTCTTTATCTTTTAGGCCAGACTTGGACCAGAGTGTTCTTTAAACAGGGGATTGTCCTCTGACAGCCCTTCCAAATACAGTGGTACCTTGGGTTACAGATGCTTCAGGTTACAGACTCCGCTAACCCAGAAATAGTACCTCGAGTTAGGACTTTGCTTCAGGATGAGAACAGAAATCGTGCTCCGGCGGCACGGCGACAGCGGGAGGCCCCATTAGCAAAAGTGGTACCTCACGTTAAGAACAGTTTCAGGTTAAGAACGGACCTCCAGAACGAATTAAGTTCTTAACCTGAGGTACCACTGTAGAGGACTGGCTTAATTCTGCAATCCTAACCCTACTTACCTGGGAGTAAGCCAACAGGACTTACCTCTCAGTTGTCCAAGTTAGGACTGCACACTTATTCTTTTATTTACAAAAATCATCATTATTTGGATTCGTTCGTTTTCCCTCCAAGGCAATGTACCATTAAAAACTGTTAACTATGTAAAGTAGAACACATGGGCAACCTCCTGCTTTCGTGGGCTTTCTTGTACTCCTTTGCTGGGGCTCTTCATAACCCACCTTTTCCTAAACCTCTGGGTTTTTTAAGACTCCCTTCCCAAGTTCTTGTTTCTGGTTGCAGTTGCCATATAACCAATACTAAGCAAATAACTTTTTGCCTACCTGACTCCTAAACAATATTTGAACAGCTCAGCCTGCCAGAATAACTCTAACCTGTCAGTGTTATGCTGGAGAGATTCAGATTTGTTGAATGAAAGTGGATTAAAGGGTCATCCTAGCACAAGAAATCCACTTTTAAAGTAAGACTGGGCTTTTTGCAGTTTGAAAAGTGATGGGGAAATGCCTTGAGCGGTATGGGATGAATGAATTATATATAAGCACCCAACAAGCAAATTAACATGAATGCAGGATGAATGTTCATTGTCATGCGCAGTAACTGCCCATAAACAAATGAAGATAAATGCTTGATAAAAACCTGACATACACTTACCACTGCATAAGCTTTGTGTGAACAAATCAGGGTGAATACTAAGTAAACAGATCTTCTGGAGAAGCCCACAGATCCTGCATCGTCTCCAGCACTACTTCAGTACAGAACAGTACCAGATTTGTAACATACCAGGGCTTCTCACATTACACCCAGTGGGTGAACTCCAGAAAAAAACAACTGAGGTCATTAAATCTTTTCCTGAATTGTCAAACCTATTTGCAATTTACTTTTTGCAATTTACCATTGCTGGCTTTGGCAAGTGGAGCTCTACGCCATAGTGGGATTTATTGTGCTGTTAACGGTGAAAGATCTGTATGTGTGGTCACAGGGATGTGACCAAGAAAGCCTATTTTAAACCTAAATCAGCCAAGATCCCAACCTATGTCCTCCAGTGACTAGCACATGCATACTGGACCTATTTATTTATTTTGTGGTTGCCAGAAAGGCCTGCAGAGGTACAATGGCTGCATTTAGTGTGGGTATCGTCTACAGCTGGCTGAAACAACGGGGCTGTGAATACATCTGTTCCCTCCCCTTTTTTGCTTTTCTGAAGCTGCATGGCAGCATCCAGAGTCACCTGCTGCTGTGGACAGCATGGGTAGGCAAATTAAGGCCCAGGGGCCGGATCCAGCCCAATCGCCTTCTCAATCCGGCCCACAGACGGTCTGGGAATCAGCGTGTTTTTATGTGAGTAGAATGTGTCCTTTTATTTAAAGTGCATCTCTGGGTTATTTGTGGGTCATAGGAATTCGTTCATTTTTATGTTATTTTTCAAAATATAGTCCGGCCCCCCACAAGGTCTGAGGGACAGTGGAGCAGCCCCATGTTGAAAAAGTTTGCTGATCCCTGGTGTAGAGGATGTGCAGCTTATCTGGAGTTGGGCTAACAAACAATATGGAACAAAGCCGTATTGAGGCAAAGGGACTCTTGAGACTTGGAAGACAAATCTGGTTCACTGGTGTTTGGTTTTTTAATTAAAAATATCCCATTTAAAACAAAACAAAAACTCCTGAGTCACTCTGAGCTGCAGCACTGCAAGTTGGTGTCATGTGGTGGCTATTGGCTCTGAAGTATGTGATTTAAATCTGTATACTGGCTATTACACAACATCAGTTTCCAGTATCTGTTTCTAGATTGCTGATCCCACTAATATTTCATTGCTAACTCAGTCCACTTGCTCACTTTCCTCCACCAGCCACTTTTTCGTTTTTAGGGCCCCTTTGCTGCTAATGGTTTGGAGATGGCACTCCCTTTTAAGGAAGCTTATATCCTGCATGTCATGCTGTGGTTTTGACCGTCTTTTGCTCTCTGCTGATCTCTTTGAAGTCTGATGGCGCATGCACACACACTGCCTCCATGCTACGTTTTGAGAAGTGCTGCATTTACAGTTTCTCATGTGCAAATCAGCATCTGAGTGTTCATTTTTATGCCTGCCAGTATTAATTTACTAACATTTGGTGGAATGGTTTGATAGGCAAAGCATTCATTCCCTCTGTTTCTTGGGCTTGCCAACCTAATTGTGCATTATTTTCATTTATTTTTAAGTATTTGTCATGTAGCATATTTTCCGTGGCAAAATAAAACTTCTTCCTTACAAAACATATATTTATCTTAGGACAGTGAGACCAAATGCTAAGTTTAAAAAGTGCTACTTACTAGATTTCATGCTACGCATTCAAATTCCCCTTTCAAATGTGACCATTCTAATATAACACGAGTCCCTATCTCCTCCCCTTATGCTTTCACACGCTTCCTGATTTGCCCAATTCCACATGCAGGAAGCCCCACAGTTGAATATGAAAACTTGCTTCCAAATATTTACTTATTATATATATATTTATATCCCTTCTTTTCTCCAAGAAATTAGCAGTCACAGTGGCAGCAGCTGAACACTACAGTTGGTGAGGCAAAGCACAGAGCAGCTAACAGCAAGTGGAGATAAACTCGACACACAAAGAAACAGAGTTTATCCAGTGGCAAGGGGTTGGGGAGAAAAAGAGCAACTCTAGGGTCTGGAAGGGGGCAGAAATAGAGAATCCCAGAGGTAAGGAAGAGCTTTTCTGCACTGCATTGCAAGTAAGGAAGGTCTTCTCTCTCAGCACAGCATAGCAACCCAACAATACTCTCATTCAACCAAAGCAGCACAACCTTCCTGCTACATCCTGCCCAATCTCTGATGAGGTGTGTGGGCTAAACTCCTCTCTCTCAGAACAGAACTACTGCAGCAGCAGCAATGTAATTGGTTGAAAGCATCCTGAATGAATTCTGATTGGACCAGGGACACCAGTTGAGGAGATTATTATGTAGCGCTTGCAGTGGATTGGTTGTGGGGGTTGGCTGGAATGAACCAATTTATGCAAATTGCAGCAAATAACTGTGTCCTGGTTGGCTAGGTGTTTGTAACGCCAAGGAAAGAAGGCTGTCTGGAGGACCAGTGGGTCCTGTCATCTTGCCTGAACACACCTTTTTCTTTGGGGAAATGCTTGAAAAAAGTTGCTTGCTCTCTATCTCTCTTTCCTTCTGAAGAGTTATGGGGAGACAAGTCACAACAATGCCAACTCCAAGCAGGAAGACAGGCAGAGAGTGAGTGATAATAATGTAGGAGAAGAGAAGGGGAGTGGGCTCAGGCTATGCCACTAAGGAAGAAAGTGGGGGCTGCTGGGGGCGAGAAGCTGACTGCTGTTGATGGGTGGCTGCCTGTTTTGCTTTTATGGACCAGCTACCCCTGGTGTTGTGCATGCCCCTTCCTCCATTTTATCCTCCTGAGAACCTTGTAAGGTAGCTTAGCTGTGAGATAGTGCCTGGACCAAGGTCACTGAGCAAACGTCATGGCTGAGTAAGAAAAAAACCTGGATCTCCTCAGTAGACCTAGTCCAACACCCCAACCACAACATAACACTGACCTCTCATAAAGATCTCACCAGTGGTACCTCTGGTTATGAACGCTTCTGGTTACGAACCCTTTAGGTTACTAGCTCCACTAACCCGGAAGTAGCTGCTCCTGGTTGTGAACTTTGCCCCAGGATGCGAACAGAAATTGCGCGCCAGAGGCCCCATTAGCAAAAGCGCACCTCAGGATAAGAACGGTTTCAGCTTAAGAATGGACCTCCAGAACGAATTAAGTTCGTAACCAGAGGTACCACTGTAAAGTAGTTTACATATCTACTTTAGAATCAGAGGCCAGTGTTATGTGGTAATCATGTGGTAAGACAGTAAGAGCACTTTCAGGTACTCTTGTCTAAGACAATTTCAACTCATGCCTGTGTTTTCCTCTTACAATCAATGTTTATTTATTTTTCTTATCCCACCCTACATCCCAAAGGCGCCTATGTTGTTATCACTTCTGCTGCTGCTGTTGATTCTAAGGAATCCTGTCAAGATTTGTGTACAGACAAGCTTTCTGTCATAGCATCAGATCTTCACATGCTGTTCATGTGCTCTGTGCACTGTTGCTTTTACAGTCATGGAAATTAATAAAAGAAGATAATTGTGAATGGTAAGCTGAGCCAGGGGATACTTCACTAATACATCAACAGTGAGAACTCTTGTTGTTTGAGACAAATAGCAGTAGAGCAGAGAGTGAAGGTAATTGGGCTTTCACTGGGCAAAGATGGTTAGATTCCTCTTTGTACCTGTTAGGGTGGCATTCTGTGACATCACAGTAGCACAATAAATGAATGAAAGGATCTTGCAGACTGGTGGCAGCTGATAGATATGATAGCTAACATTTTGCTAGGATACATACTTTGTGCAAGTCTTGCTAACTATGTAAATAATCTTAAATGTGAGTAACAGAGAAACAGCATTTTTACTTACTTAAAGGTAAAGGGACCCCTGACCATTAGGTCCAGTCGTGACCGACTCTGGGTTTGTGGCACTCATCTCGCTCTATAGGCCGAGGGAGCAGGCGTACAGCTTCCAGGTCATGTGGCCAGCATGACTAAGCCGCTTCTGGCCAACCAGAGCAGTGCACGGAAACGTTGCTTACCTTCCTAAATAAATAAATAAGATTTCTCCCCTGCCACATACACCCCCAACTTCTTTGTTGATGTTTTGGATCATTAAAAAACCCCACAAAAATCTGTTATGTACGAGTAGCTTAAAAGCTCGTTCCATCTGGTTACTGCAACTGAGGTATTTTTATTTATATAAGTAATTCAATTAATCTTTGAGAGGAAAAATATCTAGTTAGATGCATGTAAACATACTGGTTAGGCAGTACGTCTTCATTTCTTCCACTTCGGTGAATGGAACTGTGGAGAATAGACTATAAAAATTGCACCAAAGAGCTTTATTCTCTTTTTATTGCCTGTCAAATTATTACTGTGACACCCATAGTTGGTGGTGAAACATTGTGATCCACTGCTAGCAATGAAACACTGAGTGTAAGTTTCTTATTGAGTTTAGGTAATGTACCATAAAACGTTGCATGAAAACACTAATTTTCTCAATATATATTAGTAGACACCGTGTTTACCAATGAGAAGGGGAGATGTTTTTAAACATAGTTTGTTCCTATGAAGGGTTGGCTAGGCTTTATTTATCCATTCAGTTGTTAGCAGTGGAATAGCAAGCAGGGGAGGGGGGCACTGCTTGCAGTCCTGCCCACTATATTTGCCTAAAGTGTTCATTGTGGTATGCAACAGTCTGTGTTTCTAATGCTTGGGGGGCATTATAGATCTTTTGCTTGCCAAGTAAAAATCAAAGTTTATGTACAAGAGCGCATGCCATTAAGTTGGCTTCACCTACCAAGCGACAACTTTTTAGGCCATATTCACACCATACATTTAAAGTACTACAACCGTCAGGACTGATGCCTCAATGCCTTCCACATGTGCTGCGTCAGGAAAATTTTGGGTATCCAGAATTTCACGCAAAGATGTGCTCTCCCAAGCCAACATTCCCAGTGTGTTTGCACTCCTGTCTCAGCGGCATCTACACTGGCTTCGTTATGTCCACAGAATGGAAGATGGCAGGATCCCTGTGGACCTGCTCTACAGGGAGCTGGCCTCAGGAAACTAGGCCTGTTGACAGACCAACTCTGCGCTGATGTCTACAAACGTGACATCAAGGCTGGCAACATCAACCCTACTGTGTAGGAACCCCTTACAGATGACCATAGTGCCTGGAAACAGGCGTTCAGGTCATGTATCCACAGCAGTGACCAGAAGAGGAATGAACCAGAGAGAAGAAATGGCAGGTGCATCTGCAGTAGCACAACCAGATGCCTTCATCTGCAACAAAACATGTCTCTCCTATACTGGTCTCTACTGACTTCACCCTGAAAGGCGCGCTCCTCCATTGTTTCCTGAGACAGACGGATGCCAACAGTGATAGCACTTTCAATAGTCATGGCTTCCCCCCCCCACACACACAAGAGTCCTGGGAACCGTAGTTGGTTAAGGGTGCTGAAAGTTGTTAGGAGGCCCCTATTCCCCTCACAGAGCTACAATGTTCAGAGTTCTCTGTATAGAGGGGTTGGTAAACCTTTCTGAGAACTGTAGCTCCCAGAATCCTTTGAAGGACACCACAACTGTTTAAACTGGTATCATAGTGGTTTAAAAGTGTGGTAAGAATGTGGCCTCCTCACTGGAAGGACAGATCATGAAGCTGAGGCTCCAATACTTTGGCCACCTCATGAGAAGAGAAGACTCTCTGGAAAAGACCCTGATGTTGGGAAAGATAGAGGGCACAAGGAGAAGGGGACAACAGAGGACGAGATGGTGGGACATTGTTCTCGCTACCAGCATGAGTTTGACCAAACTGCAGGAGGCAGTGGAAGACAGGAGTGCCTGGCGTGCTCTGGCCCATGGGGTCACAAAGAGTCGGACACGACTAAACAACAACAAGAAGAATGTGGCCCAAGATTCAACAGCCAGTCCAGCTAGTTTCTGCATATGTAGGAAGGCACCTTCTTGGAGCTAGCCCTGCCCTCACATACATGCACATGTATGATAGCACATATGGATGGGAATAGGAGCATCCAGAGGACCACAGGTTCCACTCCCCAGCTTTGTTGTTATTTGCCATCTCCCATATTTTAACTGTGACTTGTATCTGCTCTTCTAATTATACAGTATTGTTTTTGATTTTGTTGTGCATGTTTATATATATTTTTATATATATACTTTTGCTTTTGTGAGATGCCTTGAGAACCAATTTGAGATAAAGGTAGCCTAAAGATTAAAGCACATAAATGAGACTGACCTGAACAAAATAGTTCCGATGCGCCAATTTTCATATTTCCTGGTGTCACAGGCACCCATAGTTTTATCAGGGAAGAAGGCAAATTGGTACATCCTATTATTATTGCTAGGTTAGTGCCTATTACCTAAGCAACGTGCTTAATTAGTGTAATTTTTAGAGCAGCAATTTGCCTTTCTAGGTTCTTGTAAACATCACATGGGGCATTTGTTCAAAGTTTTTGACTACTCCTGCCATTTCAGCCATATTAAAGACATGGGGATGAGCCAGGCCTTTTATCTTACACTAACGTAATATCTACTCGTATAAAAATAAGCACGGATCAACCTAGGTCTGTAGCTGGTAGCTCCTTCATGTGCTCTGACACCTGGCAAAATTATTCATTAAATTCAACAAGCCTATTTAAAAGCAGTAGTTCAAAGGCCCAGAGCATTGCAGAAGAAGGTGTTCAGAACTGAAGGACCCTTCAGCTGCTGCAGTGTCAGAGCTTAGACAGCACTATTTCCCGTATGATGAAGGGAAGTGGGAAGCCAGGGGTTTGTTCCCTAGACTTCTTCCATCCGGTATATGATGAGAGCAATGGTTTGACACTGACTGATTTGAAGTCAATGCTGTAAAATATGACTTTGATGTATGCCCGACTATATTTTTTGTTTTGTTTTTTAAATCAGTCGAACACTAGGCTGAAGACACTGGTTTCCAGTCCACCAACTCAGTGCATGCAACAATCAGCATGTACTAGTACTAGTTTACAATGGTGCATGCTGCCCTTCCAGATAGGCACCTGCACTGTTGATGTTCACCCTTGCCTATCTCCCTTGCTGCTTTAAGACAATTTTGAATGGCATTAGACCTTACAGAGCGATATCCTTCATTCTGAGGACACCCACTGTCTCCAAACAGCCTTCTACCCATCATTCAGGATGCTGCTTTTCATCTATATGAACAGGACCTATATGACCTGGATCAGACCAAAGATGTATCTAGCCCTGCCCACTATATTTGCCTAAAGTGATCGTTGTGGTATGCAACAGTCTGTGTTTTTGATGTTTGGGGTGCATTATAGACCTTTTGCTTGCCAAATAAAAATCAAAGTTTATGTACAAGTTTATGTACAAGAGTGCATGCCATTAAGTTGGCCTCACCTACCAAGAGACAACTTTTTAGGCCATATTCATACACTTTGGCAGGCACCTTTATAGGATGGTGCCAGCATCCGCCAGGATCCGGAGAATGAGCTGGAAGCAAGGGGTTTTCCCAGGCCTGGGTGAACTCTTTTCGGCTTCACCCAGGCCCAGGAAGTGGATTGCAGCCTGTCTGCACAATTGACCAATAGGCTGTGATGCTGGCCCCAACCATGGGGTGAATCAGACTGAGCCAGCAGGCTTCACTCCTGTCCACCCCATGGTCTTTTAAACCCAGGGCCTTCTCCAAAAGCCCACAAGCAGGATACTCTCTTCCTCACATTCCCTAATAAAAGGTGTTCAGAAGTACGCCTTATCCTCCATCAATTTGTCTAAATCCCATTTTACAGTCATCCAGATTAGTGGTCATCACTATATGTTGTGGGATCAAATTCCATAGTTTAACTATGTACTGTGTAAAGAAGTTATTACGTTTGAATCTTCCACCATTCGGTGTCATTGGGTGACCTTTGCATTCTAGTGTTAGGTGGGGCGTTAATGGTTTTAAGTCTGTAGTCCTCTGAGGTGGTCTTCCTTTTTTTGTACCATAGTGCCCATTGAGATCAACTGAAAATGCCTTCCTTACCACAGGAGCCAACTCCTGGGGTCTGAGGGGTCTTCACCCCCCACAATAAAATATCTGAAGGGGCAAGGCCTCCCCCCCCAAGTTGATGAGCATTGCGTGCATCGCATCATGCGATTGATTATGCGGGGCGGGGCTTGCTTACCTGCCCCCCCATATTTTATTCAAGTTGGCACCCCTGTTCCTTTGCTACTTTCTGAAGGTTCAGACATTCCGGACAACACAGATGAGCATCCCTTAGAGATCCACCCAAATCATATAGCAATTCACGTTGTTCTGAGAGGTGGCGAGGGTCAATAATGCATTAATTCTATTTGTGCCTTTATTTATTGTAAAAGCGAGCAGATGCCTACCATTCAGAAAGTCAATGTTGTATGTTAAGTATTTCATAGACTAAGAGCTCTGGATTTGGAACCCTGCCTTTGTTCCCATCTGCATCTGGGTCTCACTCTGATGCCTACTGACTGCCCTCTTCATTTTAACAGAGGAGATGGCTCTTCCATTTAAGAGATCGCTCTTGTAGATGGAGAGTTGTGGGTGTTGATGTCCCTGAACATGCAGTAAATTAGTGATTTAGCCTATTTGCGGGGCAGAGGTGCAGAAGTGACAGACCTAAAGTCAAACTGCACTTACCCTTTCTCAGAGCTTTTACCAGAAGGAGAATATGACAAAGGGCTTTACGAAGGAGAGGGGGAACCTCTCACAATTGAGGAAAGCAACCAGTAAAGGCAGACTCTTGAATCTCATTCACTTCAATGTTTTTTATATGTGACCTTGGGGAGAGATGGAGCAGCATGTTGGTGAAATCTACAAACAAAAAAAAACACTAGGTTGGATGACCTCATGATTCATGGCTTGACAGAAATAGAATGAAAGACAAAGGAGAAGCACGTTTGGAATCAGCTGAAAACACTTCAGCACATCTGAGAGAGAGATCTGGGCATCATGGTCAATTGCAATATGACCATGAAGTATGAATCACTTGCAAAAAAAAAAAGAGGCAAATCTTAGATATATTAAACATGACATTTCAGCTTAAGCATAAGATAATACTAATATTATTATAGAATGCACAAGTGATGTCTCATGATGAGTATCATGCCTGGTTTTGATAACTCACATGTTTAAAGGGGAGTACGGTGTTTCCGTGTGCTGCTCTGGTTCGCCAGAAGCGGCTTAGTCATGCTGGCCACATGACCCGGAAGCTGTACTCTGGCTCCCACGGCCAGTAAAGTGAGATGAGCACTGCAACCCCAGAGTCATCTGCAACTGGACCTAACAGTCAGGGGTCCCTTTACCTTTACGGCAATATTAGTTATGGTTAATGAAAAGAGGCTGGAAGAAGTCAGAGAATCAAGGGGAAAGGAAGGTTGATTGCATTCTACAGATACACCAGTAAGGTCAACACACGTGGCTTGATGTTGCAGATCATGTATGTCAAAAAGTGAATGGGAAGTATAACTCCATTGAGCTTCATCCCAATCTCTCTGCATTTAAAATAGAAAAGGGGTCGTGCCCAGCAATTGCATTGACTTTTCCTCTGCTGCTTTTGCCTTTCATGCTTGCGCATAGATAATAAGGTTTGGGGTGAACACTGGTCAATTTCATCATTCACTCTTCCTGTGTAACATTATGCAACCTCAAGAAAGACAACACAAAAGTTGTGCATCGTTGCAGTGATTATTTTTGTTTCAGAATTAAGCTTCTCAATAATCCCCTATTCATCTTTTTAACCCAACAAGGAGGAACTTGTTTAAGATTTCCCTCTCTCTCTCTCTCTCTCTCTCTCTCTCTCTCTCTCTCTCACACACACACACACACACACACACACACACAGTGTACACACTACACACACACACACCAAAAAAACCCCCACTATTTAAAAATTCATCAGATAGATGATAGATAGATAGATAGATAGATAGATAGATAGATAGATAGATAGATAGATGATAGATAGATGATAGATAGATATAGATGATAGATAGATGATAGATAGATGATAGATAGATAGATAGATAGACAGATAGATAGATATAGATAGATGGATGATAGATAGATAGATGACAGATAGATATAACAGTATTAATAATCTGTTGAAGAACGGCATTGTCTATATGTCACAATATACCATTGAGAGCATATGACAAATATAATGTTAATTGGCAGTGGTTGTGACAAAAATATCTGGGTTTGGATTTTGGGTGGATTTTTGTAAGCTGGTTTTAGCTTTGTGTAAATTTGGCACACATACTCTGGAAAGTCACAACCAATTTCAGCACCCCAGTATGCACACTCAGTGGGGGGGGGGGAGGAATCCATGTGCAATCGTCATACAAGATAGCCTTAATCCAGGTTGCTGTCAGGAAGTCAAATATGAGGTCAGTGCTCTCTGGCCAAAAAGGGAAGGAAAATATAGACAAAGACAGGTGGATGGCGTTTGTTTGTTTGTTTGTTTGTTTGTTTGTTTGTATGTTTAGTTGTTTGTTTGTTTTGCTGTTGTGCACATCACGTGGAACCCGGTTAGCTGAGGCAGGCTGTTCACCACCCTAGAAGTGGATCCAAGGTTCACTTAACCAGTCTTGGTGTTAGGTAGTGCTATTCTCCACAACAGTCTACATTTTCAAATGGGCAGCAAAGGACGCACAGAAAATGCATTTACTTTAATTCCAGTGACAACACTGACACCTCTGACCCTGCAAAATGTAATTCAGTGGAATCGGAGCTCCAGTATCTCTATAATTTGTCCAGCACCAAACCCCAAAGGGCTATAGATGTAAATAATCTTAAAATAAAACAAAATAAAAAGGGAAGGGTGGTTTGTTTTTTGTTTTGTTTTTGTTGCTCCAAATGAAAAACTCTGGAACCTCAGTTACACCTGCTCTTGTGCTGAGCCATGCAACTTTTTCTACTGTTGCTAGTTGTTTTGCAGAAAGTATGTTGGCCCAGCTTCACTTTATATGCTGGCAAATGTTAGGCAATATTTGGATTATGCTAGCAGCATGTTATATACATTTTCATTAGAACACATTCAACTGTCAGATCTTACTGTTCTTTGAAGGGGACACACACACACACCTTCCACAAATGCCTTTGAGTGCTGTAGAAAATGCAAGCCCCCATTATAACTATGCCTGAGGGTAACTGTACATCCCTGCAGATCAAGAAAATTAGTAGCGCACACTATAAACACATCCCACACCTCTTTGGGTGGTGGATTCAAATAGATTCCTTTCTTGACCAAGGCTGGGCATGCGTGACCCAGTTCTATGACAGAAACCATGCATACAGTCCCCAGAAGATGAGAAAAAATGTTGAGAAAAAACAGTTAAAAACAGGTACCTGAAATATGATCAACAGTAGCTTAAGAGAAATAAAACACATGTAACTTCTGTATGCCTGGATAGGCTTGTCTAAACAAAAATATTTTCAGTAGACGCCACCCACATCTTGCATTTGCGACAGTTCCCCATAGTACAGCAGCAGAAGCAGGTGTTTCCCCTGGACCCAGAAACTTCAAGCATCTCATTCATGTTTCCTTTACAATGGGACCCTCCTTAATGGGCTGAGTAATTATTATTATCTTCCATTCTTTTAACTGACAAGCTACTTCGACTATGCAGGGTAGAGATTGAAATGTTTTACCTTGCTTGATGGCAATGATAGCGCCAACAGAAGCCTGCTATCCCATTACTTGTAGTCTGGGCTCATAGGGAATAGCAAACAGGATTAAGGAAATACATTTGTTATCAGCAAGAGTGTTGTTTGTCTTGGTCATTCATGTGGCGTTTTTGTTCCTTTCCTTTTTAACTATGACATACTAGTAAGTGATTCCAAGATGATGTCCACAATTGTTAAGTGTTCTCCCTAAATTATGATAAAGTATCATCCCTTCAGCTCATTATTTTATGCCTGGCTGAAAGTAAATCGTTGGGCAGGGCTTAAAATACCTTTTTATATATAGTATACTGGATGCTTAAAGGTATACAATAGATGCTTAGGTGTATGGAATTTTCTCCCACAAAAGGTAAAGATGGCCACCAACTTGGGAGACTTCAAAAGAGGATTAGACAGAATTGATGTTTTTGAATTATGGTGCTGGAGGAGACTCTTGAGAGTCCCATGGACTGCAAGAAGATCAAACCTATCCATTCTTAAGGAAATCAGCCCAGAGTGCTCACTGGAAGGACAGATCGTGAAGCTGAGGCTCCAATACATTGGCCACCTCATGAGAAGAGGAGACTCCCTGGAAAAGACCCTGATGTTGGGAAAGATGGAGGGCACAAGGAGAAGGGGACGACAGAGGATGAGATGGTTGGATACTGTTCTCGAAGCTACAAACATGAGTTTGACCAAACTGCGGGAGGCAGTGGAAGACAGAAGTGCCTGGCGTGCTCTGGTCCATGGGTTCACGAAGAGTCGGACACAACTAAACGACTAAACAACAACAACAACAACAAAGGCTATCAATGACTACCAGTCACAATAGTTATGTTCTGCCTCTACTATCAGAGGCTATAAGCCTCTGAATACCAATTACTGAGAATCACAAGTGAGGAGAGTGCTGTTGCACCCAGATCTTGCTTGTGTGGCTTCCCTTAAGCTTCTGGTTGGCCACTGTGAGAACAGAATGCTGGACTACAAGAACCTTTGGCCTGATGCAAAGGGCTCTTCTTATTCTGTATTCTTATATTCTTAGGTGAATCCTGTCTTTCTTTTGCTTGCTTCCTCTCTCCCATCTTATTAAATTCTTACTTTCCTTTCTTTTTCTTCATCCTTATATATGTGGAAATTCTACCCATAAGGTTGTTTTTTTTAAAAAAAACCACACAACCCACCTGCAAAAGCAGATAAAATACAATCCAGTTGAATTCCTGAGACTATTTTTGCAACAATGAATGGCAGCTCTCCTGACAATAACCGTTGTCAAATGTTTTGACCCTTCTAAATATACTGTTGGGTCTCGGCTGTGCAAGAAATCTAGGAAGGAGGACTAAATTTATGTTTTCTTATACAATATGGCAGAGAATGCCAGACTTTGCAACCCTGCAAATGCTTTATCTACTGGGGGAGAGTATGTTATAGGAAAGGAGTTTTGAAAACTGCAGGGGAAAACAAGATTTCTGGTGTGTTTATGTATCTAATCTAATCTAATCTGCTTCTAATAATAATTGATGAGAAATGAAAGGAGGGAAACAACAGCGTTAACTAAAATTGATGCTAACAGTGTTTACTAAAATTAGGTCTCTTTATTTGACTTTGAAGCTGGGCTGAAGACAGCTAAAGAATGTCACTTTGTGCTTCAGAGCTGAACTCCAAATAGCCCACACCTATTGCTGTTGTTGTCTTAGTGGTTTTATAGATGGTTAAATGTCAGTAATAAAAAGGTGCCCCCAGCAAACATTCCAAGAGCAAATTGAAGCCTTTCTGATTTGATATGCACAGAATGTATATCTCCTGTTCAAGGCTTCAACCTATGCAGGAGCTGCTGCCCTGTGTCAGGCAGTAGCAATGAACACACAAAGCAAAGTCAGGAATCTGCCATGGCAAGCAAGGCATCAGGACCCTGGACAGGGGCATTGAAAAAGTAGAATGCGAGCAAGCAAGTTCATGGCCAGGCAGCTTGGACTGCCATGCAACATAAACTTACCCAGCAGTAAGCACTGTTGAACACGGTTGGACTTACTTTTGAATGCCTAGACTTATGCTATTAGTGCAGAGTGGGTTTGTTTTTTTCAGCCAATGGATCACATTCCCTCCTGGTCAACCTTCCAGTGGTCACATGCCAGTGGTGGGTGAGGCCAGAGCAACAAACGTAAAGAAGGGTCATTTCGTCTCTCCTGTCTTCCATCCAGGCATTATTAGAATTTAAAGACTAGCCAGGCAAAAGCTCCCAAGGAAAGTGTGATGCAGGGCTAGGAAAGAGAAGTGGACTGGAAAGAGTCTTGAGGTCCCAGGGCCTGAGGTTCCCCACCCTCCATCGAGCAATAGTTCATTCCTCAGTAGGCTTCTGACCAGTTTTAGAGAAATACTCTAATAAAGCCTACTGAGGAGTGAACTATTGCTCGATGGAGGGGTGGTCTTGGCTATACTGTCCTGGAAGATCAGCTCCTAGTTAAAGCATGGAGCAATATAACTCTGAGGATTGCTAATAAGACTGTTCTGAAAACATAAAGTATGATGAATTCATGAGCAGGATTTGAACTATGAGGAACAGGGAAAAAGAGATTATTGTATAGTAGTTATGGTATAAGAGAGATAAGATCGGTTACAGCAAGGGGGAGATACTAAAAACACTATGGAAAACAGGAGAAGTCGAAAAACAAACGAAAAATATGTTTTGTAGTGTATATGTGAAATTCTTGAAATCTCATAAAACATAACTAATAAAAAGACTGTTCTGAAGGCAGGATGTATGGAGCTGAGAGCATTTCTGGAGAATAATTTGAAGAGACTTTCCTAGGCTGGTTGATAGAGGAAGCATGTGCACTGAGATTGCTCACTTTCATCATCTGTGGGAGAGGAATCCCCAGTGACCGTTTTCTGAGACTCGAGGCCCTTTATTTCCCAGGACTCCTCTTCAGATATAGATGCTTCTGAGTTGGCCATAAAACAGTGGGTTGGGCGGATTCCACCCTGCCCCCATGCAGAGTTTGGTTCATGGCGAAGCAGTTGTGTGGTTGCTTCAACATGCAACTGGTCTGAATCCAACTCTGACTATGCTTCTGCTCCTCCCACTAGGCCAGTGTGGTGCACATACTGCAGATGCAGAAGTATGAGGCTAAACTTTGCATAATTTTATGAGAGTTTAGGTTTTCAAAGGAAATGGGGAGTTAAAGAAGACAAGCGAGCAGTGGGCCACTGGGGCTGCTGTGGGGAAGGTGAGAGACCCTTCTGTGAGTGTCCTTGCATGACATTTATTTGCATTGACCTACTACTGCTGAGGAGGCACCCAAAACTTATGCATTCAACAAGACTGAAATGATATGGTTGTGTTTTATTTATCTGAAGGAAGCTTATTCATGCAATACATTTTCCCCTTTTGCCTTTTCCGAAAGACAAGGTACCTGTGATCTTATAACAGGTTATGCTGATGGAATTTTGCAGAGCAAAGAGCTTTGGATAAGTATATCACCCTTTAGATGTTTACCCAAATCAAATTGGACCTCTGAACCTTTTAGTGTTGGCTGGTTTAGCAAAATGGAATTCAAAATGACTCTGAAAGGCTGAGATGTAGGCTTTGTGTTGGCCACCTCTAGCCTACATTTGTAGCTCATGTAGCTTTGCTGCAAGGTAAATTGACAACAGTCAACTGAGCGCAGTTAAATCTGGCCTCTGGATATTAAATTACTGCTCTGCGGTATTAGATAAGTTCACCAAAGGGGCTTGGGGTTAGATTTAGGGCCAGGGCTGAACACAGCATTGATGACTTGAAACTCTTAGCAACTGTAGGCCAGTCAGCATCATATGAAAATGTTCCTTGCACAATAACAGTGGGGGAGGGTGCCTTTCATTCCATTAAAGGCTGGGTCTTTCCTATAACCTGAGTGGAAGTTTCTTTTCCACTGCAATTTTGTTTGAAGTCCAATTCCACTCTTCAAGTTTATTTTCTGATGTCACATGCTAAGGAAAAACCCATATTGACAGCTGCTGCACTTTATTCTGCATCCCTATTCATGTATTACAGGGATGGGGACATGGTGGCCGTCCAGATGTTCCTGGACTACAATTCCTGTAATCCCTGATCACTGGGCATACTTGCTATGGCTGATGAGAGTTGTAGTCAACTAACACCAGGAGGGTCACAGACTCCTCACTCTGATGCATTACTTGCAGGTAGGGCACTCACATGGCAAAGCAGGAGTGGGACTATGGTATCAGTTCCACCCCAACATGGCTTCCCTCAGCCACCAATATATGCACATTGAGTACAGTCCTCTGCCAAGAAACCCCCTACAGTCAGCAGCCAATGTTGGGATACTGCCAGGGAGACAAAGGCCATCATGCCTCCATGCCGTCTCCCGGTCTGCCTTGGAACAGTATCAGTCAATTAGCGACACGAGCCTCGGAAATAGCTGTCCACATTCGAGGACTCATGCACGCCCTTTTCGCAGAGCTTCCACAACGAAAGAATCACCCAGGAGAGCAGATCTTACAGATTTATTCAGCGTTGGTCAGAACAAAGGAAAAACATGACTGCCTGCCTCCGTGTCAAGGCACACAGAGAGACAACAGCTATATACAAAAACAGAAACTTCCTGTGAGCCGGAAGTACGCAGACTTTGTGACTCACAACAGCCTGCTCCCTTTTTAAGGAGGAACGGAAATATCCTAACAGCCACTGGGCTATGATCTTTGGCAGGCGCTGACCACTGGCACCAGCCTTAAATATAACATATAATAATAATCAGTTTTTGGGATCTTTTATACTCTCTTCTCAGATTTAATGATTTCAGACTGGCCTGATTATAATAGCATTGAGCTCCCAGATAAGCAGGAATGAGAGTCTACTGAGAAAGCGACATATATCCCCTTCCATTTTTATACTTGCTGATTCTGTGAACAAACCCCTCTACACCTCGAAAGACTTGTTTCTGAGGCTTTTTAAAATAAGAGAGGGAGAAAACACTTCTCAAGATCCCACACCTGTCAGGAGTTCAACCTACACTCGAGTAGGACCTTGGTACAGACACATGCCCAACAGGCATGTTCTCTCCCTCCTGGTCAATCGTTTGGGAGCTTTATTAGCTTTCTTCAGCCCAAACATCACAGCGACCGATGCCAACAGACACTAGCACACTTAGGGATCTGCAGAGTCTTCTCAGCTTGCGTAACAGACCTAAGCAACTCAGCATTTTGGCTAATCTACTTTATTTACATATAACCACACACGGAGCACTGCAACATGGCTCCCTCTCTCTCTAGCATCAGACAGCAAAGAGAAAAAGAACAAAGGACAACAGTCCCACTTCACGGAACACTGTAACACAAACATCCTCTCTCCATCACTTCCCACTGTGTGGAGTCAAAACATATACCGTCATGTGATAGACAACAATCCCATGACTGCAATCATGGAGCAGGAATTCTAACACCCAACACCTCCTTAAAATTACCCAACCCTTGACCAATAAATAGGGCATTTGCCAGCAATTAACATCTACAACATATCATTTGACCACACAGCAAAGAAATACACAAGAGGCAAAAGGAGGGGGTGGGAATAAATGAGGGAGTGGGGAAAGGTAGGAGGAGCAAGTGAAGGTAACAGAAAGTGTGAGTTCCAAATAAGAGCTTTTATATCCCATCACAGAATCAGATAATTATCAAATGGTTCCAGGGACATGGACAAATACTTAGAGACGTCTTCTTCTTTTTAATTAAGTATTTTCTTGATTTACAAAAGTATGTGCAATGTCTCACTCTCGTATTTTTTCCCCCCATGTAGCATTTTTACAAATCAGTTTCATTTGTTGAGACATTAGAGAGAAGAGGGAGAAAGAGGTGGGTTGGGGAAGATGGGGGGGTGGGGACTGGTGGCAATGTTTCAATTTTACTTACTATGTGTAGGGTTTGGTGTCAGTGTTGCTTGTGCAGGTTCTTTGCTGTTCACTTGTGTTCCTTTGGTGGCGAGAGAGGTTGGGGTTGGCCTAGGGTGTGGTTATTCTTTTGTGGTTGGCTTTGGTGGTCTTTGTTTTCTTGTGTGAGTGAGGTGGGTGGGTGTTTTGGATCAGGTTAGCCATATTGATTTGTATGCTGTTGGTGGATTTTTGTCTTGCTGGGCTGTGTATGTGATAAAGGGGAGCCATACCGGGGTGAAGCTGTCTTCCTCTATTTGTCCCCGTGTCAGTTTCAGTTTATTGGTTAATTTTTCTAGTAGGGCTCTTTCCCATACTATTTGGTACCATTGGTCCATGCTTACTCCTGACTGGTCTCTCCAGTGTCTGGCTATGATGCTTCTGGTTGCTTAAAGTAGGTGGGTTATGAGTTCTTTGTGGTGTAAGTGGGCATTATTTTCTTGGAAGATGTTTAGTAAGGCCAATTCTGGGGTGATTTCTAATATTTGCTTGATTATTTTACTTATTTCTCATATGGTGTACTTAGAGACTTCTCACTTGCCTCTCATTGATGCAAAAGTCAGGGATATGCTGTATGCACTGTGTGCTGGGTTCCATAGTATGTTCAAAAGCATGCCACATTTTGCTTCATGGTGGACGGAAAAGGGAAATTGTGATAGACATGCCCTTACCCAGAAACCTTGACTGCCATTTGGGTTTTTCTTTTAAGATCACTTATAACCAAGTCATTAGTCGAAGCATGGGGATGCACACACATTAGCTGCAGCTAATGGCACTTCAAGGATGTTTTGCAACTTGCCTAAGTGGCTAAATGCATCAACTTTACATTTTGATTTTGTGTGTGAGAGAGAGAGAGCAGTTGCCATGAAAATTCAAGTCCTCCCACACAGCTTGGTCTCTTCAGGCTAGAATCAATTAGTAGCATTTAGCATTCTAGCAAGCAAGAACAAGCAAAACACACGCGCGCGCGCGCACACACACACACACACACAATATCTTTGCTCTGTTTGGCATTGGGAAGCTTTTAACAACAACAACAGTGGTCTTCTGTCCTTTCAACCTGTTTTACCTCTATTCCCCAGAGATTCTATTTTGTTTCACTGCCAATATTTTTTATCAACAATGTCTTCGGACATTAGACAACTCATCGAGTAGGCTGCCATGTCACCAGTCAATGCAACTCATCATCAGCTTAGCCACTAAAAATAACTATGTTGGTACATCAGTTTCCATCCAAGGAGACTTCCCACTACCACCCATTCTACAGAACAGGGCCAAAGGCAAAGTAGAATAGAAAGTCTACAAATGGAAGACATACCCTCCAACATTCCTTAGGTGAAAATAGGGTGGTTCCCTCGCAGCCACCGCTACCACTGCCACTCAGGACAAATGGCAACTCATCCTCCTCCCCAGTGTTTTTTGCCACTGTAACTTCCACTGGGTTGCTAGGTTATGTGACCAGGCTCAACAGAGTTTGGAATAGGGGTAAGTCTCCCCCTGACCCATCTCACCCTCACTGCACCCCTGGAATGCCCTTTATGGGGGACTTTCCTCAGTCTTGGCTCATCCATCTTCAGCTGAGGCAGCTGAGCTAGAATGAAGGATGTATGGTAGTATATCTCCAGCAGAACCAGGATGAGTGACTTTTGCCAACATAGCCTGGGCTCAGCTGGAGAGCCACCTATTCTAGACTACCCATCCTGGTGGATCATGGCTTGGGATTGCTCCCAGAGCTCTAAAATGTGCTGAGACCGCCTCTCCTGGTATGGTCCACAGAGGAACTTACGGTCTTCAAACAAAAACATCTTGAAGGTCCCAGGCCACAGAGAGGTTAGGCTGGCCTCAACCAGAGCCAGGGCTTTTTTGGCTGTAGCTCCGATCTGGTGGAACGCTCTGTCACAAGAGACTAGGGCCCTGCGGGACTTGACATCTTTCCGCAGGGCCTGCAAGACAGAGCTGTTCCACCAGGCATTTGGCACAGCCTGACTCCCTCCTTTGGCACTCCTCAAAGAACTTCTAGCCCAATGGTTGCCACTAATTTGATTGGAATTAATTTTATAATGAAATGATTTTAGAATGTTTTATCGTTTTACTGTTGTTAGCCGCTCTGAGCCTGGCTTCGGCTGGGGATGGCGGGATATGAATAAAATTTATTTATTTATTTATTTATTTATTTATTTGGTTGTGTTTACCTCAAGTGCTCCTCCCATTGTCTTCTCCCTTCTCCTTCATTGCTGTTACCTACTTAAGTAGGGCAGCTCTTCCATCCCCACCCCCTTATTTATTTATTATGTGAATTTATTCTTCTTTATCAAATGTGGGAAATCATATTATAATTATCTAAAGATGTTCTCTTTATCATCTTGAGATTTATATTGTATGTTGGTATATGCAATAATATACCAAATGTAAAGACATTCTTAGAATAAACCTTTGCAAAATGGAAATAAATAAATTCATTGATCACATGTAAAATAGAACAAGGAAATAACAAGTGCAATAGATAGTACAGAAGGTCTTGTTTCCAGGAATGAAAACACATTTACCCACAAAAATCCTATCGACAACCAACCATGAATGAGTACGTGTTATACCCCGTTTTTACTATCCCACACCAAAAAGAGCAAGCGTTACTTGATTTAAAACACAGTGAGGGGCACACATTTGAAGTGAAATGAATATGATACGAGGAAGAATTATATTTCGTCTAACTGCCGCCATGGCATATTAGCAGAGACACTGAAGACCTTATGAATAAGCACCAAAAGGATGAGGTGATGAAATTTCACCCGTTGTGACACAGACATTAAAAGAATGAGCTGTTCACTTCCAAATATGTGGGTAACCAAAACAAGGAAGGAAAGATGGGAGAAGAGACCTTGCCCTCATTTTCATATATGGAACCATCTGTCAGTCATAAGGCTCATTTTGGATGATCTTCATTCTCAGCCTGACCTACCTGACAGGGCTGTTGCTAAAGCATGAGAAGCTTGGAAGGGGATAAAAATGTAATAAATAAACACAAAATCCTGTGATATTAGCTTAGCATTCAGCATCAGTACTCACAATAGCAGCATTCTATCACCACACGTCATGATGTACAGGCTGATTGGTGGCTAAGCCCCATGCTGGCATCTTCTCTGCTCGCACAATGAATACAGGCCTTAAATGAGTGCAAACTACAAGCAGCTTGGCCTTCGGACCGTGGGTGCCTGGGGCCATGCACACTGTGGGCACACATGCATCTGATGCCTGCAGCATGCACATTCGACATCAGCACGCACGCCGGCATGCATGCTTGACATCAACATGCACATATCAGCAGGCATGCTGATGTCGGGCGCAGCCCCGGTGCAAAAAAATGTGGGTGCCCAGCCCCTTCATGGGGAATGCTGTGGGAGCTGGAGCACCCAGTCCCCCCACCACTACCCAGTGCCTGTGCAACTGGAATACAGTAGATTACATCAGCTGCAAGAAGCCTTCAGAAGACCTGTATATTGCCTGCTCCTACAACAGACTTTTTCTTTTGTAAATATGCTGCAGTCCTATTTGGATGTATTTTCATGTCCCAGAAAACTTCTGTGACTGTCTAAAAAGAGATAGAGATAGATAGATGATAGATGATAGATGATAGATAGATGATAGATAGATAGATAGATAGATAGATAGATAGATAGATAGATAGATAGATGATAGATAGATAGATGATAGATGATAGATAGATAGATGATAGATAGATAGATAGATAGATAGATAGATAGATAGATAGATAGATAGATAGATAGATAGATAGATAGATAGAGATAGATAGATGATAGATAGATAGATAGATAGATAGATAGATGATAGATAGATGATAGATAGATAGATAGATAGATAGATAGATAGATAGATGATAGATAGATAGATGATAGATAGATAGATAGATAGATAGATAGATAGATAGATAGAGTGGCGTAGCGTGGGTTGTCAGCACCCGGGGCCAGGCAAGTAATTTGCACCCCCTAACCCGTGGATTTGCGCCCTAACCCTAACCCCCAGATATTGCACCCGGTGCGGCCGCCCCCCCCTGCACCCCCCACGCTACGCCACTGGATAGATAGATGATAGATAGATAGATGATAGATAGATAGATAGATAGATAGATAGATAGATAGATAGATAGATATAGATATAGATGATAGATATTTCCACACTCTTTAGACATGCTGACCAGTGAATTCTGACAATCTTATTTATGGGACTCTGTCAGCATTCACCAATACAACCCTGTGGTTTTAGACATTTGTAACATTCATATGAGATCGCCAACAAACATGTGAATGTCAATATTTACCAAATTTTGGCCAGTTCAAGTAACATATATACACAGCTGTGATACAAGGTTTGGTCCTGCTTTGGTCCTAAGTAGGGATAAGATGAATGTGGGAGGGGTGAATGAGACTCATCTTAGAAGTCAAGCTATAACTGAAGAATGTTATGAAAGAAACTCAATACATATAATCAGGAGCTCTTTCACAGGAATATTGTCTTGCTGGTGTCTCTTCCAGCAGGGATTTCCTGGAGTGATGTCAAGATGATAATTATATACCCAGTAAAATGGTATTAAAAGTGATTAGTCTGCAAGTCCTCAGAAAACCTATCTGCTCCAAGACTGTAACCTTGGAGCTTCAAAGTCAATAAAAATGCTGTGATAAAAAGTCTGGGTCTGTAAGAATAGATTCTGTGTCCAGGGCAGCTGTTTACCAGCTCCATCTGGTACGTAGGCTGAGACCCTATCTGCCTGCAGACTGTCTCGCCAGAGTGGTGCATGCTCTGGTTATCTCCCGCTTGGACTACTGCAATGCACTCTACGTGGGGCTACCTTTGAAGGTGACTCGGAAACTACAACTAATCCAGAATGCGGCAGCTAGACTGGTGACTGGGAGCGGCCGCCGAGACCATATAACACCGGTCTTGAAAGACCTACATTGGCTCCCAGTATGTTTGCACGCACAATTCAAAGTGTTAGTGCTGACCTGTAAAGCCCTAAATGGCCTCAGTCCTGTATACCTGAAGGAGCGTCTCCACCTCCATTGTTCAGCCTGGACACTGAGGTTCAGCGCCGAGGGCTTTCTGGTGGTTCCCTCACTGCGAGAAGCGAAGTTACAGGCAGAGGGCCTTCTCGGTAGTGGTGCCTGCCCTGTGGAACGCCCTCCCACCAGATGCCAAGGAAATAAACAACTATATGTCATTTAGAAGCCAGCCCTGTTTAGGGAAGTTTTTAATGACTGATGTTTTAATGTATCTTTAATCTTCTGTTGGAAGCCGCCCAGAGTGTTGCCCCAGCCACTCTGGGAGGCTTCCAACATACATAAAAACATAATAAAAATTTAAACATAAAAAACTTCCCTATACAGGGCTGCCTTCAGATGTCTTCTAAAGGTTATCTCCTTAACTCGGGGTTCCCACAACTCCATACCTCCCAACATTTCTCTGATGAAAATAGGGATGTCCTAGGGAAAAGGCGGGACATTCCGGGATCAAATCAGAAACCGGGATGGCTTCTGTAAATCCAGGGCTGTCCCTGGCAAATGCCATTATACTGGTGCTGTTGTGGCACTACATTGTCAGTGCAGGGAAATATAGTACAGGGGCAAGGGGTGAAAGTTGTCACAGCTAGGCTGCAGTTCTTTGCCCAGTTATTTGTGCTTGAAGGCCATTGGCTTCAGTGGGAATTACATATGGGTAAACGCCAATCAGATGGCAACCAGAGTCCATTTCTAATGAATGAAGTACTTAGAAATAGTGCACTTCCCATGAGCTGATAGATCTGAAGTTTAGAATTTTTACTTGCCTACCATTTTTCTAGTACGAGTAGAAAGGACTTCCTTCTGGACCAGTTTTAATGAATGATGATAGAGCAAAAAAATAAAAAGAACTATAGGTATTTTTAAATTTAATCAGGCTTTGGTCCAGAGGCAAAGCAGGCAAACCGACATATAAGGCTGGAACAGCTGCTAAATATGAACTTAAGTATCAAGCACTTGAAGAAATTCATTAACTAACTTTAACATTGTTCTAATTTCCTTAACAGTGTTCCAAAATAACTGGCTGTGATTAATAGACCATGATCGGAATTTTGATCAGTCATCTTCTAATTTTTTTTTCCATTAAAAAGGATGGCTTTTTTTATTGTACATTAAAATTTGCTTGAATCATTTAATTGTAGATTTCAATCTTGTTTGAAAACGCAATCTTCACCCATTCAGTAGCATACAACGTTAGCGTCTTCTGTGCAAACATTTACAAACTTGCCCCCATTTCCTTTTCTTCTAACATTGATATAATTTAATTTCATGTGGGTTTGGGTTTTTTTTTAATGAGTGATTGTTTTCAACAATTTCTGAGAGTTTCAGTCAGCTATATTTCATCCTGGAATAAAAGCTAATGATCCATAAATTCTTAATGCCATATTTTTATAGCCGGTAAATTAGTCTTTAATGGGTTCAATAAGTTTGGCGATGTATGTCATTAATTGTTAATGGTGTTTTAACTAGATAATTGTTGTGAAAGGTTGTTTATCATTTCCATTGGGGAATGACTGATCCTCTCAATCTGTTCCGCCTCGTAATGTTGAACTTACTCTATCTACAAATCACATGCTGGAAGGAGATCAAGAGCCTGTGTGGCAATGGCATAGATCAAATACCAAATTCAAACATTTCCAGTGGATAATGAACCATCACATACAGACCATCAGACTTAATGAGGTCAGATTAGTTTTCATTTTCAGACAGAAACACATCTGTATCACATCCCAGGCTCTCTGTTCGCGTTGTAGCCACAGCATAAATCACCCTGTCTAAGAGGTAAAACAAATACCTGAGCTATAGATCTAAGCCAATTCAGGAATTAAATTACCGAAAGATCTTCCAGCCTAACAGTTTAATACCGTATGTGCCATGGGAGTCTTGGATAGTCATTCTATTCTCCCCTAAGTGAATGTATAGATGTAAACCAGCACTGAGATAGGATGAGTGAATCTGGCAACTATTTTTTAAAAGGGGGCGACACTTTAAAAAAATAAATAGCAACCGTGGAAAAGGTGACTAGAGCAGACCCTCCAAGTCTTCCTGTTTCTCAGGGACAGTCCTGGATTTACAGGAGCTGTCCCAGTTTCTGATTTGACCCCGGAATGTCCCGCTTTTCCTTGGAACGTCCTAATTTTAATCAGAAATGTTGGAACATGTGGAGTTATCCGATCCCCGAGCCATCTGAAGGCAGCCCTGTATAGGGAAGTCTGATGTTTTATTATGTTTTTATATATGTTGCAAGCAGCCCAGAGTGGCTGGGGGTATAAACAGTATTATTATTATTATTAGAATAGGATGTCCCTGTTTTCATTGGAGAAATGTTGGAGAGTATGCCAGAGCCCCTGACCCTAAGGCTTGCCTCGCTAAACAAACACATGTCTAGGGGGAGGTGTGGGAACTGCTGTGCCTTAAACATCATTTAAAAAAATATGATAGGTTGGCAAAAGTGAAGCAGGCAAAAGGCCCAGAATAAATAAGGAATACAGATATAAAAACTGAATTCATACACACACAGTTTAAAGATTAGGATACAATATCCCAATTACATTACAGTATTCACTATATGCAAATCAGCATAATATGAATTATAGTTATATATATTTTAAAAATTCATGTGTTACTGAAGCTTTGTTGGCTAGAACCGGGAGCTACTACAGTCATGTGTCAAGCCACTTTGAAATGGTACCAGAAAATTAACTCCTAAATAAAACATGGAATTATAACAGCAGTGAGGGTTTCATATTGGGGTACAAGTTGCTTACTTGGGCTGATTTTATTAGAATGGTGATGAGGATGAATTTGAACAACTAGGAACAGAATGCAGTGAAAGTTTTAGGCTCCATCTGCACTAGACCTTTAAAGCAGTATCATACATCTTTAAGCAGCCATGGCGTTCTTAAAAAAATTCTGGGAACTGTAGTTTACATACACACACAGAGAGAGAGAGAGAGAGAGAGAGAGAGAGAGAGAGAGAGAGAGAGAGCGCTTCAATTCCCAGTGTCCTTATATCAGTGAAAAGGAAAGAACTCACTCTGAAACTCACTCACAAATGGTACCGAACACCAAGGAAATTAGCGCTAATACACCCAGGAACCTCACTAAAATGCTGAAGATGATGCACCTCCACAGGCACATACTTCCACATGTGGTGGGAATGCTCCAAAATCCAACTATTCTGGACAAAATTCATACAAGAAATATGCAAAATAACTAAGCAAGTATTAGAAGTCACCCTAGAACTGGCCCTACTAAACATCTTCCAAGATAATAATGCCCACTCACATCATAAAGAGCTCATAACCCACCTACTCTCAGCAGCCAGAAACATCATAGCCAGACACTGGAGAGACCTGTCAGTAGAAAGCATGGACCAATTGTATCAAATAGTATGGGAATCAGCCTTGTTAGAAAAACTAACCAATAAACTGAAACTTATTAGAAAAGCTAACCAACAAATTGAAACTAACCAATAAACTGAAACTGAAGTAGAAGAAGACGCCTTCACCCCAGTATGGCTCCCCTTTATCACATACACAGCCCGACAAGACAAGGACAAGAATCCGCCAACAGCATACAAAGCAATCTGGCTAACCTGATTCAAAAACACCCACCCCACTCACACATGAAAAGAAAGTTCACCATAGCCAAACACAAACAAACAACCACACCCTAGGCCAACCCCAACCTCTCTCACCACCAAAGGAATACCAGTGAATAGTAAAGAGAACCTGCACAAGCGAAGCAGACACAAAACCCCACACATACACTAAGTAGAATAGAAGCATTACCACCCGACCCCACCCTCACTCACCATGCCCCCCTCCACCTCTTTCCTCCTTTTCTTCCTAATGTAACACTAATGTCTCAGCAAATGAAACTGATCGGTAGAAAATGAAACTTGAAAAAAGAGACATTGCACATACCAGTACTTTTGTAAACTAAGAATTTTTAAATAAAAAATATGTTGTTGTTTTTCTAAAAAAATATATTCAATCCCCATGATTCTTTGGGGAAAGTCAGGCACTTTAAATATATGATGTTTATGCAGCCTCAGCGCTGCTCTTCACCCTTTCATCTATGTACTGTATCACTGATCTTTTGTTGGACCCTTGGTATATAAAGATCTTGTTGGATGTTTGGGTATATAAAGTGGAGAAAAGAGACCCATTAATTTTGATATTGCTGACACATAACTGGCCTACTTGGCCTTCCAGAAGATAAACGTGTCCACATGCTGATTCCCCCCCCCATATAGTGTTTATACTGCCTTTCCACAGGTGAGTCCACTGGTTCTTGTCAGTGGGAGAACAAGCCATTAACTGCTTTGAAGACTATGGCTCTTGTTTCATTTAATCGCTAACTAAAATGGCCCCAGGGATCAATGCACTCAAAAACAAGGGGAGGAGGGGACGTATTCCTATTTTGCCCTTGTTACATGGGATCGCCCAGAAGAGACATTACGAAGCAGTCTGTGGCGCTCCAAGGTGGCAGGTTTCCAGTTCAGGCACTGACAGTTTATCCTGAAAAAGTTGACCTTTCCCAACTACCGCTGAATCTTTTCTCTTTTCTGTATGACAGCATTTTGCGCTTATTTTTTGAGCGGAAACTGTTCTGTAATAGATTTTTCCCTTTTGCCATTTATTACACATTGAGTGCTAGGTTTGGTTTCTAATAGTTCCTTTTCATCGAGCTGCCTACTGCTGACTGTGGAAAGTGTAGGTTTGGGTACATTGATGGCTCTCCGTAATGGCTGTGATTACACCCTCCGCATCTTCTTCACAGTGCCAGCCTTTCAGTTGAACAGCACATTATGCCTGGATAAGACTCAAAGAGCAGTTTAATATCAGGGTTCTCCAGAGCTATAATAAATGGTTCAAGATCGAAGAGATAATGCCACAGCAATATGTCTGTGTGGCCCATGAGGCAAAACACATCAATACTGCATATGTGCACGTTTGAGTGAAAGAGGGACTTCTGTTTTACCAAGTTGCAGGGAGACATGCAAGGAGCCCATGAAAAAAATGAGGAGAAGAGCGAGCGTGAGAGCCAGGCTGTGAAGTACCAGGCAACTCACAGTTCACAACTGTCTCCTGGGATTAAATGGTCTTCTGTCTCAGCTCAAGATACTTGCAATATCAAGGAGAGAATGGTGACATTTGCCTCCTACCCATCAACCGATAAATTAAATGTGTTTCCAAATAGATATTTTGCAGTGCAAGTGTACCATTCAGTTTATCTATGTAACGTCTGGCAAACGAGCTTCCACACATTCCCATCCCACCCCCTTTTCCACCTGGTCATAATATTATTTTTTGCACTCCTGCTACTTGCCCTCCACTATCCATTAACAGTATGTATCTCGGCTGGCTTCTTCTGCTCTTCCTCTTAGTCGCCCCTCCTCCACTATCATTTTCCATTCCGGGCATGTGTGCAGGTGTTCCTATACCTTTGTGTGTGTACCACCTTTTCAAAAAGAAAAGTGCACGAGAAACAATCCCAACATATCTAGTCAGGAAGCATCTAAAGCAGTAGCAGCCTGTGCAGCAGCCTGGTAAAACACCACTGCTCTCCAGGCTGGGCTGCCCAGCACGGTGCTTTGCTGGCACTTACCAAAGAGAGAGGTGGGAGGTGCAGGGAGCTCAGGCACCTAATGTAAGGAGCATCAGATTGGCTGTGCTATGCCATGCCACTCTGCGGTGTCCCACCTATGCCACTCTGCATGGCTTAGAACCCTATTGCAAGCAGGATTCCAAACCATTCTGGGTGTCTATGCATGCAGAGCTGGCTCTCTGCTTCAGACCATCTCCTCAATTTCATGGATGGCCATTGAGCAGAACAATAGGGGCGGGACGAAAAGGGCAGGGCCAGGGCCAGTGAGTACGACTGTGTTCTCCCTCTTGCAGGATGGTAATTGTGTGGGCTACTAATTCCCAAAGAGAGGCATTATAAGTTAACCAAGTGGTACACTGACTTGGTTCGCTTGTGCATGGTTGTTATTATACCATTTATCACTCACTAGCTACAACCTTGCGGGAACAAGTGATAATTCATTAATTAAGGTAGAATTGGGAAGAATAAACCAAGGAAGCACACCTGTTAGGATAAAGTTGAAACAACAACAACAACAACAAAAATGCAGCTACCTTAAAGTAGAACTCAATGATAATGGGAAATAGCAGCACTAAATGTCTTGCTAAGTGCCAACATTTTGCCTGGGTTATATCAGTACAAACCCCTCTTTAAAAAAAAAAATAATAATAATCCATGCACATTTTATGTGAATAAAAGTGCTCCCATGAAAAAGGCCTCTGGTGTTGTGTGTCTATTTCCCAGAGCTCAGATGCCTCCTTTTGCATCCACCATCAGCAATGCAATCATTCAAATAAGGTGAAATCAATCATATAATGAGTCCCACCATATGATACTCATCTTTGAGGAGAATGAATAAATCATTGTGCTCCTGACAGGGTATTTATGCCACAAATTGACCTCGGAAGTGGCTTGGCAACACTTTGATAGTTATGGCTGTGATAGTGGCAATATGGGAATGAATACATCTTTGTACTTGGACCAGTTCGAATCTTGGAACCTGTTGAAACTAAGACTGTGCAGAGAGAGAAATAATGTTGCTGTTGCAAAGAAGCAGGAAACAAAACCTAGAGTTGTCAGAGGAGAATTCATTTGATGAACACTCTTCCCTCCCTCCCCCTTACAATTCCCATAGAGGCATTTACTGGGGAGAAACAGGAAACTGATAAGCTCTTTTCTCTTTGGTGAGAGAGCAAAACTTCCAAGTTTCAACCAAGAGCAATCATTTTCATTCATCTGTCACCACTGGGGCCTTGGGTTTGTTGTGTGAGTAGTTCTCTCTGATGTACCAACATTATTATAATCATAACACCTAAAACATACTGGGCACTTTACAAATTGATAAAATAAACCAATCTGTGCCCAAAGTGGCTTATACTCTAAGGCTGGACCAGCTCAAGACATTTCGGCACCTGAGGCAGACCTCAAAATGGCGTTCCCTTCCCTGTCAGGGAAGGAGGAGTGAGGGAAGATCTACATCAGGAAAAAGGGAGAAGAAATATCAGACCTTGAATTTTATAGCAATATACCTACAATGTTCCGAAGTAACTTTTTAAACTTAAGAACTTGACTGAAATAAGGGGGAAAGGTATGGGACAGGTAAGCAGGCAATAAAAAGTACCGAGATGTCTCTTTCTTGGTAAACCACAATAACTTTTGCAATAATACATCTGCCATCCTTTAAAGTGCTGCTGGACTGTTGTTTTGCTTCTGTTGCGGCAGGAGGGTGCCAGGGAGTTTAAATAAGGTTCCCTCACCCCACCTTCTCCCATTACACTGATTAGCATCACATCAAGGAGAAAGAGGTGACAGGTGGGGAGAACACCCTATTTGAATTTCCCATACACTCCATTTCTCTACTTGGAAGGTAAATGAAGGGAAGGGAGGTGTTTGGGGTGGACTTTCAGGGGGCTGCTGAGATTGAGTGGAGCAGAGCCAGGAAATTGAACTCTCCTCTGGCTGAAACTGTATCCAACCTAGAGAGGAGTTTTTTTGGAAGCTTGTTAGGTTCTTGTCTCCTGGGAAGCAAACATGAGGCAGCCCCCAAATTCCATTTCCAAGACCTGACTTGGGGAAGTCTGCCAGCACCTGTAGTTCCCACTCAGGACTCTGACATAACCATCAATTAATGTACCGGTAGTTCCATATTGCAGAGAGAAGGAACTTAAAACAAACTATGACTGATAGTCCTGAAATGTGCTACTCTGCAGTGCTATCGTCACTAAATTGCAGCCACACTATCAAAGCTCATCTGCCCACCTATAGAACAACACAAGGTCCCTGCAGAAAGCAGAAGACAGGAAAATGAACCCCTGGATTTTTCTTTTTGAAGGTCTAGCTATCATGTTGGGGGGAACTAGCATGGACATCTGTTCCCCTACCTTTAAGAGCTGTGTGACTAGGAAGCGTTTGGTAGGTGAATATCCTGCCTGTTCAGGGCTGTCCATGACAGCCAGCTGTTTCTCCCCTTGTGAACAGAACAAGGAAAATAAAAGGACCTGCTCAAAATTTTTGGTACTGTAATCCAAAGCAGCATCATAATAACATCATTTCAAGTTGTAAATATGTCATTACCGATTTTAATTATCTGATTACATTCATTTACACCAACTTTGTAATTAGATGTAATTTCATACTTATCAAGGTTTTTTAAAATATATATATATAAATGTGTACACACACACACGGTAATCCTCTGATCTGTTCAGTGGAGAACTTTGGGCTATTAAAAGCCTGCAAGAGTCAAATTAATTGTTGACTGAACATTTTCAGTCTGATCCACTGTGAGAAATTGGCTTTTCCCTCCCTTTGTCTGCTTCTTTGAATGAATCTGATTTACTAGAGTTGAAAAAGTGTTTCTCTTATGATCTCACATTATAAGAATATCCCTTGAGGAATGAGAAGGTTGTAGAATATTAGGTGGCGTACGCCTGTCCTATTGATATAAATGAGATTCACACAACCAGATATTAACCTCACATCCATACCATACCATTAAATCACATTTAAATCACCAGCCAGGATGAGCAGGGGTCAAGAGCGCAAGAAGTTGGGTCCTCTCCATATCATCAGGCTGCATTAAATGAAATTTATCCCATTAAAGGTAGGAGGACATGCCATTGGACATGTTCTGAGATTGGGGGTGGGGCAGACCCGCCATAATTTATACAGTCAATAAAAGAACTGAAATTTGAGCAAACTCATAAATTCATGAAGCAAGCAAAGTTGGTTAATTAAAACTAAGCCAAGCACTGTTGAATTCAGTATCGGATTGCAAGCCCACACAGCTTCACGTAGCTAGCTGGGGATAAGCTAACCGTTAGCATGACAAAAGGTATTGAAAGGCCATCTAAGAGAAATCCCTAGGCCTGGGCAGAAAGAGGTTGGCAAGGTGATGGGGTGTCTTTAGCAAGGTGTGCTGGGAAGAAGGCGGGGCGGACAAATTCTTAAAGCTACGGCAGTCTCCGCCTCGTCTTGATTCTCAAAGGAACACAGACCCTGGGTGAGCACCTGAAACCCCCTAGAATCTTGCTACTGCTCAGCAGAAAGTGGGGCCTTGGTGCCCAACTTTTGTAACAGACATCTCAGCTTGGGCTGCAGCAGCTGTTACAACCCAAGCACTATGCATCTGCATGACTTTATTCTCAAAGTGCCATACAAATGGCTCATAACGTGCTCCTGAGTGCTCCAGAGAGAGACCCATTCGCCAGTCAAGTTCCTTCCTAGTCTGATTCATTGAAGAATCAGATAGCTCAGTTAGGAGAGCATGAGACTCTTAATATCAGGGTCGTGGGTTTGAGCCCCACATTGGACAAAAGACTCCTGCCTTGCAGGGGGCTGGACTTGATTATCCCCATGGTCCCTTCCATCTCTTCAATACTATGACTTTATTATTACCCACAGCTTCTCAGTAAACCAAGGAGTAGTGAAGACTATGCAGCACTGGATAAGACCCTGAGGAGAAGCAATTGGGTTGATAGCTCTATTCATCTTGCCACCCAGCAGCAAGCTTTGATTGGATCACCAGCTCTATCCACCAGAAAAAACCCTCAATATATTCAGGAATCTGCTAGATTCCATTATTCTCCATTATTCCTTCCTTGAGGTAGAATCCCCTCCACCACATGCCTGAATTCTGCCTCTTAATCATGGCCTTTCCTAGGTCTTCACAGCCATTGTTTCCCCTCTCTACTGCTGTTTCTCCTCCCTCAAGTAATCCAAGCCAATTAGAGATTGCATTATGAACATGACAGTGTCATGAGACTAGGTAAAGTTAAAGGTAAAGGGACCCCTGACCATTAGGTCCAGACGCGGAAGACACTAGGGTTTCAGCACTCATCTCTCTTTATTGGCCAAGGGAGCCGGCGTACAGCTTCCGGGTCATGTGGCCAGCATGACTAAGCCGCTTCTGGCGAGCCAGAGCAGTGCACGGAAACGCCGGTTACCTTCCTGCCGGAGCGGTACCTATTTATCTACTTGCACTTTGACATGCTTTTGAACTGCTAGGTGGGCAGGAGCAGGGACCAAGCAACGGAAGCTCACCCCGTTGCGGGGATTCGAACCACCGACCTTCTGATCAGCAAGCCCTAGGCTCTGTGGTTTAACCCACAGCACCACCCGCATTATGAGATTACAGATCTATAAATGATATCACTATGAGACTACAGATCCATAAATGATATCACCATGCAATGCAGTCACTGGGAGGGAAAGGAAATCAATTAAGACTGAAAGCAATGCTGCCTGCAATGCAAAATTTTCACACTTTTATTCCTTTTTGGCATCCCCCCCCCCCACCAAAAGAAAGAACTGACTGTGTGGGAGCATGCTTTTTGCTACCACCTAAAAATGTTGCAAAACGTTGTGCTCACTCCTAATTATTTAAAGTAGGGGGGACTGCATTCATGTTTTCCTCTGATGTTAAAATATATATTTTAATGAGCTTTTGAATGCACCTTTTCTTTCTTTTGATGAAGCATTACACTTTGCTTTCTTTGCTCTTCTCAGCCAATGGCAGCATTAACATCAGAGTAGACAGAACAAGTCCAAGATTTACACTCAGTGATATTTCTGAAGCGGAGCAGGTGCAGCTGTTGGGGAAAGGGGGGGGGGAGGAACACCATTTTTTTTAAAGGAGTCAGATGGCATTGTGTAGCAAACAGAAGGCAAAGGACTGGATTCAAAGCACAAAATCAGGTTCTTTTATTGATGCAGAATACATTAATTTGTGATGCAAGGTTTGAAATGACTGGTTATAGAAATGTATCCATCTGATTGTGGTTTAATTTTCTGTGGGCTGCGGTATCTATAGCAGGCAAACCATAAGAGCATCATGTGCAGGTTTCATCCTTTTGGAATCATCACCTGCACAGTTTCACACGTGCAAGAGACAGAGAAAGGACAGCCGTCGCACAGCCGTACAATGGCCTCTCTAGCTCCGTATCCTATTACCAACACAGACCAGATATGCAAGCTTCTGGGAGATTTTACAGCAGCCGTACTAATATACTTTGCCATTTCACCTAATCATTTGCTTCTGAGTAGCATTAAGAGCTCCTAGAAAACTGGGTAGAATGCCTTGCACCTAAAAGCATTTGACACCATTTAAATTATTGAAATGAGCTAAATAAACATTCTAAGCTACCTTGAATACCACAAGGGCCTCTTACCTTCCACTGAGATCAACCCCATGAAAATGCCAGGGTTAAATTGGGCGGGTGAGTACAGTAAATGTTCTGATAATTCATTTCTTTAAAAAGTATTGCTAGAATGGTGATATCACAAGAATGCTGAATGTTAGTTCATTTAAGTGCAGTTCTTTTGCATTTCATCAAAAGTGTAGCAGATTTAAGAACGGCTGCCAGAATTTTAGATTCAGAACCATTTGCTTCAGGTTCTGCTTTTTAACAAACTGCTGGTGGTATCTTGAGTACCTGCATGAACCTGCTTGAGTTCAGTTTCTTGGGCCCTACTTGCTGATCATGAGCTCCATGAGATTGGTGAGCAGGAGGGACAGGGTCTTCTCTGTGGTGTCCCCAAATCTGTAGAACTCCCTTCCAAGGGATGTATGGTTGTCCTCATCAGTTTGGGTCTTCAAAAATGGCTTTTAACTGAGATTATCTTATTGATTATGCTGCTGTCTTACTGGCCTATAGATTCCCAATATGCTGGTTTGAAGTGTGTTTTTAAATGCTTTATGAACTGTGGCCATTGTTGGGTGTGGGGAGGAGGATATTTCTAATTTGTGGTTTTAAATTGTACTGTATTTTATTGTTGACATTACAATTTCTTTGGTTTGTATTTATTGCAGGCAAAACAAAAAAGAGAGGGAAAAGACTTCCAGGTGCTAGAAATATACTTTTAAATAGTACATTTCCCGTACATATAGGTTCCTCCCTCTTTCTGTCTCCTGGCCCTCTCAGTGGTGCTATCCCAGTTCGGTGGCTGTTGTTTTTCCTCATATTTGTGGTCGGCCAGCTTGGGAGGATTCTGGGTTGTATTCCACTAACTTTTACTGAGAGCAGAGCCATTGAAATTAATGACCATGACTAACTTAGGTCCCTCAATTTCAATGGAACTACTCTGAGTAAATGGTAGAGGCCTACAACCCAGAGTCCTGAAATGTAACTTTATTTAAAACAAATGGAGTCGAGCCTGGGATTTAAGCTCCGAACAGAACTATGTAGTTCATTTCACCTAATCACAGTTTTCATGTACTATGAAAGTTGAAGGTGGGGGGAACTGCAAATATTTCATGCTGTGAGAAGCTGAGAGAAGTTGCCAATTGTAGGAAATCTTCTTTGCATTGCTTTTAGCTTCCTGCTAGCTGCTAAACCCTATAAACCTTGGCAGGTGCAACCATTTTCCTGCCAGCTTTCCCTCTTCTGAATTAAGGAGAAGTACCTCATAGCAGTCAGTGTTCCAGCTTCGGAACAAATTGGTATAGGTTCGGCAAGGTGGCATGTAGGTACAATTCTACCTGTCAATCCCATGAGCCAGTTGGCAGCCACTGTCTGTTGGGAAAAGAGATTATTGCCTCCATAGGGAAGGCCTCCAAGCCTAACATTCAATGAGAGGGTTCTCATTGCTAACTAAAATTGATAAACTGGCAGAGAGCCTTCTAATTCTATAAGTCATTCCAGAAATGTTTGAAGATTTAAATATTGGCAGGCTTGAAAAGATGAAAAATGGTGGGCTCATTCAGCATGCATTACTGTTGCACGGTACTTTTTTATATATAAAAAAAACTACTTTAAAAACATTTGCTCTACTTTTAGAAAGCTATGCAATGTTTTAATATACCTTCAAATACATTTCAGGAAAAGGTTAAAATAGAAATATATGCGGTATATATAGGGCTTTTTCCAAGCAGTGTACATGAAGAACAGGGCACAACTGTAGGTCACATTTAATGGGTGACAGTGGAAATGAATGTTTGGAAATATCTCAAATACCTTCAGATTCCCAACTACATCATTCATGGCTTGAATGAAAAACTTGAAATTAAAATTTGGAATGCGAACTTTTAAAATTAGCGTGCTTGAGTTTTATGGGCTTTTCTTCCTTGTATTCTCTTTGGCTGGTATAAAAATGAAATCTCAAACGTTCAGCTGTAAAATACTACATACGATTGCATGTGAGCTATCAATCAGCACTAATTACTAATCCTCATAGCATGCCAATTGCCATTCATTTCAGCACTAATGCCCCTTGTAAGCCATTCTAGTCATGTGCAGCTCCCTTGCCCTGTGTTTACTGGACATAGTATGCTGCTTTAGCTGTGCCACAGAAAGAAGTCATAGATAGCTCAGTTGGTAAAGCATGAGACTGTTAATCTCAGGGTTGGGGGTTCAAGCCCATGCTGGACAAAAGATTCCTGAATTGCAGGGGCAGGGACTAGTTGACCCTCATGGTCCTTATCAACTCTATTATTCTATTATTCTACATGTGTGCCTCCTAAAGAGATCATCATCAGTGTTGGCTTTTAGCAGTGTTGATCACCAGTTCAGAAGAGAGCCAGAAGGAAAGGAACTGATTGCCAGAAACTGCAAAGGCTAGAAATGGAAACCTTCAGATTTGGCCCAATACATTTTTTAAAAACTAATTTTATATGATGCTTGATCGTCAAAACAAAAAACATAGCTAAGTAGAATTGCTGCCTGAGGCAAAGAACAAAATGGTGCCTGCTCCCATTCCAGGTACAAAACCCAACCAGGTGGGCAGCTGAATATTTGACACTGACAACAGGGCTGGGGACTCCACTCCAACTGGGGTCAGAAGTCTAGCTTAAAAGGGAAAGGGACCCTGACCACTAGGTCCAGTCGTGGCTGACTCTGGGGTTGTGGCGCTCATCTTGCTTTATTGGCCGAAGGAGCCGGCGTACAGCTTCCGGGTCATGTGGCCAGCATGACTAAGCCGCTTCTGGCGAACCAGAGCAGCGCACGGAAACGCCGTTTACCTTTCCCGCCGGAGCGGTACCTATTTATCTACTTGCACTTTGACGTGCTTTTGAACTGCTAGGTTGGCAGGAGCAGGGACCGAGCAACGGGAGCTCACCCTGTCGCGGGGATTTGAACCGCCGACCTTCTGATTGGCAAGTCCTAGGCTCTGTGGTTTAACCCACAATGCCACCCGCGTCCCTGCAGTCTAGCTTGGGGGGGGGGGGCTTATAAAGATCACATGACAAACAAAGCTCCATCCCCTCCCCACCCCTCAGCGTCTGCCCTCTTGCCACACGTCATGAGCTATGATTGTCAGAACTGCAACTAGGAACATGATCTGCAAGTGATATGGTTCCTAGTTTTTTACTGTGACCTACACACGCACACACACACAAACACACACACAGTGATTGGGACCTCCTGGACAGGAAGTGCTATAAAAGGCATCCTGACTGGACTAGCACCTTCGTCAATGACTTCTTGGCTCTGGCCTGTTCCTTGGCTCTCACCCCTGGCTTTGACTCCTGGGCTGAATTCCTAGTTTCCAGCTCCTGACTCAAATCTGACAGCAGTCTACATTTCAGCCTTGACAGAGGCTTTTGTTATAGGGAACATGCACAATCAAAACCATCATGGATTACTGCACACCCTGGGTGAAGGATGCAGAGGCTTTTGTAAGCCAGCACAGCAAGATGTTCTGTGGAAGAAAACCAGCTTCCATGAGTCAGTATTTATGGTGATGCTGGGCCAAAGTAAACAGCTCAGCTATTTTGATGAGTTTGAGAAGGAGAAGGTTTTTTTAAAAAAATAAAAAATGCTCCCTTCCCATCAAAGACTGACTTTAATCTTTTGGGGTGGGTGAATTCTAAGAATTTTTGTGGTGGGAACACGTTTGTCTCCAGCTCCACCACCACCAGCATGCAGGCTCCAACTATTAGCCTCAAAGCAATGCAGAGGGACGTGGGTGGCGCTGTGGTATAAACCACTGAGTCTTGGGCTTGCCGATCAAAAGGTTGGTGGTTTGAATCCCCGCAAAGGGGTGAGCTCCAGGTGCTCGGTCCCAGCTCCTGCCAACCTAGCTATTTGAAAGCATGCCAAGTGCAAGTAGATAAATAGGTACCGCTTCAGCGGGAAGGTAACCGGCGTTTCCGTGCAGTGCTCTGGTTTTGCCGGAAGCGGCCTAGTCATGCTGGCCACATGACCTGGGAAAACTGTCTGCGGACAAACATCGGCTCCCTCAGCCAGTAAAGCGAGATGAGTGCCGCAACCCCAGAGTCATTCGCGACTGGACTTAACTGTCAGGGGTCCTTTACCTTTACCTTTTTAATACAGTCCTTTGGCAGGTGGGAAGACCACCCCCGGTCTGTTAGCTTTGTCTGTTGTTTGGTCTGACTTGGCATTTTAGGGTGCAGTTCCGCCTTGTAAGGTATTCATGGTTTGTTTTATACTGCCCACTGCTTTTATGAGGGGTTTGTGCACTGCTGTGGAAAAAAAATCTATGTGGTATTTATTTATTTATTTATTTATGTATGTATGTATGTAAGGAAAAAAGGCCCACATAAACAGGCTATCAAGACACCAGGGGTCTCCAATACTCTCTTCTCCAAAGGAAACTGACATTATGAGTACTGTGATGAATGTCCCAGCACAGGGAAAAGGAAGATCATTAAAACAGTGATTGCAGTATGTCTAGCGATATGTTAGAGCAACACACACACACACACCCAAAAAACACAGTTTGCCCCCAGGGCGTAAGCCTGGGCAGTGTTTATGGAGGTCCTGGGCTGCCCAGATGATAGGATCACCCTCTCAGCCTCACTGAAGTAGTCCAAAGGAAAGCAGAGCAAGACGTTTGGCACCAGCTTGGCTGCAGGAGTTGCCAGAAGGAGGCGTAGAAGGCGCCATCCAACCATCTTAGGGACTTCACTCTGGATTTGTATAGGATTTACTCCTTAGCCTTTTCTTCCCCATAAGCTATCCCACAAGGAAAGTAGAGGTTAATGATTAGAGTTTTCCTCCCCCTAGATGGGCTACCCTCCAGTTTGACGAGCCCCATTTGCCCCTCACTTTCCTCTACAACACATGCAGAAACCAACTTCTTACCTTAACTATTGGCCCTTGTCTGCTCAATCTGCCAGAGCCTGTCTTCACATGCAGGGGAAGTCCCTAATTCACCAAAGGTTTGAGAGCCATTGGCTACCCTTCACCTGGTTTAGCTGGCGAGTCGAAGCCATTCCTGGGGTGTGGCCACTGTCACATGCTGACAGCTTCTAGGAGCCACAGGTGAGAGCTGAGTGCAGGGTGTGTGGACAAACAACCCCAGAAGCAGCACAATGTATCCCCCACAGAGGTATTACCCCTCCCCTAACACCCCATACACAGGGACGCAGGTGGTGCTGTGGGTTAAACCACAGAGCCTAGGGCTTGCCGATCAGAAGGTCGGCAGTTCGAATCCCCCATGACGGGGTGAGCTCCTGTTGCTCGGTCCCTGCTCCTGCCAACCTAGCAGTTCAAAAGCACATCAAAGTGCAAGTAGATAAATAGGTACCACTCCAACGGGAAGGAAAACGGCATTTCTATGCACTGCTCTGGTTCTCCAGAAGCGGCTTAGTCATGCTGGCCACATGACCCGGAAGCTCCCTTGGCCAGTAAAGTGAGATGAGCGCCGCAACCCCAGAGTCGGCCACGACTGGACTTAATGGTCAGGGGTCCCTTTACCTTTACCTTAACACCCCATATACCTTATATCCTAAAGACACCACAGTCTCCACTGTCCCTCATTCCAAACGAAACACAAACCCTGGGTAAGCACTGGGAACACCTGGAATGTTGCACCGCTCAGAGAGAGGGGTGGCATACAACACTACATTTCATAAAAACAACCCTGTACCAAGACTTCATAATCAGAATTTCTCCTTCATGTGCTCTGATCAAGTGTGTGTGTGTGTGTGTGTGTGTGTGTGTGTGTTTTATAATAAACCCAAACTCAGTGGTAATACTTTTGTCAACTGTTAATGTTTTGGAGCAATGCTGTTGAAATTCTGTTACTAAAGGAGGCATGGAGTACCAACACTTAGATACCTGGGGCACTCTGCAAAAATTAAGACTTAAAAAAAAAATCCTGCTTTTCAAAATGAAAGAAAATTACAAGCCTTTTGTCCTAATGACAGGGGAAGGGTTTTGCAAGCTTCTCGGCGTTCCCACCCCCCTAGTCCCAAATTTTTGCATAGCTGTGTTCCTGAATGCAGCGCCATTATTTTTAATGATATGTCAGGAATGGCTAAAAGAATTCTACGGAGCAGATCAAAAGACACAGTCTCTGAATTCCACTACATTTTCAGGTGGGGTTTAAGGGGTTAAACAACAACCAGTTTCAATAAAGCTCATTTGTACCGTCTGCTAATTTTGTTTTATTTTTATTTCGATGAAAGATAGAAATAGATTGCATCTTACAATAAAGGTTCAAACCACTCCCTTTTATTTGCCTTATAAATATATAGGGTGAAAACTCTAGTACAATATATTTTTTCCCACATGCCACTAACTGCAGATTCTTAATAGCTACATTCAAAATACTTTACACTTTTTTCCTGTTTCCTCCCCCCCCTCTCTCTCACACACACACACATACACACACACACACAAATCTTGTCCAATTATTTCTATTTTCCTGAAGTACGTAAGGTCAAATTGTTCTTTTCCTCCTTCCTTTTAGCGGGCTTTTGTGTCTGCCTGTCTGATCTGTGGCCTTTTGTAGCACTCTCGGACCATGACCCTGACAGTCATTATTTCGTCTTTTATCTTCATCTTCTTCTTTTTTTATTAGACTAGTCAGGCTTGATATTAGGCTTCCCAAAGATACTATCCATTACACTGTCAGCAAAGCAGGCTGCCTTAGTGGAGGCCAAGTGTCAACAGAAGGTGAGACAGAAAATCAGCCACAATCTAAAAGCTAATTACCCTGCCTAGAAGTTAATTAAATACTTGTTAGGAGCAGCAGGGTAGATCCTAATTAAACTTGTCTAATAACAGTACGCTGACATACCCTGACACTGGGAATTCCTACAGGGTTTAAATAATTGTACAAAGGGCAATAATACCTGTCACATCATGGTGTGCAGGCAAACCCTGAAGATGCACATTTTTTGCAGTATTTTCTGTACTAATTTGCCACATATTGTGCACTTCACATGTGTTTAATTTACACACATTTCAATTTCGATACCCTGGATTCCTCCCCCCCCCTCGCCCAAATTACTTTGGCTTCCCCCTTTTCCCCACTTTGCCTGAAGAGAAGACAGAAAGGAACAAATTCAAACTGAACCCACTGGCAGTAATACCAGGTAAAATTTGCTGTAACAAGTCATTATTAAATTGAATCTGTGGTTCTAGTTTTATCTCATGTAGGTAAGAGTGCAGAGCTTTCCTTTCCAAAAGCAGTAAGAAGCAAGAAATATGAGTACTGGTTAGCTTGCCTCCAACTGAAATGAACAGGGAAACTTTTCTGCACAGGGAGAGCCCATTGGTTCTCCCAGAATAAAAACAAGGAAGTGAATTGTGGCACCTTAAATACTACCAAATCTATTACAGAATAAGCTTTCACAGACAGTAATTTGGCAAAACAGTGTTTCACTGGACGACTTGCTAAGGGTAGATGAGCCCATTGCTGGTTAACATTGTCACAGTCTTACTCTGAGAATGCTCAGACTTCCCTAGTTGATAAGGGAAGGTTTTTCATCAGAAACAGGATTTTTGATGTAGATTCTCAGGAAAATGTACTTGCCAGCCAATTCTAAGCATTTTTTCCCTTGGTTTAAGTTCATTAAAGAGATACTGATATTTTCAACAAGAGATTTCAGAGCTTAACTTTTGTTGCCCTTAGAAAAGCTTTCTTTCATTTCCAAACAATGTACAGTGGTACCTCGGGTTACATGCACTTCAGGTTACATACGCTTCAGGTTACAGACTCCGCTAACCCAGAAATAGTGCTTCAGGTTAAGAACTTTGCTTCGGAATGAGAACAGAAATCATGCTCCGGTGGCACGGCGGCAGCGGGAGGCCCCATTAGCTAAAGTGGTGCTTCAGGTTAAGAACAGTTTCAGGTTAAGAACGGACCTCCGGAACGAATTAAATACTTAACCTGAGGTACCACTGTATTCAGCTTCTTTGGAGGGAAAGCATAAAGGGATTCCCTGTGCACAGCAGACATGTGATTCTGTGTCCTTGTGGTACCCAGGAGGCTTTGTCCCTTGTATAGAGATCTCAGATCTCATTTTTGGGAGACGTCTTGAGAGCAAGTGCTGGTTGGACCAGATTTTTTTTTTGTGATCTGTTGGCAGACCACAATAAAACTGTTTCAAACATGGTTGCCAACTTTACAGTAGCAGCTAAAAAAAACCCCTAATCTCAATTTTCTAAAGATGTCTGCTGTGGATGGCAAGGAGGGCCATCGGCAGTAGTATTTTGATGCTATTGTTAATCTTGGTTTGTATTGATAATTATTAGTGTCATCTACTCTTAGAGTTGTTATCAGTGCTATGTTTTGTCCCTGTTTCCTTTGTATTTGTCCTAGCATATGTCTAGGTTTGCTACTGTTTTGTGTTTGCAGGTACTATAAATTTGCATTTCAGCATTTTGCAATGGCCGTTGTGCCACAGACAAATAAAATTGTCAATTACATTCATGCTAAAACGTATGCAAAATAAGCACAATGATAATTCACAATAGCAGTAACTGAAAATGATACAATTTTTCCCTAGGATTGCTATGTTAATTAATACCTGTAGCAAGGGGGAAAGGCATTATCTCAATTTAATCCAGAGGTGATAGAATTGAACTTTGATTAGTCTGTCCCCCACTTGTTTCTTTGTTAAAAAATAGGCGCATTCAGGTCAGCAAGGGAGGCTGAGCTGTTCTCCTGCTAGTTTTTGAATATTGTGTTTCCTAATGTAAGATTTGTGTCTAGATTTGTATTCTGGTATCATTATTATTTTGCATAGAGCCTGGCCTGTTTGTCTTATGGAGAATGCAAAAGGGCATTGTTGACTGAAGATGACATAGTGTTGAAAGATGCTTTGGCTGACGTTATTAGCTAATAATTATGTTCCCAGAGTACAGACGGTCATAGAATTGGAATCTGGGTTGTTGCAGGGACTGGTCGCTATGTCCATGTCTCTGTTGTTGCTGCTGAGTATCAGTTTTAGATGCTCAGTTTTAGACACACAAGGACTAGGCTACCACATAGTTTAAATCACTAAATCAGGATACTAATCATACAGATAAATCACTCAGTGGAATGATGTCATATGTGGGGGTTTTTTAATATGATAATGAGAGCTAAAGCTATGTTTTAAATCAGGGATTAGGAACCTCAGGCCCAGAGGCTGAATGTGGCCCTCTAAATACCTATATCTGGCCATACCTTCTCATCTCCAGGCTAGCCTTCTCACCAGCCCTGCTCCACACCCTCCTTCAGTGATTTTGCCTGGCTGGAATGTGTCTTTCAATTGTGCCTCTTACTCCCCTGGATTAAAGACAGAGAGGAGAACATGTGTAGGAAACCGCAGACTTCTGCATGGCTGAAATACAGCCTACCAAGCAAAACTTAGTCTCACATGTTACTCCAACCATTTTTTCTCAGGCCACCTCCACCAATGTCACGTGGCCCCAAGACGTTTGCCCACAAAACAATATGTCCAAAATCTTAGACTAGATAGAATATATACATTTTGTGCGAGCGGCGAAACTCAGAGGTAACCCTTTCCGGTACTTCCGGGTCACCACGGGACGTAACCTGAAAGAACATAACATGAAGCAGACATAACATGAGGTATAACTGTACATTTAAAGCAGTACCATACCATTTTATGGGCTTCCCACCTGCCCAACAAATTCTGAGAACTGTAGTTTGTTAAGGGGACCGAGAGCTATTAGGAGACACACACACCACCTCCCAGCACTACCATTTGCAGACTTCCCAGGGAAGAGAGATTGATTGTTGACCCACTCTAGAAACTGTAGCTCTGTGAAGGAGGATGTGATCTCCTAACAATTCCCAGCACCCTTAACCAGCTACTGTACCCAGGATTCTTGTGGGAAGCCACGACTATTTAAAGTGGTATTACGTTGGGCCCGAAAAAGACCCAATATGGAGGCCACCTGGCCAAAATATTGGGAAATATTAGAAAAAGATGGAGACAATTGGAAATTGCAGAGTTTGGAGAAAATAAAGGATAAAGTGCGAGACTGGCTACATTACGCTCAGATTAAAGAAGTTTTTAAAAATGACAAGAAGTTAGGGTTCCAGGTGGAGAAATCGAAATTGGAAACAGAACTGTTAGAACCTAAGACTAAGGTACTCTCTAGAATGTATAACTTGCTGTTAAAATGGAATACCCAAGATGAAATGGTTAAGTTAGCTATAAGGTGGGCGCAGGACATTGGGCATAACATCATGTTTGAGGACTGGGAAAGGTTGTGGACTACTGGGTTGAACTTTACTGCATGTAATGCTTTGAAAGAAAATGTAATGAAAATGATTTACAGATGGTACATGACCCCAGTCAAACTTGCAAAAATATACCACCTGTCTGATAATAAATGTTGGAAATGTAAAGAAAGTGAAGGAACATTCTTTCACCTCTGGTGGACCTGCCCTAAAGTGAAGGCTTTCTGGGAAATGATATATAATGAACTGAAAAAGGTGTTTAAGTATACCTTCACTAAGAAACCAGAGGCCTTCCTTCTGGGTATTGTCGGCCAAGAGGTGGTAAAGAAGGATTGAACATTTCTTATGTATGCAACAACAGCAGCAAGGATACTCCTAGCGAAGCACTGGAAAACTCAAGATTTTCCCACACTGGAAGACTGGCAGATGCAACTGATAGACTATATGGAACTGGCCGAGATGACTGGCAGACTCCGAGACCTGGGAGAGGAGAGGACGGAAGAAGACTGGAAGAAATTCAAGATTTATTTACAAAAACATTGTAATTTGGCTGAATGTTAAGCAGGTTGCTAGATCATAAATAACTGAGCACCATTAAACTAGATAGAATTAGGAGGACAAGTGAGATTGAGAAAATATAAACCTTTTGGAGAACTATTAGACTACAAATTAAGTTCGTGGGACATAAGAATGTAAACAAGATGACAAATTGCTGGTAAAATTTATAATGATGAAAGTGGGAGCGGGAGACGTGAGGGAGTCCAAAGAAGTTGTGAAAATATGTTATGATATATGTTATACTGTGTGTTATCTATGTACCCATATCGAAAACCTTAATAAATATTTTATAAAAAAAATAAATAAAGTGGTATTACGTTGCTTTAAATGTATACTGTAAGTGGGGTCTGAGGCAGTGCCAGTGCAGTTGCTAGCATGCTGGGTAAATGTGAGAAACATAGGTACAAATCTCCGGTAAGCTATGAAATGGCAGGTGGGAGATCATTCCACTGCGCATTTCTTCATTCCACACCATATGGGTGGAGAAACCCACAGCGTAATCATGTCAAGACATGGAGTAAATTGTACTAGACATTGAGGCAGGTCCTTGAGGAACCAGACCCAGTGCTGCCATATTCAGACCCAATTTCTTATAGCATGCAATTGCACTCACTAGGTAGTCTTGAGCAAGTCAGTATCTCACACAGCCTAATTTACCTCACGGCGCATTGGGGGGGGGCGGGCGGTTGTCATGTGAAAGCACTGGTCCGAGCTGGCTATAAAAGCAACAAACTCGCTTGACCTTTTTTAAAATAATAAGAATAATAATGGAAACTTCCATCATAATAGGAAGACCAAATGCAAGGTAAAACAGTACTCCGTTATCTGTTTCTCATTTCCAGCTTTTCTGTATGAGATTTGTTTGTTTGTTTGTTTCCAAACTGAAAAACGCCACTGGCAATCGTTTAAAATAAATGTAGGTTTCCAGCAAACACAGCAATGCTTAAAAAAGAGAGAGAGAGAGTTTCTCTACAACAGCAGTTTTTTAGAACTGACATTTGACCAGGTTCTGTTTTTCAACTGAGTTGTCACACTGCCTTGCATGCGGGTTAATCCCCCATTGTGCCCATCTAGGCCACTGAAAAGAATGATGTCAATAACAAATATGCAATTGCTGATAAAGCTCATCTCTACTAGAACACCCCTGAGAGGCATTGTTGAATGCTGACGGGCTTTTACCAAGGCAAAAATGCTGAATGTCAGCTTTAAGAAAGAACTGGGATTCGAGCTTGTTATTGGACTCCCCTCCCCCATCCTTCCCAGATTTAGACAGATTTAGTTTTTGCCTTTCCTCCTTAATAACCTTGATGCACTGACCTTTCTTTGCTTTTTAGCCTTTTTACCGGAAACATGATACTGTGTGTTGTTGGTTTGTATGCATGACAAACTGTGTCACTGATGAGAAGATTCATCAACTATAATAAATACAAGTCTGGAGTATGGGCGGTAGACCTGGAAACAGTAAAACCCAAAGCACTATAGGCTTCTTTTACATCCTCTCCCTGAATGGCAAAGGATTAATGAAAAGATGTAAGCACTCTGATCTTTTCTGGCAGTACTATGGTAATAATCAATTAACCTTGGGAGATCAAATTGACAGGGCTTAAGTGTGAAGTTATTCAAAATGCCAGATTATCTGTGCAGATGGATGCACTTGTTGTAACCCTGAAGAGGAAACAGATATTTTGTCCTAAACCTAAGTTCTTCAAACAGTTTTATGGAGTGATCCTAAGCACACTGATTTGGAACGAAGCTCTACTGAAATCCATGCAAATGTTTTCAGGTAATGGATTTAAGGCTGGGAAATTCCAGAGAGGTTGCCTTGATGGTCTGTTTTAGCAAATATATATATATGTCTTATAGCACCTTAAAGGTAAAGGTAAAGGGACCCCTGACCATTAGGTCCAGTCGTGGCCGACTCTGGGGTTGCGGCACTCATCTCGCTTTATTGGCCAAGGGAGCCGGCATACAGCTTCCAGGTCATGTGGCCAGCATGACTAAGCCACTTCTGGCGAACCAGAGCAGCACATGGAAACGCCGTTTACCTTCCTGCCGAAGCAGTACCTATTTATCTACTTGCACTTTGACATGCTTTCAAACTGCTAGGTTGGCAGGAGCAGGGACTGGCCAATGGGAGCTCACCCCGTCACGGGGATCTGATCAGCAAGTCCTAGGCTCTGTGGTTTAACCCACAGTGCACCTTAAAGAATAACAAATATCCATTGTGGATCCTACTTTGCTAGATGTGTGAATTGATGCCTTATGCTTGTGGTTTATATAGGCACAAGGTTGTGATCCTATACACTCTTACCTGGGAGTAGGTCAGTTGAGCTTACTTCTAAGTAGACATGCATAGAATTGCACTGCAAGTCTCTTAAATTAGGGAGCTATATGCATTTAGGTACTGAAAGCCACCCACTTACAAGAGAGTGAGTTCCACAGCTGGAATTCTATCACAGAACAGGCCCTATTTTGGGTTACTGCTTTTCCTGCAGATCTGAATCCACAGGCAGGGTGATCTTGCATGAGGCATTCCTTCAAGTATCCTGGATCCAAGTGATTTAGGGCTTAAACACTAAGGTCAACACCTTAAATTGGACTACTAAACATATACCGTAAGTAGCCAGTGCGACATATTCAAAATCAGTATGGTATGACTCCTCCTCACTGCCTCTAGGGGTAGCATTTTGCATCTGCTGCAATTTCCAGACCAACTTAAAGTATCACGAACAGTAATCTTTTACAGAGATTACCAAAGCATGGATAACTATGGCTGGATTATCCTGATCCAGAAATGCCCAAAGTTGATGAACTACTTAGAGCTGTGTCATTGAAGTCACCTGGGCCTTCAGTGATCATGTAGCATCCCCAAGCTACATTCCTGATCCTTCAAAGGAAGTGTAACCCCATCTAGAACAGTCTGCTTCTCAAAATCCCAGACATAAAAGCTCCCTGTGCCTCCTCCATCTTGTCAGTGTTCATCTTCAACCTACTGGCCCTCATCCAGCCCACCAGTGCCTCCAGCACCTGCACTGCTTTATCTGATCGCAATCAATATAAGGAACAGAACTGAGTGTAAATGGCACATTACTCCAGATCCTTTAATGACCTCTCCCATCAGCTTCATATAGATGTAAAAGAGCACAGGAGATGATGTGGAGATCCCACAGCACAACTGCCATGGGGCCGAGCAGAAGTTCCCCAAACCTACTTTATGGAAATGGCCCTGAAAAGACATCCTACTCTGCAGCATTGCATATAGGTTGAAGAGCATCCAGCAGACTACCAGGAGCACAGGAGACAAGTCTTGCAAGCCCTTTCTGATCATGGAACACAACTAATCATGGAACGCTCAATCCCCAAGAGAGCGTCTGTTCCATAGGCAATCTGACAGTAAGAGCTGTTCGACAGTGGAATTTGCTGCCAAGGAGTGTGGTGGAGTCTCCTTCTTTGGAGGTCTTTAAGCAGAGGCTTGACAACCATATGTCAGGAGTGCTCTGATGGTGTTTCCTGCTTGGCTGGGGGTTGGACTCGATGGCCCTTGTGGTCTCTTCCAACTCTATGATTCTATGATTCAATCCATTTCCCCCCCCATGTGCAGATTGTAGACTATACTGTTCTTTGCATACAAACATGGACTCTTTTTTAAAAGAATAAAAATCCTTTCCCAAAGTAGTTGGGAAATCCAGGTAGTTGGCCCTCCAGTCAGATGGTTTAACATCTCTACGTTTACTTGCAAGCTTCAGTAATTCCAATCACTGCCTTGAATCTCAATTAATTAAGGTAACATCTAAACTTGTTGTCGCTCTTCATTTAATTTGGTTTTTTCCTTCAAAGTCCCATTACTAAGCCTCATGCACTTCTACACAAACAAGTATGGAGGCACATTCCATCAGGAAGGTGTCTCGTGTAATCCCTATCGAAATCAATGGAAGCTGGGTGAAAATCCCATCCATTTCACTGGGTCTTGTGTGAAGAACCTCTCTTTGATTTGCGACCCAGTTCAGATTTTTCTCCTTCTCTTTATCAACCTCCCAAATCTGTCCGTCTACTGACTGAAACAGCTGCCTAACATTGTTTCATGGTAGGCATACCTTCGTGAAGCTGGAATTCTGTTGCAAGATTTTGGGGCAGAGTAGCTTGTACTTGTATTCTTGTGGTGAAAATTGTTCATCTACAAGGCAAACTAATCCACATGAATGGCTTGTCACATGATTAACATTACACCATGTTAAGACATTTGTAGCACATTCGTGTCTACTCAGAACAAAGTGAGCCCTATTGAGTTCAATGGATCTTACTCCCATTGAAATGGGTATAGGATTGCAGGTTTCGTTGTTTTCTTCTAATACAGGGATGGGAAAAATTTGGCTCTCCAGATGTTGACAGATTACATCTCCCACCACAACTCCCAACTGTTCCCTGTGCTACTGGGACTGATGGAGCTGAAGTCCAGCAACATATAAAAAGCCACAGGTTTCCCCACCTCCCCCATACTTTAATTTCACAGTCAGGTAGACTGTTCTTAACAATTTTTCATAGCTGTTTCATTTTGAGATCACCTGATTAATCCACAAACCTGCGTCTTAGTCCTGTAAAACAGGCACAGTGGTGGCAAGATTCTAAACCCTTGAATAAGGGATACAGTGAAGTAAATTGTCAGAGAATTATTAATGAAAGAAAAAAAATGCTTAAAACAATAGGCATATTAAGCAAGAAAAATATATATCACACCATTGTACCCAAAGAATAACCAAAAATCTGCATTTAGGGTGAATGAATATGCCCTTTATGCAGCTGCTTGCGTTTATATAATTTATTTTGCTTCCAATATGAAGGTTGAGAAATGATTTGCAACTTGGGACAATTTTAGGTAAGGAAAGTGGCAGGTGTAGCAGAGGGGGAGAAGGAGGCCAATGAAATATTTCCAGGTTTTACTCCAAGGATTAAATGGGGGTAATTTTACCTTATCAGTGACATGAAAGAGTGTAAAAATGTTTTCTCAGTCTGGCTATAATAAACAAAGATAGTGTTTGTTCCCAGTGCAGTCCACACTAGGAACTCCAATCAGTGCCTATACTGCTGATGCAAGGATAGTTATCCAGTGTGTGTGTGTGTGTGTGTGTGTGTGTGTGTGTGTGTGTCTGTGTGTCTGTGTGTGTGTGTGTGTGTGATACCAATAGAATTGGCTGTTTCTTCCTTCGTTGTACAAGAGATGAAGACCGAGTGTAGAATAAAACAAGAGGCCTGCAACAGTCTGCCAGTTCCCACATCCTCATTACTGTGAGATCCAATCACTACATTATGATGGCAATCATTTCTCTCTCTCTCTCTCGAGACCCTACCCTGCTCAGACGTCAAACTTTTAAGCAATGGAATTCTTTCCCCTCTTTCAACCACCTTCCCCAAAGATCTGCACATTGTTCCTTTGTACGTGCGTGGCTATGTTTTATGAAACACCTCAATGTACAAAATTTGGAGCCTTTGCAGAGAGAACATTTTTTGTTGTTGTTGTTGCTTTTTTTAAGAGGCCGATTTCCCCTTATTTTGAAGTTGAGGGGGGGGAAGAAGCATTATATTTTACCTTCACAATACTTTTGGAATGGCTGAATATAGTGCAGCCTCGTTGCCCATATGCCATTCAGCTTCTGTCTGTCTTTTTGTTTACACTGGGAACACAATGGAAACCATAGTCCTTCCAATGCATCATTTATAAGTGTATTCTACCTCTGAATGTACAGACAGAACCGGCTGTGTGAATGAGCTCTGTGAATATTGCCAAGACACTGTGCTTTGTTCAGCATTATTCTTCACAATAGATACCACACTTTGGAAGTAATTTTTAAAAGGGAATCAAAATAGTGGTACTTTTAGCCTTTGTTTCTTTTATACCACACTGCATTCTCTGTCTCTCATTCAGCTGCTTCTATTATACTGACAAATTAAATAAACCACTCCATAGCTAAAGAGGTTTGGGCAGGCTGGGCTTGATACACTAGGCACTGGGGAAGTTGCACTAAACATTTATGCTGGGTTTTTTAAGCTCAGGGGGAAAATTTTTTGATCAACTAACATTAAAGCTTCTTTCTCTTTTTTCCCCTTTTTCTTTTTTGGGGGGGAGGGTGCAAAATTAAAAGGAGTACTTCAAAAATGTTGAGTTGATCTTCAGAACCAAGAGGTCTGGCATCTGGAGTCTTGAAAAGCTATGTGTGCAGGTAATGAGCTTGAGTTTTGCTTTTGATCTCTTTTCTTTCCCCCCCCAACCCTCCCTACTTCCCCATCTCCCCTTCCCAAGTGTTCAGCCTGCTAGAAATTCTCGTGTCTGTATTGGAGGGGGGGTTCCTTCTTCTGGCAAGGAGCATGGGATGCAAGACGCACGATCCTCCACTGCAAGCTGAAACGGATGAGCTGCTTCTTTAGGTACAGACAGGCTACTTTTTAAAAAAAAGTGCCGCAAAAGTTTCAGCCGGACCCAGAGCTTCAACCCCCCCACTCCGAACCAGCTCCTTCCATTTTCCCTCTGCTCCTCCATCCGCTGTGGGCACTTCTGTTTGCTGGGGTAACTTTTATTCGTTGACTGTAAGCAAAGAGGAAGGCGAGAGGATATTTTGGGGGCGCGCGAGGGGGGGGCGGCCGCTCCTTTTCCTCCCAATTTCTTTGCCTTTTCTCTTTCATTTTAAAGGGTTTGATTCTCGGAGCTGCTGAAGTCCGAGGTGGCAGAGCGTCGGAATTTCCCCTAGCATTTGGCCATTAGGCTGGGATTCAAACAGAACAGATTGTGGGGTTTGCGGGGGGGGGGGGGGGACACGGTTGGCAAGGAAAACCCGATCGCCTTCTCTCTGGGATGTGTGAAATGGCGTGTGTGTGTGTTTGCCAATAAGTTTGCAAAGGAACTTATTGCGTGTGTGTGTGTGTGTGTGTGTGTGTGTGTGTATACAAGCAGAAAAATGTACCAGATTAGTAATCAGCCATTGGTGCGCGGTCACGCCTGCGAGTTGAACACCCCCCCCCCGCTCCAAAGTCGTCGCGCCGGAAGAGAAGGGGAAGGATGGGGGGGTGTTGTTTATCACGGAATAACTGGGCACTGGGGGGGGGACTCCCTCCAAACTCCTTTCCACCCGCTGCGTCACGGCCATTAAATTTCCAAGCGTGAGCCTCTCTATCGTCGGTGCCCTCGCCCCCCCCCCCGCCGCCCACAAACCCCACTTTAAGCAAGCCGAAGAGGGTGAAGAGAAAAGGATGGAGGAGGAATTGTTGGGCTCAAAGAAGCCGCCAGGTTTCTCCAGGCAACTGAACTCCGGGGGGGGGGGAGAGATGAAGATAGAGATATAGCTATATAAAATAAAATATAATGACAGTGTCCTAAGGAAGCTTTGAAGATGGCAGGCGACGAATGAGACGAGCTTCATTGGAAATGCAAGGAGGGGCGAGCGGAGTGGGGGGGGACGCGCTGGTCCAGCAGAGATGCCCCCTCTGGCTTCTGAGTCAAGAGAGCACGGCAGGCAAAGGGGAATATTGAGCCAAAGCAGTTTGAAGAAAGCCATCAGGGCTCATCTTTTATTACTAAAGGAAGGGAGACCTTTTTTTGAGGGAAGGGAGGGAGCAGCTCAGGTGATTTCTCTCTCTCTCTTCCTCTCCTGTATTGTCTACAAACATCTGGAATCTGCCCCAAGAGAAATGCAACTGCTTTGTAGTTCTTGTTATTATTAATATTATTAGTGGGTAGTAATAATTAATAAAGTAAATAATGCTCTGTGCTTTTTTTAAGCACTCTCCCTTTCCCTCTCTCCCTATCCATAAAATGTCTCTTAGGTCCCGGGGGAGAAAAGAATGGGGCCGAGGGGCTCTGTGAGGGAAAAGCTGAAGGTCAGGGTTACCCACTGTGGCATGACTTTTAAGCTAAAGAGGGTTTTATGTCTCTTGTTGCCATGTCGAGTCTCATTTGGGCTGTATTATTCCAGAGGGGCTGGGCCTGCTCGTGACAGGAGAGGGGTTAAATGAGATTACAAGCTTTAGAGGTTGTCAGCAGCCACTGCTGCCTGGGGATGTTAAATCGTGATTTAATGGTCAGCTTTATCTCTATAGTATCAGAGGGAATCCGTTGTTTTCAGCAACTTAATTGGCACTGGGTTTTCAGGAGACTTCTGGTGGTGGCGGGTTGTTGTTGTTTTTTTCCCCCAACTAGGTGGTGGAGCTCAGTTGTTTTTCAATGCTGAATTATTTAAAGTGGCACAGTGCAAACTGGGAGGTTTCAGGGTTTGGGCAGTGAGGGAGTCTGGAGATGATTGGGGAAATAGATAAAGGTGGCTTATGCTTCATCTTACTTCTGCGAAGGGAGACCTGTCTACAAATGTAATGGGGAAGGGGGGAGAAATTCCCTTTTGTATTGCAGCGGGGCAGCAGTTGTCCCTTTCCAAATAAGCTACCATCTAGTTGCCTGTCCCTTTCCCCAACCTTTACTCCTTAAAAAGAATTTCTAAAGCTCCAAGTTTGGACTGACTCAGTCCGGGGCTTAAAAATAGACTCATATTTGAAGACTAACTGAACTGATTTTTAATGGGCTCTGGAGCAGAGCAGATAGCCCTGACTTGTTTTCTGAAATGGTGTCATGGATCAAACCTGCCTGGATACCATATCCTCCGGAAGACACGCTGCACATGTTCAGAGGCATTGTTTTCCTATACAGTATTTTATGACCCCGCATGCCCCAATGCTGTGCCTTTTGCACTGAGGTCAAGCCCCAAAGCTAAGCCCTACTTTAAATTAAGCCATGGCAGAGAGAGATTCCATTGCTGCGACCCCGTGTGTTGTAATATATTGATCTTTGTTATGCTATATAATAAAATTGTTTAAAGTCTATCTTCATCAGGTCATGACGTAGAACATTTAGGGGAGAGTTCACATGATATTCTAATTAACTGATTTGCAAGTTTAGAAGATAGGTATACTCTTAGTCTAGTATCTTTGGATGCTGTTCTCACAGTCACAGATCCTACAGATATTAAAGGCCCTAACTACTCACTACGTTCAAATGAGTATAAAGCAGGAGTAGGCAAACTAAGGCCCAGGGGCCAGATCCGGCCCAATCGCCTTCTCAAACCGGTCCAGGAATCAGTGTGTTTTCACATGAGTAGAATGTGTCCTTTTATTTAAAATGCATCTCTGGGTTATTTGTGGGGCCTGTCTGGTGTTTTTACTTGAGTAGAATGTGTGCTTTTATTTAAAATGCATCTCTGGGTTATTTGTGGGGCATAGGAATTCGTTCATTCCTCCCCCCCAAAAAATATAGTCCAGCCCACCACATGGTCTGAGGGGCGGTGGACCGGCCCCCCGCTGGAAAAGGTTGCTGACCCCTGGTATAAAGAAATGCCAATGTCTATGTTTAAAAAGGGGGTAGGGAAGGAACAGCTGTGGTAGGAGGGAGCAATTCTGAGTAAAGGAATAGCAGGAGGAAAGGGAAATGTAATGCTTTCCCACAAAATACTTATGACCTTCAAATTACCGTCCGACCCCCAATGCCTGTGCAAACACATGTCAGGATACCCCTGCAAGGAGGGCAATTTTAAGCATGTTAAAATGGCCAGTAGGCAAAGAATGAAGACCCACCCTCATTCTCAGCTCACAGCAGCTTTCTCCCCAAAGCTGCTGTTCTTTGCTCCATAGAATGCCACAAGCTCCACTGACTGTAACAAGGCTAATTCCCAGCATGGCTGACAGGAGAGAGAAGGGAAAGGGAGATTGAGGTGGGGGACAGGAAAGTCCCAGGCCACTGCAACCTTTATGAAAGATATATGCACACATATTGAAAGGCACCCCCTCCCTCCCGCTCCCTCGCTGTATTTTATGAATGAAAGGATGAGATGTGTGGGATTGGCCTAAAGGAATAATCTGACTCCCTTAAAATACAACCAAGCAGCTATGAATTAAAGGGGGGGAGGTTAAACAACAAAAAATGCACTTCCTATCAAGATTCAGATGCAGTGTGCAATCTGTGTTATGAAGAAGCGCAGTTGCAGCATTCTTCCTATGCTGAGGCTCAGAGGGAGGAGCAGAATTAATGGTTGTGTGTGTTTAATAGAGGGGGGTGGAAACACAGAAAACCTGCACAGAGGGGCAAAGAGAAAGAGAAAGAGAACGTGCTTTGTATGAAGCCAGGCATCGTATGCATTGTCTGTGTGGGAGTTAAGGGTCAGTCTGGAAAGTTCAGGATTAGTAAATTTAATATCCTGTCAAAATTCTTATGATAATGAATCCTGGCTGGCCTTCCTGGCTCAGTTGGCACAGCCGCTTTGATGCTGCGGCTCACGAGATAGTACTGCTAATTTATGAACAAGAAATTGCGCTGCATTGGCATGAGCTGAGCTGGTCAGATGAGAGGCTTGTTGATGGCCCTTTAAATTTGGTTTGAAGTTTGAGTGTGAGGTTGCTCGCTGAGCAAGGAAACACACAGGAGATATGAGGCATTTAATGTGATCTCCCAGGCACTGGAAGAGGCTGGTGAAGATATTTCTAGCTTTCTTTAAAATACTATGACTAAAATAATATAGGAAAATGAGCTTACACACACACAGTCCCCCTGCTAGTCTTCCCTTCATGACATAACATAGGGACATTGGGCAGCAGAGTCCGTCATCTGGGGCTGCATTTAGCCACATGATTATTCTAAAAGTGCAAAACTGAGTTATAATTACATAATTATGGCTAACTATTTATTTACTTAAATGTCCCACCCCACTCTTGCAAAAGTAATAATAATAATAATTCCAGGGCAGCTAACATCACATTATTAGAATACACATAGACTGATAGCTGCTTTTTATTTTTTTAAAAAAATCCATAGCTAAAATTATGTATCTTTCATAATATACAAAGTCTCCAAACCGAAGTGGTGTCCTGACTTCCTTTCCTCTTTTCTGCATTCTACATACAGACTGGATCTAAGCCTGGAAGTTCTGATCTTTGATAAAGGGAAACTACATAAGACTGTAATTCTGCAGTGACACTGAACCATCATAAGAAGGGTTAATGAGAGAATCCAGCCCTACCACCAGGAGCAGCAAGGTGGCTGCCTTAGGCAGCAGATTTCGGGTGTCCTTCCAATAATTTTGAAGGAAAATGTCGCCAATCCAGTTTAAATTCTTGAATTGCAGTGCTTCATCAGCCAGCCATCTTTTTTTTAGAAAACGCACTGAGTGTTTATTCCTTTATTGTAAATGGAGCCTTAAACTGTCCGCTGAGAAGTAAGTCCCATTGTATTCAATGGCGCTGACTCCCACGCAGGTAACTGGGTAAAGACTATGCAGTGCTACACTGCTATCCTAAGCATTTTTACTCAGAACTAAGTCCCAATGAGTTCAATAGGATCTACTCTCTGGTATGTTCCTGGTCATTCTCACAGTTTCCATGCTGCTGCTGCTACTGATGATGATGATGATGATATCCCGCCTTTCCCCCAGACAGTGACTCAAGACAACTTACAGCTAAAATTTCATTTCATTCCATTTATCTGTTGACGGTATACATGATCCATTCCCTCACACATTTTTTTTTCTTTACAGCAATTCTTTGAGGTAGGTTAGACTGAGAGGTTGTAATGGGCTCAAGGTGACCGGTTTATATGTGTATGTGTCATATATGTGTGCGGCGAGATCAAACATGGGAGAAGCTTCTGTCCCTATTTCAGATAAACGTTGGAGAGTTGCTATAAAGAAGCAGGCAAGCAACACCATTGTAGTCGAGCCAAAGGGAATGGGTTCAGACTGCAGACTAACCTGGGAGTAAGTTCAATTTCCGTATTTTTTGCTCTATAAGACTCACTTTTTCCCTCCTAAAAAGCAAGGGGAAGTGTGTGTGCGTCTTATGGAGCGAATGCAGGCTGCGCAGCTATCCCAGAAGCCAGAACAACAAGAGGGATTGCTGCTTTCACTGTGCAGTGATTCCTCTTGCTGTTCTGGCTTCTGAAATTCAGAATATTTTTTTTCTTCTTTTCCTCCTCCAAAAGCTAGGTGTGTCTTGTGGTCTGGTGCGTCTTATAGAGCAAAAAATACAGTGATTTGGTGAGATTTACTTCGGGGGGGGGGAACCTGCATTAAACTAAGCTGTTAGCACATTCACTTTGGGGTGTAAGTTCCACTGAATTTACTACAGCACTGGATTTAGGGCAGTGTGGGTGATTTCCCCCACAGGGCATCTAGCCAAAAGAATTTAAAAAAAAAAAGCCCACCTATATTTATACAGGTACTAACGGAGAAGATCCATAAAATAGCTGTACCAAAAGGAATTTTTGCAAAGATAAGAAATAATTAGGGAGAGGGGTGCCAAATTTCGTCCTTGTTCAGGAAGCCTTATTAACCGAAATCTGCCCCCGTTTACTGGGACCTGCTTCAAAATAAGTATGCATAGGATTGGGCTGTTTTTGGGGGGACAACAAATTCACCTGCCTTGCAGCTCTGCATGTTTGTTCAGAGGTAAGTCCCATATTGGCAATAATAGTCGCCGTCATCATTAACAAAGAGAAAGAGAAACAGCAAGCGATAGTATTTCTCAACCTTTATATTTCCAACATGGCTCTTCCAACCCACCCCCGCTACCCCCATCCCACCCAATAAGTTTAAAATGTAAGTCAAGGGTGTGGGAGAGCAATCCTTGCTAACAAATAAGGTTGCAACACATTACAAATTGCTGTGGCTCTTGCTGTCCTGATTTGGTAGTTTCCAAAGCCACTGGTATAATGTAAAAAAATACTGTTCCTAACTGAGAAATAAAGCGACAAAATAAAAAAGGAAAGTTCCTGTGCACTTTGTTCAAGGTTCTGCACCTCTCTAAGCAGCTGTCACATCCGTACATTATGGTACATTGAATCTGAATGAGGCTCTCCACATCAAAACCTTGCATCCATTATGATATCATCTCCTGCTCTAAGCTGTAATGCTTATTAATTCTGCACCCATACTCTCCAAGCTTCAGCAAATGTATTCCATCAGCCTAGCATTTAATTTAATTAGTACAGCTGGGCTCTCATTCTCCTTTCTGTGTCAGAGGTATTGTCAGCACGTTCTGCTATAACACAATTACTGATTGCTTTTAGATAGGCAGAAATATGATTAGGGTATTGGGTGACTGTATCATAAGCCTTATTAGATTCATTTGAAATCTGGAGATAAATAGGAAACTTTTATTTGCAGTGTAATGAGATTATGCTTATTAGGCCAAGGCCTCACAACCTTTTGCAAAGAACATAGTGTATTGCTAGGATTATACTCTGGAACCACACTTTTGCTCACAGCCTCTGAGCAATTTCTCTATGGCTTTGAGATTTAACTGTTGTGGCTCTGTGCACATTTGAAGATTGTTGTCTCTCTCTCTCTCTCTATCTATCTCTCAGCAGCTTTCCCCCTTCTGGCAGATAATCTGCAACTTTCATTATGTACAAAGAAGCTCTTCTTTAAATAAATAAATCAATAAATAAAACACCAAGGAGTTACAATAAGACATTTTGTTTGCTTGGAACTGACAAATAAAAGGTATTGGGGACACCCCTGAATTTATGCAACGTACAGAAACGTGGTATGTGTTTTTAAGTGTATGATCCAACGCGGGCTAGGAGAAGTTGGAGAAATACATACCTTGATCATGTAGCCGTTCTTCAAGACTAGCCAAATAAATCCATGTTAAAATGTCTGTGCTTTTATAGTATCTGCACGTGAGCCTTTCTGCGCAATGCATATTTAATTCAAAGTTTGCTGGGGTAAACAATTCACCATCCCTGTGCTGTTTTATATAGTCATTTTAAAATAACACCACTCTCATTTGGTCCATTATAATGCCTCTTATTTTGCAAATTTTTGAAATTTTAAGCAGGGAATATATTACCGCAATCCGTTTTTGTAAGGATTCCGAATTCTAATCATCTTAGGTACCAGTGGCACCCATGCAAAGCTTGAGAAGTACACAAATTTTAACAGTAACTATAATACATTTTGTTCTTTGACTTCAGTGGGGCTCATGCATGAATACCCTAAGTGCAATACTGCTGCCTTCTGAGGTTATCAGTGTCATTTCAGTTTCATCACTAGTTTCACAGGGTGTGTAGAATGTCTCCAAGTACAGATATATACTTCTTTTGTTCTCAGGACTTTAAAAGCTCTCATCACAGCAATGGTCCAAATGTAGCTGAAGACAGTCTGACCAAACTGCATTGAAACCAATGGCACGTTGCTTTTAATAGAACTTAATCATGACTAATTTTAGCTGGACAAAAATCTCTGTTTATTGTAAGGCCCTGGACCAATGCCATTATGCTGTGGAAAAAAAATTCACTATTTCCAGATTTCAGAAACTGTACAGGTGGTGTGGGTAGTGTTATAATTTTATAACGAAATGCAATAACGACTATTTCAGATAAAGGCTCACACTGGAGTACGATGTGTCCACTAGGAATGAAGGCATCTGAACAGTTTCAGTGATTTTTTTATATGTCCATTGATCATTGCATCAATAGGACTAAATTGGCTGAAATCCAGATTAGCAAATTAGTAGATCGTTTCTTCGCTCCCCAATTCCTTTGCAGCCTGAGTTTCCTGTAATCTAGCAAAATTACAGGAAACTTGGGCTGCAATCCTATACCAGTTTACCTAGAAGTAAGTCCCATCAAACTCAATGGGTGATAGTCAACTAAGTTTTAATCAGAGTAGACATTAAAATAAAAGAATATGCCTAAAGTAGGTCCATTCATTTTGAGTAAAGCTTTGATGAAAACCACCCAATGTTACATATTTCTTAGTAGACATTCATAGAATTGCACTGTAAAAATAAAAAATGGATCAATGTTTTAGATCTCTGTGAGCATCAAAGCTTAACACTTTTAATGACCTATGCTCTGTTTTGTCCTTTTGACATACTTTATGCAATGAGTTTAATCGTAACAGCAGCCTCTCAATGCTTCCTAGCTCTCTCAGTTGTTCATTTCCATTCTCTCTACAGCATGATAGAGACAATCATTATCCCTTAAAATGTATGCTTTCGAGATATTTTTTTCCTTAACAAAATTATAGGACATTATTTATTCTACAGCATTTTATGCCTGGTAATCTTGCTACCAGGTTTTGACAATGGCCTGAGGTTTTCTAGGCTGTTAAGATAGAAGGTTTCCCAACAGCAATACCTAGTGCCAGCCTGTAAAATTTTGCTGAGCTTCTGAAGGTTCAAATGTGAGTGAATCATTATTTAATATAAGGTTGTCTTATAGTTAAACACACAACATGGTATGCCAGAATCCCACAAGAATTATCACACCAAATCAGAAATATTCCTTTGCAGGCCCTTTAAGAAGCAACCTTCCTCATCCCCAGTCTTGTATTAAGAATTAATACAGATATAACTTTGATCCCTTTAGTGAAAGCAAACATTCAGAGGAATATATACATAGAATACTGTATTTGTGAATATTGTATATAAATATATAATGTCATACAAGTTTTTCCTTTTAAAAAGCAATCAAATGCTGCAAATTAAATACTGGTGTTATTAGATACAGGAACATGCATAGATGTGCGTATGTGAATGGCACTATTAAAAACAAATAGCCTAGCAGGCAGGTAGTTTTCTAGTATTTTTGAGCTATTGCATGGGATGGGAATTTCTGTCAGGCCCAGCTGAACTGAAATCGTTGAATTTATACATACATGTTTGTGACCATGAGAACACCATGAAACCCAGGGATGTTGCTCACAAGTAACCATCTGCTCCTATGCAGAGTTAGGCATGCCTAAACCCATTAAAATCAACAAGATTAGCTGCATCTACTCAGCATAGGATTGGGCTGCATGTGTTTTTAGGATTAAAATGTGAACATAGCTTAATCCTATTAATGATAACACTGGGATTAATGGGGTTGTGTTTTTTTTTAATCCAGCTACTTTTACTACTCTAAGTTATGGGTTAGTTGTCCAACAGCCTTTTGAACCTTTTTTTATTCTCCAAAAAGATGGGGGGGGGAGGGAGTAGTTCTCTGCTATACTTTTCATGCAAATAGATTTATTGTTTTTCTGTTACACTGTTTTAACAAGTGTTACACCTGCACGAACTGCCAGTGGTACCACTTATAAAGAGTAATGGAGCTATCGGCCCCACTCCATGTTTCAAACCACAAGCAAGTCTACCTCCACACCACACATTTAAAAACACATTTTAAGCACATGGCTTATGACCCACCCCCCCAAAAAAACACAATTCTGGGAGCTGCAGTTTACCTCTCACAGATGTACAATTTCCAGCACACTTAATAAATAGCGCTTCTCAGAATTCACACTCTGACCCCATCTATTGATCAGGGGAAATAGGACTTTGGGGTTGCATGAGTTAGGGGTGTGTGTATTTTTTTTTTTTTTATAGAGAGAGAACAGTGTAAACTGCCTTGAGGATAATTTGGATCGAAAGGCAAGATATAGATACATAAATAATATTGCTATAGTTACAAAGGATTTTTTAAAAAAACAAAAGCTAAGTATGCTTTTCAGCAGTTTAATCATGAATATAATTAAGAGTAGGCCTTCAAACCTTAAAGAGCTCTTTTCTCCTCACCCCTGAACCCAGACTTTTATAGTGGAAACGTTTCTAATTCCACATGAAGGCCTTCCACAGAAACACTTTCCTTTATCCTAATTTCCAAACTACCTGCTGGGGCACAGTTATGTGCCATGAGAGTTCAACTAGTGTGGCCTGAGAAATGCATTAATTAATGAAAGCCTCACACCCATCCCAATGTGAGCCCAAAAGACAAAACAGTTTCAAAAGGCTGCCCTGTTGTATCCCTACTCTGGTCTTGCCTTCCTCCAGTCAGAATCTGCTGGGCATATAATCATGACATCCAGCACAATTATTCCACCTATCCTCAGAGAAGATGCACCCAGAAATGGTGTTTCATCTTCTTAAAAAGAGTAAAATTCTGCGACAGTGGGTAGGTAAACGTCTGGGGGTAAGAGAAAATTGTGAACGTCTAATTTTAAAAAGTCCGCCTCAGCAACCATGTATGGGAAACACTTCCCTGAGCATTAAAACCTTGCATCACTACCATCCCAGCAGTCAATAAAGCAACAGTACTGTTTTCCATGCTGAAAGGGGAACAGCTGTAGTTTGGAGATAGAAGCCATACATTGGGTGCAAAAGGTTCCTGGCGTCTCCTGGCAGGACTGAGAAAAAACTTCCGTCTGGAGCTTCTACTTCTTGTCAATGTAAAGAATACACTGAGCTTAGATGAATCAATGGTGTGTCCATAGTATAAGGCAGCTCTAGAGATATACAAGCATTGAAGTACTTGCCAAATTTTGGCAGATTTGCCTCCAAACAGTATTAGTAAAGAAACCAAACACTGGATGTAGCTTGAGAGTTTTCAGGTCTAAGGTCATGCAAGAAAGGCAACATGAAAAGGCAAACACTGTCATTCATGCTGTATGTTGTGTTGTGGTTTTATGAATAAAGGGAGAACTTAAGTCTCGGGTGGGTGGGGGAATAAATATGGTGTTGCGTGATGCCGGTGACACGTTTATAGTCAAATTAAAACAAACAATTTTATCTTTGGCCTATTGTAAAAGAATTAGAATGCAACTGAAATAATAGCTGGCTCTCCTAAAGCTCATTAATTAAATGAAAGTGTAACTAATTGTTATATGTTTGTTTCATGTAGACTGAAAGGTAGAATCACAACAGATGTAATTAGAGTAATTATTACAGTCTGCATTTAATTCCGAACCCCCAGGGAATATTGAATTTTCATTCATGAAAACAATATTCCTGATTTTATTTTTATTTTAAAGACAATTTCGCCCAGCTTTCAATTACAGGTATGTTTTTGATAGTGTCATCTCAGATGACATCATGCCTTTTTGTTCTCTGTCAGTTGGTGACAGTGTTGGTTATTCAGAATGATGGCAATCAAAAGATAAATGCTAACTGAGAAGTGCTTCTTTTGCATTTCTCAACCCTAAATATGTGTGGCAATTATGTGCCTAAGAATTCCTGGATCTTCTGAGGGAAAATTTATATGAATTCACTTTACCCTTCTTAAATGTAGCACTGTATGATCTCATAGCAGAAAAAATGGATTCATATATATAATCTAAAATACATTGTGAAAGGCAACAGCACAGATAAATTTCCAGATTAAGTTGGACATGTGTCTGCGAAATCTTCCAGTCAGATACACATGCTTTAATCTGCTTAATCACAATATTAATCAACTAAAATTTATTTCAGGGACTAAATTTAGCAACTTGGTGGGAGGAAATTTTAATGAGGGGGATTATTTGATTATCTTTTGGAAGCTGTTTTGGACTGGGTATACTAGAATAGCAGGGAAAGGAAATATTAAAAGTATGGTAATGCCATCAAATACAAAAAATCAAAAATGACATTTGTTTAGCAAATTCTGCATTACCTTCAGAATCTCAAAAAACAACTATTTAGAAGTTTGGGTCACATGCAAATGTATGTCAATGTTAATAATTGGGTGATGAGTGGATATCATTGATCAACTTGATCATTTGGAAGCCTCACATGCAACACAATCTGCATAATCATTTCTGGATCTGCATAGTTTGATTTGGGCAAAATTATGACTCACGGAGTTGAGGCAGCCAGTGCACCTTTATCTAACCAAAGGTATTCTGGGGTAGACTTTGGTGAATAAAATTTGGTATAGAAGCATCTTTATATAATCCTAGAGGCAGAGATAAGTTAGAGGAGGCTCTTTCAGTGAGCTTTGACATCAGTTGCTTGCTTTTTTTGTTCACATAGGCTGAAGCAAAATATATATCCATGTGGGAAACAAGCTATTAAACCTCGGTGGCGCATAATAGCTATGGGGATGAAAACTATTGCTTGCTTTGAATATTCATGTATAGAGCAAAGTGTGATTATCTTTTGGGTATTAAGCCTTTTTGCTTTGGAAATGATTTCAGAGTAAACATAGCATAACAAACTTAATGGGGATGTAGGGAGTTGGTGTGCAGCAGTGGCTTGGCCATCATTTCTGAAGTCCTGTTGGCTCCTGCTGGCCAGAACAGGTAGGAATATTTTTTTCTTTTCCTGAGCTAGCTCCAGGCTGGCACAGCTGAGGGCGCCAAGGACCAGGCCCCTGAGGGATCCATGGGGGTTTGAATTCACCACCAAAATGACACGTTTTGGGCCTTTCCACTGGTTACTTCCAAGGGGAGAACTACCAGCTGTAGATTCCTGCTGGCCAAGAGGATGTGCCATCCTAGGTCCTCAAACCCCTGCAGGGCATCAACATTGGGGAGTTAAGATTGGAGCCTTATTTTTTTTAAAAAAAATAGAATTCTTACATTTTCTTATTTAATTGAAGTTGCAGGTGGAACATAGATTAGCTGCTAACACATATTAAATGTAATGTATGGAAATGTTGGAGTCTGCACTCGTACCCATACTCTTAAATAATTTTGGAAAGCCAATACACACAAGTACCTAACTTTTTACTTGGCCCTCCTGTTGCAGTCTAACAGCACTTGGAAGGTTTCACATTGGCTGTCGTTGACCTCAATGGCAGAACTGCGTCTTTGTCATTCTTGCAGTTTCTCCCCCTGATATTGATCCCTGTCCAATGTGGCTGGGCAAGAGGGTGTCCCATGTGTTCTGCTTTGCACAGGACCATCCTCTATTTTGCCCTGTCCAGGTCAGAGATGGCCAGAGACCATCTTCGCTGTGGGTCCTGGGATACCTGCTTCCTGCACCTTTTCCCACCTGGCCTGGGTGGGGCCTAGAATGATTTCAGCTACAAAAACTGAGGCTGTTGAACAGAATCTTGGGCTGGGATATAGTTTAGGTGAGGGCTGTTGCTGCTGCTGTTCATTTTTTTGTATCTTTATTTTGGATCTTATGATTTATGTGGGAAATGTTCAGTTTCGTTGTGTACTTCATGGTGTTTAGTTTATTGTTTATTACTACTTTTGTTATGTTTGTAGTTACGTAATTTTTCATATGTTGTAAGCTGTCTTTGGCATGGTTTTAAATTTGGAAAAGAGGCATACAAATAAATGATTGATTGATTGACTGATTGAAGTCTGGTTTAAAGATAAAGAAGCACATGAGGCAAGAGCAGGGCCTTTGAAGATACCCATGAAAAGTTAAGACCTAGACAGCAGACTGAGAAGGCAAAACTGTCACTGAACATGGTCTTACCTATTACAATAAAATATACTGTATTTCTATGAAAAATGTTTTTTTTCCAGATTTTTTAATCTCCAAGTATAGATTAGCATATGCAAATGCTATGCTAATCTGCATCCTCTTCTCTGTGTGAGATGCATTTCCTCTTTTTCAGCAACACATAAGTGGCCACCCTACTGGGGAATTCATGGTGAATTGCCCCTTAATTAGTTAGCTTCTGTTTCCTGCTCGGGGTAAGACTTAAATTATTGGCTTCTTTACATTATTTGTCCTTTTTTTTACAGCGAATTAACACTATTTCATTATAAAAGAAAGAAAAACAATGGAAGGGTTCAAATGATTAACCTCAACCACCATGGGGAGCAGAAAAGCTGTCTAATTAAGGGGCAATTCATCACTAATAGTCCCCCCACCACACTCAACCTTGGTTACACTGAACAGGAAGGGGGGGGAATAGCCAGAAGCTTTAAGGAGGAAAGTACTAATTAACAGTGCAGGAGATCTTTGCTGAGCAAAACATAGGTAAAGGTAAAGGTAAAGGGACCCCTGACCATTAGGTCCAGTCGTGACCGACTCTGGGGTTGCGGCGCTCATCTTGCTTTATTGGCCGAGGGAGCCAACGTACAGCTTCCGGGTCATGACTAAGCCGCTTCTGGTGAACCAGAGCAGTGCACGGAAATGCCGTTTACTTTCCCGCCGGAGCGGTACTTATTTATCTACTTGCACTTTGACGTGCTATTGAACTGCTAGGTTGGCAGGAGCAGGGACCGAGCAACGGGAGCTCACCCCATTGCGGGGATTCGAACCGCCGACCTTCTGATCGGCAAGTCCTAGGTTCTGTGGTTTAACCCACAACGCCACCCGCGTCCCTTTCAGCAAGACATGGGAAAGCACATTGCTGAGCATATTACATCTATATTAAGGGGTTGCATATTTGAATGATCTTGACAGCCATAAACACAGAAAACACTTGCGCACCTTGGAGCGATACAAACGCTTCCCAAGATGTTAGCTTTCCATGGGCAAGGCATTTGGAGGCAGTGTAGTCAGCCTCTCACCTGCATCCTGAAATGCTGTGGTTCTGAGAGAATTGTACCTCATCTTTTCCCTGGATGTTTGAACTGGCTCTAAGAAAGAATCTACGAGGGCATAAATGCAGGCTGCCTTTTTGCATAGAGCAGACAAACATGGCACCTTTCCCAAGGGGAAAACTAATTAGCCATGGGGTAAAAATGCCATAACATTAAGGCTCTTCAGACTTTTAAAACCTTTAACTAGACATGTATTTCCCTGCCATGAGAAACTGTTTACTTAGAATCCATAGATGATTGAGAAATGTCAGGAGTTTTGTTCTACTGTGACCAAAAAGAAAAAAGGGGGGGGAAAGGAGAGGGGGGAAAACATAGCTTTGGAACCACGCACTGTGCCTTTTGAAGCCAGTCCATACCTCATTATCCCCCCTCCAGTTTCAAAACAATGGAACAAGTTTAGGGCAAAAATTTAATGCTAAATCTTAAAATTCCTCGCATTTTTATTAATACGTGTCAAGACGTAATGCTACATAAAAAGAGGATTTTGCCTATTGATTTCTTTCAATACCAGCCAGGTTTGACATCTTGGTTTACACTGTTATTTGCAGCCATTTAAGTTCAGCAAATTTCAGCCGTAAGGGGCCACATTTGCATTTCATGATTAGCGTTTGGTGAATGCATTTTATACAGTCACACTGCTCCATGAAAACAGCAGTGGTATTGGCAGTATTAAAGTGGTTGGTAAGGATGCCTCTTCCCAGGCCACCACATAGCAACCACTATGTTTCTAAGGACAAATAGCTCCTTTCTAGCCTAAGCAACTGGATGAGAACATCAAAACATGTCTTGTACAAGCCCTCTAACACCCATTAGTGTTAGAAACTGTTACCTCAATCATGAATGACACAGCCCTAATTATTAAGGTAATTAGAAGTTATAACACTGGCAATATTAAAGGGAGAACTCCTAAAGCCCATTAACAATGTTACTTTAAGTGATCTGGCTGTGAACCGTTCAAATCTCTAATTACATTATATGTCTATCTTAAAGGGTGATGCAATTAAGTGATGGGAGAGGGAATTAATGTATAGTGACTACTGTACAACACTTGTAAGTACTATTTTCACAGAAAATCAGCTACAGTAATGTCATTATGTCATTTAAAGCTTTCTCTTTTTTACCCTTAAACTGTATACAGTATGGTGTTGAAAAGAATCCAGTTCTTAATACGTTTATATGTGTTTATGCACTGGCATAAATATTTCACCTATATGTACGTAACACATTTATGCCCACTGAAGTCTTGTATTCCTGGACCCAACATTTGCCATACCATCCAGTGGGTTTAACATTTGTGCAATCATTAGGTGAGGAAATGCAGGTATTTAACATTAAAGTTTTCCTCACATTACCTACAATTTTTTGTACCCAGGTGTTTCCTCTAAGCATGCCACTCACCTTGATCAATCTGCCTAAAAGAATACCATGAACCATATCTTACAATTTTGTTGGCATTTCCTGAATGTTGGAGTTTTGAAAGTGGGAAGTGCAGAGTTCAAAGTTAAAGAGTCCCAAAATTTTGTAGTGCACAGAACAAAAAACCATTAAACCATATGGGAATATTTTGCATACATATTTTACCCACACTGCAAAGCCCTACTTTTTCACATCATGAAAAACAAGTTCACCTATTTTTATCCATCAATCTCCAGTGCACCTCTACCTATCAACACAAATGTTCTAATATATTCCAGCTTTCTATCTCATGCACTCTCCAGTCCTCTCATTCCCTCACCAGCCTTCTCAATGTATTGTGCATGACTGCATGTGTCCTAGCATGACCCATTTTTAGCTGAGGACACTACTGGCCACACAGCCTCCATATCCTCTGTCTCCTCCTCCTCAGCTTGGATTGAGACACAACTGCCTCTGGCTACATGCCTCTACTTATTGGTTAAAAGGGAAGCTAAGAAGGTAAATGAGTCCATTTGAGCCCATGGGCCATGGCTCTGTGGTTTAAACCACTGAGTCTCTTGGGCTTGTTGATCAGAAGGTCGGCAGTTCGAATCCCCACGACAGGGTGAGCTCCCGTTGCTCTGTCCCAGCTCCTGCCAACCTAGCAGTTCGAAAGCATGCCAGTGCAAGTAGATAAATAGGTACCACTGTGGCGGGAAGGTAAACGGCATTTCCGTGCGCTCTGGCACTCGCCAAGGTCCTCTGTGCACCAGAAGCGGTTTAGTCATGCTGGCCACATGACCCAGAAAACTGTCTGAGGACAAATGCCGGCTCCCTTGGGCTGAAAGCAAAATGAGTGCCACAACCCCATAGTCGCCTTTGACTGGACTTAACCGTCCAGGGGTCTTTTACCTTTAGCTACCAAATGAACCATACAACTCCCCCAAAATATCAAAATATTTTAAACACTAAAATATAAATGGAAGGACACATACAACACTCCTTGTACTATATTCTTCAGAGTACTTCCAAAACTTGGATGGAATACATCACATGATATATATTTTTGCTCTCAATTGATACTAGTATTTTGTCCTTTTGTAACCGTACAGACACTAGTTGTCAGGAAATAAGAATATTTGTGGAAATGATTAAGTGAACAAGCAGAACAACCCTAGAATAGTATTCATACTGTGTAGGATGAAACCCATACTCTTTCAAATATATTACATTATTCGTTAACGGGAACAAAACCACTTCTCTAAAAAAAATTTTTTAAACCTTTTGAACACATTAAATAACCAGCTAAAATGGCAATGTAAGCATGATCTGAATACAGTTACTAATAGCAAAAACCAACCAACCAACCTTAGGGTCCCTTCTACAATTCTGTGATCAAAGCAAATCGAGCACAGCCCTTCCATTCTCAAGATGCCCACACCTGCCTGTCGTCGTCTTCTCATTTATCAAAGTCAAAATAACTATTTAGAGACATCTTAAATTCTGTAATCAAATTCTTCAGTGCCATAGAGTCAATGGCATTGATCAGGCATAGGCAAACTCCAGCCCTCCAGATGTTTGAGACTACAATTCCCATCATCCCTAGCTAACAAGACCAGTGGTCAGCGATGGTGGGAATTGTAGTCCCAAACATCTAGAGGGCCAGAGTTTGCCTATGCCTGGCATAGATCATCACCTCAGTCGAGAAACAGAACTGCACCTCCATGCAGAGAATTGGTCATCATGGGTGCTGCAGATGTGGAAACAGCTTTCATAATATTATTCTTTAGAAGCAGCTGTATTTCTGGGGAACTCACCCGTTCTCCACATTCAGTGACTATTCTTCGAATAAATAAAGCTTATTTACAAGGTATGTATATCAAAAGCACAAATCCCTTTGCTTTCTTAAGAAGAGGTGGTGATAACTTCTCCCCTCTTCTACTGAAATCTGAAGCAGTGCCCCCCAGATCATCTCTCTTTTTTAAAAACAAAAAACAAAAAAACCCAAAGCCTGGAATTTCCAAACAAAAACTTTGCCAGGATGATGTAAATGGGCCCTGAAGTGATTGTAATTATAATTTGTGTCCATTTTTCATGCCCCCTCTACATTACCAGAATAACATTGAGGGAAATCAGTATAAATGAAAATCAGGCCCTTTGAAATCAGAGCTTGGAAAACAGCCAAATCTATAAATATAAAAGAAAATGTGTTATCATCATTTCTCATATATCATCTAATTTTAGACTAGCAGTCCACTTCTCACTTTTTCCCCCTGGAATTTTTTTATGAATAGTTTTAGATGTTATGTAGTGTGTGTGTATATGTCTATACATATATATATATATATATATATATATATATATATATATATATATATATATATATTCAGGACAGTTAACTAATAGTTTCTAGACTGATGACACAAGTGCATACTTATGACTTAAGAAAGCAATAATTGAAATTGACACTGGAAATGACCAGTTTTTATTCTGTAATAGCCTGTGCTAATGTATGCATCCTCTAAAATGTGTTTTGTTGGATTGATCAATGAATTTTGGCCTGGGTGCAGTATTAGTGTGAACCAGTAACACTTTAACCAATACACACACACACACACACACACACACACACACAGAGAGAGAGAGAGAGAGAGAGAGAGAGAGAAACAATTGGCAGGGAAAAAAATATTCAAGTAAACTATGATCCAAAGTAGGCCAATGCATAAAATGGGCCTTTGAGAACTTCAGTTCAGTCATACTAGATTGCTACAAGAATTGTTGATGCTTAAATTAATTAAGTATTATTATTAATTGTGGTTGTTACAAATAGTCCATGCTTCTATCAGTCATTCCCAAGGCAGTTAACAACAATAAGATACCCCAAAAAAATAAGGCAGGGAAACTTTAGGGTTAAAAAAACACAAGCAATGAATTCGATAGCATTAAAACATGACAAATGAGGAGGAAAAATACAATAGACAGTAGTGGGGAGATGAAACAATCTTCCTTGCCAATGACCTACAGTTTTCACCCAGTGACAGACAGCCAACTAGGACAGTGCAAAGTGAGCCTTTCTCGTGAGAGAATTCCACCGTCCAGAGGAAGCCACTGAAAAAGCCCTCTTCTTACTGCCAAAACAGCTCTGCAAGTGGTAGGACACACACAACAGAACCTCTCTTTAATGGTAGGCTCATATGGAAGCAAGCAGTTCTTCAGGCATTCCAGTCCTAAAATGTTTTTTATGATCCTAAAGGTCATAGCTACTACTTTGAACTGTACCTGGAAGCAAAGTGGAAGCCAATGTAGTTTCTCCTAACAACATTCCCCTACCCCCCACCCCCATGCCAGAGTCTGTATCTAAGCCTTAGTTCTTCATCTGTAAAATAGTTTTGATGAGTAGCCTTGGGCATCTCAAAAATAGGGATAATTGTGAGCTTGCTCACCAGATTGTTGGGAGGACAAAAGAAGTTAAGCACTTTGTACAATAAAGCATTCTGTGCCACTACTTATAAAAGATAGCTAACATTTTAGGCATTATCAAAGCAACACTGTTTGCCAACTGATTAGTCTGACGTGGGTTTGTGACCCAAGCAAATTGTGATGTCCTCTCTTTCCCTGTTCTTAGAATAATAGCCAATCCTATGTGTGCTTAATCTGAAGTTCAATGGGACTGACTAGAAGTGAGTGCAAATAGGATGCAAGCCTTAAGTACATATTACTTGGCTGCACTGCAATATCTGGAGAAGTGTGAAATTTAAGGATGCCTGCATTTCCATTCATATGTTGTTTCAGAAAGTGTGGAATGAATTTGGTAAGTTTGCCTTTAAATGGGAACTGAATTCAGCTTCCGGGTCGGCGCCATCGCCGAATGGCGGGCTCCTTCCGAGCTCCGGAGGGAGCCTGCTCGGCAGGGGCTGGGTCCTACCGCACCGGCGATGCGGGGACCCTCAAAAACCACGGCCAGAGTGAGGCCGTGGACATGGAGACTCGGCTGGCACCGTTAGCGCCATCCCGGCTCGTGAAGAGCCTTTTTAAAGGCTACGGATCGGGCGCCGGGGAGAAGCGTGGTGCTTTGAGTTCTCTGCTATCCCTGCCGAGCGCAGCCGCAAGCCATCCGGCGGAGAGCGCTGGCTTCTTCTATTGAAAATCTGGACCTAAAAGAACCCGTGAGTAATTGGACTATGGATTAAAAAAAAGAGGGATAAATTTTTAAAAATCTGGAGCGAACGGGGGAGGTGGAAAAAAGGAAGTCAGCCTACCCCTCAATTGTAGAAGAGCTAAAACAAAGGATTTAACGACTAAGATCGAGCGTATCTTTATCTTCATGAATTGGCAACTTTGCGAGGGAAAATTATAAGTCTGTGCTGGAGGAGAAAAGTGGAATTTGTATCAAAAAAAACAACCCCCCCCCCCGAATCCCTGGAGCGATCCGTGAAACTACCTGGGAAAGAGCATCGGGAGTTTTGACAGCTGTCAAAGGCTGTCAAAATGGAAGAATAAAGCAGGGACTTCGTTTTGAGGACTTTGCCGGTTAAATTGTATATAAATTGTTTCAAATAAGGATTTATAAACTAGTTGGACTAATGGATTTGATTTGGAAGGGAACTCAGTTACTGCGATCCACCTAGAGGAGCTGAGCGACACTGCATGTGTTTTTTTCAGGAAACCTGAACAGTTGTAACTTTTAATCTCCTGGGAACTGCAGAAATGGAACATTGTTTTGTCTACAGAGGGCTACAAACTACAGGAAACAATGGACTTTTCAGTTGGAAAACGAAAGGGACATGACGCTTTGCTTCTGAACAACAAGCCTCTGCAGAAAATAAGAAGGTCATGGAAAAAGAACATTTTTGCGGGAAAATAGGGAAATAGAAGGAAGAGAGAGAATGACAAGAATATGGAAACATCATGAACTGGACAGAGTTGGGAACATTTGGGACATTCAGATTTGACAAGCTTATGGAAATTAAATGGGAGTTTTTTACTCCTGGATAGAAAAATCTGGAGAGAAAAAATGGGCCCCTTTTTGAGACAGACTCCTTCCAAGATTGGACATTTGTAATTAAATATGACTGGCAAACTACTAGAGGGATATGGATGAAGCGGGTAGGCACCTCAGGAAGACACTAGGAGGAAGGGATAGAAGGAACACAACAGGGAAAGGGGGGAGGGAAATTTGGAATCCAAAGGTTGTAAAATTATTTTCTATCTTTATATCTTTTTTTCTTTCTTTATAAAATTTTGAAAGGGGGAACTCGTGGAAGGGAAAAAATCGATCTTAGGGGATGGGAATTTGGAAAAATTGGGTTATTGATGCTAAGTGAGTTATGGGATAAAAACTTGTTGAACTTAATTGCTTATTCGGAAGATTTGGAACACAACTGGGGGTGGGAAGGGGAAGTCCTGGTTTTGGTTTTGGAAGAAAGTGTATGAATTGGATCTAATTTGTTTTTAATTTGGAAAACTTTAATAAAAATTATATTAAAAAAATAAAATAAATGGGAACTGAATTCAATTTCTCCCTAGTGCAAAGCGACCAAATCTACACTTTTCGAAACATCTGAACTGAAACGTAGGCATCGTTGAAATTGACACTTCCCCAAATATTGCAATGCAGCCAAGTAAGGTGTGCAAACATGCACATATTAGGGATAAAGTGTGCATTAAACTGCATATGTTGGTGGAGAAAATGTACAAAATTGCATTATATTAAACGGAAGTGCTTTGCAAAAATAAATGTGTGTGTATTAGGAAGAAATTGCTCTAAAATGGTGATGAACTCTCATGAGGACTTTAAAAACAACTCAAGCTGATGTGTAAGTGAAAGAAACTCATCCCTAACTTTTTGCCAGAATTGCATATGGAAATACAGTGGTACCTCGGGATAAGTACTTAATTCGTTCCAGAGGTCTGTTCTTAACCTGAAACTGTTCTTAACCTGAAGTACCACTTTAGCTAATGGGGCCTCCTGCTGCTGCTGTGCCGCCGGAGCACGATTTCTGTTCTCATCTTGAGGCAAAGTTCTTAACCTGAAGCACTATTTCTGGGTTAGTGGAGTCTGTAACCTGAAGCATATGTAACCTGAAGCGTATGTAACCCGAGGTACCACTGTATATGTGGTGGCAGCAGTGCCTGCTGAAAATGACAAACATACATCTCTTCTCAAATCCACCATCCCTGCTGCCCTGAGAAATGTGCAGCATTTTCAAAGTACCACATGATGACAATATCACCCAGATTCCCCCCCCCCCCCATGTTCCATTTCATTACCAATCAGTCTTGGAGATAGGGAATCTCCATGTGATGACATAATGATTTGTTTTCTTACATGGAATCAAGGAGAAGGGAAGAAGAGGTGGGACTTTCTCCTGTAAGGACCATGTTCCTGCCTAAGTCTTCTTCACATGTCACTGATGTTGGGAGTTGGGGGAATTGAGAAAGCGTGAAAGATAAATCAAATGAAAGCTTTAGCTGTTGCCCAGTTATATCTGTCACTGTGAATTTTCAGTGCTGTGTAATACCCTGACCATTCATTGGTGTGCTGAGTTTCTGGAGGCTGAAGCAAAAGTACTGAACTCACCAACATTCATTTATTCATGTGTAAATGTTAGGATGCCTGGTTTATATTTTCCACATAAAAGCTCCGCAACTTTATTAGCTGCCAAAAGGTAGTTATTAAGGTCAAAGACTGGGATTCATCATAGTAAGTATAGTTATTTGCTTCAGACATTTATGCAGTACCTCAGCAGCAGCCCTGACAGTACCATGCAATTTATTTGTATTAAGACAAATCTAAGAACTGTATTCACACCTGCCCTGAATGCAGCTCTCTGGGACGCCTCTTGGCCAAAATCACCAATGACATAAATGGAGGCATGTTAAGATACTTATTGTTCAGGAAACATGCAGCATTGGGCATTCTAAGGGACTATAGGGAGGGGTGTAAAAAGTCCTTCAAAGTCAAGGCGGGGACTATGAGACTTCAAGTGTGTTTATGGCAAGAATAGCTGGCTCTATGGCAGAATTAGAAAATGTGGTGACATTCGACTGCAACTCCCATTGTTGTTGTTGTTTAGTTGTTTAGTCGTGTCCGACTCTTCGTGACCCCATGGACCAGAGCACGCCAGGCACTCCTGTCTTCCACTGCCTCCCGCCGTTTGGTCAAACTCATGCTGGTAGCTTCGAGAACACTATCCAACCATCTCGTCCTCTGTCGTCCCCTTCTCCTTGTGCCCTCCATCTTTCCCAGCATCAGGGTCTTTTCCAGGGAGTCTTCTCTTCTCATGAGGTGGCCAAAGTATTGGCGCCTCAGCTTCACGATCTGTCCTTCCAGTGAGCACTCAGGGCTGATTTCCTTCAGAATGGATAGGTTTGATCTTCTTGCAGTCCATGGGACTCTCAAGAGTCTCCTCCAGCACCATAATTCAAAAGCATCAATTCTTCGGCGATCAGCCTTCTTTATGGTTCAGCTCTCACTTCCATACATCACTACTCCCTTTACCCCAGACCAGTTGCCATGGGAATTGTAGTCCAACATCTGGAGAGCACTATGTTGGCTACCCCTAATCTAGGGAATTATCTAGACAATGGATTCAATGCATTTGGGCAGCCTTTGCAGTCCAAATGCAAAAAACAATACAGTGACACAAGGTTCACAGATAAAGAAGGAAATGTCCTTGCTGCAAAGGAGGAGGAGTACTCCTGCTATGTCCCCTCCCTTTTTAAAAGCTAAGCAGCATGCAGGTTTCATTAGCACACTAAAGAGGCATTTGGCTTGCCAAGAGGGGACTCCCAAAGCAGTTGAAGCTGAATAGTATTAAAGTGAAGTCTGGAGGGAAGGTTTTTACCAGTTTCAAAGGAGGAGGGAGAAAAGTCTCAAAAGCAAAGCTTAAAAACCATCTTGGTGGTTCCCAAACTCTTTCCCCTATGGACCACTTTTTGATAATATTGAACCAGTTAATATTTATTCTGCCTGTTTTGGCAATTGTAATGTGCTGTGCAGGATGCTGTATGGTTTTAACTGCATTTTGATTGCTTCTTTTATTTCTAACGTATTGCATTTTCTCGCATCACAATTTAAATTCCATGAATTCAAATGAAATACAACATAAAAAATAAGCAATAAAATGCAATCAAAGATCAATATGAATATTCAGTGCAAAGGATGTGTATCTTCAACCACAAATCCACAGGCATGTCATGGACCATCTCAGTGGAGCTTGCAAGTCCACAGACCACAGTTGTGGAACTCCTGAACTAGTTGCCAAAGATAAAAGTGACAAAAGGCTTCTCAGGATAAACCTTACAAGGAGGTAGGGCGAGATAACCCACTTTTATGCCAATCGGTTCAAATGCATTGCTTAAAACCACCAGGCATCACAATATAGAAAAATGAAACAGAAGGGAGATAGACATAAAATAACAAGTACATATATTCCTGCTGTATATGGCAGGGAAAGTGATTTTTTTATATATATTACTGATAATTGTTCAATATAATATTAAATAGTACATTAGTCAATACAGGTGGCATTTAACATTGTGCTAATATGATCATTCAGTCAGCACAAGCTGACTGCTTGCCAGACAAAACTATATCCCCTGCCTTCCCCTTGTGTGCTGTTCTGGGGGTTCTTCCACCCCTCCAGAGCAGATTTGGCGGACACAGGGGGGAGAGAGAGGGGGGAAAGCCCCATTGTGTTAGTGGAGGTCGTTCTGCTGACTTCTGCTATCTCACCGGGCTAGCTGAATGCAGCCTTATGTATCATGTATTTTCTACAGGCCTGGCCCACACAGAATTTGATTTGCTTGTAGATAAGCTTTTGCACAATTACATAATTCTACTTATGCATCTCTCTGTGAGAACTAAACACAATGTAATTTTCTTCCAGGTAAACTTGCATACGATTGATCTGTGAATTGGTTTAATCAGTCGATTAATCAACTAAAACCTTGACTTGATTAACTGTGATTTACGGGACCGTGAATTCAGTGTCTTTCACTTTTTTTCAGATTGTGTCTTATTGCAACAAGGAATGAAAAAGAAAACATTAAAGATGACTCAGATAAATCTAACAGTGCAATAAAAATATGCTATTTTGCATATCCTTCAACATCTCAGATACACCTAGAGTGAGATAATATTCAAATATCTTTACATATACATTAATAGACAAAAATATTTATATATATTCAACAAGCCTAGAAATTATTTGTTCCAGGTTAGCGTTCTCAAGCCCTTAACAACTTTCTAGCACAGCAGCAATAAGAGACAATGTAACCATTTTCCAATACATTCCTGTTCATTTTAATAGCATGTGCTCTCAATAAAACACTCACATGTTATATTGTTTTGTTTTTCTGGTGCACACAGTGAAAATTAAGAGTGTGTGTGTGTGTGTGTGTGTGTGTGTGTGAGAGAGAGAGAGAGAGAGAGAGAGAGAGAGAGAGAGAGAGAGAGAGAGAGAGAAAACACATATCTGAGAAGTTTTGCCCCTGGAATAGCTTCCCAGTGTATTCATAAGGCTCACAATGAACCACAAGAAAATACCTATCAGTGTGAAATGCTTTGAATATTGGAAAGTGCTAAGTGTTCTTATCATCATACATCCACCAGAAAAAAATCATTTTCGCCCTAATGAATAGATTTGGGGAATACACCTGGTAAGAGCTCCCTTACAATTAAAATGTTTACACAGGTAATCTTCCTGCCGTTTTGAGTTTCAGTTTTCATTTGGCCATTGCTGTTTTGCCAGGGTTAGATGTGGTTTAAGTGATACCTATGAGCAAATCGTTGTATCTCAGCCGAAGAAAATGACATTTGGAATCTGACCACTTTACTAAACCACTCGCCACATCTAAGATTGAGATGATGAAAGACTCTTCCCTGGGTGCCTGCTCAAAGGTTGTCTCGGTAAGGCTGAAAGACACCCCACAGGAGCTTGAGGAATTCCCACTAATCGTATCCAAGTGGGAGTGAATGACCTGAGAGAAGGGTCAATAGAATCAGGATTGACTTCAGGGTCCCAAAAAGAAACATGAAACAGGAATTGACACAGATCATTCTCCTGGGGAATCTTCAAGTCCCAGTGTAAATGTCAAGTCAAAATCAAGTTTATTTGCTTAGGTTTAAACAACAGTTTGAAAGGCCTGTCTCAAAAGCCATCGGGGGTTTAACATTTAATTAAACCTCCGAAAGCCCAGTCGCAACCACCTCTTGCTACGTATCCAGCAAATTGTTTTCAGTATAAATGTGTGTATAACATGGTAACTTAAACGTATGATAAATTTAAAAAGAATCAGATCCCCTAATTATAAAAAAGTAAAAAATTCAGCTTTCTGAATAATCATTTTCAGAAGCTGCTGAAGAATATTTTCGAGAATATTTTCCTTTCTGCTTGTTTTGTCTATGATGCATTTATATATCGAAGAACAGAGCATTATCCAGATTTAAACAGCTGCAACACCTGCACAGTTTGACCTGGACTTTCACTGATGCCATTGCTTAAATGGCACCTGAGAATTTGTATTAGTAGATGAACTTGATGCACAAGCACTCTCAACCTACTACTGGACAATCTGTGGGGCAGGGTGTCCCAGGGTATCAGGTATTTTAATTGCCCTTCCTGTTCCCTTAAGGGACGCGGGTAGTGCTGTGGGTTAAACCACAGAGCCTAGGGCTTGCCGATCAGAAGGTCGGCAGTTCGAATCCCGGCGATGGGGTGAGCTCCCGTTGCTCGGTCCCTGCTCCTCCCAACCTAGCAGTTCGAAAGCACGTCAAAGTGCAAGTAGATAAATAGGTACCACTCCGGCAGGAAGGTAAACGGCGTTTCCGTACGCTGCTCTGGTTCGCCAGAAGTGGCTTAGTCATGCTGGCCACTTGACCCGGAAGTGTACGCCGGCTCCCTCGGCCAATAAAGCGAGATGAGCGCCACAACCCCAGAGTCGGCCACGACTGGACCTAATAGTCAGGGGTTCCCTTTGAACCTTTCCTCTAACTTGGACAGCACAGGGCATGGTGGGTGTGCGAAACCCATGACCTCAGAAAAGAGTTGCAGCGTTGGCACAAAGTGTCCAACCACAGCTAGTATTTTGATTCCGTAAGTCAACATGAGAGGCAATTTATTTAAAAGGGGCGCTTGCTTAGACAAACAGCCTCACCCACAATGATTCCTGGTACAAGCTCAAACAGGGCCAAATTGAGTTGCCAGGTTGCAACCCAAAGACAACCTCTTTATCTCTAGATCTGCTGCTGATCAGAAGATGAGGCAGACAAAATTGTGCACTTTCATTTTCTCCTAATCAGCTAAAGATACAGACACAGCTGCTTCATCAAAGTCAAAGCTGCAGTTCAGCTGCAGATTTTATGTGCACACATACATACATACACACATACATACATGCATACATAAATACATACATATGTACATACTTTGAAATTAACCAAATAATGCATGGGCCAAAGCAGACTCATTGTGCTACTACCACACATTTTTCCCGAAGGTATGCACTGTCGATCCTGGTGTTCCATCCAGGGGGAGTGAAAGCGGCAGCCATTGTCCCTTCCATTTAAGACCACATTGCTTCTGGCTCTAAAATATCCCCCATCACCAGCTATTATGTGGTACAAAAATCTTAAATCTCTCTCCCACATGCATTTCATGGTCACCAGCAACTCTCCATTTTTCTCCATATCGTATAAACTACTTGATGGCCACATTCCAACCTTTGTTCCTCTTTAATTTGCTTCATGAAATTATATATATTTTCCCTTGCTTTTAAACAATTTACTTTCAATTAATTTGTTACATTTATATCTCATGTTTCTTCTCAAAGCACACCAGGGCAGCAAACACATTTTTCCCATCCAGTTATATTTCAAGTAGATCCCGAACTCTCCTAAATTTCTTCTCATAGTTAATTACTCCTGATTTGCAGCTTAATCTCGAATTTATCCAAGAGAGGGCCTTTGCAACTGGAAATACTCTGCCTCCCATCCTGATCCCTGAAATGGTCTCACTGGTCTCTTCTCCCAAGTCAATAAAGCAGTTACTCCCCCCCCCTTAGTTGGGGGTGAAAATAAATCTTTTTCCTCACAACAAGCTACACATACACAATTAACATGTGGCAGCTAGACTGATGACTGGGAGTGGCCGCTGAGACCATATAACACCTGTCATGAAAGACCTACATTGGCTCCCAATATGTTTCCGAGCACAATTCAAAGTGTTGGTGCTGACCTCTAAAGCCCTAAACAGCCTCAGTCCAGTGTACCTGAAGGAGCGTCTCCACCCCTGTCGTTCAGCCCTGTCACTGAGGTCCAGCTCCGAGGGCCATCTAGCGGTACCCTCACTGTGAGAAGTGAGGTTACAGGGAACCAGGCAAAGGGCCTTCTCAGTAGCCCACCCTGTGGAACGTCCTCCCATCAGATGTCAAGGAAATAAAACAACTATCTGACTTTTAGAAGATATCTGAAGGCAGCCCTGTTTAGGGAAGTTTTTTGTTTGATCTTTTATCACTATTATTATTATTATTATTATTATTATTATTATTATTATTATTATTATTATCTGTTGGGAGCCTCCCAGAGTGGCTGGGGAAACCCAGTCAGATGGGCAGGGTATAAAATAACAACAACAACATCTGATCTAACTCCATTTTCATCCCATGCAGGAGGACTTTATTTTTAGTGCTGCTTATATCCTTAATAGTCATCTGGAATGTCAGCTGCAAGGGAGGACAGGCCAATACCTGCAACTTTAATTATGGTGCAGACAAGCAAATGTTAGCAAGTACGGTTCCTGGAGGCCTCTGCTCTTGATCACTAAGGAATTTCATGAGGGAATTGCCTGGAAACCTCAGGTACCCAATACACGTTGCATATCTGGCCCATAGCATCATCCCAAGGCCACAACCCTCACTGGTTCTGCTCTGCACAATCCCCTTGTGGTTTTGCCCGGTTGGAATGTGCCCTTGAATTGTGGTAACGGCTCTTGCATGCCTGGATAAAGAGAGGGAAAGAGGGAGAAGAAACTTCTGGCTTTTGTAGCTGGAATGTAACCCCATACCAACTACAGTGCCCAGAATTCTTTGAGGGAGGAGGGAATGTGCTTTGAATTTGCTTTAAAGCAGTGTTTCCCAAACTTGGCTCTCCAGCTGTTTTTGGACTACAACTCCCATCATCCCTAGCTAGTAGGACCAGTGGTCAGGGATGATGGGAATGCAGGAATGATAGGGATGCAGCCCTACTGTACAGAGATAGGAGTCTCATTTGTTGCTCCAACCATTTTTGTCTCTTGCTATACCCATTGCTGGGATGTGGGTGGCGCTGTGGGTTAAACCACAGAGCCTAGGACTTGCCGATCAGAAGGTCAGCGGTTCGAATCACCGCGACATGGTGAGCTCCCGTTGCTCAGTCCCTGCTCCTGCCAACCTACCAGTTCGAAAGCACATCGAAGTGCAAGTAGATAAATAGGTACCACTCCAGCAGGAAGGTAAACGGCATTTCCGTGCACTGCTCTGGTTCTCCAAAAGTGGCTTATGCTGGCCACATGACCCGGAAGCTGTAGGCCGGTTCCCTCGGCCAGTAAAGCAAGATGAGCACCGCAACCCCAGAGTTGGCCACGACTGGACCTAATGGTCAGGGGTCCCCTTTACCTTTACCTTTATACCCATTGCTAGCAAGCAGCTCCCAGAAGGTTGCCCAAGGGAATGAGGCCCACCCCAAAGACCCAGATAAAGATGGGGCTCTTGTGTTACAGGGCTGAGCAAGACTGAACCTGCTGAAATCTTTCCTTCAGCATGACAACATGTGATACGAGGGCTCTGCTCTCCTCCACATCTGGTCATCTGAGCCAGGACAGGTGCTCACTTTGAATTGTTTTTTAAGCATAGAAACCCTTTGACTAATTTCTTCCCTGTAGAATTCATTTTTATTCCTGGCAAATCAGAGAGGCAGAAACAAAAATAAGAATAGCTACCTTGAGGTTACTGTGTGGGAGCAGAGGAGGTTTTGAGCAAGAGGGAAACTTGTGCCCTGCAGTGTTTTAAGCTTTGCCAGAGAAAACTACTGATGCTGATTACAGGAGAAAGGTGGGAGGGCAAAGGAGGCCTGGCTCATTAACTGTCCTCTGCAGTTTTGACTCTGCTTTGTTTTCAAGAATAAGTGTTGCACACTGCCCCTTACTGTGGACAAACTGCAAGGTGGCAATCTGGCCATTATTGTTAAGCAAGTGTAGCTAAACCCACACTATGCAGGGGGTTAAATAAAGTCAGCAGAGTATACATCAGCAGACTTAGGGGGGGAAAGGACTTACATGGAAAGATGGAAATGGCTTACTTAAGCCACATATAGCTTGGCTTATCAGTAGCTCAAAGCAGAGGTCACCAAACTTTCTGGGCCCATGGACTATTTGCAAGCCACATGTACCCTGCAACTATGCACACATGCACCACAACTGTACACGCTTAACATTCCCTCACGTCCCCTACCCCACAATAAATTAGGCTTGGGAAGGAAAGTATGTTGCGAGGAATTCCTGGTAATGATTGAGAAGACGCTGAAGTGAGGAGGCTATTAAACTTCCTCATTGCCAAGTGACATGATTTCCCCTCCCCTCCCAACCAAAAGCTAGATAATTGAATCACAAATTACAGCAACTTGTTGTGCAGACATTAGCAGGTGGTGACATTTGTCTCTAGGCAGTGAAAGCTTCACCTCCCCCTTGTGTCCTGAAACCCTGGCCTACCTGGCAGCAAGTCAAGCCCAAAGTCAATCCACGCAAGCAAAGTCCAAAGGTCAGGAAATGCAGTCCAGGGTCAACCCAAGCCTGAAGTCCAGCAGTCAGGATACAGTCCAGAGTCAAACTCAAAGCAGTCCCATGGAGGTTTTTTAGGAGCACCCAAGCCAAGGCCCATCAACATGGGCAGTTGAGCAGACACAGCACCTCAGCTCTGCTTCCTTTGTGGGCTTTACATGCTGATTGCAGCATCTGGACTTGATGAGGCATGTGACCCCCACCTGTTCCAAACCTACGCCAGCTGAGGAATCACATACCTTCTCCCAGAGAGCAAGCAAGCCCCACCTGGCCAGCTAAGGAGCTTGCCTGCCTCAGCCTCCTAGAATGCCCCTCCCACTGCTCCCTATGCCTCAGAGCCCACAGTGATCATAGAGACAGGGGCCCTTCTGTCTCTGGTTCCTGCTGCACTGGATTGCTTTGCACTGACACCCATCCCTTCGCCATTCTTCGTCACCCTGTGAATACTTCCTTCCCCATCCCATTTGCCCCAATGTGTCCCAGTTGATACGATACGATAATCTTTATTGTCATTGCCCCATACAGAACAACGAAATTGAAAAATCTACACCAGACATTCAAAAACCAACAAGCCTGCTATCCCAGCCTGGTTAGCCCATAAAAACTCTGATACCCCATAATTAAATACAATATATTCCCGTAGAGACTACCTTACACTGCATTTAAAACCAGAATCACATTTGAATAAAAACTGTTTCTAGTCTTTATAATGCTGTACCTTCTTCCAGAAGGCAGAATCTGAAAGAGATCATTTCCGGGGTACGCACTGTCCTGCACTATCTCTGCAGCTTTCTTATGGCACCTGGAAGCATAGATTTGATCCAAAGTGGGAAGAGTGCACCCCATTATTCTCTCCGCAGTCTTTACAACCCTGGCAGCATTGTTTTTCCCCTGACCGTGCAGCTCCCAAACCGCACACACAGACCATAAGTTAATACACTCCCAACAGTACAATGGTAAAATGCCATCAACAGGTCCTTTGAGAGGTTATTTTTCTGGAGGATTTTCAGAAAATATAACCTCTGCTGTGCTCTCTTCATCAGGTCTTTGCTGTTTTCTCCCCAGCTTAGGTAATCTCTCAACTCCATTCCCAGAAATCAAAACACCAAGGCCTGTTCCACACACTTCCCCTCAATAATAAGTGGCTGAATATTCAATTTACATTTCCTAAAGTCCACAATAATCTAAAGTCCCGGCTACACCCCTCTCCAGCACCCTCTTCCTCCCCTTCTTCCTCCCCATTGTCCTGCCAGTCCATGACGCCATTAAAGGCACAAGAACAGGCCTGGTCTTTCTGTGGTTGGTTAGCATCCTTTGGAGGGAGTGTAACCCTCTCAAGAGCAGGCAATCTTCCACCTATCTAGTCTAGGGAACCAATCACTAACAGTGCCTCTGTCTTATCTGGATTGAGCTTCAGTTTATTGGCTCTCATCCACTCTATTACTAAGTCCAGCACATCCACTTCCATGCCTGTAGATGTAAAGAAGTGGCTTCATATAGATATTAAACCTTTGGGGCAGTCTAAAATGGCAAATGCCTAACAGTTATATTCCCTGCTTAACACTAAGCCAACCTATACATATGTTAGGCAGAGGATTTTATGGGAAATGTTGACTTTCTACACCTCTCATAAGCAATCATTGGCATCAGCAATGATTTATTTTCTTAACTAAGAAGTGATGGAGTACAAGGCTACCCTGAAAAATCAGCTCCTCACCCTAATCGTAGATAAGTAGGGATTGGTTGCTCTCTTCATGTGTTCAAAGCACTCTTAAGAGGCCTTTATTTTGACTTTGCTATCACATCCCAAAGCTGAAAACTGGCTTTGCAGAACCCTTGCTAAGGTGAAGTTCTGCATCTTCTATTGTCAAATTTCAGGCTAAAGATATTCATTTCCCTGAGATGTGTTCTGAAGAGAAGATGTGGAAAACTAAATTAAAATTGCCATTGGAATCACTATGGGTGATAGCCAACTAATTCATACTCAGACGAGACTCATCTAAATTAAATGTTTTAGGTCAATTGATTTCAATGGGTCTACCCAGAGCATTACTAATGTTGGATATTTAAAGCAATAGATAGACTTAATATCTCGTTAAACTAGAGGGTCAAAGATACTTTTTAATGCCAAGCCCTCTGTTGATAGGCAGGATTTAAGGAGTTTGAATTTGAATTTACATTTAAATTGTCTCTTTGTTATGATGCTTGTCATAACACTGCTTGTCACCACTGTGATTGCTTTCTTCACTGCCACCACCCCATTTCTCATGGGGACACACGGAGTCCAGAGAAATGTTAACATTAACAAATTATCAAGTTTATTTTAAAACGCAGGAACAAGCTTATGGTTTCAGTTAGTTTTTCTTGACAGCTTCTTAATCTTAGTTCCTATCTATCTGACTCCACCTAACAATTCCTCTCACTCTTTCACAATACAACTCGACCAACCCACTGCCTGTTCCTCCCTCTTCCTTCTCCAATTCCCAAACCTCAACTGCCTTTCAAAACCTCCCACTCTAACTTTGACTCCTCCCTTGCATTCCCACTGGCCAATCACATCACACTCATTTAACCCTTTCCTTATGACCCACTTAGGAGGAAAACGCCACTGCCTCACTCCAGACTAGGTAAGGATTTGGAGTTGTCCACATGAGAGGCTGCCTGTCGCTTCATTTCCTGCCCCTTTCCTCCCCGTGTCCTGTACTCATGGCCGTAGTAAAAACATGTGAGAGAAGTGGCAGTTTAATAGTCAGAAAATGTTTGTGGAGATTCAGATTTCTATCTTTTTCAGGTGTGCTTACTCAGCCTAGATTTCAGACTATACCCACAGAATATCTGTCTGGTAAATTCTTAAGCAGACCAACAAATGGCCATCTCTGTAGGTGGAGAAGGGCAGATCAAAGACTTTGTGCACCATATCCTTAATTTCTCAGTTTAGACGATTCAGCTAGAGATAGATTTCTTTATTTGTTTCAGAATTTTTCCAAAGGTCAGCCAGGTGACTTGAAAATTAGGTGGTTGTTGGCACGTAAACCTCTCTGCATCAGTGAACAACCATCTATTTTTCAAACCATCTGATTGGCTAACTTTTTTTTTTAATAACTTTTTATTGGATTTTATATACAAGGATTATAGGAATAATAAATGAAACAAATAATTAGAACAAGTCTTCTCATATCATTTGTATATCACAAAAATAGCACAGTCAATTTGCAGTGATATCTACAACATATGGCTCATTATTAGCGGTCAGTGTGTGAGTTCTTGGTTCATGAATTGGTTTAAATGCAAACAAAAACGAAGGAGAAACAGGATAGAACAGAGTTAATAGATAACATTCAACATTGCATAGCTAAATGCCTAATCAGGAGCCCTTGTGGTTGTGCTTAGATTAAGTATGAGTAATAGTCATTTTACCTCTTATGTTACCAATGTAACAATATAAAGTGTTTGTATATTGATGAATATGAGAGGAGGGTTCAAAGTCAAGATAATAATTTATGTTTAAATATAAATCGAATCATAATTGCCGTCTGAAACCTTGCCATTCAGAAGTCATGGCCTTTTACACACTAGCAGTTTTTATGCTATTGATGCAAAACGCATAAATGTCGACAAATTCACCATACTCTCTGTAGGTCGAACTACATAAAGATATACAGTGCATCTTCAGATTACCTATGTTCCTTCTCCCCAAATCATTGGCAATGTGGATGAGAGAGATGCAGAAATGACGGCAGACTCTGTGCATGTGTGTGTATGGTAATGTGAAGGTTTAGTATTGAAGTTCAGGAAGACCACAGCAGATAAGGGCTTAGAGAAGTATTGTCCAAGCTTGGGTCTTCAGGTGGTGTTGAACTACAACTCCCATCCTTCCTGACCATTGATCATGATTGCTGGGTGTGATTGGGGTTGTAGACCGATGACATTAGGAGGGTCCAGGTTGGGGAAGCCTGTCTCACCCTGGAGATAAAGCTTGTTACATAAAGGATTTTTCCTGAAGTCAAATGTGCTTAACAGCTGTCCATGGAGGCACAGGTCAATTCTGTGTCCAGGGCAGCTGTTTATCAGCTCCATCTGGTATGCAGGCTGAGACCCTACCTGCCCACAGACTGTCTCGCCAGAGTGGTGCATGCTCTAGTTATCTCTTGCTTGGACTACTGCAATGCGCTCTACGTGGGGCTACCTTTGAAGGTGACCCGGAAAGTACAACTAATCCAGAATGCAGCAGCTAGACTGGTGACTGGGAGCAGCCGCCAAGACCACATAACACCGGTCTTGAAAGACCTACACTGGCTCCCAGTACATTTCCGAGCACAATTCAGAGTGTTGGTGCTGACCTTTAAAGCTCTAAACGGCCTCGGTCCAGTATATCTAAAGGAGCCTCTCCACCCACATCATTCTGCCCAGACACTGAGGTCCAGCACCAAGGGCCTTCTGGCGGTTCCCTCACTGAGAGAAGCCAAGTTACGGGAACCAGGCAGAGGGCCTTTTCGGCAGTGGCACCCACCCTGTGGAACGCCCTCCCAGCAGATGTCAAAGAGAACAACAACTACCCGACTTTTAGAAGACATCTGAAGGCAGCCCTGTTTAGGGAAGCTTTCAATGTTTAATAGACTATTGTATTTTAATATTCTGTTGGAAGCTGCCCAGAGTGGCTGGGGAAATCCAGCCAGATGGGTGGAGTATTAATTATTATTATTATTATTATCATTATCATCATCATCATCATCATCATCATCATCATCAAAGCTCCTTTACCAGAGGATTGTAACAGGAAAAAAATCCTAATACCACCACCACTACCTTCACCAAAGAACCTGTGAGCTATATCATTCCCTTATTTCATGCCTTTTTTAGGACAGGGCCCAAATTACTAGGATTAAGTGCAAGGCTGGAGATGCCTTTCCAAGTCAATAGTTGCTACTTATTTCCAAGGCATGCAAGGCTGCTCCTGGGAGGCACAGTGTTGTCTCCATGTGCAGTGGGAGAAATGACTGAAAATGACCCCCTTTGCATGTGCTTCTTTATATGATAACACGTCTAGGAAAATCCACTGCCTTTGGCATCAAAAGTAAATGCTGCAACAGATATATTGTTATATGTTGTTCCATATACAGTTCGTATATAAAAACAGAAGTATGATTAAAAGTTGATGAGAGACTGTTTATAAATCTTGATTGCTTCATAATTTTAACTTTGAGCAACATTTTTATCATAATTATAGGCTTTCTTTAAGCATTTATGCAGATTGTTTTATTCAAAAGAGGTCTTATTTCATTTCTGTATAAACTATACTCTTAGTTCTTCATAAAATAAGAGCCTGTGTTCACATAGGGGCAGTTTCATCACGTTAAGTGCCTCACAGTGCTACAACACCAGTAAGCATTCACAATTACTGTTTCTTTAAAACACATTTTAAAACAATGCAAATGTTTTATTCTAAGCTCCACAGGGCATCCCAAGGGGTTAAGACAGACTGTAAAAAAATTGTCTGTTTAGAGCTTTTTTTTATCAGGTAATGTAGGCTTGTGCCAAGATAGTTCTCATATATCTGTTTTCTCAGTTGCAGGGGGAATCAAATATTGAGGGGGTGGGAGAATGAACTGAGAAATGAGGAATACGTGGGTGCAAATGTTACCTGATATAAAAGTAGTAATCGGTTTAGAATGAATAAATTGGAAGTAGCATGTAAGGCAACTTGGTCCTCCTGTCTTGCCTCATACAGATAGCACCAGCAGAGACCACCCTTTGCAGGATTAAGGAAGGGAGAAGGAAGACAGAAAACAGAGAGATGTGCAAGGGTAGAACATGCACAGCCCTTCTGAAATGTGCCTAAATCCCCAAGGTCCTTGAAACTATTCATTCCAAGCTATTGTCGCCTCCTCATACTACTATAAATTTTTCAAAGCGTTTGACTGGAACAAATCCAACAATTCCATTAATTGATTTGTAGACTTCATATAACATAAATAGGCTGTAATGTTGGGTTAATCAGTGGCAGAGCTGGGAGCAGAACACAGAAGCCCAGTGAAATGATTCATTCTGTTAGGAAGAAACGCATCATGAGTGCTTATTGTCTCCTGGGCCAACAGTGTCATTGCCCTGGGAAACACTGTAGATGTACCAATAAGGATCAGAAGAGGGTGCTTCCCTCTGACGTGGCAAGGACTCCCCACCTGATGTAACAGGGGAAATGCATGGAGTTCAAGGGTAGTCATTTGTACATAGTGGCTTGAGAAGACACAGAAAAGACCCGCAGGGTTTCATGGAGTGAAACACGTTGCTTTTAAAACAAACTGTTGTTCAAACAGTCATAATCAGTAAGCATAACTTGTAAGAGCTGAGACAGTGTTGTCGCTCACTGATACGTTTTTAAAGATTTGCAGGGTTGAAACCTTGACACCAGAATCAGAATAAACAGGTCCTACATACATTGCCAGGGGACGCAGGTGGCGCTGTGGGTTAAAGCCTCAGCGCCTAGGACCTGCCGATCGAAAGGTCGGCGGTTCGAATCCCTGCGGCGGGGTGCGCTCCCGCTGCTCGGTCCCAGCGCCTGCCAACCTAGCAGTTCGAAAGCACCTCCGGGTGCAAGTAGATAAATAGGGACCGCTTACCAGCGGGAAGGTAAACGGCGTTTCCGTGTGCGGCTCTGGCTCGCCAGATGCAGCTTTGTCACACTGGCCACGTGACCCGGAAGTGTCTCCGGACAGCGCTGGCCCCTGGCCTCTTAAGTGAGATGGGCGCACAACCCCAGAGTCTGTCAAGACTGGCCCGTACGGGCAGGGGTACCTTTACCTTTACCTTTACATACATTGCCGTTGGGCTACAACTTCCACCATCCCTGACCATTGGACATGCTAAGACCTGACGGAAAATGGAGCTCAACAACCAGTGCTGTAACTACAGGGAGCAAGCTGGGGTGGGGATGGCTGCAGAGGGGCGCCATTGAGGCTCCCAGCCTACACCCCCCCACCTGTGTGTGTGTGTGTGTGTGTACACAAATGGGTGTGTGTGCCAAGCTGGGTCTTTGACCCAGGTGAAATAATGCCTGACAGCATCTCGAAAGCTATAAGCTCCCCCAACCTTCCCTTCAGACAATGTGCTTTATCCTCTTATCTGAAGCTAAGACTGAAAAGCAAGACAGTCAGTCTTAGAAGTTGTCCAGCTGCTATATAATCCCCCCCCCCCGCCCCCCAAAAAAGTATCACCTAAGCATAGGTAGACTGGATATTTTTTTGAAGCTTTACGAGCTATTTTTATCCGGGCTGCTGAAAGAATTGCATGGGCTGCCAATTTGTTACTGCTGATGGGACTGCTGGTGACTTATGAGACTCGACTCAGCTTGGGAACGGGTTATGTAAAAGAATGACTCCCCCTGTACGGATCTATCCACTCACTACCATCAACCAATGTCACCTTGGACACACTGCATCTTGCAAATATTCATCTTTGAATATTTCAGTCGTACCAATAGGCTAAAAAACAGTTTCTATCCGTGAGCTGTTAGGCTGCTGAACGGAAAATAATATAGTGCAACTGACTTTCGGGGATGGTGTGTTGTGTGACACGACAAGCACACTGAGTGCAATGAGATGTTCGGGGGGGAGGCTCGGTTAATTTCATTGTACACAAGTTGTACATTGACAATAAAGGTATTAGTAGTAGTAGTAGTAGTATCTTACAAGCACTTAGAAATGGGCTTCCTCTGTAGTGACCCCCACTTTGTGCAACTGTCTCCCTCTTTATATCTGGCTGGCACCCACAGTGTTGATATTTTGTTGACTAGTTAAAACTTGTTCTGTTATCTCAGGCCTTTTATACATTATACCAGTTTTTATCACCCCTTCAATATGGCAGATATAGATTCATAGATATATAACCTAATGTTGTTTAACCCCTGAAGAACGAAGAGTGTATCAAAATCCACTAAAGTTTGACTAGGAAGGAGTGGTGTGTTCAATAAAGAGGGGTTTATTTCTAAGGGAGAAGCATTCTAATGTTTTCTCCTGTTGATCTTCTCTTCTCTTATCTTATCTTATCACTTTGCAACTAAGTCCCACTCTGAGTAGACCCACTGAAATGAATGGACCTAAGTTAGTCATGCCCATTATTTTCAACAGGTTAACTACAATGGACGATAGCCAACATTAATCACACTCAAAGCAGACCTATTGAAACCCATCTGATTTCAGTGGGTCTGCTCTGAGTAGGGTTAATGATGGTTATCACCTGTTGTAGGTGGATTTCCGGCTATGCAAGGAGAGAAGAAGGCCCAAAATCCAGCTAAAGTTCATGGTGACTAGCTTGTTTGCTTGCTTCAAGTGTGTCTTACAATGTAACAGGTAATACTTATTCAGAGGCAAGTCCTGCTGAGCTGAGTTGGACTTTCTCAAGGACCAGCAGGTGTTTTTAGCATTGCAACCTTTAGCTGAATCTTGTTGGCTCTTCCTTCTCCATTTCCAATGCCCTTATCTGTGCTGTGTCCTTGGCTTTCTTATTTGGTGTAAACCAGAGCAGTTCCATCAGAGGCATGGGAGCAAATAGTATTTATTAAGGTCCAAATCGAGGTTTTGACATCTGCCATCTTTCTGCAGACAGAAACATGAATCCTTCCCTTAAATCACAATGTCCCCAATGGGCTTCATTGTAATTTTATTTTACAGCTTCCCTTTAGGTTCATTGTCTGCATTGCTTCCAATGGCACTGCTTCAAATGCAACGACCCCGTGGGACTTGAGTTGCCTTTTATTTATTTCTTTTCCTGATGACACTGCAGTTACAGAAGCCTCAGATCTATACTCTCAGGCAATTGTGAGGGAGTCAGGCTGTCAATGGACTTCATTGCCAGACTTCATAAAACTGCCAAGGTTGATCAAAATTGCATAGCTCAGGCCAAATCCATTTCAAATCTGACGATTAAAGCGGCTTAATTCCAGTGTACAGAAAGATAAGGAGTCAGGCTCACAGGCGAAAGGCATTCAAATCTCTCCACAAATATCCTATGAAGGAGGACTAATTTGTTATGAGAACATTGATTCATTAAGGATAAAAGGTCCAGTTATACCCACCCAATACTCACTCACTCTCTCTCTCTCTCTCTCTCTCTCTCTCTCTCTCTCTGTGTGTGTGTGTGTGTGTAAGGGATATGTAATATGCTGTTAGATGGCTTTGCCATCCCCCCAAGAAAAACAATAGTCTCAGATGCAGATGGACAAAAGCCATGGTTTCATTTCCCATTCACTTGTGGTCAAATCAACTGTGCAGGCTGCTTCACTCATTGGGCTTAGATGCACATCTAAAGATGCTTAAATGCACACTTTTAAAAAGTGAGGTGCAAATGTGACACAGTTTGCACATCTATGTGTCATGCAACTAGAAGACAGGGAGCCATGGTGGTGGTGCAGATCCTTGCTGAATTAGCAAACCTGGGTTCACCTCTGTGTGATGTGAGCATAGGAGCCAACTCCTAGGGGCTGAGGTCCCTTCCCATCCCCAAAAAATATATTTGAGGGGGCTGCCGCCCAGGTTGATGGTTATTGCCATTCAAATGGTGCCTATGTGTTGCATCTTGTGATCCATTATGTGGGGTGGGACTTACCTGCCCCACCCCCAAATTTTATTCAAGTGGGCACCCCTGGATGTGAGGAATGGCCAAGGACACATCACTTGGACTTGGGCTTCCAGTCTTCTCTAGATAGTGTAGTAGCATTCTGATCCTACTCAAAACTGCTCTTGGAAGCAAGTCACATTGAATGTCATAATATTGAATCAACTATTATTTAGGGTTCAGGTGGAGGAGTTTTCAAGACCACTTTTTGCACAGAATAACTTTAATCAAACAAAGTTAATCTATGCTTGGTGTTTTTTTTTACAAAAAATGTTTGGTTTTTCTGGTTTGGTTTCATGTGTTTTGAACGAAATGTTGGAAATTTAGCTGGGTTGTTTGGTTGTTGTTGTTTACAGTTCATGCTCATTAAACAACCTGGACTATTGCTGATTTCCTGGGCCAGAAAAGACAATCATACTTTCTCCCCCAAAACGGGGAGGGGTAAGGTTTTGTCCTCAATTCTAGAGGGTCAAAGATCCCGGTGTAAAGGGGGTTTTAAAACAGTACAGAAAAACTTCACACCAGCCCTGTTTTCAAAGAGACTGTGATCTCAGCCATTTATCCGGGGGAAAGCGGAAAGACGGTTGGTTCAAAACGAAAGTGAGTCAGAATAATTTCAGTTGCATCATTTGGGTGCCTTTCCTTTACCGAGATTGAGTTCGTTTCTTTTTTAAAAGACAAAAACAAAAACAACCTGTTCAGTGGTGATTGTGAAAACATATTCCGAACTAACCCGATTGTGGAATACATATTGGCGATATCTGACTTTTAAAATAAATACCGTTCAAAATTATATTTCTGTTCTTCTTCCCGCCCAAAACATAAATAACGTTCCCTTTTTTAGGGCATCTTTTTTCAAGGCGCACATGACTAGTTTAAAGGGTGAGGTTCAGCGTTCCATGAAGAAGTTACCTTTCCTTTAAAAAATATATATTTTTACAAAGGATTGGAAGATGCGAGAAATGCTATAATAAACAAAGCGCTTCCGAGCTAGAAAGCGTCAGCGTGACATTATTTTTTTAATGTATCCGTACATCCACACTGTTAACGTCACACTTGCCCTGAAGGAAAGTAACATACGATTATTTACATATTTCTATTAAGTGTACAGAGAGATATATGAGGGCACCCTACGGATCCCGAACGTAGAAATGTTCAAGTAATTCAGGTAACACGTGCACGTACAATCGCAGCCTAGCCTGAAATCTAAGTTGCAATTCATAGATAATTCAACCGATAAAATTGTTTTTAAAGGCTTCTCTGGCCTCGCTGGTTCATTATTGTGCATTGGATCATAATAAAATGAGTGTAGAATTAATCCAGGCAAAACAGCATACAGATATGGGAAGGGTGGCGAAGAACCCTTAATCCTAATTTTGGGACATTTATTTCTCTCCCTCCCCGCCCCCCACCCGGAAAAAAAGAATGTGAAAGAGCGCACTGATATCCTATGTTGAAAACTTTGTAGCGGGGTTGGGAAAATAACTCTCTGGATTTCTGTATGGCACCTATCCTTAAATTAAATTTAGCTGTGTGTGTCCCCCGCCCAGCTCCTACTCTTGGTGGAGGTTGCTTTCATAATCTCGTGCAGATGAATTGCGCCACGTTTGCGCTCCGATCCTGAACGCTACCTAAGACTTCCAAACGGCTGAGGCCGATCGTCCACGCGGCGCCCCCTCTTCCCTCGGTACCAGGGAATCCTAGAATAGGTCGCTGATCCTTCTACACGCTTGGTAATTGCGGTACACCGAAGAATCTGCTGCCTCCGCCTGAGACGGGTCGCCTCTCACCCAAAGCCCTAATGGTTGGGCCGGACGCGCTTCCGTGGAGTCCAGAATTTATAAGCGCCTTTTGGGGATAGGGGAGCAGCGGGTGTCCGAAAGGTCTGCGCCAGCTTTGAGGCTGCAACGAGCGCTCTCTCTCTCTCTCTCTCTCTCTCTCTCTCTCTCTCTCTCTCTCTCTCTCTCTCTCTCTCTCTCTCTCTCTCTCTCTCTCTCTCTCTCTCTCTCTCTCTCTCTCTCTCTCTCTCTCTCTCTCTCTCTCTCTCTCTCTCTCTCTCTCTCTCTCTGTGTTTCTTTCGCTTGGAGACACATCTTTTAATAGCTCCCCAAACTCAGAGTTCACCCTCGCGTCTCTTCCTTTCCCCACTGTCCTTCCAGGGTCTTACAGTAAGAACAGCGAAACCCTTTTGGAGGAGGAGGAGGAGATAGAGAAGGAAATAACCCGGCGCGCGCGGTGGTTGGGATGTGTTTCTTTTTCTTTTCTTGTCTTTTTCCTCTCCCCCCCTCTCCCCCCCCCGCCCACATCTTTCCCTGGCAGCGCTCCGCCCCCGGTATCTCTCCGGTCCCTTTCCGTCTTTGTCCTGGGCGCGCCCCCTCCCAAGTACAGTTTTTCTCATATTTCCCTGTTTGAAATGTAAGGAGGCATCGCTATAATTTGGAGGTCAGGTTTCTAAAGACGCCTCCTTTTAAATAACAAGCGCAGCCGGCGGAGACTGTCAGGGTGTCTCGGTTTTGTATACGGTTTACTCACTGGCACCTATTTTTTTATTATTCTTTAAAAATAAAAAAGGAAGAAAAAAGAAAGAGAAAAGTGTGTGGGCTAAAACTCAATTTCACATCCCACGTTTTGTATGAGATGTAGGTTTGACATCTGTTTGCCAGAGTGTTTTGCACTTAGCCTAACACCCACTATTAAGTGACAAAAATTGTGGCAGGTTGTCAAAGCCAGCTGACTGACAGCTGCTCCGCTTTACAAAAAGAGAGGCAGCCGGGGAGGTGCGGGGAGAGAGACACCATTCAAATATTTGCAGGGCTGGGAAGCTCGCTGCAGTGCCATCCCCCATTCTTTTCCCTCCCCCCCCCCCCCTCTGAGCGTTGCAAAACAGAAGTCACAAGTTTTGAAACTGGCGATCCCGAATGATTCGGTTTGTTGCAGTATAAACAAGGCAGGAGCGAGTCCCAACCGTGAACAGCGCTCCCGCTCTCTGGATAAGCCGGAAAGTCTCCCGGAAAGTAAACCCACTGACTTCAGTGGGACTTGCTTTCCAGGTTCAGCCACGAGCTGGGGCGTCGAAACGAGTCACTTGGTCACATGTGCGCAGGAGGGCGCTTCACACCTCCGCGGAGATCCGGATCCGAGCCTTCCCCAAAGGATTCCGGATGATGCCAACTTGCGCGGGTTTACTTGGGAGTAAGTTCCAGGGAAATCGACAGGACTTACTGTCAAGTAAACCTAAAGTCAAGAATGACCCGTGTTCTCTCGCCACCCATTTCGAGACGGAAAGAGAAGCTTTTTGTCGGCTTTTAACGCGCGACAAACGCTGCTAACTCGCCCGGAAGGAGGCGATGGGGCGCAGCTGGATCCTGAGAGGTGCTGAGGGGCCCGCTTTGAACTAAACGGCCAATGGCTCCGCAGCGGATAATAAAAGCGACCCACTTCCGATCTGGGTGTTTTGACTGGATTTTATAGATAGAAATATTTCCCCGGCGAGGTTGCGTGCGCGTGTGAATGCGAACGGTGCCCACTTTCAGCGAAGTTCAGGTCAGGAGAACCGCCTGAGAGATGTAGCCGCGCTAGGAGAGAAAGGAAGGAGAGGGTGTGAGGAAGGATGCCTGCTGGGGTCTTTTCTGGCGCAAACGCACAATTTTGCAGCGCGCAGAACAAGATGCCGCTTCGCGTTAGGATACTGTCCTTTGGGGGTTAAACTAGAGGGAAGGGAGAGGCAAGGAGGACGTTGCCCCTCCTCTTCAGCGACGCCGTGCATCCTTGGCCTGCTTGAAGTGGGGGAGTCTCCCCGCCCCCACCCGTGTCCCCATAGTTCGCGCGCACGACTGATAGGGACAGCGGCATCCGGGACTGGGACTGGCGCAGAAGAGCGCTCTCCTGGCATCGCCGGCGCAGCGGGTGTTTGGTGTCCATTGGACTAGCCAGTCTAGACGCAGCTCAGCCCCTATTGCTAGGGAAAAGGACGGGGGCGGGCAGGGAGAATAAGCTCAGAGGGATGCCGCCGCCAACCCCCCAAAAAAACTTGAGGGGAGGAAGTAAATACTACTACTACTACTACTACTATTATTATTATTCCGTCTCGAGACTGCACATTCGCTGTTCTTAAAGAAAGGGGCGGCAGACAGTAACCTCAGAAGTACACACCTAGAGAATAAGAAAACTGGAAAAGTTTTATAATTAGAATAATGTTAATAGTGCAAACGGTGGCGAAGCCTCTGGTGAGGCTTTCGGAAAAGAGGAATGAAAAGTTTAAGTGGGTAGCCGGATGACACACACAGAGTAGCCCTAATGGACGAAAGAAAGGGGGAGAGAAACCCCCTGCCGAGCCAGCCCTCCGGGAGGCGGGAAAGGGGCGCCGAATCACTTTCCCTTTTAGGCGGAAGGGCGCGCGAGGGAAAGTGGGATCCGCTCTCAGCGGGCGCAGAACGCTTGAGAATAGGGGAAAGAGGGGGAGAAGAAGGGATCTTAAGCTCGGATCCTAAACGAAACGAGATAAGGATAGCCCACGGAGCCCGGTCTCAGATAAGTCCGCCACGAGGTAAAAAGGCGCAAGACAGGTAGACGGAGCAACTCCGGCTCCCAAGCCGGGCGCTGGAAGGCGCCTCGGAGGAGAGGGGCGCAAGCAAAGAAAGTGGGCCAGGATCCGCGCGGGTGTGCGCAGAAGACGGAGCGGGAACTTGGGGGGGGGGAGCGGGCAGGCGCGCAAGGGATGCCCGGGCTCCACCTCCCTTCTCGCCGCGTCCCAGCTGCTCTCCAAGCAACTGCTAGGTTCTATTCACCGTCGAGACGCGGAAAGGAGGGGGAAAGTGGCTATTTATTAGAATACTTGTTTGGTATTGTTCCGCGCCACACAAAAGCGCTTCATTATGTTCCAGGGTTGGGAGGGGGGATGAGAGAGGAAGAGAAGGAAAAGCGGGGAGTGGGGGGAAGCCCTTCCCGCTCGCGCGCTCGCTCTTGCTCGGGTTTGTTTGGTTTCTCTCCCCCCCCCCCCTCTCCAGACAGAAACAATAACTTGAAATTGTCTTGAAAGTCTTCCTCTTTTCTTTTTGGTATCAGTAATAAATTTCATTTCCCAGCCTCTCTCTCCGTGTGTGTGTGTGTGTGTGTGTGTGTGTGTGTGTGCGCAGCGCGGTCGTCTATGTGTATGAGAGAGGGAGCGAGAAAGAGGAGAGAGAGAGAGAAAGAGAGAGGGGTGTGCGTGAACGAGTGTCTGCGCGTCCGCTGCTCGGCGCTCCGGGCTGTGGCGCAGCGGTTGCCGAACCTGCCATGGGCAGGGTGTGGGTCTGGGGAGAGAGAGAGAGTTAAAGCGAGGGAGGAAGAGGGTCGGTTACCCCGGGGCCAAAGCCAGAGCCGCTGCGCACCGCTTGCGCCCGCCTAGGGATCCAGCCAGCCAGCCGAGCGCTAAGGAAGGTGGCCAAGGCAACTCGCCCTGCGCTGCCCTGCGGGAGAGGCTGCGCCCCTGCCCTGCTGTCCTCTCCGCAGTGGGGGGAAGAGAAGAAAGCTGGAACTGTAAGTGTGCCTCTAACTTTGGAAGGGGGGAAGGTGGGTGGGTCGCCCTGCGGGGTGGGGTGGGGGTGGGAGAGGGAAAAGGGGGAGGGAGGGGGCTCCGCCAGGAGTTTCCTGAGGGGGAGGCGCGCTTGCAACTTTCGATGAGGCTACAAAGAGCTTTACGTTACTGCTTGATCGATGGGGATCCATGTGGAGATGCGTGACGAGCGGGGGGGGAGGGGGACCTTCACTTTTATGATAAAAGATTTTAAAAAATAAATGACCCACCCCACACATATACAGAGAGAATCTCTCTCTCTCTCTCTCTCTCTCTCCAGCAAACACACACACACAGCCCACTCCCCAGCTCAGCGGGACAGTCGAAAGGGTGGGTGGAAGCTCAGCAAGCCGACTTAAATTTTGTTCGGTTTTTACGCATTTTCTCCCCGGGCAAGGGAACTGCGAGTGGGAGGGAGGGATACAGGCGGGCTACTTTTTGGTGTCAGGGGTTGGTTTCCATTTGGGCAGAGAGCGGCAATTGACATGTCCACGTGGGAAGTCAGGGTGTGATGGCGGGAGGGGGGTAGGCTTGAAGAAAGCAGAAGGTGTTCGGGTTTGCGTGACCCCGCGGCCTTAGCCAAGGCAGAAAGAAACTTTGCCTACTCTGGGATCGGCTCTCTCCCAGGAAACGCGGCTCTAAAGAACCTAGTTACAGTGCTTTGATGAAAACGCCGCAAACAGTCGCCAGCGAGTTTTAGCAGGGGTGGTGGGAGAGGTTAAGGAACCCGCCCCCCCCCCCACACACTTTCATGTAACCTGAGGGTCGCCCAGAATGTGACACGACCTCTTGGCCGGTGGAAATCTATTTCCCTTCGTGCTGAATCCCAACCCCGTTAGGTTTTCTTGAGCAAAAGACGAGGAGACCCCTTCAATCGATAAACCCACCACGTTAAAGACGCTGTATGTTTCCAGCCGCAGAGTTTTCTCCCGCTTTCGCCGGAGGTAGCTGAACCGGGTTGGGGGGGAATCTGGACCAGGGAGGTGGTTCAGGAGGCACCGCCAGAAGCCGGAGATCTGAGCACCACTCAGTCTCGGGAGAAAACGGATCTGGCTCCTGGCAGAAACAGGTGTTTAAATGTGATAGCAGCTTCAGTCAATTAACCCATTATAAACCCGTTTGAGCGCATTGATCCCCGGGCAGCCTGGAGAAGGGGAGGGGGTCGCCTTGAAAGCCTCTTTGTTCAAAGGGCAAAGTGGTGTCCTGATAGCCTACCTAGAAGAGAGAGAAACGGAAAGGGGGCAGAGGAAAAGAGAAAGGAAGAGAGACAAAACGTCTGCGCCGGCTTTGAGAGCAAAGATCGCAGTGTCAAATGTGCGAGCAGGGCGCAATCCTGTGCGCACTTACTTGAGCATCATAGGGTCACACAGAGTCAGTGAGGATGCGGGAGGAAGAGGAAAAGGCCGCCCAGTTCGGTTCCCGATAATCGAACTGTCTTGAAACCCAGAGCAAGTGGAGCCCGGCGTTCTCGAGGCCCTCTGGGCGGAAGCGACCTTCCTAGCTACACAGAGCTCTTCATCAAGAAGAATGGAAAGCAGAGCTCTGCGTAACTCTAAAGCTGGCACGCAGCGTTTCCAAACCTATTTGTTTATACGTGTGTACTTCGCCTCATCCATTTTACTCGAGGCGGGTTATAGTCCAAAAAAAGGGGGGAGGGAGCACTGGAACAACATAGACTTTTACTGTGCTGTATTTCTTGTGCTGCGACCCCATCGCAGCTGAGGTTGCATTTTTACCGCCACTTCTTTGCGGATAAGGAGGGCCGATGAACCCCGCGGGGTTTGGTTCTAGGTAAACATACCTGCGCTTAGGCTGTCACCCTCTGAACTAAAGGTGTTGGGTAAGCCATGCCCAACTCCGCCTCAGTCCCGGATTCTCTGGACGTCCGAAGCGTGTCTTGCCAACGGTATGGCGGAAATCGGATAGCAAGGAGTTCGCATCACGTAGCCTCATAAGGGCTATTCCTCCGAAAGCTACTTTCACACGTGAATGGTTCCGCGGTGTCACTAGGTGAGGTGTCTTGGGGCCAAATCCCGGAACAAACTCAACATTAAATAATTCGAGGAGAGAATCCTGAGAGGGAACAGAAGTGGAAGAGGGAAAGAGTTTGCTACCCCTCCCCTATCTCGCGTGGACACACGCACACCCCTCCCCTGTCTTGCTCTACCAGAAGCCTAAGAACCATTTAGGGCATCAATGTATACAAAATAACTTTTTTTTTAAGGGAGTATTTGCAAAAAATTGTTTAGGTTGCGCATCCCGTAGATGCTGGTTGCGGGCTTAATTTTAAAACGAAAAAAACAACCCACCGCGCCCAAAGGAAGTTCGCTGAATTGAAGTGCAGAAAAAGTAGCAACATTCCTTCATAAAAATTGATTTGGAAAAGGACTGGATCCGTGATGTGAATAATCTTGGGTGGGTGGGTGTGTAGCTGAATATATCCTAAGTGAGTAGCTTAAAGAGAGAGGTAGAAAACAGGAGGACGAGAGAGATTGTACTATATGGCTTTCCGTACATCTCTCCTGCAACCCTTTCTGGGCTCTGCCTTTCGATTTCAACGAGCTCAGAAGGACTCGGAAGGTCAAGTGTCATTGCCACGGTATGATGTCCCCGAAAACAACCGCCCTCCGAACCACCCACCCTCACTATAATTCGATACACACACACACGGACCGAAAATGGAGAGAAGGGGGCATCGGGGTGAGCTACAGAGCCCGGTGGCCCAGGCATCTATCCGAGCCACAGTCTCAGTGGAGTAGCACTCTCATTTTCTGCGAAAAGCCTGTCTTCCCCGCCCGGCGGGGCTCGGAGGACCGAGGGATGAGTTACAGGAAAGTTATAGGACGAGCAACTAACTCGAAGAATAAGCTTCCAAAAACAGTCGCAGCAGAAAGTTTAAGCATGCCCAAAAAACATAGCCCAGATTATTATTATTATTATTATTATTATTATTATTATTATTATTATTATTAATAATAATAATAATTTCCTACTATGTCTGATCAACCTCCAGCTTATACCAAGACTAGGATAACAATCTCCTTCAACCCTGATCTTAAAGAAAACAGGATTCACTCCCTAGAACTCGACTCCTGCTCGTAAAAGGAGAGGTTAACGGCATTAAATGGCGCAGAGGTGGGGTGTATTCCCCTCTGCGCATAATGAAACGTCCAGAAACAGCATTTGGGAGATTATTTAGATGTCTCGCCTTGTTTGCTGTTTTTCGAAGTAATTTGGGGGATGCGGCTGCGTGACTGGAAACCGTGTCAAAGTGATGTTTTAATCTCATAGAAAAGTGTATTAAAGGACAAGATGTAATTTATGGAAGATGCTCCGATGGGGGGAAAAAGAGAGATTGGAGTGGATGATCCTCCGCTCTCCGGTGAACCCCGTGTCAGATGTATATTGAAGCCTGGGTGGTTAATCTAATTTGCAATAACAGGGAATGGCTTGGAAGCGGGAAGGGGCGGTGGGAGAGGGGGGCAGCGGCGAGGAGTTAGCCCACTTCTCCTGCCTTCAGTCGGAGGTTTTTCCTTATCAGTTTGTCTTGACTGGACTTTGATGGTGGGGTGTCTTTTCTACTTTGAGGGGCCGGCCAGGCAGGCTACAGAAATGCGGTTCGATGGCACCTCGTGCGAGGCATCAGTGCTCGAAATTGCCCTGGCATTTCCTTACAAAGCAGTGGTCGTGTCTCATCCTTGAGAACGGGACGCAATAACCGTCCTTTAAAAAGTACCCGGCTTTTTTTGTTTTGTTCTTTTTACAATATAGTTGTTGTTTTCTTAATTTTCCTACTCAAGGCGTGCCATCCTATGAGAGCCTGAAACATTTAATGTCACAACAATATCGTTGCAGCAGGGTGGGGGTATGGAATCCTATAAATCACTATATATATATATTATTCTGCTCATGTTATTATTATTATTAGTCTTAAAGGTGGTGGTGTTTTTCTGATCAGTCAGAGCTTAGAAAGCATTACTGATTGGGCTGTAGAGGGTGTGTGTTTTTTTGGTTGGGGGGGGGGAGGTGGAATCCGGAATTAGCCACGGCTCTTTCTAAGCAATTCTGGTCCTCTCCTATTATACGTGTATCCCTTTAACAACACAAAGACTCAAAAATTACAACTCTTGAGGAATGTTTCTTTTTTTTTTAAGGTGCATTCAGACTGTTAATTACAGGGGTTTGTGTCAATGGAACTTTATCAATGACCCGTTTAATTCTGCTGTAATTACTGACAAAATAAGACAAGGATGGATCACAATAGAGAATATTTCTCTTTCAAAACAATATTGTGCCGGGAGTCTAGTTAAGGCATAATATAAACAAACAGCTTATAAAAGGCTCTCTCCCTGACAAAGCGTGACGAAAGGGTGTGCTCCAACCTTGCAGGGGGAACTTGCATTCCAGGACGCCCATTGGAAGGTTCAGGCCTGGTTACACGTGCTGAGCACACCGCTCCCAGAACAGGGGAAGAGCTTCTGCAAAAAGCGCCAGGCTTGTCCTCTTCCCAACTTCCCAGCAATTCCGCCTCTTCAAACGGGAGGCTGAGAGAGCGGCGGGCGCCGGGCCCCCGAGAAGAACGGGGCCCTTTGTGCGCAGAGATCGCCAACTTCGTTCTCTGCCATAATTGCGGCTCAAAATACGGGTTGTAATGTAGCCATTTATATTCGTGCAACGAAAACCACCGTTGTAGCCTTGCTTGTCTTTTCTAATGTTAACGTGCCAAGCAGAATTGGAGGCAGTGGGAACAGCCGCTCCTTAGCCAGTCGCTCTCAAGCTGCCCCAGAATGTATGGAAAATAGATTTTTATCCGAATTGCGGGTGGTTGGGAGGGAAGTGTATCAGCTGGCTCGACAACATCTAAACATCGGCTGGTTGTTTTTATTACAGGGCAGAAAGCACAAATCCATGTGTGCTACTAGACAGCATTCCTCTGGATATTGTAATTAGATTCATAGGTTCATCTAAAACTGTTTTTGTCCTTGTTGTTAATTTCGCCTCAATGTAGCGGGCAGGTCTTTAATTATTTTTAGTCCCGAACGAGGGGTTTAGGAAGGAAAGTCAGCGCCCCTTCGCCCTCTTTGGCGATTAATAATAATTTCTAAAATGCAAAAAGAATCCGCAGCTGAATTTAGTCTCTACGAAAAGGGAAACTGATCTTGAACCAATTCCAGTTTCCACAGGCGTGGGCACTTCCTTTCCGATGCGCCCAAGTTCGTATTCCCTCAAATGTGAGGTTATTTATATACACTCGCTTTTCCTTCCTTTTGAAGGAGGAGACCAAACGCGTCGTTCGAGGGAACGCTTTCCCCTAGATTTCGGGGAGCAGAGATGTCAACTTCTCTTCAGCTGCGAGACATAGCAAGTCAGTTTTGTCGAGGGATAATGACAAAATGTGGGCAGACGACGTGGAGAAGCTGCTCTTCACATCTCGCTGATAGGCACGCGGGGTTGCATTTCAACCCCGGCGCGAAGAAAACAAACACCAATTGCAGGGACTTCGAGATCCTAGGAGAAAGATGTCCCGATATTGGGAGTGACCAGAATTTGGTCCTCCCGGTGACTCCATTTCGTCCTCGGGAACTTTCCAGGGGGCGGCACAGGGCAGGTTGGAGAGAAACATTTCCTGCGCGAAGTTTCAGCCCTTTCCTCTGCCTCCCCCCGCCCCGTTTCTATCCTTTCATTCATAAACCTGGTGGTAGCTATAGACGCGGCTTGAATATTATTGACGTCTCTTCCCTCAACTGCTCCCTCCGTTAACCCAATTACAGAATCCATCAAGAACTGTGTTGAATTATCTCTTTTCCATACAGTATCAGCATTAGCCTAATTAAAAGCTATAATGTCTGATATAATGATTAAATCGTTAGCTCTGCTGTAGGGAAGCAATATTTTGTTTTCCCTTCAATTAGAAGCTGATTGAGGTTTTTCAGAACAGGTCAGCTGTGAAATTTGAATTATATGTGTGAGCACTGTTCACAGGGGTGAGCCCCGACTCGAAAGCTCCAGAGATTCTCCAAACGCTTTCACCCAGTGAGCTGGGAAGCAACAACAACAACAACAACAACAACATTATAGCCGCTTTGCCTCGGGGGTGAGAGGGGGCTCAGGAATCTGCAGGAGAACCGTCAGAGTGGGAAGCCTTTGTGAAAGGTGAAAGGGAAAGAACAGGTTCACCTTCTGGAAAAGATTCCCAAATCACAAATAGCTTGTGAGTTTTGAAACTCTTCACTGAGAATGAGGATCACGACTGGCCCTGCTTGGATAGCGTTTGTCAACCCCCTAGGTCTTTTGCTAAGTGGATTAGAACACGCTTCTTAAAATGAAATTGAGAATTTGAGAAGACTCGCTTTGGGTTAACTTGGGGGAATTTGCGCGAGAGAGCGGAGAAAGCGCTCGGTCGGAAGTTGCAGTAGGGTAGGGTGGGGGAATCGGGGCAGGAGCCAGTGGGGAGCCAGTGGCGTGAAGCAGGGAGTCCTCAAACACCCTACCCCACCCCCTTTCCCCACTCCCCCCCTGCAGAATCCGGAGCCGAGGTGTAGCCAGCAGACGGCGATCGCAGCCTGCGCTGCCGAGCCCGGATCCCCCGTCCCTCGGCTCACTCGCAGCAGCCTCGGGTCGGGCGCTCCTTCTCCAGAAGGGTCTCCTCCTCTCCCCCCGTTTCCTCCTAGGGGACTTGCCGGTGCCTTTCCAGCGTGCGCAGCGCCAGCTCCTGGCTAGCCAAGGAAGCGCAAACGGCATTCCCCAGCTGGACGCGCTTTGCGCCGCAGTCCCCAAAAAGAAGCAGGCAAAGTCGGCGAGGTGGGAGAGGGGCGGGTGTGGAGAGTTTCCTTTGCGAGTCGTCGTCCTCCTGATCTCCCAGAAAACTTAAGAAATTAAGGTATCCTCAGACCAGCCTGGATCTCCCACCTTCGACGCACCTTGCTGCAGAATTTAATCGCAGAATTAGTTGACTCGTTCAGCCGCCAGCTGTCATGTTTAGGGGCCGTGCTGACCATACACGTGTGAAGCAGGCCTTGTATAATGTAGGCAATGTTCATTTGGAGAGCGAGCGAGCCTGTTTCTCAGAAGAAGAAAACAAACGGGGGGAGAGGGAATGAGGGGGGGATATTCCGTCTTTTTTCAGGCTGTTTTCCAGAAATGATCTTGACCATGAGATCTTGCCACCAAAGTGGCTCCAAGGGTACTCTGTGGGCTGGTTCACGAAAGGTGCAACTCACAAACCAGCAGTATCGCTAAAAGTTCCAGGGAAACGTAAGTAGGGCTACTCTGAGAACAATCCCGAATTTGATTGTTGGATTGGATTGATCTGGACCTAAAGGAGGCCTCCATTTCCGAGAGCAGTTTACTCGCAATGGACAGGATTTGCCCCGTGCCCAGGGCCAAACAAAATCACCGCCACCAAGCAATCCCCACAACGAGCTGGCTAGCCATTTCGGATGGAACTTTTTCTTGGAGTACCCACCAAATTCTGGTTTGAGCCACCAGAATTGTTCCGCCAGTGGATATTCTGTGCTCTTTTAGGGTTGTTGTTTTTAATGTACTTCTTTATTAAATGGTTGTGGGTTTTGCATCTTAATACTGTAAATGGCTCCCAGGCGCCTCTGGCTGCGTGAAGCGATATGTAAACCTAATAAACTAACACTAAATTAAACCAAACGGTCGTTTTCATCAGATAGGCACATCTGGCATAACATCACCTTACTTGGTTTTTTTAAAAAAAGAGAGAAAGAAAAGAAAAGAAACACTTTTTAAAGCATTCCTTTTAAAAAAGCGTATACAGTACTGCCTGGCTAGACACTGTAGGTTCCTAGAGGGATATTCTCCTTCGAGGTGGGAGAGGAGGCTCACCTGGCTGTACCCCCTAGTTGAAACTTTATAGGCTCTTTCACTGTGAAGAGGCCACACACTGGAAACAGCCAGGCGACACCACCGGCAAATGAACGCTTGCAGGTCACTCCCGAACCTCTTTGCATGCATCTAAACAAAAATATCTTCCCCACGAGACTTCTACTGGGTTGAGCCGCCAGGATTGATGGATTAGTCATGCAAGGTGGAAGGTTCCAGGACCGGACGGATCCTCACCGTGGTCAGTGGGGGATCACTCGGAGGGAGCTATGCACAGGATCGCAGCCTTGAAACTCAAGGTTGCACTCCTCCAGCTATAAACGGGTGGTCAGGCCCTTTCAGAGGTCTAGAGAGGCCCGAGTCACTTCCAGGTTTGAGTTGTAGTTCCAGATAGGTAGCCGTGTTGGTCTGCCATAGTCGAAACAAAATACTGTATAAAAAATTCCTTCTAGTAGCACGGTAGAGACCAACTAAGTTTGTTATTGGTATGAGCTTTCGTGTATCTGAAGAAGTGTGCATGCACACGAAAGCTCATACCAATAACACACTTAGTTGGTCTCCAAGGTGCTACTGGAAGGAATTGTTTTATTTTGTTTCGAGGTTTGAGCTGGTTAGAGCGCCGTGCTGATAATGAACAAGGCTGCAAGTTCGATCCCCGCATGGGACAGCTGCCTATCTCTGAATGGCAAGGAGTTTGGACTAGGGTGATCCACAGAGTCCCTTCCATCTCTACAATTCCATGATTCTGTGATAATAAAAACAAAGATGGCAGCAACGGGAAAAAGCACCCAAAACAGAGCGAAACCTCAGAGATAACCAGCACCTGCTTTTCAAGCTGAGAAAGTGTGTGTCGCATTTTGGTCCAATGTGCATAAACGTAAGTTGTGAAACTTACCCAAAATTTAACGTGCCTAAATCTGAGGCCACCTTTGAGCTTAAGGTCCTGGGCCAAATGGCCCTACACACACACACACACACACACACACACACACACGGTTGTGCGGATGGTGTGGACCACTTTTCTACAGGAGCAAGTTACACTGCTTCCAAGGCAGGTCTAAAGACTGCCATGCATTCCATGCCATGTCCATGCATTCGGATCTTGCCCGTGCAGGGATCTGGGCACCAGGTGCCAAACCACACCGGCTGCCTACTTGGCACGCGCAAGAGTTGTCAGTCCCCTGCCGCTTAGCAAAAAGACATGTGCAGCCATCCAAGGTGAGCGCTGCTAGCCTTGGCCCCGTGGTAGCCTCTACCACGCCAAAGGTTTTGACTGCCAGCATTGGAAAGTTGGTTGATATGTTATTTAAGAGTTTAAATTGACTCAAAAGGCAACCTGGGGGTAATGCCAGGTATCCGTATTGATAAACGAATGGCCGAATTCTGCAGCCTGGTCGCATGCATGCATGCTTACTCAAGAGTATGTTCCGTGCTTTTTAATAATATTTTTCGAAGCATATGAGCCAACTCCTAGGGCCCCCAATAAAATATTTGAGGGGGCTAAGCCCCCCCAAAATTTCATGGGCATTCAGATGTGTGTGTGCCGCATCCTGTGACAGATTTTGCAAGGCGGTGCTTACCTGCCGCCGCGCCCCCCCCCCCCATTTATTATTCTAGTTGGCACCCTTGTTTCGAAGTAAATGCTCAGGGAATGGCCATTTTACACGAAGCAGCCAGATAACAGGCAGTTTGGCTTCGCTCTGTCAGTAACTTTTCGGGTCTCAGTTTCTCGTCTGTAAAACGGGAAGGGCGGCTGTCTCACAACCTCATGAGCCTGTTGTGAGGATCAATGAGAGACGCACTTTGCTCAATAAACAGGTTGTGGGCATGTTTATTCGGAAGTTAAGCCCAGTTTATTGAGCGAGTTTACTTCCAAGACTGTGTGGGTTAGATTGGACTCCGTCCTGTATCGCTTTACATTGATGGAATGAGTGGGTGTTTGCATCGACGACATTGGCTTCATTGCCCCATAAATGCACTCAATATTTTCTAAACAATTACTATTATTATTTATTACACAACTTCTACACCAATTGCCCAGAGAGGACAAGCCTTTCAGTGAGTAACGACAGAGACAGACGGCTACTTAGAAATCCTGTTCTATATTTATTGCTGCATTTCTCAAGTCAAATCTTAGGCAATCTGTCTGTAATTGGCTACCGAAGTTCAAAAGTAGGAAAAAATATTTTCCACTCCTTAGTTAGCTGTTCGTTTGATTCAAATCTCTTCCAGCGGACACGTACACACGTTTCAAGAGGGCCAGTAGCATCTCTGCCCTGACCACACTGGTCTAATATGGTTCCCACCAGACTTGATCTCAGGATGCTTCGAATCAACGTCTTGAGGACTTCTCCATGCCCCATTTTAGGCAGTGGCAGTAGCCAGTTCAATAGCGACATTTTAAAAACAACAACCACACTTAGTGGCACCTTGTGTTAAATACTCCGCGACCCTGGAGTGCCCTCTGCACTAGAGTGGCATTTGACTGCAGAGGATAAACTTCAGCGCCTCATCGATCTTCTAAGCCATCGCGTGTAAATCTAGATCTTGTTCTCTTTGAAGTGGTTTTGGCCTTGCAGGCTGGTCCACGGTCACCCAATGAACCTCATGACTGAGTGGGGATTTGAACCCAGATTTCCAAGGTCCTAGTCTACTACACCACGCTATACCTAAGGGGGCCTGCCCCATACCTTTAGTGTGTAAGGGGGAAGACGTGTGCCAGGTCTTATTCCGAGAGTTGTTTTTTTCTTTTCTTTAGCTTCAGATATTGATTTTTAAACGCCATAACCTGGTTAGCAGTTTCTGAGCCCACGGATGGCCTCGATTCTACTGTGGATGTAGACCGGTGTTAACAGCGTTAGGGAATGAGTTCGCAGTTATTTCATGTTTCTGTATATTCTGTATTGTTCCATTTTCCTTCTACTATTTTTAATTGTTGCTTTTTACTGTGGACCTCCTCGGTGAGAGAGGAGAGAGAAAGCGCAGTCGCCTGCCAATCAGATGTTGCGCTACGTCCAAGGTCTGTACTCTTGCATCTGATGAAGTAGACTGTTGCCCAGGAAAGCTAATACCTCAAGAGAACCTGCCATAGCGTCCAGTCGTGTGAAATGAAGATGACAGGCAGCATGAAAGGATGGCCGTAGGCATTATAAGAGAAGCCCTTTAAAGTTGAAACATTTTGCAGAAGAAATGGGCGGGGAAGAGAGATTGGACGGGCGCAGCCCTGGGGATTAGTTAACGTGTCATTCTATGAAAAGGAGTCAAGAGGGTGTCTTGGTCTATTACCTTTTGCTGGTGATTTGGTTATTACGCGTTTGGAATATTTACTGGTATATAAAGTAACTGCGACTGATTTAATTGCAGTCTCTTACCACGCTTGGAAGCATAACATATCAATGCATTTCTGATAGCCCTGTTGCAGCAAAGACAACGCAGTCGGGTTGTTGACTTCTTGAAATAAACACCCAACAAATCCTAACAAATGTATTGTGGCATGGATTAGAGTCCACTTCACAAGATGCATCTTCAGTTAAGTTATCATCAGTTGGCAGGTCAACTTAAATACATGATAGGGGAAAATAAAGAATAAAGAGGGTGCGGGGGAAACATTGAAAACTGTGGAGTCAAGGGAAAAGTGCAGTTTACCCTATTCAACGGAAGTATCTTCTTAAGGTTCTATTTTCAATTCAAGCGTTGTTTGTTATACAATTCTGGTTTAGAGTGAGGGGGCCAGAAGTTCTCAAAAGTCAACAGAGGTGAAGAAACATATTCAGATGAGGCAGAATGACCTCCCTAGCTACATATATTTCAAGAGCTTGCCGTGGAGTCCTAAAGCTTATCTATTCTGGAAGGATATATACTGTACATGAATCAGTTCCAAAAGCGGGGGAAATGTGTGGCAGAAATATAAACTGATCTCTTTAAGTCCTGCCCCCTATTTCAGGCAGGCACTAGAAAGTAAGACCCACAGAGTTATCTCCACTGGAATTTCCTTCCAAGATCAGGACAGTCCCCTTTACATGGCATGTAAGCTGGAGGGCTTTGTTGATTGAGACTGGGCGCCTGGAAACTCATGAGTTTTTGTACAGATTTCTCATCAACTTCTGTAGGTACAATGCCTGTAATCTGAGCCACACATTAAGGTAAAGGGACCCCTGACCATTAGGTCCAGTCGTGGCCGACTCTGGGGTTGCAGCGCTCATCTCACTTTATTGGCCGAGGGAGCCGGCATATAGCTTCCAGGTCATGTGGCCAGCATGACTAAGCCACTTCGGGCGAACCAGAGCAGCGCACGGAAACGCCGTTTACCTTCCCGCAGGAGCGGTACCTATTTATCTACTTGCATTGTGTGCTTTCGAACTGCTAGGTTGGCACACATTACAAGGAAGCAAATTCTATTGACATCTACAGGAAAGAACTTCTGTTCCAAGCATTGTGCTAGGATATGGGGCGTCAGTTCTCCATTCTTAAAACAATCTTCACTACTTGGAGACCTGTCTCCTACTGGGAAGTTGAGAAATCTTGACCAAGAAGTACACAAACGAGCATTACGTTTCTTAAACACCCCCGTTCCTTTAGTATCTTTCTTAAACACCCCGTTCCAAAATTGCCCAATGGTTAACCACACTGATGTCCGTGGGACATAAATGACAATAAATATTCTTAGTTAGGCTTCAACCTCTAGGTCCTTCCTTGGGAATGGGGCCAGCTGAACTCACCTGAATAACCATGCGTAGCACCGACCTGAATGTTTCATAGTGTAGTTTCAAAGCAGCTTATACTACATTTTATAAATAAATGCCTACTACATTTTATAAATAGTGATTTCAGATTTTAAACTTGACACACACACCCATCCTAAACATATTCAATTGAAAGAATTTCCAGAGAGGTAACCCTGTTATATATTGCAAAACACCAAGGACAAGTTTTGTGGCACCTTAAAAATTGCCCAACATTGTCTCATGACTCACGAAACTTTATGCCACGATAAATCTTTAAGATACCATAAGTCATTGTTGATACTACTTCAAAGTAGAGTCCCACTGATCTCAACAGAACTTTCTTCCAAGTGAGCTAAGATCGGAGAGTCTTTTTGGTGAGATTCTTACACACAGATAAAGATATGATAAATATTGAGGGCTTATTAAAATGTTGCCCTTCCCAACACCCGCCCAGAAAACACCTGCGCGTCAAAATACACTAGCAGAAAATAATATTCCTTCTCAGCAAGCACAAAAGGCATAGGAAACAAACAAAAAAAGTTCCGTACAGGAAAGGAAGAGAAGAAGCAGAAAGGCAATTTTACAAGGTTGAAAAAGTCCAGTAGCTTAAAAACTAAATAACTTCTGCCGGTCCCAAAAACGTCTGTCGCTGCTGCTATTCCCTCCCCCGAAATGAATTCTTTGCAGCTAAACACGCCACGGTTCCAGAAGATCAGGCGGACACCAGGGTGCGCGCAATTTAAATTCAAATAATCTTTTTGGGGTGAAGCGCATCTTGAACCGGTTCGAATTGGCATATATATGCCCTCGGAATTTTATTTTATTTTTCTCCGTTACGGCCTTTGCTTCCTAGTAGACGCTTAGTTCGGTTCGGGTTATTTTATTATTTATCCGCGTTCCTGGTGGCTGTGTGTGACCCCTTTCGTGGCCCCTCCCCGAAGGCTCCCCATCCCCGCCCTGCTCCCCCCCCCCGCCTCGCCCTTCCCCGCCAGTTCCATAATAGTTTGTACTTCTCACCTCCGGACGTCACTCCTCAGTGCGCCATGCAAATAATCCCCCGCCGGCGCGCTCCGATTGGCCAAGGCAAACTAATTTAATCCCCGTTCGGTGCGCGGTGTATGGCTGCTGGGCTCTTCTCTCGTGGTATCTCTCGGCTGCTCCTCCTTTCCCGATTCCTCCCGGGCTAGAGGAGGGAAACCACAGAGAACAAATTACTGTGCAAGTTCTGCTGCCTGCCTGGGAGCTCTTGGCTTCCCCCTCCCCTCGCTCTCGCACCCCCTCCCGCGCGTCCTTACTATTTTCTTCCTTTTTCCCTCCCTCCCCCCTCCTCCTCCTCCCTCTTTTTCTTGTGATTTAATTACTCCTTTCTTTTATTTCCCCCTCCCGCTTTTTTTTTTTACGCGTGGTGGAGGCGGCAGAGGGGGAGGGGGATTTCCTGTCTCTTCGCCTCTGTTCACTTGGGACCAGCGGATGCGAGTCACACACGCTCCCTCCCTCAACTCTCTCTCTCTCTCTCTTTCGCTGTGGAAGTTAGCGGAGAGAGGGGGGGCGTGCATTAGATCACTTCAGCCGCCGCGAGAAGGAGGGGAGCGCGGCTGCCTGCGTGTGCGCGTGTGAGTGTGCGGGAGAGGGAGAGAGGCGCGCGTGTGCTGAGCCGAGGACGCAGGAGAGCGACGAGAGAGCCCGGGCGCGCACTTCCCCGCCATCTCCTCGCCAAAGTGGATCGGCCAGACTTTCTTCGCCGGCGCCGTCTTCCGCTTCTTCCCCCCGAGCCTCCGCCCGGCACCTGTTTGAGCCGCTTTTGAATCCAGCTGGACGAGAAAGCGGAGCGCAACACTCTTGGAGAGGGAGAAAGTTTTGCCCGCCCGAGGAGATTCCCGCGCGCGCGCTTTCGCGCTTTCCTCTCTGAGCGCAAGAAGAAAACAACTTTCTCCCCCACCCAACCCCAGCACCACCACCACCCCTCCTCACTCTCGACCGTCGTGGTGAACTCTTATATAATTTACTTCTCCTCGGCACCTCCTCTTTCCCGCCCGGACTCGTCCTCCTGGTCGGTTCCCGCTCGTGCGCTCTCCTCGGCGCGCCGCTTCTTCGCCTTCCTGCGCTCTATGTTTTGACGCTGTGGAGCCTGGTGGCCCCCGAAAGCTGCGCGAATGTATAGCATGATGATGGAGACGGACATGCACTCCCCCGGCGGAGCCCAGGTCACCACCAACCTCTCGGGCCAAACCGGAGCCGGGGGAGGAGGAGGAGGTGGAGGAGGCGGCGGCGGGGGCCCCAAGGCTAACCAAGACCGGGTCAAGAGGCCCATGAACGCCTTCATGGTTTGGTCTCGGGGCCAGCGCCGGAAGATGGCCCAGGAAAACCCCAAGATGCACAACTCGGAGATCTCCAAGCGCCTGGGCGCCGAGTGGAAAGTCATGTCGGAGGCCGAGAAGAGACCCTTCATCGACGAGGCCAAGAGGCTGCGGGCGCTGCACATGAAGGAGCACCCGGATTATAAATACCGGCCCAGGAGGAAAACCAAGACTCTGCTCAAGAAGGACAAGTACTCGCTGGCCGGAGGGCTGCTGGGCGCCGGCGGCCCCGGCGGAGGCCCTCCGGTAGCCATGGGCGTCGGCGTGAGCCCGGGCGGCGTGGGCCAGCGCTTGGAGAGCCCCGGCGGAGGCGGCCCCGGCGGCGGGGGAGGCGGCGGCGGCGGAGGCGGCGGCGGGGGCTACCCGCACATGAACGGCTGGGCCAACGGCGCGTACCCGGGCTCGGTGGCTGCGGCGGCGGCTGCGGCGGCGATGATGCAGGAGGCGCAGCTCGCCTACAGCCAGCACCCGGGCGGCGGCGCCCACCCGCACGCCCACGCGCACCACCCGCACCCGCACAACCCGCAGCCCATGCACCGCTACGACATGGGCGCCCTCCAGTACAGCCCCATCTCCAACTCGCAGGGCTACATGAGCGCCTCGCCGTCGGCCTACGGGGGCATCTCCTACGGCGCGCAACCCCACCAGAACTCGGCGGCGGCGGCGGCGGCTGCAGCCGCGGCAGCGGCGGCCGCCTCGTCCGGGGCGCTGGGCGCGCTCGGCTCCCTGGTCAAGTCCGAGCCCAGCGTCAGCCCGCCCGTCTCCTCGGCGCACTCGCGGGCCCCGTGCCCTGGGGACCTGCGAGAGATGATCAGTATGTACTTGCCCGGCGGAGAAGGAGGGGACCCGGCGGCGGCGGCGGCAGCCGCGGCGGCGGCCGCCGCTGCCCAGAGCCGCCTGCACTCCTTGCCACAGCACTATCAGAGCGCCAGCACGGGGGTCAACGGCACGGTGCCCTTGACGCACATCTGAGCCGAGGGGAGGAAGGGCGCACGGACGGACGGACGGACCAGCCAAGGGGCGCGGGGGCGCAGCGGAGGGTGTCGCGCTCTCTCTCCTGGGAGCCCCCTCGTCCCCCTCGCCACTGCTGCCCATCTTCCCAGACCCACCCCCCGCCGCCCCCTTCCTTTTGTACAGAACAACAAGAAAGAGAGAGGAGATGTTTTGATGACGTTGTAATAAGAATCATAATAATTATAATAACAAATATTCCTAATGGTGAGGATAATGAAGAGAGAAGGTAACAGATTGCTCTAATGCTGCCCCCCAGTCCCTCCCTCTCTACCCTAAGGACTAGTTTCTGAAACTGGGGGGGGGGGGAGTTGGGTTGTTATATTTTCCTTCTGTTGTTGTTGGGTTTTAGACAAACCGTCTGTGTTTTAACTGAGATTTTTTTTTTGTACAGTATTTATCATTCACCCAGGAGCCACAATGCGTTTATATTTGCTAAAGCGGGGGGAGGGCAAAAAAGACAGACAGACAGAACTATAATTGTTAATTATTCAAAGATCTAGGCGACGCCAACTTTTCTGCCACACAGAAGCACTAACTGGTCACTCTTTGAGCCGCTTCTTGTGAAGACTTTTTATTGCCTAAGGAAAGCAAAGATGTTGGGGAGAACTGTTCTCGTTTATAACACAGTACCAAGGGATGCAAATCCAAAACCACGCTTAAACTCTTCTTCTTTTTGTAGTTCTTACGAAGCGGGGTTCTTTATTTTTTTCTTATTTTGTTTATTTATAAAAGCATTTTTATTTTTTTGCAACCAGCAACAATATTCTGGATTTTGTAAATGTTTATTACGTCTGCATTTTTTTTCTTTTGTTAACTATTTTTTGTATTTTTTTTTCTTCTTGTAAATGCATTGTGGAATAATTTTAATTAATTTTAGGCGTTACAAGGGAATTCATAAATGTGTATATAGTTTACTAAAAAGGCGTTTCCGCTAAAAAAAGGAAAGCAAATAAAACTCTAAAGATGCGTTCGATTCTGAGTTATATCAATTTCAAAGTGAAAGTGCAACCAGTAAATCCAAAATGTACTAATTCATGGCATGCCTTAAAAACTAGAGATTGGAAATTGACTATATGTATAAATATAACGTGAAATATAATAAGATCAGCAACCACACAAATCCCTATTTGGGTTTAGACTTTTCACAGTTTCTGTGATCGCGAACAACAACAAAAAGGGGGAGAAAGTTTTTTTTTTAATGGTGTAGTTTTTGGATATTATTTTAATATCTGTTGAGTATTGTTAAGGAAGGCGACCGATTAAAATACTTTCCATAGCATTCCTTGTTTATTTTGTTTATTTCTGGCACTGGCTTATTGAAACATCTAGCTTACAGTACTAAGTTTTCTGTCTTAAGTTAGTGAAGCGGTTTTAAATAGGTTTGGACGGTTCTCTCCCCCTTCTTGGCCCTAAGGCTAGATATAACTCCAACATTACCGGACTCACCATGTTTAGGCTAGATACAATTATGATGCTGAATACTGATTAGACATAAAAACGACCAAAAACTGTTTCTGAACAAAGCCACAATTTTGGGCGGGTGGGGTGGGGTGGGGAGTCTATCTCTTGTCCCAGCACTGTCTTCTCTTCTTCGGAATACCAAGGAACCTTGTTTGAACCGTGAATGCTGTTACACTAAAATGATGCATTTGTTTGTACGGATATCCTAATGTTGTTTAATTGCATAGAAATTTGATTTAAAGTGACTTTCTCCGTTGCCTGATTCTGAAGTGGGAAGTCGATATTAAACTTGATATAACAGTAAAGACACAGTTTAGGCTACATTTTACAATTATTGTTTCAGCTTTTTTATTTATGGCTACTGAACGAAGGCGGGGGGGGGGGTTGGGGGGGAGAGGACTCTGTGAAGTCCAGAGCGGAAACAAAGCTTAGAGCAAAGCAAATGAGTAATTGGCTCCCTGTGTTCATTTATGTATATCAGTTGGCTGCAGCTCCCGAAAAAAACTTGCCCCGGAGCAGCCACCGTTGGTTTTCTTTGAAGTCCCTGGGCGTACTCCAGGTTACTCCAGAGTAAAACCACCCGCAGATGGCAGGCACTGCTCCTTACATGCTCCAAACACATTACCTGGAAGTAAGCTCCTTTGGTTTCAATGGATCTTTTATCGAAGTGATCTGTTAAGGCCTGTAGGCTGGGCTATTCGGTCTCTGCTAGAAATGGTTTATGGGGATTAACTTCCCCATTCTCAGCCTTCCATATTCCTTTGAATTACTCATCCTTGGAAGTGGTCGCCAACCTTCGTTCCCAAATAACCCTGTTGGTCTCTGTAATACAACTTATTCTTAGCCTTCCTTTCACCCCTTTTGATATTTTGCTAGGCCCTCTTTTCCTGGCTCCCTCGCTCTGCAGACCGGCGTCTGAAAGCTGGGTGGGAACCCTTGCCATGCTCTTTGGGCGAGTGTGTGGTTTGCTTGTATCAGATCCTGCCCTTTTACAGCAATCCAATCGATGTTGGACTTGTGCATTTTTCTCCCTCTCCCGCTCAATCTTTAATAAGGGGTTTGTCACAAAGGAAAATACCAGCAACCGGGCATCGGTGAAAAACCATACCCGTTTCTTCAATGCACATGCGCCCACAGATGTTGGCGAGGTGTGTGTGCCAATCCAAATTTCTATACATATATATGAAATGTGAATAATCCTTTATGGTTTCCAGTTACCACTCATTTAACTGGCTGTTCCCACACACAGAGGTCTGATTTTTGGAAATGTAATAAACCATCAGGTATTTGTGAAAGCTATCTGCGCTTCTCTTTGCATGCAAATAGCGCCAACAACTTTTCTGGAAGGAAGGGGGCGGGGGAGGGGGAGAGAGAGAAAGAGGCAGGAGGAGTACCAAAAGGACTTCACATTCTCTGTTGTGTTTGGGGAGAGGAGTTCTTAAAGTCATTTTGCTTGCCCCTTAACCCTCGGTGTCCTATTGCCTACAGCGCTACCATTAACTAACACCCACGTTCAAATGAACTGCAACAAAACTTTTCAAAATTTACTATTATTCTTGTTATTATTATAATAATTAGCAACACAGTCTAGGCGAAGTTAAAATGCGTTATATGTTCACTGGTTTAAGTGGTGAAGATTTAAACGTGTGCTTAACTCTCTCAATCAAATCAATGTCTTTGGTTAGATTGCGCCTCACTCCATAACCCAAAATCAGAATGATTATTATCCTCATTTAGTTGACTTTGTTCGGTGCTTTTGTTATTCTTATGTGCATGTATTTGCTTTGTTGTTTTTTCTTTCTGCGGAGAAGCAGGTCAAATAATAACCTTCACAAAACCTTGTTCAAAAAACCACAACGCAACCAGTTAAATGTAAGGGTTTTAATTTTATTTTATTTTTAAGAAGAAACCATTAGACCTCCTGGGAAGCCACATGCCTGAATAATTTAATATGCAAAACTACATAAAGTTTTAAACGATTTCCTGATTTAAATGCTTTATTTTTCATTTTGAGATAGGGAATTGTTCGCCCTCTGATTTGATCGTCGGATCTGCTTCTGGTGTATGGAAGATTTCATTTATACTGAACGCACCGTTTTCAATACTGCTTGGAGGTCATTCCAGATACACTTAGCAAAGTGTATAAGAGCGAAACACAGGATGGGGAATGGAGGGCTTGAGGGAACTGCTGGCCGGCCGCTTAGTATCCCTACATCTAGCCTTCGCACCCTCTCCCTCCAGGGTTTTGGGAAAAGCCAAAGCAACACCTAAACCCAGAACTTAAATCACAAAACGTTCGGCATTGACCTGCTGATTTGCGCTGGCTGCGGGTGGGCAACTCTGTTTCCGCCGAGTGCTTAGAACTGGCAACACCTCTCCCCCAAAACAAGCATCAAGTCTACTTTCAAGCATCCCTTCCCCCCAGCAGAGGAGGAGGAGGTCCAGCAAGGCCATGGACCACTGCGCATCCTGGGCCCTCCCTGGCCCTTTCAGATCTTATCTTGGCCAAGTGGGAGGCGGGAACACTCCGAGATCTGCTCAGAGAAGCGTGAAGGGCCGGCCCCAAGGCCTCGCGGGCCGCCACGCTCGCACAATGGGCCCCCAGGGGACGCCGTTGCGGTTGGGGGAGCAGTTTGGGGAGATGGCGGGGGCTGGTGGCAACCGATCTGCCCTTTCCCAGCTCTCTCGCCAAGCCGCATCGGGCCCCTGAGAAGAAGAACAAGAGGAGGAAGGAGAGGGGGCTGAATTCTGCGCGCAAGTGCCAGTTGTCTCTCGCTCCCCATTGCCATACCCTCCGCCAGGGGCAAGGAGGCCCACGGAGTTGCTCAGAGTCCAGATAAGTGGGAGCTCAAGAGTCCAGAAAAGGCGTCGGAAGGAAGCTGGCGTCGTGTGACACCAGGATTCCCCGGCGTGGCGTGATTTAGTGGGAGAAATCGGTTTACCTTATATAAGCGCTATTTTGTTTTATTACGCGCCAAGCCCCATTTCGCTTTAACTGATGAGCCTAGGAGGCACTTCTATTTTACTCTTCCTCCCAGAGTGTCCCCCACTTCACCCTACGCCTAATTCTTTCTTCCATCGCCTCGTTCTTTCTTGCTCACCGCTTAGGCTCTGGGAGTTTGTTATGTTGCAGTCACTTCTGCCCCACCAGCACCTGCTCGGGGAAGCAGGCGCCTCTGGGGAAAAAGAAACTCAGCTTATGGCGCAGTGAGATCTCCCTCCTCTTGCTTCTCTTTTTACCCGGGCGAGAGCCAGATAGGGACTGACTTGTAAGCCGCGCCAATAAGTTCGTTTTAGGGATTTCGAGGTGGACTTCGCCCCTTTCCTGGAGAAGCAGGCCTTTCCCTTTCCCTCCGGAGAACCATCCCTGTTTATCTAGCCATCCTGGACTTCCTGGACTGGGATTTTCCTCCCCTTTAACGCAGTGCTTCCCCTTCCTCCATTCCCCGCCGTCGGCATTTCAATTTTACCCTTCTAGGTATAATCGGTTTCGCGCGTCCCGGAGGTCTGGCCGGATGGGCGCACGTGTGAGCTCAGGCGTTGGGACTTGGGCACAAGGGGCGCAGGGGGAGGGGGAAGGACCCGATTGCTGATCATACAGCAACAGTTAGTTTCGAGAGAATCCCCCGGAAACTAAAGGACCTGAAGCTATGGCTTTCAATGGCACTGTAACAGCAATTAACTTTTGCTGGAAGCCGAGCATCTTTAACGCTGTGATCTAGGCAGCAGTTCACGTCGATTTAAGCGCTTCTCACTTGCATTCATTTTCTCCTCGGTATACAGAGGGTCCTTATGGCTCTTCCTCCTTTTCCTCATTTAGGTCTTTAAGTTCTCTCTCTCTCTCTCTCTCTCACACACACACACACACGGCGCGTTGCTTCAGGAACCAGAACCACACACCCAAGTATTTATTCCACTTTCGCCCTCCTCGCTTTTGTCCTGGACGGTTCTCCTCCGTTCCTCTTTAGTTACTCTTTTCTGCCTTGCACCTCCCCACTCGGGGTACATGCTTTAGTGTGGTTTAGTCACCCTGTAAAGATGAAGGTGGTTTTTTGTTTTCTTTAGGGACCCCTCGTTTTCTCCAGAGCACCTACAGAAACCAGGCCTTTCTTCTCGGGAGTGGTGAGGAGGAGCGCCCGCCTGGGCTCCCCGTGGCTGGACGGCGCCCCTGAAGCTGGTGGCGCGGAGCTCCTTCCCTTGGGTGTCACAGGAGCGGGTGGGGATGGAGGCCGTCCAAGTGGAGGGAAGCGGAGCGAATAGGAGAGGGGAGTCCTGCGCGGGGAGGGGAAGGGAGAGGCCAGAGTGTGTTTGGAGAGCGCGGGATTAAGCGAGGAAGAGAGCCCTGACCCCGGGATCAGCGGCTAGTCAAACCTATTTACAATCACCCGGCAGGAGAAGCGCTGATGGCTCCCGCTGCTGCCAGCGGCCTGCCCGGCAACAAGTGAAACCCGAGCGCCCTGCTGCGCTCGCCAGGGGACTGAGCCAGGAAGACCCAGGCCGGCTCTCTGGCGCGCTCGCTCCACCGGGAGGAGACGCCATGCCCTGGCGAGAAAGAGGCGCAGGCGTTCGGGCTGATGCCCTGCCTGGATGTGGCATGGAGGCGGCTGGTGCTTGGGAGCCCTGACTTGGAGTGGCAGCACCAATCTTATTCACGCAGAGCTAATTTCTGTGGCCCTTTCCAAGCTTTCTCTTTCGCCTGACCCCGAGAGCCGAGGGAGGGAGAGACATGGCCGAGCAGGGAATTCAAGACACGTTTCCCCTCTTCCAAGCACAACGAGGCTGAGCGCGAGTTCACACGTGCTATATGCCTCAAGGGTGGCTTGCAAGTGAGAAACAGGCTTCTCCTCTCATCAGACCCCACAGACCAGGTTGGGAAACCTGTAGCCCTCCAGATTGTTGGACTACCCCCCTCCGCCCGAATTGGTCGTGGGACCAACGACACCTAGGGGGGCACTGTATCCCCACCTCTGCCCCCGACACAGCCTGCCATCTCTGATTCAGCTGTGCTTGGGTCATTCTTCAGCAAGGAGGCTGCGCCTATTAATAGTTATCCCTCGAAGGCCACACGGCCGTCAAGACCTTGCACCTCTCGCCCTAGAATGTAAAACACATCGACACGAATGTATGTCCCGCATATAATGATATCACTCTCTAGAAATAGACAACAGTAGAGACATTAATAATAATAATAATAATAATAATAATAATAATAATAATAATAATAATAATAGGGCGAGGGCAGAAACATATCAGAGACTTTGGGAAGTTTCTATAATTGAAGGGTGGTCTTTGGCAAGTAATAACCTACCTTCCCCCCATATATAAATTTTATCTCTTTTATGTTCTGCTAGTCCTAGGCCCCCTATTTCAATAAGGCAGGAAATTTGGAGTGCGTGTGTCGGCGGGGAAGACATTTCCAGAAACGAAACAGTTCCCCTTAGGGGCTTAGCCAGGATTTTTTGGGGTGGGGGGAGGATTTTGTCGGAGGGGGGTTAGAGCCGAGCTATCCGCGACGGAATTGGTTAGTTAGTTATTTTTATTTGTTTACTTGGCCTTTAGGGGGGGCTTTCCCCTTGCACCCCCCTGGCTGCGTCCCTGGTTCCCTTGCCATTTGCGTCGAATAACCAGTGTGGTTGTCTTGGGGGAGGCCAGCGGGGATCTCTTGTCTGGGCACATGAGAAGGCTCCAAAGAGAGTCCAAATCGCTGGATCAAACAAGGCCAAAAAGTCGTAACAGAGGCTGCTGAAGCCTGGGTGGAATCTTCTGACAAACTCGCCAGTCCTGACCTCTGTCTGCCTCGTGTCATTTGGGCAGGCATCCCCGTGGAAGGGACAGTGTTTGCGGAGACTTTTCTCGCGCCAAAAGGGTGCGCAAAGAAGACCTCTCAGGCCTTCCTGCGCTTTTCTAGCGGCAAAGCGCGCCTCCGCTGTTCTTGCAGGACGCGCAGTGCCGGCAAGAAAGTGTAAGAAAGTGCCACTGCCGGCACTTGTTTCTCTGACACTTTTTTCCCCTTCAGGCTTATGCAACACCGAGCGTAGTTAAATTAACCCTTTTTACGCTCTTGAGCCCACCATTTGCCTTCAGGCAGTCCGGGTGGGGAAAGTGTTGTAAAATGGTGGGTGTCCCCTCCCTTCACACGCGTTCCTAAAACCAGTGATTACGAAGCTAGAACTAAGATGTCACAAATAATTTTTTTTCCTGAGGAAGCGTAGATAAAAGTGTAAGTTGGGTGCGTTTTGGTTTTTTTAAAAAATGTATGTCCTCTAGCTTAGTAGTAAAGGGTCAGGTGGCACCTTAAAGGCTACTTTTGTTATTACATAAGGGGAGCCAGAGACCATTTCAGATGGAATCCCTTCATAGTAATTCCACTTTTTGATGCCTCCAACTGGCATATTTTTCAATAATCTGTTGCTCTGGGTGGCAGGCTGACTCTCTACACAAACCTTGTAGGTCTCTGCTTAAATGAACACCATCTGAGAGGGTAATGATGGTCCTGCAGGCAAAATTACATTCTCAAGTACCGGGTTGTTGTGGTTTTTGTTTGGGGGGGGGGGACCAGGCTGAGGAAGTGAGGAAATTCCCTCTTCCTATTGCAGCCATCTTCTCTTCCAAGGATGGCAAATCATGATTTATGGTGGGCGCTACAATATTTATTTACGGTATTTACTATCTATGAATAGGCTGCCAATAACACACTTCTCTAGGTGGCTGACTAGAAATAAAAGAACACAAATACAATATGAAAACACAAGTACTGTATATAAAACAAAACAAAAAATGCAGCATAAGAACAAACCAACCAAAACCTTTCCTTTTCCAGCAGAGGATTAAAGATGAAACCTGTTAGCAGCAGAAATAAACAAGAAAGCACCAACTAAATATTGAGAACCCAGATGTTAATATCACAGGTTATTTAAAAGGCCTGAGTGGCTAAAAGGCTGCAAAAATACAATATGGAGGAGAGTATGTCTCTTTGGGGAGACGATTCCATGAGAGGGGTGTCACCACTGAGAAGGCCCTCACCCCATCCTGTTATAGTACAGAAGTTTTAATATTCTATGCCACTTCCTGGACTTTAAGAGTGAGAGTTAAGAGCCAGCATGATGAAGGAAAATGGGAACAAACAAACAGTGGTGTTGAATTGAAAAGAGTGCAATGGAAGTGTAATCTGCAGAGGAAGCAGAATGAGATGCTATGCCAGAGTAGAATCTAGTGCTTCAGACAATGAATGGGACTGGCTCTCTTTAAAGCTCCCCCCACAATAAAACAAGTTACTGAAACTAGCAGATTAGGGAGAAAGCCCTGTCTCTGCTGTGCTAGTTTTCAACGTACAGGGGGCTGGTTTTGCGTTTCACATAGCAGAATATTCAAATATGTGACACCCATCCCTAGCCTATAACAACAGAAGTGTAGAAGGGAAGAAATAGTACCACTCTATTCTGCCTTGGTCAGATCACACCTGGAGTATTGTGTCTAGTTCTGGGCACCACAATTTCAGAAGGATATTGACAAGCTGGAACATGTGCCAAGAAGGGCAACAAAGAGAATAAAAGGGGGGTTGGGGTTGGGGGAGCCTTATGAGCAATGGTTGAGGGAGATAGGCATGTTTAGCCTTAAAGATATGATAGCCACCTTCAAATATCTTAAGGGTGATCACATGGAAGATGGAGCAACTAAACGTTAGGAAGAACATTCTGACGATAAGAGCTGTTCAATAGTGGAACAGACTCTCTCAGAAGGTGGTGGACTCTCCTTCTTTGGGGGTTTTTAAGCAGAGGTTGGCTGCCCATCTGTTATGGATGCTTTGATTGCAATTCCTGTGTGGCAGGGGGCTGTGTGGTAGCTGACCTTTGTGGTTCCTTCCAACACCACAACTCTAAGATTCTATAGTATAAAGTGGCACAATCTACTCTACCACTTCAGGATTTTGCCACCTCATTCTAAAGCAGTTGTAGACCAGGCTTTGGTTCCAAGTACCTGTACTTGGTACACATTTAAAGGATTTCTGGGCACAGTTGGGTAGATACGTTTTGGAGGTCAGTGGGAGAAAGAATGGCCTTCTAGGTGAAATGAGTTTACTTGTCCAAGTTGCTAGCATCAGTCACCGTTGGTTAAGGGTCATTTGCCTGAGGATACTGAAGGCAAGGATGATTCATCAAAGGATGACAGATTTTTACAGTTGCCTCTTTGACACCAGATGATTCCAACATGAAAAGATCTTGCATGTGTGAATGAGCCACATGTGTGAATGAGCCATCGCAGTATTAACTCCCCTTCTCCCCTGCAGACAGAGCTTCTGTATAACTAAACATGATCTCCAGCCATGTTTTCTTTCAATGGAGGTGATTCACCCCTTTAGTTGAGAATCACTATCAATGAACATGCATGTGTGGGGAGTCAATCTGGTGTAAACAGTTTAATGAATTCAGGCCAATATGTGATACTGCAGTCACCACAGCAGTAAAAGGAGGCAAACATGCAGCTCTGAGCAAATTTATTGGCTTCAACAACGCCACTAACATTGATATTCTGCACCTCCATTTAACTGCTGACCAATGCAGTCACGAAATTAAAATGCTATGGAAGGCAGCTGAATGGACAAAGTATGGGTGGGAAGGGGCACATTGCCCAAATTGCAGGAAAACATCTCCCAGAAAGCAGGGTAAAGCAGCCTGGAAGAGCTGTTAAGTCCCTCTCCTTTCCTTATCCAAATCCACACAGCCCCAGGATAAATCCCTTTCTGAGGGAAGGAGGGGGAAAGTGAGTCCAAGCAGGCCTTGAAACCATGGAGAGGGAGAGTCAGTTTTTCTATCCCCCCCAAAACACTGGGAAGGGGAGGAGGTTGTTTGGTGTCATGCCAAAGCCACAGGTGAGTAATTACTGTGCTGTACCAGGGATATCTCATTAGCTTAGGTAAATACAACTGGAATATAAGGGATTTGGAAAGAATGTCTGCCGTGAGAGATACCAAAGAGTAATTTGGAGACTGTTGCTTCGAAAAGCCAGTGCCAATTTTTTTTTAATTCTTTTTTTTTTTGTGGTAAATAATATTTCAGTCTGGAAGTTGGATCAAGAAACCTCTGCTAAAGGAAGGCTGCACAAAGGTATGTCATGGGGATCATTCCCTGGGTAGATTACTGCTGTCAATAGTTAATAGGCAAAATAGTTCCTTGTTCTAATCCAGCTGCTCCAAGCCACAGCACGGCTGTAAGGCAAAATCCCTGTCACTTTCTGCAATTCCCAGCATTTCTGACAAAACATTTAAGCTTGGTGCTTTGAGACCCAAAAAGACGGGCATATGATTCAAGCTAACAACAGTGCAGTTTAACAGGGATGTTGTCAACAGAGCTTGGAATGTGTCCTCCTGCCCCAGATTGCACAGTACATGGCAGAACCTAAGTTGCAGCCTCCAATCAGAAGCGTCCAATGGGAAATGGTTTAATATATGCTCTCCTGGTGATTTTACCTAGCTGATAAACTGCTGGGAAGTCAGTCCCACTAAATAATTTTGGGGTGCTAAAAGGGGAAGCTGGGGTTTGCCACATATACATGCAGGAAGGTAAAGGTAAAGGGACCCCTGACCGTTAGGTCCAGTCATGAACGACTCTGGGGTTGTGGCGCTCATCTTGCTTTACTGGCTGAGGGAGGCAGCGTACAGCTTCTGGGTCATGTGGCCAGCATGACTAAGCCGCTTCCGGTGAACCAGTGCAGTGCACATTTATCTACTTGCACTTTGACATGCTTTTGAACTGCTAGGTTGGCAGAAGGACCGAGCAATGGGAGCTCACCCCGTCGCGGGAATTCGAACCACCGACCTTCTGATCGGCAAGCCCAAGAGGCTCAGTGGTTTAGACTACAGCACCAACCCGTGTCCTTTGCATACATGCAGTGCATATCCTTAATTCTATGGTAGCACCAAGTGATGATTTGTATGTGTGCATCAGCTAACCCAAAAGGAACCACTTCTTATCTCACTACAGTCGTACCTTGGAAGTCTGTTCAACTTCCGAAACGTTAGAAAACCAAAGTGTGGCTTCTGATTGGCTGCAGGAAACTCGGAAGCCGTGGAAGCCTCGTCGGACGTTTGGCTTCCAAAAATAGTTCAGAAACCAGAACACTCACTTCCAGGTTTGTGATATTCAAGAGCCAAAACGTTCAAGAACTAAGCTGTTCAAAAACCAAGGTTCAACTTTATATCTTCTCAAACTTTATAATGTGTTTCAGTAGTAGCAGTTTGTACATTCAGATGGGAGACATATTGCAAGGTGAACACGCACCAATGAAGCAGCCCTTTGTGACTGGCTGCTGGGTGTGAGTTTGGGAAGCAAAGTATCTGAGGTGATCTGAAAGTTGTTTGCATGCTGCTTGACCCTTGTAAATAAGTAGTGTGGAGAGTCGGGAGACTCCTGGTAAGTAGGTTATACAAAGGGATGGATCGTTTGCTAGAGGCCCATACGCAACCACATATTTGGAAAGCATCATGCCCATAAGCTGAGCATGGTCCTCACAACTTTCCTCCCTCTTTAACCAAAGCTAGTCCCTTTTGAATCCACTGACCAAACTGTTTGACTATGCCTAACAATCTGTAAAATTAGGAGCTTCTAATAAATTATGAGGAAATAAAGTTAGTTATTCAGCACCTGTTTGACTAGTAGCCTAGATGACCCTCATGGTCCCTTAAAACTCTACGGTTCTGGTTGCAACAAATCCTATTCGTTATGCCATAGAAAGATGCACCACTCAATTCAAAGTGTTGGTTTTGACCTATAAAGGCTTAAATGGTTCAGGACTGCAATACCTCAAGGACTGCCTCTCTCAATATGAATCTATCTGGATCTTCAGATCATCCTTTGAGGACCTTCGTGTGTCTCCTCCATGAGAGGTCTGGAGGGCAGCAACAGTAGAAGGAGCCTTTACTGTTGTGGCTCCCTGCTTGTGGAATGCTCTACCAAGGGAGCTTAGTCTTGTGCCTTCATTATACACCTTTAGGGATCAGGCAAAAATGCTCCTCTTCAACCAGGGCTTGGGCTGATTGATATCCAATACCTTTTAAAATGTCTTGTTAGGCAGAGGGGGAGTTATAAGTTTGATTTTGTTCTTATTTTTATTTTTTATTTTTAATCTTGTATTTTTATGTTGTGAACTGTCCTGAGATCTACAGATGAAGGGCAGTATATGAATTTAAATAAAAATAAAGATATAAAGATATAAAGATCACAAGATCAAATATTTTTAAATATAATGTATTATTTATGGCTCAATATAAATATGATATATACTTGTGGGATGTATTATTACTAGAGCAGTCAAGAACAACATTTTCCTGCTGCCTAGAATGGACACACAGGGAAATGTGGCTCTAGACAGGGAGGACTTCCTGTCATACCTGCTCTGGAGCTTCCTCTTCCTGTGTGTGATCAGGTAGATGGGCATGACCCTAGCTGACCAGATAAAAGGACTGCCATGCAACCATCTCTTACTCTTGGACTCTCGCTCTCCTGGCTCTTAGCAAGTGCATGGCTCAACCTACACATAGAATGGAGCCCATAAGCAGAAAGTCTGAGATGTAGCTCAGACTTCTTTTCACTGTAACCACAAATAAAGCCTGCCTTCGGATTACTACTGTGAACTGAATGTGAGCAAAACTTTATTATTACTTTTAAAGAAAACTGTGTTGTGTTATTATTATTTTAAGAGGGAAATAAAGGGGAAAGTTACAAGGGACAATCCAGACTGGATTGTTTAATTAAAGGATTCTAACAAATCATAAACTTGCTTCCAATAAGTTGCAAAGGGAATGTGCTCTGCTGTTTACTCGCTGGTGCGAGTGAGGAGGGATAATAGCAAAACAATATATCCTCTCCTACCTTCCTTAACAATACTATGGTGCTAATTAGGCTTGGGTCATTGGGTGATAGCCCAAATAAGTTATACCCAGAATAGACCCACTGAAATCCATAGACTTAGTAAGTCTGTTTATTTCAGCTGGTCTACATTGAATATAACTAACAATGGATATTCTTCCTTGTATTAAGACATAACTAGATTATTGATCTGGATGAAAATGTATGTAGCCTCGTTATTTAGCAGGTCACCCTGCAATTATCAGGTGATGAATACCTTGGTTGTTCAGTGCCTTTGGCATCTCTTTAAGTCTTTCACCCTCATGCAAGTCAAAAACGAGCACAATAGTTTTATCACATTATTCCAGAGCTCCAGGAGGAAAGGAGAGCAAACATAGGCAGAGTCAGAGCCAATGACAGGTCTCTAGCCAGCTCATTCTAGTTTGGTCCCTATCTGCTCCCCTGATCAGCTGTGCAAGGAGCTGAAGTGAAGGGGGAGGAAGATGATTGGTGCTGCTACCTCCTGGGCTGCTTGTAAGTAAGAAGGCAGCAGGTAAGGCCAGGCTGAGGTTGGTGCGGCCCCAACCACCCTAATGGAACAGCCTCTGCTGCCTTGATGCCTGAGGGCAGCAAAGCATCATCATGGGCTTCTCAGAGGTGGAAGCTTAACGCTTTGGGGGTTTTTAGGTCTGGCTTCAGGTTTCACGTTACATGGCATGATGAAAGGGAAGCTGATTACAATAAGGAGACATTGTAGAGACACTATTAGAAATGAGGAGAGGATATATTAGCTAGATATCATCCTTCCTTACACACGTTTGTGAGTTTAAAAGAGCCCCCCCCCTTTTGCAACAAAATTAGGAAGTTGTTGATTCAGCTGGTTACAGCCTTTATTTTGATAAAGCAATCCAGGATGCCTTGGGGCAGACTGGATTTTCCTGGTATTTCCCCCTCAAACAATAATAGCTTTCTTAGAATAAAACAGAGTTTACTCATAGTTCACATACAGTAGCAATCTGGAGGCAGGCTTACAGTGGTAGAAGATGCATGATGATGGCAAGCGAGCAAGATGGGAGTAAGAGAGAGAGAGATGGGGACGTGATCAGCCTTTCTTATATAAGTTACAGCCATCTCTACCCAACTGCACCCAGGGGGAACTGGCTCCCACAGGGTTGAGAGGAAGTCCTCCCTGATGGATTCACATTCCGCTGAGTGCCCGTTCTAAAGTTGGACTTGAGTGCTCTTTCTGGATACCCCACGGACATGACTCTCAAAGGTCCTGTATTACCAAAGATGTCCAGGTTGCAGTGGCAGAGGGTTGCTTTGGGACTGGTGGGGCAGAAAGCCCCGCTTTAAGTGGTTGTAAGTAAAAAAAGGCAGGCAGGGCTGTGTCATATTCACCCTAATAGACCACCCAACACTGCCCTGATGACCTGGAGATAATATTTCAGAGCGTAGGCCCTCATTACTGTTGGCCTTCGCAGTTAATTTCTGGTCTTTGACTTTTGTGTAGAAAGAGACCATTGTGGTACTCAGCTAAGTAAGCAACCAGTGAGTATTTATCTGCTCTGTTGTTTAGCCTAGCATATGGGTAGGCAAACTAAGGCCCGGAGCCAGGATCCAGCCCAATCGCCTTCTCAATCCTGCCGGCGGATGGTCCGGAAATCAGCGTGTTTTTACATGAGTAGAATGTGTCCTTTTATTTAAAACGAATCTCTGGGTTATTTGTTGGGCATAGGAATTCGTTCATTTTTCTTCTTCTTCAAAATATAGTCCAGCCCCCCATAAGATCTGAGGGACAGTGGACCAGCCCCCTGCTGAAAAAGTTTGCTGACCTTTGGCCTAGCATAAAGAGAGGCAAAAGTTGATGCTGCTACAAACATTATTTTGGATAGCAGGAGGTGTTCTATAATGGATTGGGGTTTTAGGGAGTGGGATAGGCAACCAATAACCTCTTCTCCCCATTATTTTTATCCTCTTCCACTGCCAGAGGATACTTTATTTCACCTCAAATTACAGGAACCCAACTCTACCAAGAAATGTGTAGGTGTGCCTCCTTGCCTGGAAATGGCACCACTGGAGAGACGACATGTTGATCATGACATTTGTGGCCCTCTAGAAGTCCTTAGACTACAGCTGCCATCAACACTGACTATTGACCATTTTGGCTGAGGCTGATGGAAGACAGTCCAGCAACATCCACAGGGCCATAAATTCCCCGTCCTTGCTCTAGGATAAACCATTCAAACATCTAGTTCTTCCAAGGGGTTCGTACTTGAAGTCTGTGGCTTCATGCACACTGTACATTTAAACCACATGACTTTTTCCAAAGAATGCTGGGGACTGTAGTTTTGTTAAGGGCACACAGAACTGTAGCTCTGGAGATAAACTCTGGGGATACTGTGGGGAAAGCTTAAAGTGTGCTTTAAATATGTGGTGGTGTATGCTGCCTGAATCTACAGGCTCAGTCACATTTGTTTCATTGTTTGGGGTGCTATTATGGCTCGTTTTAGAATCCAGAGCAAAAATAAGCTGAGGACAATGGTGTAGCCAGGAACTCCAAGGCCAGAGACAAGGATGAGTAGTGAGTGATTAGAAGGAGTCCCTTATGGGGGTTTGCTTAGATATTCTTCCTCCCCTTCCCTCAAAACAATGGCAGCCCATTAAAATGTGTCATTTAAAAGAAAACTGAAGTGAACAGATACTTTTTTAAAAGAAAAGAAGAATGAAAGAAATTAAGGCACGGGCCTGTGATCATAAAACTGCTGCGCACCATCATTGCCAAGAAAGGAAATGGTTTTAGCATTCTAGCTGTAGATATATGAGCCAAACCTTCCCAATAGTTGTGGAATGAATATAATCACTCCGCACAGTGAGATTTACCCCAAAGGAGCCTTCCAAATCTCTTAAGTTTGGATACTCACAACTTTTCTTTTCTTTCTGACTTTTTTCTTTTTTTGTCCCAGCAGCACAAGTTACTTGCTTACTTTTCTCAGCAAAAATAGCAACTTTGTGAAGGCTTCAAGGATATAACAGTCTAATTAGCCATAAAACTGTCTTAGTACTGCCACTGATATTAAAGAGAAACTGAGATCTATTACTGAAATATTTTTTTCCACCCACAAAACAAAATAGCTGATGCAATCTAATAAAATAGAAACAGACCTCAAAAATGTCCCACAAAATATGACTTTCTTAAAACACCATTGAGAATTAAACCTAGAGTCAATATAATTGATAGGGGTTGTGCCATTGACTTCAGTGGGATGAAGGGTGCAGAACTCTCTCCCCCCCCCCAGTCAATTCATTTTAAATTACCCAAATGATGCCAGATTAACCACTATAAATTCCCTATTGGATTTTGGAGTCGAGCTGGTGGTAAATGATTTTAATAGAAATATAAAATACAAGTTGAAGCATGAAAGGCTAGCTAGATTCTACAGAGATAAAGTCTTTTGGGGGTGGGGAGGGGAAAAATATATCAAGTGACATCACATAAGAATGTAATGAATTGTGTGTGTGTGTGTGTGTGTGTGTGTCTAAACAAATAACTTCACACAAACCCATGAACCCGTTGCCAGCCAACACTATTCTCAAGTTGCTGAAGCGTTTTGGAAAATGTACAACACAATTATCGCAAAGTACTAAGATCACTACTGCTAACCTCTCAACCATACAGCACAAATATTGCCAAATTGAATCCCCGTATTATGTATTTCAGCCAGCTGACTTGCAGGGAGAGTTTGGGGGGGGGGGGAGAAGATGGGAGTTAACTTCCTAATTTAAATGTGGCGTGTGTGTTTGTGTGTGTCCCCTTTCTTTCCAGGAATTTGGGGGGGAAAGCTATTTTTATATAAAAAATGAAAAATGAAAAGACATGTTTGGAAATAAGTCGCAACATAAAATTGTTGTTATACACAACCCATATGCCCTTCCTCCTCCTCCTCCTGTGTTGCTGCTGCTGCTACCAATGTCACCGAACAGCCGACATTTGGTGGTGTTTCACTCTCAGCTATCTGCTTTATCCTTCGGACTCAGCCCCCTTTCCCCCCTCCCTCCTTTCCCATTAGATGATGATTACCTCACTGTCCTATATGCACAATTTAAAGGGAATTACCTATTACTTCAATTATTTGTTTCTTATCAACTGATGTTACACTACAAGGATTTGCATTGAAAAGACACAAAGAAGGAGCAAGTCATGGCACATTGCCAAATAAAAGAGTAATGTTCTGGTGAATTTAGCCTAAATAATTTACTGCTATATAAAAGTGGAAAAGTGGAAGGTGAACCCTTTGACCAATAAATCTCTCCTGCATGTGAAGCCCTTATCTTGTCCCCTCCAATATATTCCACACTAGGAAGCCATCATCACTGGCTCTGGTTTGTTATTTGTAAACCTTGATCTTCTGCACTCGGTGTCCTAAATATGGATAATTAGCATCAGTTTATCACGCCTCTGCATATTTTCTCTTCTCTCCAAACATGCATGCTTCCATTGGCTGCCATTCTGTCACAGAAGATTATGGAGACAGATTGCAGAGAATGAATGTGCTAAACGAGATTAGGAAGGAATAGAAATAGCAACTTGGCCAATAAATTCCTCGTGAGAGCCTTATCATACAATTACACGTTGACTTGTTTCACACTCTCCCAGCCTCTTAATCCAACGCCCCCACCAAGAATAAAATTTCACTAATTTCTGAATTACTGCATATCCTCATGACTTGTCACTGAGAATGGTTGGAAGAAGCAACACGGTCGAAAATAGAACATCCAACTTTCAAAAAGAGGTGGCGGGGGGAGGGGCGGGCGGGGGGGAGGGGCAGGATGGAAACTTTATTTGCCAGAAAGGCGTCGGGGATGGAAGAGTTTCTGGGAACCATGCAGAGAACAGAAGGTTTTGTGCACCTATCGTTTCAAGTGGCAATAATTCGCAGTTTGGCCTTGCTTGGTTATTTGTGTCTTTAACATAAAAGCTCATCTTTTTTATTTTATTTTATTTTTACTTCCAAACTTCAATACGCTCTTTACATTCGCCGCCATTGGATTCCGATGTCCAAGTCCTGAGCATGTCTGCTCAGAAGTAAACCCCAATGAGCTCAACGAGGCTCACTCCCAAGGAAGTGGGAATATCTTTTTTTTCTTCTTCCCCTGGGGATAAGGCACGTTGAACGGAGTGGTCCTCACTCCCAACTAAACAGCATTGTTGTGTAAATGCGGGGGGGAGCAGAAAACTCATTAACATGTCATCAAAATTAAGCATTTCTAAGCCCCATTGATTTTAGTGGGAGCGATTTGAGCACGTGTTTAATTAACGCTTTCACCGAAATCATTAGGACTCGTGCAGTCTACTCAGGTTTACTCAGAAGCAAGTTCTATCTAGTTTTTGTTTGTTTGTTTGTTTTATTAAATATTTTTCTTGTTTTACAGAAGTATGTGTAATGTCTCAGCAAGTTCTATCTAGTTCTCCGGGTCTTACTTCCGAGGAAGTGTGTGTAGGATTCCAGCCACAAGGGATAACCATGGGAGGGGGCGGGGAGTCCCTAGATTCTTCCCTCTAGTAGTCGATGGTCCTCAACGGCGTGGAAGGAGATCCAACCACAGGGCTGTCTTCCAAGTAACTTTCCTGAAGTGCAGGGTGCCAATTTGGGGGCTGTGGATCGGGACGACCCGGGAACTTGGCCACCAGAGCCAATGCTGGCGTTCACCTTCGTTGCATAACAAAGGAAAGTTTTCGCAGGTTTTACCGCGGTTGCTGCTGCGTGGTTTTGACTGGGCTCGTTGAAATGAATGCAGTTTGAGAACAAATGCCCACCAAACAACTCCGTTTAGCAGAGCAGCTAGTTAGCGTTTGATTTTAAATTGCTGGAGGTTTTTTTGTTTTTTTGAAAAAAGGGAGAGATAAATTCTGAAGGTCGTGTGTCAGAAAAGTTGATTTTCTATAGAATAATAGCAAATCAAGAAAGGTTTCGGAGAACGTGGTGGTAACAGGTTCAATTCCCGTAAGGACCATCTGCATATTCCTGCATTAGATGAGCCTCGGAGTCCCTCCCAACTTTATTATTCTATGATTCTAAGAGATAGGGAAAACGGGCTCTCAGCTGTAAGGCCAAGGCTGCTCCCCCAAGTGCCCTTAATTTAGGGAGCAACTCCATGGAAATCAGTGGAACTGAATTCCAATGAATTGTGTGTAGACAAACTCCAAGGTGTTTAGCAACCGCCGAAACTCCTTGCGTTGAGCTTTGAAACTCTTAGGCGCACTGCAGCTCCTGAACGAGAAAGTAGAAGCAATTCAAAGCAAGGTGGGGAAAAAAGCAGGCGAGGAAGACCCAAGTAATCTCAGGCATTTGGTACTCAAAAAGGAAGAAGGAAAAATAAGATAAAAGCGTGAGGTTGAGGGAGCCCTGCACTTTTGCAGCTTACAGCACTGGCAAAGTGAAGCCAAAGCCCTTGAACTCCAGAATCCCAGACTTGCAGGGAACAAAACTATATGTGGAGCTAAAGCTCTGTGCAGTTGTTGTGTGGAAGAGGCATTGGGCGAGATCCAAAGAAACGCGCTCCTCCTATGGAGCTCGCGCATGCCCTCCAGGCTACCAAATGGAAGAGTTTCCCAGAACTGTCTGCTAGGTGGCACCGAGAGCAGCTGTTCGAAGAAAATACCTTCCCCCAAGGCCCCAGACACGCCTAAAGCAGCTCTTTGGGATCCCGACCTTGGATACCAATGGCAGCCTGCTGCCAATAAAGTCTGTAGTCATGTGCACATCGACTTGGGAGTCGGTCCTATTGAACTAAGTGAGATTTACTAACTGTGCATATGCAGAAGTAATTCCTATTAAATTCAACGAGGCTTACTCCCAGGTAAGTGGGGTTAAGACTGCAGCCATACTTCTGAGTGAGTGAATGCATGCATAGGATTGGTCTGTTTCACCTCCAGTACTTTCCTCACTTATCTGAGGCTAAGCCCCATAAGTCTCACTTCTAAGTAGAACTGAATGCATCGGAGCCCACGGTTAGCTAAACGCACGTTGTCTTACGTGAATCTAGCTCTCAAAAGATTTTGAATATCGGGTCCTCCCCGCCACCGCCTGAATCGCTTACAGTAAGCTGACTTTTCAAATGGTTTCCCTCGTTTACAGCGGTTGGCTATCTGAGGACCTCATTGTGGCTTAAAACGTAGAGGCAAATATTCTGGAGGTTCATAGGAAAACATCCAGATATCGCTAGACAAATGTAGAATTAAATGGGTTAGGAAGCCAGGCGTCCATACCTAGCAATCTGTGGAATGGGTTAGCAGCTGATTTGCGCCAGGAGTAAAAGAATTCTAAACAGGACCCCTTCACATTCCCCTTCAAAAAATGTTGACGTCCCAAAGGATGGGTGCTTTCTGTGTGATCCTCTGCAGGATTTCCCAGGAGGTCCGACAATCCTTCACCAAGCAACTTAAAAACCTGTTCCTTAAGGAAGGAACACCATCATGCAGAGTTCAAAAAAAAACACAAAAAAAACACCCCCTAAAACCATCCTTAGTAAGAGCGTCTTGGACGATGGACACTTTTTCTCATTATATCCACAAGCAACAGGGCTCTAAACAAAACAGTCCCTTGGACTGCCAGCCCCACTTTCCCACTGAGTTTAATGGCGTGCGAATCGCCTTATCTTCTCACAAAACGCTGTCCTATCTAAAATACAATCTGCAATCCTTTTTGTCCAACTTTTGACTATATTCGGATGCCTCTTTATGGTTTTTTGTTGCTATTTTTGAAACCCCTCCCCCTTTATTTCCCCGAACAGCCGTTCCCAAATGCTTTGCTCTTGGAGCAGCCCTATAGATTCTAATGGGACTACTCTCAAGTAAAGAGATATGGGAACAACTACAGGAGAGAGATATGGAAACCCTGTATTTTTTCCAAGTTTCTTCATAACCACGGGCCCTTCTTTCTGGCTACCTTCCCGCCTTGAAGGACAACAAAACTTGCCCCAGCTAAAAAACAACAACACCCAGCGTCTTTTAGAGGCGACCAAAAAACGCAGAGCCTCGGCCGCTAGCTAGCTAATCTATCCATCCACCCACCCAGCCTCCAGAGTTTTGCCATTAATCTGGGAACAAACTGCTAACCTCGGTGGCTGGTATTTTCGCTTTTCTTTTCTCACTTTCCTTAGTGTGGGGAAAGCAGCAAAGCCTGTGTGGACTGATTGTGAGGGGCTCTGCTGGAATTTGGCAGCGCCAAGGCTTGGAGAGCAGCCCCATGCTGACTCCCATTCAGCGGGCCAGTTCTCCGCGAGCTTTGCAAGTTTCACTCAGCCGTGCACTCAATGGCTTCACAAAGCTGATTACAAGCTTCAGCGCATTCCTGAAGGAGCCAGAAGCGACGCAGGTGCAAACGAGCCGAGGGAGCCCCTGATCCCGGGCGCGGAATGGGGCAAGCTGGGAAAGGCTGGGACCACACAAATCCAAGGCTCACCAGGCAGCTTCCAGCCTGCCTTGGGAACTGGGGGGGTCGTCAGCCGCTCCTTTCAACCGGGACCCGGGAAGCGCAGGAGCCGCACGTAGCAGCACTGGGACAGCTCCCAGTCAGGCGAGCCGGGGAGAGCCGGCGGGGCGCGCTGTGTATGTGTGCGTGCAGGCCAGGGGGCAGCCCTACGGCACCTGAGCATCCCCGCTACACACACACACACACCTTTACCCCCCCCTCAGCCCAGCAGCATCGCCTGCTCTGAGGCTGTCTGGCAATCTGGCGTCCCGACCCTAACTAAACTCACAGAAAGACACGTTGCAGCCCTAATAGAGGCAGCCAACCTACAGAGATTTTCATAGAAGTTGTCAAGTCGGAAGGGACCCCGGGGGTCATCTAGTCCAACCCCCTGCCACGCAGCGCGGGTTCGCCCAGCGCGGGGCTCGAACCCACTACCCTGAGATTAGGAGACTGAGCTGAAAGTGGAAGGCAAGGCTCCAGCTCAAGCAACGCGCCGCCGAGACACTTTTCTCCGTCCCTTTCCCACATATATACTGTATAGTCAATATTATTATTTTTCTGGGAGTGCATCTTGCTGGACCGTAATGACATCCTTTCTTTTGCCTTGGCGGGCTTCTATTTTATTTTAGGAAGGGACGGAGGATCGGGAGAGGCTCTGGGTGTGCCCTCGCGCGCCTAGCCTCTGTAGCCCCTGCCCGCCTCCCTCGCCCTCGAAGTCACACGAGCCGCTCCAGAATTCCTCACCTCCGCGGGGGGGGGGGGAGGCCGGGGGATTGTTGGCTGCCACAATGAGAGCCGCTCCCCCGCAGAGCTCGCCCTCCCCCCTTTTCCGTGGGGGTGGACTGGACAGGAGCCCTGCAGTCCCGGGGTGGAGGTCGGGGTGGGGGTGTCCCTCCTAGTTCTGCTTGCTGAACAAAACGAGAAAGTCGGGAGGGGGAGGGAGAGGGAGTCCTTTCCCTCCCTTAACGCTCCCCCCCACCGCTCCCCCACTTTTCCTTCCTTCTCTCTCTCTCTCCCTCCCAGGAGCAGAGCTGGATAATTAATTACCGCCCCCCTCCAGTGAATGGGAGGGGGGAACGCTGTGTGTGTGTTGGGGGGCAGAGAGAGAGAGAGAAGTAGACTTGGAATTGTACAAAAAGCTCTCCAGCGGGAACCACAGCAGCCTCTTTCATGCTCTCCAAATAGTTCCACGGCTGTGCAGGAAAAGACCCCCTCTCTTTCTCCTATAACCCCCTCCCCACCTCCATTCAGGAGCCCTTTAAGTTCCCGGCTGCCCCACGATCAGCCTTCTCCTTCCGTTGGGTTCCCAGTTGGCTGCCAAGGCGCGTTTCTCAGCTGCGCCTCTTTTCCGCGGCGGCGCATTTCGCCCGGGCAGGCAGCGCGTCTTCCCTCCCTCGCTTCCTCCCTTGAAACTCTCCAACTTTCCCCAGCTCAGTATCCCTGCCTCGTCTCTCTTTGGCCTGCCACCAACTTCCCCGTTTGGGGTGTGTGTGTGTGTGTGTGTGTGTGTGTGTGTGTGTGAGAGAGAGAGAGAGAGAGAGAGAGAGAGAGAGAGAGAGAGAGAGAGAGAGAGGAGTTCTCTCCCTCTCTCCCTCTCTCTCTCTCTCTCTCACACACACACACACGTACCCCGCGAGCGGTTGCCTTGGCAGAAAAGGTGCAGCTTTCTGATGTTCTTTTGTCTGATAACTAATTCAAGTTAATGCGATCTTTATGTAAAGCTAACAGCGGATAATTGTCTATTTTCTCGCCAACAATCTCCATCACAATCACTTATCTGGAAACCTGCGGTTTTATTAATCGCTCTATATTCCCCGAGATAAGCGCCTCTCGAAGGATCAGTAAACACGCGAGGGGGGGAATTAAACAAACTCCAGAGCCACTTCGGCTCCCATCGCATCTTTCACCCCCGGCGGGCACCGGGAGGCGGGGAAACGGGGGCCGGGTCCCGGTGTCTCACGCCACACTTTCGCCGGGGGACCACGACGGGTCCTTCCTGGGAAGCCCCGGAGACCCGATCCTGCGGGGCTTCCTTCCGTGGAAACAGGGGAAGGATCTCTGCCTTAGGGCTGCGGGGTAAACCAGCTTGAAATCCGCTCCCCGCCGCCACCAACAGAAAAAGCAGCAGTTGTGGACCGAGGGAGCGCCTGTGTTTCCTTCTGGGTGTGAGCCCGTCCCTCACCCTCGAATTTAAGACGCTATTAAGTGCATTCCACCGTGTGTGTGTGTGTTTGTGTGTGTGTGTGTGAGAGAGAGAGAGAGAGAGAGAGGGGTGGGATCCAAGTTTCAGATGGGCAAAGAAAGTTATATGGATTTTAACTGCGGGCCCACAATGTGGTGCAATCTAAACACTGGGCTTTAAGCCGAATTAACACCTATTCGGAAGCAAGTGCTTCCTTCCGTGTGAACGCAGGGCCGAGTCCTTTGGAAGTCACTGGAACGAAGGCAGCAGCAGCTGCTGAAACTAACCGTGGATCCGGCTCTTCTTACCCGGACAGACTTTTCTACCACCAACCCACCCAGTTAAGTCTCAACGTGGCACCCCCAGTTCTCATCCACAAACCCATGAGACTCACCTAAACAGGTGCAGCCCCAGGGAGCGAACGTGCTCAATAACAGGACTCATTGCACGCCCACTCATTGAGTTAAATGGGACCTTTCCAGACAAGTGGGCACAGGATCATAAGCGAACAGCGATACGTGTCTTACTCCGAAGTAAGTTTCACCAAGTTCATTGATTCCCAGGTAGGTGCGCACAGGAGTACGATCCTGAGCACACCTAACCTTGAAGGGAAACCTGCTAAAAGGAATGTGCATAGAACGGGGCTGCATCCAGCTACTTCCTTGACCAAAAGGCCCACTGAAATAAGTCTCCCTGCTGAGTAAAAATAGCTGTCCTGCTAAAGAGAGAGGAAATCGATGGGATGGATGCGGTTTAAATGGCAGCTGTGGATCCGTGGCTGGTGCCCGGGCACAAGCGAGTCGCGCGCCTCTGTTGTCTTTCCCCATTATTAGCAGATGATGGGGAATATTTGCACTGAAACGAGACTGGAATCCCAGAGGGGGGGGGGGTTGAGTCGAAGCGAGCGCTGCCATGGGAATCTCCTCCCTTGCTCAGCTCAGCTTCTTTTCGGTTTAAGGAAGAAATTATGGCAAATTGTGCTGCAGATCCCTCGAGGGAAAACATTCCGGTATTGCAAAGATCTTTTTTTTTTCTTTTTTAGGTCTTTCTACGAAGAAGTCAAAACAAGAGTGTCAAACGAAAACCCATTTCAGGGGCCTGTGTCGGCTGGGCGGGTGCATGTTGTTTACGTGTGTGTGTCTGTGTGTGTCTGTGTGTGTGTGTGTGTGTGTGTGTGTGTGTGTGTGTGCCTGCAAGCTAGTATGAGAGGGTAAAAAGTTTCCAGGGTTGTTGTTTTTGTGTGTGGGAGGGGTGGGAAAGAGGAGATGGAGCCCGACGCGATTTGCTCTCCATTCCTCCTTCCGCAGCAGCTCAGAGCTTTCCATCATGAGCATTTGCCTGGAAATGAATGGCGGGTAGGAACAGAGGAAGCTGCCATGCCCTGAGCCCGTCCATCTAGCCCAATATTGCTTGCACAGGCTGGTAGCGGTTCTGTAGGATTTTTCGACGGGGCACATTTTCCCTGCCCTGCTTGGAGGTCGTGCTGGGGACTGAACTGGGACCTCCTTCTACACTCAAAGCAGACGCTCTTCCACTGAGCTATGGCCCTTCCCCAGTTGTGTTTTGTCTGAGATATCAGGAGTAGCTACCGGTATTTTCGATCTACAGAAGAGGGCACAGCTGCAAATAAGCAGACGATTGCGCGGAAGGAGGAAGATTATAAAACGCGTGTCTCTTCCCAGCTACCTTCCACGGTCTTGATTAGACTGTAATAAAGGAGCTTAACGAGAGCCTCCTATGCAGGGCCAGTTGGGCATAGGATTTTAGCCTTAGGCTGCGATCCTAACACAAACCCGAAGCCCCGTTATACTTGGCCCCGAGTCCCGATTCCTCTCGATTTCGATGGAATTTCCCAGATAGTTTAGGATCGCAGCTGCTTCGGCTCCAGCCCTGCTGCACCCTTGGCCAGAAGTGAGCGCCACATTGAACTCGACGGGGCTTCCTTCCGAGCAAATATGAACCGGCTCGTGGGGCCTCAGCTCCTCAGCTCCCTCACAAAGTCCTCCTGCAAGTTCCCTGCCGGTAAAATGCCTTGCGGGGGGCTGCCATCTCCCCCTGAGACTCAAATCCATCTTTCACTTGTAAATAGGAAACCTTCCCATGCAAAACCGATCCTGGGGTGTTGCTTTCTGGCGGGCTGGAGTTCTGGAGGGCGCACCTTCCGTTTCCCTTTCGCCCTCCACTCAGCCCAGTTAGGGTTGACATTATGTCCTCTTTTTCCAAGACACATTCTCTTTTTCATGGGTATGTAAAATGAGAGTCTTCATAGTTAAAAGTAGACGTCGGGAAATATGTCCCTCTCTTTTTGCTCTTCAAAATAGGGCAACCCTACCAGAAAGCCGCTCCTTCCCGGAAGCAGCCTTTTTAGGTCTCCTGTCCTGCCTTGCAGGCATGTTGTACGTTTTGCCAAGAAGACCCTGTATGTGTGAAGTGCTTTGAACATCACTGTGCTTTGAACGTCACTTTGAAGCGCTGCCCTGCTATGAACTACGGTGAGGGTTAAGGAGGGCGGCTCGATTTTTGGCCAGAGCAGCGGTAGTAGGGGTGGGAAAATGTGGATTTGGGGTGAGTTCTCATTGTGGAAGACAGGAGAGGACCTCTCTCTCTCTCTTAAACCCCTCCATCTGATTCTCCACTCCTCCTCCTTCTTCTCCCCCCGCCTGGTGTTCCCAGGGGCTTCTGGCTTCGGCTTGCGGCCCGGGCGAGCCATCCCACTTCATCTCTCACCTGAATCTTGTCATCTCTGCCATCTCGCAGTGATCTGGGAACAATGCCGGGTCCCTTGGACAGCCCGAGCTGGTCAATCAGGCAGAACAGACTATGCAAATGGAATGGAAAGGCGAAGCGGGCGAGAACAGTGGCGCCCATTGTCTTGCGCATTTCAAAGCCAAGCCCAGCTGCAGCGCCGTTGCTGCCTCGGACCCGGCGGTTGCTACACGAATGTCAGCCCTGCGAAGCATCAGGTCGGGGGAGAAGCGGCTGCGCGCGCAGGCAGGCACCACCACCCCCCAACCCCCAGCCCGCCCGGAGGAGATGAAGCAGCAGCAGCAGCCCCCTTGGCAATGAATCACTGAATCATAGAACTGTAGAGTTCGGCAGTCATCTGGTCCAACCTGTGCAATGCAAGACTCTGTTTGCCCGACGTGGGGTTCGAACCCACGACCCTGAGATTAAGAGTTTCACGCTCTACCGACTGAGCTATCTTGTTGTTGTTGTTGGAGGAGGAGAAACAACAGCTTGCAACTTTCTTCTCTTTCAATCCCAGAGATATTTTTGAGAGGGTGTGTGTGAAGAATACCCCCTAGATCTCTAGATCTGTTTCCCCACCACTTCCTTACTAATATCAACCTCAGGCCTTATGCAACAGGGCAGGGCCATTGCACTCCTGTCCTCCTCTGCTGGGCTGCTCTGAGAAACAGGATGTTAGCTAGACCTGAAGGGCCTTTGGCCGGTTTAGACCTTATGAGCTCCCATGCCTTCTTAGAAGTGGAAGTTAAACAGATTGGATCAAGTGGAAACATCTCAGTGGAAGTTAAACAGCATAAGGCAGAAGGCATAGTTTGGAGCCCAAAGAACTTAGCAATAAAACCAGAGCAATGCGATTTACCTGACTGGTGATTAGAACTGTAAGCCGAGAGCATAAAGGCCATACTACTTGGCAGAATCAAACGAAAGTTGGTCTTGTTAAATTTCAGCACCAGGGAAATGGGGAAAGCTTTGTTTTCTTGGGGGGGGGGGCTGTCCATTTGTTTTAAAAATAATTTTGATTTTAAAAAATTTAGTTTACAAAAGTACATGCATTGTCTCTTTCTTCAGGTTGTGATTTCTGCAGATCAAGCACATCTGTTGTGAGACATTAGTGTTATTTGCAGTATAAGGTTGGGAAGAAAAAGAGGGGGGAGAGGGAGTGTATGTGTGGGGGGGGTTTGGCATCAGTGTCACTTGAGTAGGTTCTCTTTCTATTCGCTTGTTGTATTTCCTTGGTAGTTAGAGTGCTTGGGGTGGCTTAGGGTGCAGTTAGTTGTCTTTGGTTGGCTGCAGTGAGATTTGTTCATTAATGTGGGGGGGGAGGGGTTGTTGGGTCAAGTTAGCCTTCTTGATTTATATGCTGTCGGTGGATTCTTGTAGTTGTCTTTTGGGCTGTGTATGTGATAGCCTCCTGCCAACCTAGCAGTTCGAAAGCACTTCAAAGTGCAAGTAGATAAATAGGTATCACTCCAGCGGGAAGGTAACTGGCGTTTCCGTGCGCTGCTCTGATTCGCCAGAAGTGTGTTAGTCATGCTGACCATATGACCTGGAAGCTGTACGCTGGCTGCCTCGGCCTATAGAGCGATATGAGCGCCGCAACCTCAGAGTCGGCCACGACTGTACCTAACGGTCAGGGCTCCCTTTACCTTTATCTATATGATAAAGGGGAACCATACCAGGGTGAAGGCATCTTCTATTTGTCCCTGTGTCAGTTTCAGTTTATTGGTTAGTTTTTCTAATAAGGCTGTTTCCCATGCAATTTGATACCATTGGTCCATGTTTACTCCTGACAGGTCTCTCCAGTGTCTGGCTATGATGCTTCTGGCTGCTGAGAGTAGGTGGGTTATGAGTTCTTTATAGTGTGAGCTGACATTATTATCTTGGAAGATGTTCAGTAGGGCCAGTTCTGGGGCGACTTCTAGTATCTGTTTAGTTATTTTGCATATTTCATGCATGACTGCTGTCCAGAAGGGTTGGATTTGGGGGCATTTAAGCCTCGAGGGTCATCCAGACTTGTGCTTACATATCCTTTATTTTCTTCTTCTTTTAGGTGGCTCTGGTGATTCGCCTCCAAGTGGTGGCTAAGCTCTGTGGACAGAAGTGTTTCCTTTTTCCTAACCCATCTCTTGTTATCAGATGGACATGCTGGTGGGCTGCAGATGTTTGAAGGCTGGAAACTCAGTTAGATGATGGGCTGATCCAAAAAGGCTTGCTGGTCTCTGGACAGTTTGCTGCAAACTTCTTCTGGATAAGCCAATCCTCAGCAAATATTTGGTCTTGCTTGTATCTTCTCTCCTCATTCTTTACTGGAGGTCCTTCTGGATAAAGTCCTTCCCCCACCCCACCCAATAAGAAAGGAGATGCTCTCCTTAATATGCCACAAATTACAAGGTGAGGCTAATGCTAATCATGTTGCATTAAGGAAATCCTATTAAAATTAATTCATCTGGCAAAATTAAATTTCCTGATTTTCAATATGTGGCCGATCTGTTCCTTAAAGAGAGAGAGAGATAAAATCAGCAAAGAAACTAGCAGGCCCCATACAATGTAAATGAGCCCGCATTTGATATTCAGCTGGCCAGGAAGCGCCCGGGAAGCAGGGGGTGGGGTGGGGGTGGGGCTTCTTTTCTAAAACCAGAGAAGCATCAGATCAAGCCTGCTGAGAAGTCATGTAGTGGGGCTTGGAAACTGCAGCCCCTAACCCCAGGTCCCTGTGCCATGGTAAAGGAAAATGCAAGCGACATGTCAGTAGGAAGAAAGTGTGGTGTAGTGGTTAGAGTGCTGGACTCAGGAAACCAAGACTCAAATCCCTTTTCAACCATAAAGCTCCATGGGTAGCCTTGGGCCACTCATAGTCTCTTAGCCTAACTCGGCAGGGTTGTTGTGAAGATTAAAATGGCAGGGGAGGAGAATAGTGTGCGTCACTTTGAGTTACTTAGAAGAAAGGTGGGATACTAAAGCAATAAATAAACAAGACACACACCCAGAGACAAATTTCTGTGCTCAGATACTTTCAAGGTGACATTGTGAAAAAGTGGTGCATCTTAAGAACAGTTGTGATTATCTTCTGTCTAATTTCTTAATAAAACCATGTTGGGTTGTATCCAATGTTAGACTCAGAAGAGACTATTGAAACTGATGAACATGGCTAAATTAGGTCCGTTTATTTCAGTGGGTCTACTCTGAGTAAAACTAAGGTGGGCACAGTGCCATAGCGTTCAGCATAGGCAATGTAGGTAAAAGCTTACTTTTGTGTTGCTTGTCAGACCAAAGTCCCCAAAAAGCAGCAGACAAGCAATTAAACTACAGAATTAAATAAAACACCAAAACACAACAAATTATAGCAAAAACAATGATAAATAGCCATTGCACCCAAATACAGAAAATATGTGGCATGAGGTGGCTGGAATAACAAAACCAGTCATTATGGAAGTCCTGATTGAAATGGATGGTCTTCACCATTCATTCTAAGTACGAAAGCAACCAAACACATATCCACATTACAGAGAGATAGTTTCAGAGCTTGGACATCACTGTGGAAAAGGCTGTGTCCTATAAATAGCTTGAGTCAAGCTTCAAGGAACACCGGAGTGAACACAGAAATGTGTTGAGCAAGCCACTATAGATGTTTCCTGATATTAATCAGGAGGGAGCTCCACAAAGCCAGGGTTCCACCACTGAATGCCCTGCTCCTAACAATCATAGTCACTAGCCTGACTTCAGATAAAAGAGGGATGCAAACAAAGCTGCTGCCTGCAGCTCCAAGATCTTAGGCAGTCTCATATAAAAGCAAGCAGTGCTTCAGATATCACGATCTCAAGTCATCTAGGGCTAAAAAGCCAAGAACTTGTAATTCAACATTCAGATCAGCTACCTCTTCTTTTTCTTTTGATAGCAATAGAAGAAGTGACACGGCTGAAATGTGAATTACTCTCCTCTAAATTTTCCGAAGAGGGACCAGCAGTGTCCAAAATGCATTCAATCAATAATTTTTTTCTTGTCCACCCATTCCTTTATAAAGTTTCCAGTTGCTTTTGCAGAAGGGCAGTGAAGCTGCTGGACTTTAAAGGGGAAAACCAGTACTTTGAATTGCACTTGGAAATGAACTGGGAGCCAATGCAGCTTAAAAAGCATGCATAACATTATCCAAAAAGCTGGGCCCCCAATACCACTCTAGCTACAGCGTCTTGCACCAGCTGGAGTTTCTGAATACTCTTCAGAGGGAACCCCAAGTACAAAGCACTGCAGTAGTTTGAAATGACTATTAAAGCAGGCATAAGAGTAGCCAGTTTTGTCTTCTTGAAGAGCCACAGCTGAAGCAGTGCAAATGCACTCCTTGCGGGTTATCACTGGAACACCCAGGAACAAAACTCCAGGAGAACACCTAAACTGTACACATTATCCTCAACTACTACCTCAACTAGAATAGGGGAAGAACGCATCTCTAGGCAAGCTTTCCTATGACCAATAGGACAGGCAAGTAAGTACCCTTTCCCCCTTTAAAAGCAAAGCCATTTGCCTCCTTTGTCATGCAAGTCTAGTACATCAGCCCATTTAATTTATAGAAGCAGATACAATGGGTAGTGCAGAGATAGAGGTATTGGAAGATAATCACATGTGGGATTAAAACTGCAGGAGGGGGCCATGATGACCCTTCCTTTCCTTCCTAGAGTGCCTCCAATTCCATACATGCTTTTAAAATGTCATTAGCATCCACAGCTATGCCTAGATAACCAATGGATAAAGATAACCTAATAGTTATCCTCACTGGTAGAACAATGTACACACAAGCTAAATCGTCTCTGTCTAGCATTCTGCTTCCACAGACGGCTTCTTTTACAGTGAAGTTACATGAGTGTCCATACACCTCAGCCTGCTGTTTTACTTTCCTGTTCCCTTCAGTTATGGACAGAGGTTGACCACTACACCACACCTTCTCTGGAGTTTTGACTGCCTCCCATTCTCGTGGACACACTAAGTTCTCTAAGTTTCCTTCCCTGCACACAGCTCTCACTTTCAATAAGTCATAAATTAAGACTGAAAAGCAAACTCACAAAGTTATGAGAGTCATGCCACATTAACTCCCTCAGATAATGTGGAAGCTTTTCAAACCAGGGTGTTAGAAAAGAACTTCCTAATTTTTATGACTGGGATGGCACACATATTGTTTTAAGCTTGGGAGGCCTTCTTCATGCACCCACCAATGTTATCTAGAAAGGTCATTGCATGGATCTTCTTCTGCCCAACTCATACTTAACTTCTCCCACAACTTCTCATACAAATCTCCTTTTCCCATTTAATGTCTAACCAGAGCTAACTAGACACATGATGACCCCATCTCTCCCTGTCAGTGATTCCTGTGAATCTCTCTGTTTAGTTTTAAGATGTTAAATTACCTTACTGGTATTGTTTCCTATAATGTCGTATGTAAAATGTTGATATTATGATAATTTTTAATTGTTCTTCATATTGTTTCTGAATTGTTTTATTCTTGCTCATTTGGTATGCTGTGAGATATGAGTCTGGGCACAGTTTTGTGGGAAAATAGCATGCAAATAAACTAATGATGAAATCCTGATCTCTCCTTTTGAACTCGTGCCTATAGGGCTCATACCAGCAAGAAATGCAAAACTATTTGACCAGACACATGCCTTATTGGTGTCCCACTGTACCTTGCTGCCTGTCCCAGTAACAAGTGCAATAAATGATCTTTCCTGCTGCATTTTCACCCCCAGACCATCTGGCAGTAGTGCAAGAACATAGCAAAAGGTTATGCTGAGAAAACTGCACTGATGCTTTTAAAGAACTAGTCCTACTTTTTCTTACCACTGCCTACTGGTTTTTGGTTTTTTTAAACGCTCCCCCCACCAACTACTTGAACAGAGAAATACATTATCTCTGCAGAGGTTCTTTGAACCTTTCAGATCACTCTAGCTGACTGTAAAAGTTAGGTTTGTGTTCTTCAGAAGCAGCTTGATAGAAAGGTGAACTATCAGTAGCTTTAAACACCATGAAAGAGATTTGAATGGCTGCAATCCTATACCAAGTTAAGAGTTTTTGACCCATTCATTCCAATGAGTCATTCATTCCTGTGAGTGAACATAATTGGCCACAGATTGCAACTATAGCTTTTCCTTCCCTTTAGAGCTCATTTTAAACATCGGTGGAGTGGGTGGGTGGCATCTACCATACATTTCATTTTCAGGTTTGGCTGATTTGAACTGTAGGTATGCAAATACGAGCAGAAATCAGTTGTTTCAGTTGCCAAGAAATATATGGGGGAAATACTCAAACAATGGTGTCTATTTATTGCTTGTGGCCTGAGCTCCCTCACTGAGAGAAAACACACACACACACACACACACAGAGAGAGAGAGAGAGAGAGAGAGAGAGAGAGAGAGAGAATGTAAGAAATATTCAAGTATCTTTAGCTTTCTGCTTCCACATAATCAGGGGCGCCGACTTATAAAAAATATCGGGGGGGGCCCATACCGACTTATAAAAAATATTGGGGGGGCCCAAGACCTCCAAACCGCTGCTGCTGGGGGATCGAAAGGGGCGAGCCCCGGGCTGCCCCGACCTTAAGTGAACCTGTGAGGGCCCGCCCTTTGCGGCAGCCGATTGGCTGCCGCCGTGGGCGGTGAATATTAATGATGTATCATTTTTGTGCTTCATGCTGTGGCCACAGACATGTGATCTGATGGTGAATTTGGGGTGACCCAATGCAAAAATCTTGAGAATCCCTGTGGATCCATGCTTTGTAACCACGTTTTTGCACCATTGCAGCCCCAGGCAACAGTGGGTGTGTGATTTTTGGGGGGCAGGCTGTAGCCATGGACATGCTATGTGCTCTGATGGTGAATTTGGGGTGACCCAATGCAAAGATCCTGAGGATCCCTGTGGATCCATGTTTTGTTACCACGTTTTTGCACCATTGCAGCCCCAGGCAACAGTGGGTGTGTGATTTTTGGGGGGCAGGCTGTAGCCATGGACATGCTATGTGATCTGTTGGTGAATTTGGGGTGACCCAATGCAAAGATCCTGAGGATCCATGTGGATCCATGCTTTTAAACCACATTTTAAGTGGGGAGGGAAGGAAAAACACAGAACGGACAAGGAGCACGAGAGGGGTGTGCAGAGAAGCAGCTGGCTAAGAATGCAGGGGAGGGGTATAACGGCAGGGAGGAAAGGAAGGCAAAAGTTTTCCCTCACCTACCCACCCAAGCCAGCCAGCTCGCACGCTCTCTCTCTCTCCCTCCTGCCTGCTTGCCTGGAGGGGAGGGGCTTTCCCTGCTCTTTGTTCCGTTTGAGCAAACACAGCAAGGAAACAGAGGAGGGGGGCAGTAAGACCCTGATGCAGAATGCAGGAAAGCAGCCGCTTCCTCTTTTTGAGGGAAAAATACGGTAATAATTTTCTTAAATTATTGGGGGGGCAGAGCCCCCCCAAACGAATTTTTGAGGGGGCTCGGGCCCCCTCAGGCCCCATGGAGTCGGCGCCTATGCACATAATTAAAAACAAAACAAAACCAGAACATGAAATAGGTGTACATATGAATTAAGAGGCCAAAAACAGGCAGATTTGCAAGGGATCAAGATTTATTTTCTATTAGACATTGTGAAAGTTCAAAATGTAGATGAAAGGCAATTCTGAACACCATCAATTACTATAGGCCACAACAGTCCATCCCTGTCTTTGCCAGTCACTTAAGAGTGTTCCATTATGCAATCTGCCTATCTGCCCACAGAAAATATCCACGCAGTGCACTTCAATGCACTTTAGTGTTGGTCAGCTAGCTGCCATGCACTTTGAATGAAATCAAATAGATGGCTAGGTGACACTGACTGAGATGTCAGCAGGTACAGTAAAATGGCCTTTGCCGTCCCCGCCATTTTAACAATTATTTGATTGGGCTACTTGGATGTGAATGTTCTGTTCCATGTTTCTACACTGCAGTGACAGTTGCCCTCACTAGCCACTACCAAGCCTTGAACCGTTGTTAATAAAAGCGCAGTCTGCTAGTGATGGGATCAGAAAGAATGAATTTCAAGGTGACGCTAACATGCATCTTTAGATGTCATCACTTGAGCGGTCCTGCTGTAACTCAAATGGCACAAACTGAAAATTCCTGAAAATCACAACAATGGCCTCATTAAATGGGGAGACTTTCAGAGCACCATTTCATCCAGAAAGGAAACACGTGAGGGAGATGATTAAGCTCTATTTAAGGACCAGTTCACACATCACATTTCTGGGCTATGAGCTGCCCTATGTTGCCTAATTGTACACCTAAAGATGGAAAGAGTGATTGCGACAACTTGTGTATTTGCATCAGTTTATTCAGCAGGGAGCGTGATTCGGCTGCTGCTCCTTCTTGAGGGCAAACTTAGATATGCCTCTGTGTAAATGTGTAAAACAGCCTTGAAACATTTGGTGAGGGAGGAGGAATAAAAGGAAACTAAGCTGTACAGAATCAGCATCCCACAAGCGTGAACAGACCTCAGTGGGGTGACAAGGCTCATTATGCACCTTCGGAAACATGGGGTGTTCAATTGATCAAAAAAGTACTGTATAATTCGATCAAGCTGCTTCTACCTCATTAGGAAAATGAACTCCTCTGAACAAAATAACTTTCCTCAACCTAGAATTTCTTTCTAACATAAATGGCTACCTCCACTACATTTCTGGTCTCTAATTCCCTTCCGGCATCTTTTAAAATGTGGAGCCAAATATTTTCAGCTAGTTCTTAACATATGAACAAATAAATCTAAAGCCAGAATGGGAGTGGTGAGGTTACCTCAGGGTTTGAGCTATTAAACAGATTGTCCAGTTCACACACACATATACACAGAGAGATTTAATTTGTGTGTAATTTATTTCTATCCCAGGGCAGCCTCCAAGCAATTGCATAAATAGTTCTTGGAAGTGGGAAGTCAACATGAGTCATGACTGATTCGTCTCGGGTTTTGTTCTCACAAAAGCTTGAAAGGAATTATGAACTTCTTAGCATGTTTTGCGTGCTTTCTCTTTTCCTGTGTAAACTCTTCCTATTGATCATGGAATTATTATTTTATTTATTATTTATTAAATTTGTATCTGTGGATCTCAGGGCAGTTCACAACATAAACATGCAAGATAAACAAATTATTCCTATACAGTGATACCTCGGGTTAAGTACTTAATTCATTCCGGAGGTCCATTCTTAACTTGCACCGTTCTTAACCTGCACCACCGGAGCACGATTTCTGTTCCCATCCTGAAGCAAAGTTCTTAACCCGAGGTACTATTTCTGGGTTAGCGGAGTCTGTAACCTGAAGCGTATGTAACCTGAAGCGTATGTAGCTTTGGAGATAAAACAGTGTCCTAAACAGCCACATAGCACAGGTGCCAGGGACGCCAAAGAGCACTTTTCTGGTGCTATTCTTTGGACTTGGCCTTAAAACAACTTTAAGAAAAAGCACAATTAAGGGTCATTGTAGCATCAATGTTCAGGAAACCTATCCTCTTCTTCTGCCATCTTCTTTTTGCATATTTGAAAAGTCCAAGCTCACAGTGAACAAGCGAACCATGCGACAGATTTCAAAAATTCACATTGGGTGAGGGGCATCTCCCCAATAATTAAATAATGTTTCTGTTTACTCTCGCCAGTAAGAATCACTGTAGATCATCCACTTAGCCAGTACAAGTGCACTTGCACGTCAAAGTGCAAGTAGATAAATAGGTACTGCTCCAGCAGGAAGGTAAACGGCATTTCCGTGCGCTGCTCTGGTTCACCAGAAGCAGCTTAGTCATGCTGGCCACATGACCCAGAAGCTGTACGCCGGCTCCCTTGGCCAATAAAGCAAGATGAGCGCCGCAACCCCAGAGTCAGCCACGACTGGACCTAATGGTCAGGGGTCCTTTTACCTTTACCTTTACATCATATTTCATGCACACTTTATCTCAGTATGAACATTCTTGTACATATTGCTTGGCTGGAGCACTGCATTGCCAAAAAATTAGAAATCTGAATTTTGAAGACTGGCTGTGTTCCACTTCTTGCATCATTTTTTGAAAGTGTGGATTAGGTAGGTTCACCTTTAAATGTGAATGGAATAGAATCCCCACCCCTGCCCTGTTTGAACCATGTTTCTTTCAGACAACATGCTGTCAAGCTTTAGGGATGCAGGACCAAACACAGAACTATCTCGCAGCCTCCGTGTTTCATTTGTGAAATGGAAATCTTAAAGGCTAACCTCCCAGGAGTGAGATAAAAATCATAATGCGCTGTGCACACTAGTAAAAAATTGTAAGGTTTAGTAAAGGCCACTGTCCTGGAAACATAACTGTGGCTGCAATTGAATGCACACTTAACATGGGAATAAGTTGCATTGAACTCAATGCATTTTGCTTCTGAGTAAGCCTGCCCAAGACTGAACTGCACATATGGGAAAAGAGCCAGCATCACTTTAGAGCACTGAGATGAGCTCCTTGCCAGAATAACTAAAATCAACTAACGTTGCTGACATCCAACCCCTGATTAGAATGCAGACTTTCACTCTCTGCATTACTTCACACATTTTGGTGGAAACAACACAAACCTGATTCTTATACAATGGAACTTTGTGTTCGTTTTGCAGCAAACAATCACCTCCATCCTCAACAACTGTGTACATTCGGCCACTGTTATCTCTCCTCATGCACTGTCTCTATTTGTTATGTTTATTATCATTTGACTGCCATCTGGCACACACACCAACACGGAGAAAAGAAATCACAGATTCAGTAAATGGAACAAGTAAGGTCACTATAGCTGGTGTCTGTTGGTAGGGGGTTCCTTCCAGCGGAACAGTCTGAGCTTTAAAATATACAAAGGAGATAAATGATCTCAGCTTGGCCCCATGAAAAATGATAATAATATTTGCCAGTTATTGAATTAAATCTTATTGCGAAATTGAAATGTCAGAAACAGACTTGGAAATGAAAACAAGCCATGGTCCAGTCACTCTTCATCCCCTTTCTTTAAGGTCCTTTACTCTGATTTCTACCAATATTTTAAACAAAACAAAAAATGAATGTTAATGTGAATAGTTTGAACTCAACATGACCTGGATCTGCATATGCATAAGACGGAAGTGGTAGAATGTTGAGGTGGTAAACTGGAATGTACCACTTTCGACTATGTGGGGTATATCACTTTCAAATCCCCCCTCCTCACATGATGCCCTTCCCCCAACCCAAGTAGCACATAAGGCTGTGCTTTTTCTTTTCTTTTTCATATTCAGGGAGATACTTTCACTTTTGTATTTTTTACTTAGGAAAGCATTCAAAAAATACTATCTACTATAACCATCAGCCTGAGATGGTACAGTCCACTTTCCACCTCTGCATTCTACATCCCTTCTGCTGGAAGTGCAGATCACAAATGGGGGACCTGTGACCCTCCAAATATTGTTGGACTCCAACTCCCTTCAGCCAGTATGGCCCATGGTCAAGGCTGCTGGGAGTTGAAATTCAACAATATCTGGAGGGTCACAAGTTCTTCATCCCTGGTACAAATCCAACCACATTAAACTGTACTTGCAAAGCAGCTGTCTGATTCAGTCAAAGTCAACATTCCCACTGCCCCCCACCAATTTCAAGGGGAAAGAAGTACAATGACCACCATAGAACTTAAATCTTCTTTGGCAGATGATGTCTTTTGTCAATGTATGTGCTGCTTTTGAAATGTGCAGTGAACTGCCTTAAATTCTTGTAGCTAGTTCTTCCTTACCTTCCAAAACTCATCTCATAATGCCATTGACCAGACCAAAGACCACATCCTAGGCTAGGGTTGGGAACTGTGGTCCTCCTGATGTTCATGGAGTCTAGTTTCATTCTTCCCCAGCCAATAAGGTCATGGACAATAGCAGTTAAGAGTCCAGGAACATTCACAGCAGCGCGTGTGAAGGCTTACATTGACACCCTCAGATAGGTGTCCCAGATTCTGAGCTTTCATATTTTGTTAAGGTAAGTCTCTAGCCCCGCCCCCTAGAAATAAAGTTAGGGGGCAAAATGTGCAGGTTTCACATTTTCTTAGTGAGATGTGGCCACATTGTAGATTTCTCCTGGTACTGAGGAATGCTCCTTCTTGCTACTAGAAAGCACCAATATTTTCGTGTGTGTGTGTAAAATCAATATTGTGCGATCTGCACAATCAGGACCATGTTCCCTATGGCATACATTTTGTGTTTTATGACATCCTGCCCCCAATGTCAGCCATTTTGTGACTGGTGTCTCCAGTACTCTCTCAGAATCTCAAATGGTTCAAAAAGGTTGGCAACCCCTGAAGTAGAGGGCCAGAGGTTCCCCATACTTGCAGCAAACTATGTTAGTTACGTAATTCACATAATAATCTGGACATGTCTACTTAGAAACAAGTCCCATTGTTTTCAGTGGACTTACTCCCAGTGAGTGGATATAGGACTGAAGTATCAATTGTCTTCAGGGCTTTTGAGGATGTGCTGCTGTGTGTATTGCACAGCAAGTACGCTATGGCTCACGACTATGGTAAAAGCTGGAAGCCAAAGCTAGCCAGCATATTTCAAAGATTGTTTTATAACAGAAATATATAATCAAAGTGTCTTTCTTTCATGAGAATGCAAACATTGTAACGTTACTAGAAATGTCTTGAGAAGTGGAAAAAATACTACTACACAATGTATTGTATTACTTGATTCATTTTCTTTCCATTTTTACCTTAATTCTGCCTAATTACTGTATTGTGATCTAAGTCAGCAATCTTAAATTAACTATCAACTAAACTTTTGAAGTACCCCTACAAATGCTAGATAATGATGAAATTTAAATTGCTACAAGTTATTGTGCAATGTCTACACACAGTGGAAAAGCAAACCTTCAGGTATTTTCGCTTCACATCTCATTAAGGCTTTCTTTCTCCACTTAGGTGTACCGCTACAGCATGTCATAATGATGCAGAAAAATATGGAATCACTACGTGTCTAGACCAGGGATGGGGAATTTGTAGCTGTCCAGGTGTTGCTGCACTCCAACTCCCATCAGCCTCAGCTGGCATGGCCAATAGTCAGGGATGATGGGAGTTGTAGTCCAATAACATCTTGAGGCCCACAGACTCCTCATCCCTGATCAAGGTAGATGACCCAAACAATTCTAGATTCTCAAGTATAAATAACAGAACATCCAGTTTAAATAGCTGGGAATTAAAATTCAATAGGTGCATATCAACACGGAGCCAAGGAAGGGAAAGTTATAAACTTTAATATCAAGTAGAGTAAAAACAATTCCAGGTTAATGAGATTTGTGTTTGCAAGAAGAGAAAACGTTTGCAAAGAAGAAAAAAGTTGTGAATAAAAGGCATGCAACCTAAGGTATGGTTTGATCACAAGGTTCCCACGGTCTAATGACCGAAGCTCATACACAACAGGTGGCAGTGGCAGACATATGTGTTTAAACTTGGTTCTTCCCCATGCGGGCTGGCCGGCCCTGCCATTAGGTGGAGTGAAGCAACTGGCACAAGCAAGCAGCAGATGCTGGGTGGGGCAGGGGCAGGAGCACCCCAGCTGTTGTCCCTCAGCTCCCCAGCCATTCCCCTCTGTTTGAAAGCAGAGTCTTGTGGGCTACATGACCTGTCCTGCTGCCCTCAGGTGTGGTGGGAGGAAACTGTCCCATTCCCAGTACTGAAGTACGATTCTATGTCTAGTCCAACTGGCAGGAAAATGTCTTGGAACGTCTCACATTGCTACTTATCTCATTGTAGCCACTCTACCAGGTCAGTTTCCTCCATTCACAGCAAAACTCAGTTCCATTACTAGAGCAAAACCAGAGAAGAAAATGATTCTGGGGGAGGGGGAGACTTTGAGGATGGTGGGAGGTACCCTCTGCTGAGTGCCCATTTTGCTCTTGAAATCAAGTCCCTGTGCTTCCTATGTGTTTAGGTTTAAACACACGGATCTGCCGTGATGTATATTCCGAGCTTCGGTCACAACCAGGAACAGACAAATTTGTCCATTTCGGTTCTCCCGGGTTCTCATTTTTCTAATCTTAAATTCAGTTCCACACATTTCTGCAACGATTTGAATTTTTTTAAAAGAAAAAAAAACCCTCATGAAAAATTAATCAGCATTTTAATGTGAATTTTCCCTAATAAAACATATTTTTCATGCATTTTAAAAAATATTTTAATGCACTTTTGTATGTTGTTTTCACTAATGTGTGAATTTTTCTACACATAAGCTGGCTGAAGAACTGCACTGCAAAATTATTTTATAAGATTTTTATTAACTTTTTTTCACAATAAAACAACAACTACAGTAAATTCAGAGTACAGAGTCCTCTCCTAAAGGCAATTCTCAGCCCCCATCAGTCACAGAAGGTAGCAGCCCCTCCCAACTCTCACCTTCCTTTCTCCTCCCTGGGAGACCGACATTACCCTGCCTCCCGCCAAGGGACCTCCATCAACTATCTACCACCCCATGAGTGCACAATCCTTGCACCTTAACAAAGGCCCCAAACATATGCCTACAAAGAAAAAAGAATAATGAGACAAAAAGAAAAATAAAGGGGAAAAACAAGAAGAAGAAAGGAGAGAGAGAGAGGCAAAAGAAAATGAAAGGAAAAAAGAAGAAAAAGAAAAAGAAACATTAGAAAAAGATAACAAGGTCGTCTAATTTTCCATCTTCTGGTTACATACAAAAGCGGGGGGGGGGGGGGAGATTATTTAAGACATTCAGTCCATGATAGCATCCAGCTTCTCCACTTTCTGTTAAACAGTATTTCTTTTAAGTCAAAGTGTCTCTGAAACATTCATTTCTTTTCGCCATGAAAAGTCCAAGAGGGGTTCCTGAACTATTATTATTATTATTGCAAATGTTTACCATGTTTTTCCTTTAATATTAACTTTACCTCTATTAATTCCCATCACCATTCCTCCATATTGAATAATAATAATAATATTCTTCCATCCATGTCCCTGTTAAAATCTCTCCAATGTGATCACATCTTGGAATAGTATTCCATATTTTTTCCTTGTTAATATATCCTTTAATTCATGTCCAGTTCCATATGTTCAAATTCCATTTCCTGTTGTATTTATGATAGCATCCCATCACCTCCTCTAGAACCTTCCATTTTAATTTTCCCCAGTCTTTTTCCAGAGAGAGTATCACAAATTCAGTTACGTCGTCCTCTAAACTCTCTCAAAATCATATGCAGAGTACTGTCTCTCTGCTAGAACTGAAGAATGGCCAGGACTGAAGATTTCTCAAAGCGGGGAAATCCAGGTAATTCTCCATCTCTCCACTTATGATTACATCCTCCCTTTCTTCTCCAAACCCTTGTAAAGAACGCATTTTCATTTCACCATCTGCTTTCATCAATTTAACAGTTACATCACCCAGTCCAACCAGAACTGCTTTGCAAAATTCAAAGAAGTATATGGTATGTTTTGAAGGATGGTTGCGTTTTGGTTCTCATTTTGTTTCAAAATGTGCAAATTTGATGTGTGCCTTTAAATGCAAACTGAATCAAATTTCTAATCCCCCATTCCTAATCACAACAGTAGAAGTACTTCATTGGCTGCATCATTTCACCCTCCCCTCATTGTATTGAGACTGTGCGTGTTTAAAGTTGAGCCCTAGAGTCATTAGGAGTGAAGGGACGCAGGTGGCACTGTGGGTTAAACCACAGAGCCTAGGACTTGCCGATCAAAAGGTCGGCGGTTCGAATCCCCGCGACGGGGTGAGCTCCCATTGCTCCCAGGGTGAGGTACCTGCTCCTGCCAACCTAGCAGTTTGAAAGCACGTCTAAGTGCAAGTAGATTAATAGGTACCGCTCCAGCGGGAAGGTAAACGGTGTTTCCGTGCGCTGCTCTGGTTCGCCAGAAGCAGCTTAGTCATGCTAGCCACATGACCCAGAGTCTGTATGCCGGCTCCCTCGGCCAATAAAGTGAGATGAGTGCCGCAACCCCAGAGTCGGTCCCGACTGGACCTAATGGTCAGGGGTCCCTTTACCTTTACTTATATTTTTTGCATTTCATGTCCATTTGCTTGTACTGTTTACAGCTGCTTCTCTATATATACTAGCTTGGTGCTTCTCTCTTCCCTGCCCTGGAAAACCTATTTGGTCATCTCTCTCTATTACCGTACTTTCACCTTCAAAGTCCTGGCTGTTTAGCCATGCATTTACATCTGACGTGGTTGAGATAGAAGTTTCATGTATGCTGGAACTGTGAATAGTCTGCTCTGTGAGGTTTTCTACACTATGAGTGTAGAAACCTGCGTTTCAGGGTTGTTGCAACAAGGAGTTCAGGCCATTTTGTGTTCTGAAAGAAGTGTTGTTGTGGTATCACGAAATAAATTGGTTACACAGAGTTGATCAGATGATCCGTGATCTCTAGCCTGATTGCACCATCTCCTTATTTTTTTCCTGATTAAGTGTGCTGCTTTTGCAGTGTAAAGGAGTTTTATTTTGACTTGTACATGTAATTACCTATTTCTCCCTAAGAAGCACTGCAATTTTCATTAAAATAACAAGGAATAAAGAGATAACCTAATGCAAAATACAATACATGACACTACTCTCTGGAAGAGGTAAAACAATTTAAATAATGTGCCATTTAATAAATGAAAAAAAAAAAAGCAATCCCACACTTTCCTTGATCAAGACAACTGTGTAATGTCTAAGACAATGGCGAAGGGAGGCATTTTGATGTGGTAATACAAGATGCTTGCACTCCCTGTTAAGTACATCATTAGGAATTCAGCAAGAATTACCAAAGAGAGCCACAATTAAAACCTCAAGCCTCATTCATCTTTGTTTGATTATGTGTATGGAGAAGTGTTTATTTTTCATTATGACTCATATTGGCTGTAATTAAATTTAATTTTAACTGTAGAATGAAAAGGATATGCAAAAGGAACTTTGCTAATGACTGTCGGAAGAGAGGCATAACAAGGCTGCCTAATCAACTTGTGATATATGCCATGTTGTTGACCATGGGAGCAAGGACACCTTTGCTATCTTCCTCCTTCCATAACCATCCTCTTGACTCTAGTCTATGTCTTTCTCCTGCTGGCGGCAGAATTGGGGGAGAGATAAAAGCAGATACACTACCCTACGGTCTTAAGTTGTGCATGCAATGGGGGTGGGTCCTGAGGGAGAGAGTATGTGTACCGCTTAGTTCCCTGATACATATGTCCAAGAAAATGCTCTTAAAGTCATTGCCTGGGTCATAGTTTGGGATGCCACATGCCTACGCTGGAGCCATTGGGAATCTATGCAGAAGAACAAGCTAGGGGTACTGTGGCGATCACACAGGGTCCCCGGACGTTTGACGGTCTATTGATCCCTGTGCCACCACTGTGATTGCCTCCTTGCTGCCACCAAACCATTTCTCTCGGCTACACACGGAGTCCAGACAGTTGTTAACATTAACAAATAATCAAGTTTATTTTATAAGCATGAACAAGTTTATGGTTTCAGTTAATTTTTCTTGGCAATTTCTTAATCTTAGTTTCTTTACTGACCTATATGTTCCTAACAACTTCAAACTGATTATCCCTACTATCTATCTGACTCCACCTAACAGTTCCTCTCACTCTCTCACAACACAACTCGACAAACCCACAGACTTGTCCTCCCTCTTCCTTCTCCAACTCCCAACTGACTCCGTAACAAGACTAACTCTAACTCTAACTCCTCCCCTTGGATTCCCACTGGCCAATCACTTCACACTCATTTAACCCTTTCCATATGACCCACCTAGGAGGGCAAACGCCACAGGTACCATCTCAGATTTCAGTATGCCAAAAGATTTCACAGCAGAGAAATGATTCTCAGTGTGGGTTCATCTTATGTCCTTAGGTCTACAGTTTGGTAGGCATAATCCACTCTGGAGGGTTTCTCTGCCTGTAAATTCCATCCAGCCGGTGCAAAGTAAGGCAGTGGAGGCAGTTACAGCCATTTTTAGATACCCAGAATAGGAATTGAGGAACACAGAGTGTTGTTTTTTGAAGAGTTGCTCAGGGACCAAATTACAGATCGAAGCAGAGAATGCGCAGAGTGACTCAGAAGCAGATCAGTATTTTTGTGAATCTTGTGGGACCTGCACATCGCTAGAAAAGGCATTATATAAGGGCTGGCTAGCAGCAAAGGTTATAATTATTTCACACTCTGGTATTTCACTGTGAATGTTTTTCAGTTATGGACACATTTTTTTTAAAGATACAAGTCTTCTCCATTGTCAGATGTTTGGCCTTGAGATAATTCAAGTTGCATTGCATTTGACAAATATTCCTAGGAGAGCTAGTATAATAGTTCTTTGTCATTTGAGTTGTGTTCATTCACTATAGAAATTTAGTCGACATGCCAAACTATTCTTACTACTTTCAACAATAAAAGGTGCTGGAGCTCAAGTCTGCAAGATGGGTAGGAGAGATGCCGGTTTTGGTTACTCACTTATGGGAAGGAGGCATTCTGTGCATATTCACAGTCTTTCTGCTTCGCACGTGCCTGCCCTGTTGAGACTTGTGACAAAAATACAAATTATGGGGAGGGAATCTGGTAAACTATGGCTCAAAGGGAAATGGCTTTCCCCCCAAACATTTTACAAAGTGGCAGCTTTTTAAAAGCAGGTGCTGGATGGCATCTGTCAGCGAAGCTGAAGTTGTGGCTTTCTAGCATCAACAGGTGGCTGGACCAGGTGATCTTTGAGATTCCTAGTTCCAACCCTTTGATTCTATCTTTCTAATCTGGGGTTTTCTCATGCAGAATGCACTCGGCATTGAGCTAAAGCTACTTCTGACTTCCTAGTGAGTTTGTGTGTCTGTATGTTATCCCATCTTAAGGAGCGAAATTACAAAACTAAAAACACAAACAAACCCACCCGTTGGCTACTCCGTTGCTTGGTGGTCATAGAACACCAAATATCCAATGAAAAGAAAATGGAGAGCTCCAGAGTAGAATGCTGACAGTATTCTGAAAGTACCCATAGCTGTGTGCTAGGAGGTTAGGATACGCTGCAACTTTTTGTAGCAGGTCACCCTTGTAATATTTATCCTAAAGCCTTGAACAGTGTCAATGTTTCAAATGATGCCAGAAGTCATTTTGCAGCAATTTTTCCTGTTTAATTCCTTTTGGTCTCTTGCTCACAAAGTGGCTGTAAGAACGCATGATCCTGGATTAATCACAAACTTTGTTGCTTTTCTTTCTTTTCTTTTTTTAAATGGTTGTTCAAACCATCCCAGGACAAAAGATGCTGTTGAAACTGATGAGTGAGCGTTCATTGTGCTAGCACTGGCTTCTGGTTATCTATTTATTACTTATTTTCTGCTACTTCTATTGTTTCTTTCTTTGCAAAGGCTCCTGTGAGCTCTGATAAAATTCCCCATAACAATGTCAAAACACCTAGGGTTGGCTTCAAAAGGGTAAGCTGAACGGCAGCACAGAGAACATGGTTGGGTGGGGGAGAGAATCCATCATAGGAGCCACTAGTTCAGTAAGATTTATTTTCACAAGGCATTCTCCTCACGACTGGATTAGTCACTTCACTAATGGTCAAATGACCCATAACTCACATGTGTGGGAACTTAATTGCAGGGCACTCCCTTCACTGGTGAAAATGAACTTCCCTCACCATTATATTAATCTGATTGTGATCCTGGTTTAGTCCTGTACTTTAAACAGGAGCCTGAGATGAAAGGCGCCTAATTAGAATCCAAATGAGGTGTTTGAGAATTGTCATTTAAAAACAATCCTTACGTTAATGTCTTGTTTGTTTATAAAGACAATGGTCTTTAACACATGTCAGGAGAACAATCTACTGTGGTGAGAATGAAATGTTTTAAAAATATAGACGACTATCTAAATATGCAAACTAAGCCATTTGAAACATGACTTAAATTGAGCAAAGGATCACACACACACCAAACTGTGATGTGAAGAGATGTCTGTAGAAGCACAAGCTCCCAGCTGTTGATATCCTAATCTAAAAGAATAGGAAAGGCGGCTGTGCTGGCAGGAATTGATGGGAGTTATAGTCCAAAGTATCTGTGGCAGCTGTTATTTGTACACACATAACCACTGTGCTCAGTGGGTGGCACTGTGGTCTAGACCACTGAGCCTAGGGCTTGCCAATCAGAAGGTCGGTGGTTCGAATCCCTGCGACAGGGTGAGCTCCCGTTGCTCGGTCCCTGCTCCTGCCAACCTAGCAGTAGATAAATAGGTACGACTCTGGCGGGAAGGTAAACGGCATTTCCGTGCGCTGCTCTGGTTTCTCCAGAAGAGGCTTAGTCATGCTGGCCACATGACCCGGAAGCTGTACGCTGGCTCCCTCAGCCAATAAAGCGAGATGAGCGCCGCAACCCCAGAGTCATTCCCGACTGGACTTAACTGTCAGGGATCCTTTACCTTTAACCACTGTGCTCACTATTCTTTACACACACACACACACACACACAATTCTCCATATGCACATAGCTATACCACTATGTAGAATCACGACCACGGACCACCTGAATAAAGCTTATGGACTACTGGTGGTCCATAGACCACACATTTTGGGAACCTATAACTTAGAATCATAAAAGAATTTGCTTCAGTGTTCCAGGACACTGCTGGCTCCAGAATGAGTCATACGAAGAGGCAGTAATTGAATAGTGAATGTGCATGAAATCAGCTAGTCAACTGTGAACTGGTTGGCACGTGCATGTTCATCACTGGATGACTGCAGTGCCGACTTGTACCTGTGAATGACCTGTTCTAATGCCCAATTTAGTGCCTGCCTATCAGCTCACATCACCTGGAAAACAGTGGACTCGATCTGAAGTCTGCTGAGATAATCTAGTACTAAGTAACCAAGTGCTATACATACGTATGTGAACCAGTCCCATCTTTTAGAATCTGGCGTCAGGTCATGGACTCCATGTCTCTCTGATACACATTACTGGGAGTGATTTTGGGCTACACCTCCAGAATGGCTAAAGAAGTCACAGTCTCAGAGTACATACAGAATCTCTTCTCTCCAGAAAGTAACTATAGGCACCTCACTCACAGCTGGAACTAGAAGGATTCATGAAGCACAGCACATGGTCTTTATTTTCCAGTGTGAAGGTTGCTGCATTTATTTATTTATTTATTTATTAGTTAGTTAGTTAGGTAGTACTGCTGACAAGCATGTGGGATAGAAGTTAATGACTACTAACTATGATACCTGTGTTCTACCTTCACCATTGGACACAGCATGCTGGTTACTGGGAATCGGAGATGGGGGAGTGCCACAGCACTCAAGACCAGCTTGTGGGCTTCTCATAGGCATGTGGTTGGCCACTGTGAGAACAGGATGCTAGACTAGATGGGCCTTTACCCTGAGGGCTTCTCTTCTGCTCTTAAGTCCTACAGGAAGAGGAAAGTGCTGGGAAAGCAGCATAAACAACTACCACAAATTGTAATTATATCCAATGTGATAGTAAGAACTGGGCAAGTGAAACAGAACCCAGTTAGCTCATAGCTGTCAACGTTTCTCTTTTTTAAAGGGAAATTCCCTTATTCTGAATAGGATTCCTCATAAGAAAAGGGAAAAGTTGACAGCTATGAGTTAGCTGCCAATGACAGTAACACAGGAGTAGAATGAGCTACAATCCCAAATTAAATTAAGTGCAGAAACACTTTGCAGGGCTGCAACTCTAAGCACACGTACTAGGGAGTGAGCCCCATTGAAGAGTGTGCGACTTCTGAATAAATGTGCACAGGACTGCAGTGTGAACACAAACTCAGGAAGTAGCAGGACTTTGTAAGCAAAATCCATTCAGAAATTGCTGTTTGAATTCAATTCCCCCTGAAGCTGACTGAAAAAATATTTGAGTGACGCTCACCTTTTATCTGGTTTTTTTTGTTAACAAGTTCCCTGCACGGTTTAACAGTAGCAGTATCACATTCTGCAATAATCACTACCATTTCAGAGGCTCCTTCATTGTTTTTGCCTCGTTCTATGATGGTGTCACGTAAAATTTGCCTGGGCTCCCTCTGCAGTCAAGAGAATTGTGTTGAGCTTCTCTCCCACCGCCACCCCGCAAAAAAAAGATTCCAGGGTAATTGCAATTGCTGGGCGCGTGCATTGATAGAATTGAAGCCTGATGGGAGATTAGATTCAGTGCTGCATGCTCATTGCAGAAGTCCCACCTTCCCACATTACACTCAGGACGGTTTGGCTACCACCCAGATCTTTCAATCCCTTCCAATTAGCACAGCCAGGGCATTCTTTTCCCAGCCCTGCAAACACCAAGACATATTTTTAACCTGACACTTTCCCTCCACTGAGCTCTTGGATCCCCTGCTGAGCCAATGGAGTCCCAATCAGTGGGCTGCTTCTGATGCTGCCCCTTCACAAGATTGCCGATGAAGTCAGAGCAGCTGAGGGATCTTTAATGAGCCCAGCAAACCTCGAGAGAAGCAAGTTCCTGTTTCGAAACGACATCTTTTGATTAATCAATGGCTTATTGATGACTGGTTTAACATGCCAAATGAAGGCATGTCAAACAGACTGTCCACTCAGAGCTGAATTGGTCATCAATGTATTTAGTGGTCTTGGTATCTATGTTGGCGCATTTTTAAAGCCATTGTTTTCCTTTAAAGGCTTTTAAGGCTTGCAGTTGCTTTGGGAAGGCAAATATTGGCAAGGCGTTTGGGTGCCTCGCATAAGATTCTTTCTCTCGCTCTCTCTCCCAGCTGCAGCAGAACAGATTTAAAATGCTGATGCAGGTGGGAGCGAACAGTTCCCAAATCACTTTTAACCTTGGTTAGAGAAGCCGAATCCATATCAGTAAGTAAATGGGATCACAAACGTCTAAGCCTCTTTCTTTTTTTAACTGCAGTATTATGCACACTGCAAATTAGAGCTGAACTCACCCTTATTATGGAAGCCCAAAGTGGGAGAAATGGAATTATCTTTCTCTAGCTTCTTATGTGGTACTCATTCCAGTATCACCAAAGTATTTAATTGACTGACATCAGTAGGAAGAGTTCTTAAACCCATTGTAATAATTCTTTTGGAATTGTCAGCATGCGAGAAATCATCAAGTCAGTTATTTTTACTTTGATACAATTTTTTTTAGTAGTATTTCCTGTGATATTTGCATAGATTTGTCAGTAGTCTATCCGGAACTGAGCAATTTGAAATAAGGATGAAAAGCATCTGTTCTGGGTTTCTTTTTCCTTTTTTTTAAGGGATATTCTCTTTTACCCTATTGAAAATGGAATAGAACACAGTGTAAAACTGGAATTCTAGTCAGCTGATCTTAATAAAAATTCAGCACGTTCAATTGCATGCTGAATAAATGTGACACCAAATCATAATATATTATCACCTGATATCACTATAATATGTTATCACAGCCTTACCATTATGCTGTTGGTTTTTCAAACTGATATTCATATGCTTCCACGAATAACCAAATTTGCAGTTATGGCTCTAGAGAAGTTTAGTGAGATGTAATACTTTCCCACTTTGGCTACTTGTTCTTCACCATTTTGCCTCTTCACAGTTTTGGCATTTGAGTAACAACACCTGCCTAATGCCACATTGGTTAAAATAGCTTAGCCAACCAATGACCTACAGTTTTTCAAAATCAAGTGCCTAAATGCTAAGTAGGGTGGAAGTCCTATGCTCACTTAATATGCAAATAAGTCATGTTGAACTCCAGGGGATTTACTTCTTAGTAGTATAGGATTACACTGCAAATAACTTCACGTACAAAGAAAACATGCATAGCATACTGTTAAATCCTTAACGACAAATAGCCAGCCTGTAAAAGTCTAAAACTGATTTTATATTAAAAAAAATCTGGACAAATTTACTGCAATTCATATTTTGAATGAAGTAGAGTATATGTTTTAAAATGGAAGTCCAGCATTGCTTTTGTTTTCAGATTTATCAATAATGTCATTTATATTAGAAATTATCGAACAGTTTCAGGCATAGCTGCCAACGTTTCCCGTTTTTTAAAGGGAAATTCCCTTATTCCGAATAGGATTCCCCACAAGAAAAGGGAAAAGTTGACAGCTATGCTTTCAAGTGACCTCATGACATTAAGCATTATCGAAAGAAAGCTTTTTAAAAACACCCCAGACCTAGATAAATGGGTATAATTACCAGTACTCAAATTACATGGGATGAGCAGAGGGGGCATTTATCTTTATCTGTTTTGATATGGGATGGTGGGATTGATTAAAACTGGTTAAAGGCAGGTGTGGTGTTTGTGGACTTCAGTAAAAGATTCTCTGCTTTTCTCTCATATTTGAGCACACTTGATTATCTTCAGTTCCCTTCCTGGTATCATAGGAGGATTCTCTCTTCCTCCTCCGTCTCATCAGCAACTTGCCTCTAGGATTTATTGTGAGGATTAAGAAATAACATAAAGCACCTAAAAGAGAATTAGTTTCTATGAACTATGGCAATGCCACTGTCCTGACCCTCTAGTCTGGTTTGGTGTTGCACAGAGTACCCGAACTCTATCAGGTCAGTCCCACCCAGCTCTCCTGCTCCAGGTCAGTCTGTATGTTCATGATAAGATCGTGGATCAGCATGGCCTTCTTCTGAGTTGACCAGGCATTCAGACTGCTAAGTGCAGTGGATGAACCTCCAGCTGTCTTTTTTCCAGACAGTCGTACCATGGTTTTTGAACAGCTTAGTTCTCGAACGTTTTGGCTCCCAATTTGGTTCTGGTTTGCGAACTATTTTTAGAAGCCAAACGTCCGATGAGGCTTCTGTGGCTTCTGATTGACTGCAGGGGCTTTCTGCAGCCAATCAGAAGTCATGCTTTGGTTTCCAAATGTTTAGAAGTCGAACGGACTTCCGGAATGGATTCCGTTCAACTTCCAAGGTATGACTAACTTGCTGCAGCAGTCCAAAGTCTATATAATCCTACATTTTGTGGTTAGCCAGGTAAAAATGTAGGAGGACTCTGCTCAGTCAGACTAAAGACCTTTATACTAGTCATGCATCCTGGTTCATAAAGTGGCAAACTAGATGCCTCTGGGAAGATCACAAGCAGGATAAGAAGGCAGTAGTCCACCCCTAAAGTTGCTCCTCAGCAAATGATCCTGGATGTGACAAATACCATATACATCAGTGCTTTAAAAAAAAGGTTAAAAAAATAGGTTCCAGTTCTCACATATTAAGAAAAATGCCATGTGTGCTATAAGCAGCAAAAAAGAGAGGTGTCAGAGAGGTGTCAGGTGTCAGTACCATTGAGCATTCTCACACACAAAAAAGCCCTGGCCACAGAAGCCTAGTCCTAGGGGCCGAAGTCCTTTTGCCCCCCCCTGCAATATTTGAGGGGGCCAACCCCTCCCAAGTTGATGGGCATTGACATTCAAATGGTGGGCATGCACCACGTATTGTGATTGATTATGCGGGGAAGGGGCCTGCCTGCCCCTCCCCAATATTTTATTCATGTTGGCACCCCTACCCTGACTATAACTAGCAGCCATTGATAGTCTTATTCTCCATGAATTTGTCCAACTTCCTTTTAAACCCCTATAAGTTGGTACCCATTATCACACCTTTTGTCAGTGAATTGCATAGTTGATGCACTGAGTAAATAAGTACTTCCTTTAGTATTCCCTGAACCTCTCCCCATTCAGTTTCATTGGGTGACCTTAGGTTCTAGCTTTACTGGTGGGGGGGGGGGCTTCTCTCTGTTTTCTCTCCACAGCATGCTCACAAGGAGGTCATGACGACAACTGTCACCCCTGTTGTTTGCTTCATAGCAAGCACCTAGTATCCAGGGATATACTACCTATGAATTCAGATGTTCAATTTAGCTACCATAACTGCTAGTTGTGAACAGTTATGCTCCATGACCAGGATTTCACTTTAAAATACCTTTCTTTTTGTGGTACTGGGCACATCTGCGCAATTTGTTGTTTTCAATTATGCCTTTTAAAAAGGGGGGGAAGTCAACAACATCCCGCTTTGTATTTTTGCAGATAACAAAGTAGTAGAGAGATTTGAGAAGGGAAACGCAGAGAATGGATGGATCGTTTTAAGTTCAAGGAGCTCCCCCAGTCAAAAAGTATCTACACTCATCAAAACAAAGTGTGTCCTTGAGCCCAATTAATGGTCTTTGCTTTCGGTGGTACAAATGAGGCCATGGAGTACAGTGCTTTCATTCTACACAGTTATGGATCACAATATTCTCACTGTGTAACCAAGGAACAGTACTATATACACTGTATTTTTATAAGGCCAGATTGCAAAGTGGGTTTTTGTAGTGGGGGGGGGGAATAGTGCATTGGGGCAATGACTACTCATTGAAAAGTACCTATGATATCTCCTACTCCTATTCTCTCTGTGTGTGTTTTTAAAAGGAAGCAAAATCTCTCCATATATTTTTAAAAAATACTCCAGGCAGATAGATGTACTTGGAACTGGCTGAAGCTAACAATTCAGTACCCAACACTGCATTTCATAAGCTGGAAGACTGCTAATGGTTGTTTGTCTTTCTAGAATCATAGAATCATAGAGTTGGAAGGGATCCTGAGGGTCATCTAGTCCAACTTCCTGGAATGTAGGAATCTGAAATAAATCATCCATGACAGATGGCTGATTTCAAAAAGCTTGAGGAACTACTGGGTGAGATCCCTTGAGAGGAAGTGATTGTGTCCTCTTGAGGTTCATTAAACAGAGGCAAGGGAAAACAGTATAGTCGGAGATGCACTCTGGACTTTAAGAAGACTGATTTCCCATGACGATGCTAGAAAGCCTCTCAAGGATACCAGTACTTCCACTTCATTGATCAGTTGCTCCCTGTTGGTAAGGACCAGGTCCAAGATAAATGATTCCCTTGCTGCTGCTTCCACCTTCTGGGAAATGAAATTGTCAGTGAGGCAACTGAGGAATTTGTTCAACCTTACATTCTTGGCAGAGTTTGCGTTCCAACAGATCTTGGGGTGGTTGAAGTCTCCTCTCCCATGACTACTATATCTCTCCTTTTTGAATGTTTGGTCCTCTAATCTAGGAAGACAGCATCCAGGCACTTACTTCATCAAAGTACTTATTTTATCTAAGTGCTTACAAGCTGTAACTGTTGGGCTTTTTACGATTTCACATATAAACTTTGTGAAAATTAAAAACATACCTTTAAAAAGTCCACATTCCCAGCATGTTCACACTCCTGTCTTAGCGGCATCTACACTGGCTTGGTTATGTCCACAGAATGGAAGATGGCAGGATCCCCAAGGACGTGCTCTACAAGGGAGCTGGCTTCTGGCACCAGGCCCATTGGCAGACCAACTCTGCGTAACAAAGATGTCTGCAAACATGACCTGAAGGCTGGCAACATCAACTGTGTCATGTGGGAATCCCGTGCAGATGACTGCAGTAACTGGAGACAGGCAATCAAGTTGCGTATCCATAGCAGTGGCCAGAGGAGAAATGATCACTGGGAGGATGCCCCAGATGCAACAAAACATGTCTCTCCTGCATTGGTCTCTACAGCCACAGCAGGCGCTGCAACCTTCCAACATCACCCCCAAAGATGCACTCCCCCATTGTCTCCCAAGACAATGCCAACAACCTCTAAAATTAAAAGATAAATGGGGAGGGGGGAATCACAACCCACACTGAATTTCTGGAGTAGAAGTACAAAAGCATAAGATGGTATGTAGCAAAATCCTTGGCATATTTACTCTATAGTAAACCCCAGTGTTGCTTACTTATTCCCTAGGAGTAAGTTAGCTTAGAATCGCTGTACAACTTTTGTGAATGTTTTGCTACATTACAACTGTTCTTCACATGGAACTATGTTGGAGCTAGGGAAACGTTATGAGGGAACTGTGTAGGATTCAGCAAACAAATAAATAAAAAGAAGGCATTGGCAAAGGTGTCAATAACATCCCAAAATTAAGTAAAGTCAAGAATTTGGTTACAATGATACATAAGCAGGAGGTGTAGGTCACTAACCCACAGGAATGTGTGATCCCCACACAAACCTAACGTTTCCTCAGACCTTATGAGACTACACATTAAAAGAAAAATGGTATGTGCTTTCGATGGACAAAAGAAGTCTATTGAGAATACGCTTCTCATCACCCAAAAGGAAAAATAAGTTATATCTGAGGAGTAGCTAAACTGCAGTCACAAAGCTCAAGATCCCAACAGAGTACTTCACCCGTCTGAAACAACAATCACATTTAGCTCTTAACTGAGATAGAGAACTTTGTGAAGTCCAAACCCTTGCAGCATCTAGTATGTCCCTAAAGGCATTACCTGTACACAGGGTAAAACTTGAATGAATTGCTTGGATTTTGAAGCTATGCACAGTATATGGCTTGAAGACATACATACCACACTTTCAGATGTGTTCTGTATTACGAATTGTGGAGTCAACATGGCAGCGACATCCTGAACTATGATTCTGACCAGAGCAAAGCTCATTCCAGTGATGACTCTTGGGTGCAAAAACCAGAAGGTCTATGCAATATTGACCAAGATCTTCCTTGAAGGCCCAGGTGCACCTAACCAAGATGTTTTGTTGCTCAAAGCAGAGCCCAAATGGTGCCTCCACCAGGGGCGAAACTAGGCTTTATTTCACCTGGGTCAAAGACCTACTTTGGCACCCCACACACATGCATTTGCATGCACACACAGGCTGGGAGCCTCAATGGTGCTGCTCTGGAGGCTTCACCTGGGGGAAAAACCCAGCTAGCCCCCCACTTGCTTAACTTTATAATGAACATTTATGCTTGTTAGAAACCTGCACCACACAACTTGCTAGATAGTTCAAATCAAGATGGAAATGAAGTCCCCTCCACACTCTGCTTCTTGGACTCCATTGCCCTTTTAAGGTAAACTATGACAACAGAAATCCCAACTGGCACAATGGACTGGATGGTCCCTACAAATCCACTATTAATGTGTTAATGACATGCTGAAGGAGGCGCACACACCCACCCACACCACAAGTCTGGTAGGGGCCCAAATTTAGGGGAGAGGGAAGCCTTTTATCGTTGCTATTGTTAAATCATTAGGAGTCAAAAACCTTTGCCATTCTACTGCAAATCACCTCCAAGATCTACCAATAGAGCTTGATATACCTTCTGCCAACCTTGAAGTACAGTGGTACCTCAGGTTAAGAACTTAATTCGTTCAGGAGGTCTGTTCTTGAAAATGTTCTTGAAATATTCTTAACCTGGGGTACCACTTTAGCTAATGGGGCCTCCTGCTACTGCCGCCAGACGATTTCTGTTCTCATCCTGAAGCAAAGTTCTTAACCCGAGGCACTATTTCTGGATTAGAGGAGTCTGTAACCTGAAGCATCTGTAACCTGAAGTGTCTTTAACCCAAGGTACCACTGTACATTATATTAGTTTATGGATGCAATTCTACAAAAGTTTTACTTTAAACACTTTTAAAAATCCATGTGATATGAAAGGGAGTTTTATAAAATAACAAAATGCAACAGAAGTACAACAGCCTTCAACATATTTGATTCATTATTGCTCAGTACTGGTCTTTGATGAGAAAGACAGATTTTGAACTTAGGTTGTGTTTGCTGTTCATTGTTACCTTCTTCTTTGTTACATTTTAACAGTAAATCCAGTTTAGGATATGAGAAGGGACTAGGATACGCTGAGACAGTTCTTCCTATCTGGACTTTTCTCCATAAGAGAAGGAGCAAAATGAAGTCCTGTTCCTTCTAGCAGTTTTTTTTTTTTTTTTAATGAATTTCTGCAACCCCCTATGTATTTGGTGATATTTTTAGAATGCATTCCATAATAAGCAGAAAGGCTCAGCCCTGCTCTCCAGTGCACATCAATTCATGCCCACATAGCGGATGGCAAGATTGAGCCCTAAGTGCAGATCATGACTTGCCGCTGTGATAAAAGCTGTTTCTGTTTGCTTTAACATTCATGCATCGAAGCAAATGCCACCGGTGACATAGCAAAGATAAGTATCACTTCCTTTGTGTCAGTCAAAGGCAATGTAGGATAAAAGTTATACTTATTTCTGAAACTCATATCACTCCCTCTGATGAGATTGGTTAATTTACCCTCAGATCTTAAGTGACATTAAAGAAATAAAGTTCCAGTTACATAGATACAGGCATTCCATTTTCACAAATGCATAAAAGAGATTGAATAAAATGGGTTGTAGGAGGGGGGTGTCCCATCTACTCACAGATTTGCAGCCATTATTATTAGTTAAGAGTTATTTATTATCTTTATCAAGCACTAGCAAAATGCACATCATTATGGTAACTGGGGAATGTGTAGCGAAAGGGCCTGATGTGTGCACTCCCTCATTGCAATGTTATTTAAAATGCATATGCTGCACTCTGTGCTGCTGTAGTGAGGTCTGAAGTGGCTGAGAATAACTATAAAACGCATAGAACGAGCCCTGGCACTCAGCACCTAAAAGCCACAACCTAGTCAAAAGCTCTGCAAACATGCTGCACCTGGATTAACATTCGCTTCTTGTTACGAAGCCAGAGACCAGGAGGAACAATTAACAGCCAGTTCCAGAGAGAGAGAGAACCCAAGATATCTACTTGGAAAGGGTTGGTGAATTCAGTTGGTCTGCAGTCCGAATCAGCCTCCATTACTGGGAACAACAGGGACGTGGGTGGCGCTGTGGGTTAAATCACAGAGCCTAGGACTTGCCAATCAGAAGGTCGGCGGTTCGAATCCCCGCTTGCAGGAAAAAAACTTGGAGTGCTCTGTAACATTCCTGAATTTAAATTCAGCACTGAAGGCAAGCTCTGCTGGGATTGACTGCACTCAGAAGCTTACAGTTTTTACTGAGTTCCTTAGCCTTCTCTTTGGTTAGAGACTCACTGTTCCTCCATGTCAACTGCAAACCACTGACACCCTGGCCTCAGCTCTTCTCAAGGACTGCTGCTGGAGTCTTCCTCTCTCCTTACAGAACTTCTTAGCTTCTACCTTCAGTGATTTCAGCATGAAGGCATTGGTTTTCCCCTCTTCATCAGCTGCCTGCTGCCACAACAATTCCTCAGCTCCTAGTCCCTCTGAAAACTCCAGTTGTTTTACCTGGAGAAAGCAGCTGCTTCCAGCTCCAGCCTCTAAACTTGGATTTCACCTCTTCATGGTATCTTTTAAGTCCCTCAATAAGTCTCCCAAATACGGACTAAGTGACTCTTAAGCAGTCCTGAGCCTTCATGTGCATCCTCTCCAGTGTAAACCCTCTAACAAAAATAGCCAGAACCTCACTAGAGTTCCAAAGCTTCAATGGTTCAATAACTATGGACCATCACTTGAATGGAACACCCACAAAAGGACCTAACACATCCTGACCTACTGTGTTCCTGCAAATCAAAAAAACAACAACCTGGACTAGACAATTAACCATAATAGTCGCCTCTAAAACTGCTTTTTAGCCAATGGCTAACTGAACCCCAATTCCGTGCATCCCTCTGGCATCAGTCAGGAGTAAAAGACCAACCCCCACTTTCACACAGTTAACCATTTACAAGCTATACAACATTTAAAAGAGAATATTTGTTTTAGATTTGCATTTATCTTCCTATGGATATAGTTTATTCAGATGTGATCAGCCACCCCTGTTGCATTTTGGGTCCTTTCTGGCTGTTCATCTTAGTGGAGCCCTGGACTTCTGCTCCAAAGTCTTTCCCTGCTGATGTCTGCACCCAGGACAGCATAACACACCATCTGAAACAGCTGACATCAGAATGTAGCTTGGTTTGCCATCCCTAATCTCAGGCTAAAGCAGCATAACAACAGTCCTCAGGGTGGAATTAAAAATGGGCATACTCAACACTTCACTAGTATCCACCCTATTGGGATACAATAGCTGCTTTCTCTTTGAAAACTTAAAAACATGCTACATTTTCTATGTCCTAGAGAAATTCTGAAGTTAATATTTCACAAGGATAGCTCAGCTTCAGATCACATTATGGTAGTTTGTGGTCACACCATTTATTTTTTTACCCCTCCCACTATAAGAAATTGCTTCTCATATAATGTAAGACAAATGTCTCTATTTTCATTTCATCTATTTTCATTTCACACCGCAGGAATATTATAAACACAAATGTTTGTGGCTGTGTAGTTAGATGCTTATTGAAACTGCATTTGGATGTTTAGAGTAATCAGATAGTTAACATTTCAACAGAATCCAAATGTGTTGTTTCTCAATAAAAAGAAAATTGTTTTTCTGGGCAATAATGTGTTATTTTTAAATATAGCTGCCTACATATATGAGCACCATAACCTATTTTGTTGATTTGACCTCTGCATCAGTTAGGATCAGTGCAACAGAATCTGAAAAACTATGTTTCTCATTGGACAATAGTTTGGTTTTAAGTACAGGGGTGTGGGTGTGGGTGGGTGTGGGTGTATGGGTGTGTGTTTTAATGTGGCTAAAATATCTATCTATCTAACATTTATACAGACCTGTTTTCCAAACCTGAAGCAATTTATGTAATTATACACATAATGTATTTTAACCAAGTACACAAAGGTTTTAATAATGCCACTTACGATGTAGATTTAACTTATACCACTATTTAGTCGTCTCTCTTCCTTAATAGGATACTAAAAAGGAATTTTATGACAACATTATCAGTAGCATTTTGCGATAATTAGAATAACAATAATAATACTGAGATATTTTTCAGTAATAATGGTGTTATTAATGAGATTTTTATGAAAGACAGACTTCTTTGGTATAATTATGAAAATTGATCTTTTGCATTTTAGTTATTCACTGAAATCAGATAAGTGGCTTAACTACATATATTATTTCTAATAAATATTCAGAAGAATGCATTTAAACAAGGCTCCTCATTCTATTCTTGCTCATATTCCTTGCATTTAAATAAAAGTGTAATTGCTCTGCTTTTTTTTAAACTGCTAGTTTGGATTAGCTGTCTAACCTGTACAGTGTAGCTGTTTGCTGTTTGCATTTTTAATAGCTTTATTACCATTTGGTGAAGCCTTAATTTCTGACTCCCTTGAAGAGTCCTGCCTTTAAGTCAGCTCTACAATTTAACCAGCAATAATCTGTCAAGAGAAGATAAAGACTTACACCAGATGAAATGCAGTATTTTTGTGTAGCATCCTGTCATTGTTAAGGAAAGATCAGAGCATGTCAAAATGGAACACCTGAAAGTTTAATAAACTTTGTAGCATAATTTTACAGTTCACATTTTTAAAAAATCATTGGTGCCAGAACACAGTCATTTGTTCACTATTGAATATATATCTATATACGTGTGTGTGTGTTTGGATGGAAGGAGCCTTCAACACATCCACATTCTGAATGACACATTTATAAATGGTACTCTTAACTAGAGATGCCACTGAGTTTTACCTGAAAGTCAAATTTCCGGGGAAACTCACAGGTTCCTAATCAGGATAAAAAGGCATCAGAGGTCAACCTAGAAGGGGATGTGTAACTAACCAACAGAGCTTCCTAAATCATCTCCTTAACTTCTTACAGAATTACATGGTGATATTCTGCTTTGACTATGTGCATGTTGGGGGCTTGAGTGGAGGAAGACGGTCTGAGGTCAGGAGCCAAGCATGGGGGTGGGGTGGGAACTTTGCCTAGACATGGAGGGCTGGGTGAGGAGCAAACCAGTTCAGATTTTTAGCCCATCATCATGATTAGAAGAATTGTGCTAATGTGTAGAGGATGTTGATGCAAACTTACTTCCCTTTATCTATATGGGACATAGAGATGTGCCACTCCTTGTGCCAAGCTCTTTCAAGAATTGCAATAGCCAGTGAGCCGTTGGGTGGGCCATGCAGGTAGGGCTGTGTCACCGTACCAACCTCCCAGTGCTAGACGTCACTGCCACTTACAGTGGTACCTCGGGTTAAGAACTTAATTCGTTCTGGAGGTCCGTTCTTAACCTGAAACTGTTCTTAACCTGAGGTACTGCTTTAGCTAATGGGGCCTCCCGCTGCCACCACACAATTTCTGTTCTCACCCTGAAGCAAAGTTCTTAAACTGAGGTACTATTTCTGGGTTAGCAGAGTCTGTAACCTGAAGTGTCTGTAACCTGAAGCGTCTGTAACCCAAGGTACCACTGTACTGAGAGAGGGAGGGGCAAGGAAGCAGGGAGCTCAGGACAGTGAAGGAACAGCATCAAGGGTTTTGGATTGGCTCCATCACTGCACCAGCACTATGCTAAGCTCCCTGCTGCCTTGCCCCTCCTTCTCCCCATTTCAGGAACTACACAGTGTTAGGAACCCTGGAGAACAATATAGCCCCACTTGGGCTATCCTGATGGCCACTGCTGGCAATAGTGCATGCTGGTATTTCCGAGGAACAGGCAGGAGGAGCCGACAGGGTGTGGTAGCTGAGTGGCTGCAGGAGGGAGAGAGAAACACCTCAACTATCAGGGATACTGAGATTCCAAGTACATTGGGGACCAGGCTGATCTGATAAGATTTACAGGCCCCCAGAATCTATATGAGCGAATGAGTTAGGCCTTTGGTCGCCAAGGGAGATAGAAGAACTGACACTAGATTCCTAGGAACAGAGATCAGCGTCTCAGAACCCATGAACCTGAGATTAAGAGTCTCACGTTCTACCAACTGAGCTACCCAGCAGCTAAAGGGCTTTTTTCAGCCCTGCATTGGTAACTGCTGTGTTTGCAGCACCAAAGTGACTTCTCTATGGCACAAGCCTGGGAAGTATATGGAGGTCCCCGACTGCCTAGATGACAAGACCCACCTCTCAGCCTCACTGATGTGGTCCAAAGGAAAGGAAATCAATACATTTGGCACCAGATGGGCTGCCGGATTTCTGGAAGGAGGTGTACAATATGCCATCCGACCACCTTAGGGACTCAATTCTGAATTACCTATACCTATATCTACATGCCATGTTGCTACGGAGGGTTCAGATTGACACCTTGTGCATTAAAAGCATATGTGAAGGGGCTGCAAGCCATGCAAGCTACCTCTGACCATACACTGGTATGCCCCATTCCCCTGTGTTTGGTATCTGTGAGAAGGGCCCCTTCACATATGCTGATGTACACGTGCAGAGCTCTTCCGTGCAAGGAGGGAGGGAATGCTGACTGCCCCCTCAAATGTGCTTTTAATGTCTGGACCTCATTCCCCATCCCCCACCATCAGTGTCTAGCTACTCCTTCTGCTCAGCTGAAGAGAGGAGTTTCTGTTCTCAGCAGAATTGCTGAGAGGAGGACACTGTCCCATTGCCTGTGAAGAAGAAAGACTGAGCAACCAGCCTGGTCAACTTCTGTATGTGTAATTGGGAAGAGCATCTTGTATATTGCCTGAGGCAGTGAAAGATTTTGAGGTGGCCCAGCTGGTCTTGGTGGGTATGCACAGGAACATAGGAAGCTGTCCTGTGTCAGCTAGTGGTAGGGTTATTCTTTTTGTTTTATTTTCTTAACAAAAAAAAATCATTCCAGTAGCACCTTAAAGACCAACTAAGTTAGTTCTTGGTATGAGCTTTCGTGTGCATGCACACTTCTTCAGATACACACGAAAGCTCATACCAAGAACTAACTTAGTTGGTCTTTAAGGTGCTACTGGAAGGAATTTTGTTTTGTTTTGACTATGGCAGACCAACACGGCTACCTATCTGTAACTTTTATTTTCTTATTATGTTTTCTTATGATGATCTGGAACTTCTGCATACAAAGCATATGCTCTACTACTGAGCTACAGCTCCTTCTTGTATAATGACGGATCAGCACCGCTCTCCTTGGTGGCATGACTATGGTTGTTTTCATTAGGAATTCCGTCCTGCACTTCAAAACTGACCCCCGTGCCATCACCTTCGCCATTTGCTACACAGCAGCAACCAGGCAGTGCATTCAGTTCACATGCCAGCGGTAGTTTAGAGACTCTCCACCCCCATCCACCAACCCCAGAAGCTCTCAAGGCAGGAAAAGATCCCAAGTACCAAATTATAAACACATATGAGGATTATGGCATAACAATAAGCCCATGCGCTGAGGAGACAATTTTCAGCCACACACTTGTGAAAACCATAATGTATCATCTGGTCCTGGTTCTGCCTATTCAAGACCACTGGCTCTCCTGGTGAGGATGAAAGCGATAATAAAAATGTGTTACTTGGGAGATATATGAGCCTTTGAAAACCATAAAAGTATGGTGCTAATATTTGATTAATGGGTTTTTTTGGGGGGGGGGTAATAGCATAAACATTAACTTTCCCCTGATTCTTAAAACAAAAACAAACTTGGAAGTAGGACTGTGCCTTTCCTTTCTGTTTTACAACTGAATATATTTTCAGGTAGGTATGTTTAGGATCTCAGTTGTAGCTCCCTGACATGATTGGATGTTTCTATTAAAGAGGTGGAAAAATGATGGGACTTACACACACACACACACACACACACACACACACACACAAACAGCCAAGCTTTCTCACTTGAATAACCACAAGACAGCAGCATGGATCAATAGCAAAGTAATTTGGGACCCTGTGACAGATGCAATGTAAAAATATTTGCAGTGGTGTATATCGTGATATTGCTTAGCATAGGCTCACGGGAGGGGGGGGGAGAGAAGCATTAACGAGATTCTCCATGTCATTAACAATGGTTATGTTGGTCATAAGCCAAACCCTGACAATAACCCAAGATTGAAAAAAGTTTCTTTGAATTTGTCTTCCTGGTATAATTATGGCAGGTTCAGAGAGGAACCAGATCTGGAGTGTTGTAAAACTCAACACAATGAACTTGACAGACAGCCAGATTTCTGTTTTCAGTCAGTTTAGGGTTACTATAATCTCATTATTATGCTTGAAAGACGACAAGTAATAGAATCTCAGGTAGCTGTTCTGTCTTTACTCAGCCGCATCTTCTCTTTTATGCCGATTTCCCTTGATTACCTGAACTAGTGAAGCTCAGTTTTCAGCCACTTATCTCCCAGAAATAATCATCTGATCAGCCGTGTAAGGTTCTCACTGCACTCAGTGGTTTTAATGGGTCAAGCGTTAAATTAACCCTTTAACCATACCCTTGGAGAATACAAAACTTATTAAGAAGCAATTTACTTCTCAGTCATTGTGAACTTCACAAAAGAGAATGCGCTGGTTAGCTAGCTTTGCTTGTTGTCTTCTTCTCAAGGATCCTGTCGCCATTTTTTATTTTTTAAAAAAATTAAAATGGCAAGAATACTTAATCGCTTTACAAAATTGCCCTCCCCCTAAGAAGACTCCATCTCATTTGCTGAGATGAAGAGTGCAATTTTTTTTAAAAAACAAATGGTACACTTGTAGGTTGTCTTGGCCGTAGGAATGCCTGCATATTTTAACAAAAGAATGGGTTATTCATACACACACACATATATATCTTTACAGAATAGGGCACCGCTATTTTAGGGTACTATAGGACAATCAGCTTTGTCATGGCTGTAACCATCTTCCTCCCTAGGTGGTGTTGCCCTATCTCCAGGTGGCATTTCAAAGAAAATGAATGGAAAATCAGTGATCTTTTCATAACCAACAGAAGCTTCTAGAATCCTGTTGCTAAGCTGAAGTGTCTATGGTTGTGGTCTTATGAACATCCGTAGGGGGAGAGAGTTTCACTGAACATAGTTGGACTTACTTCCAAGTAATTGTGCATAGGATTGTGTCATTAGTGTCTAGGAATTGCTAGCACTGGAAATGTGTAAGCTGAATGAGAACAATAATTTTAAGAATTCAGACGTGTTAGTGGTTCTCCCACAGGTGGCAGCCAGGGGAAAAACCCTGCCCTACTCCAGCCTAGAATAGCAGAAAATCACAGAGAGGGCTTGTCCTTTACCTTCGCCAAAGGTTGAGCTGCTACTTCCTGGCCAGAATTTATTTTATCCATTTGTTTTAAGAGTACTTCTTAATACTGAAAAATCTCAAAGCAGTATGCAAAAATATAAAATGGAAACAATAAAATGCCATCATAAAAACAGAGGTGAAACAAAAAAAACACCATTAAAACAGTATTATGAAAACAGATCGAAATAGAAATTCAGTAATAACAGGATAAATTTCTTATGGGTCAGGCAAAGCCAGGAGAAAGTTATATGTCTTTACAAAACATCTGAAGCAGCTGATGGATGATGTTTCATGCATGCCAGAGAGAAGGGCATTGCAGAGTGCGAGGGTAACAGTAGAAAATAACCATTTTGGGGTCACTGCTCTGTGATATCCTGTGGGGTGCCACCAGTAAGTTACTCTTAACCCATTTCCCTTCTTATGTTACTTCCTTTTAACACATTGTTCACATTCATAGTAGCTGAAGATTCATTTTTTAACCAAGCCTTTTCTTCTACTGTAAAAATACTCTTTAATGGAAACTGTCTTGTAATAAATGTTACACTATGCTTAAAAAATAAACAAATCTTCTTTTTTTTGGGGGGGATCAATATTCCAGGATGGGTGTTGCACCCATTGACCTTACATGGGCCACAGCCCTAGGAGTCCCCCCCTTTACATATTTTGGAATGTTTGAATGTCTTTTCTCCCCTATAATTAAATGAGCACACCTTTCAAGCCCTGCTAGGCAAAGAAAAAAGCATCATCACCATCATCAGCAACAGTAACAACAACACTTATAACAACCTCTCTTATTAGAGATAGACAAATGAAGGGCTATAGGACAGATCTAGCTCACAGAGCCACTTTCTTAGGCCCCAGTGTATTTAAAAGAAAATGCTCTAACTCATAACGAAAGAAGCAAAGAACCCCCATGTGTCTTTCAGATAGGGTTTGCTGCATTGCTATTTTTATGCCCATTGTGGAAAGGCATATAGTGTAACCACCGACAATATGCTGCCTGAGTGGATGTTTCGAAAGGCCCATGTCTTCCTCAGCCAGTGACCTAATGGCATCTGTGTGCATGGTCTCTATATTTATGAAGTTCTTATTAATAATTTAATAATAATAATAATAATAATAATAATAATAATAATAATATATTTATACCACATCCATCTGGCTAACAGTTATAGATCCTGACTACCCGTGAGAGTATTGAATTGCTCACCTCAGAATTTGCGCCCAAAAGCAGAGTGACTGGCCACAACCCATAGTAAAACAGGAAACTAAATTTGCCATTTGCCGTTAGATAAAACAGGGACGATAGTTACAACTGTGGCAGCTAGTAGTTTAACCGCCATGTTACATTCCTTTCGATAAGCTTGGAATTCTTCTTTTAATGACTAAATCTTGTTTTGGCTGCATAATTCTTTCAAAAAAAATTCTCACTAGGTCGTCAAAATTCAAAGCCTAGATACTCAAAACTTTTATGTAATACAGAAAAGAACAGGTAATGGGTTTGGATGCCACCTGTTTTGTTGTTGGCATCCGGCAGCAATAAAGGAGTGCATAAACCATATCTCCATTATAAAGCTTTTCATCTGCTGAGATATGTTCATTTTCCAGTCCTTTAGAGAACCACTATGGAGAACTGGATCCTGAGGCACACTCTCTTTCACTATCAGCATTTTGAGACTGTTCCCCATGTGCTCTTAGAAGATACTATGGCACAAGTAATTAAAACTAAGGCATTTTCTCATTCAAACTTTGCAGTGTAAATTGCTTTCCAACGTGGATTTTTTTTTAATGCCATCTATCAATTACGATGCTTTCTTTTATTATTTATAAAGAAAGTAAGCTGGCACTTCTCCCAGGTGCCTGTGACATTTATTTAAAGAACAAAAATAAATCAGACAACAGTAAAAGATGCAACACTGATCCCTTGAGCTTAGCACATAAATTCCAGAGCTGCTGTGGGGGCTCCTTCTCTAGCTGAGTTGAAATAGAAAATGTTTCCCAATAGGAATAACAGGCCTCTTAAGCATGCTGCTGCGAAATTATGGATGACTATGTTGTGATCATTCCAAAATACTACTAACCAGGAAGGAAGAAAAGGAAGGAAGGAAGGAAGGAAGGAAGGAAGGAAGGAAGGAAGGAAGGAAGGAAGGAAGGAAGGAAGGAAGGAAGGAAGGAAGAAAGAAAGAAAGAAAGAAAGAAAGAAAGAAAGAAAGAAAGAAAGAAAGGGGTCAATCTCTAGAAATGTGAGACTATTTTGATCTTCCTACATTAATCCAACATAACAATCACCTAATGAGCCCTGTCAGCTGAAACATGCAGGGACTTTTGCTTGTGCAATGGGGCTCTCCCCTCAGTTTCTCCACCTGCAATCCTTATGTCCCTCAAAATTGGCTCTGGGGGATCAGGGGAAACCCCCCCCCAAATAGTGCATAAGGGGAGGAGAGGGGGAACTGTTCTGTCTGGCAAACTCAACTGCTTGCAGAGACAGAACGTTTGTCATAGAGCAACACTGAACTCCACCCATAAGCACTGTGGGAGCATACAGGGGTGGCAGCTCCTGATGGCCGAGCCCTTTTGGACCCCCTGAATATTTTTGGGGTGGAGCTGCCCCCCCCAATGTCCAAAAAGAAGAGAGGCAAAACACAGAGCCAAGCAGTGGCCGGCTCCTTCTTTTTCTCTTCCTGCTGTGGAGGGGAAGGAGGGTCGAAGGGGCCTCCTGCTGGGGGCAGTGCCAGGAGGTGGCAGAAGAGGCTAGCCGCCAGCCAATTAAGCTGCGCAGCCCCACCCCAGCTCCTCCCAACGTCCTGATGTCAAGCGTGACATCACAAGCACAGCATCCCCCCCCCCACACACAACCGTCCTCACAAGCTGGTGCCTCTGAGAGCAGAACAGCCTTAGACTGGAATTATAAAAATCCATGAGGAATATATGATGGACCAAACTAAAACAGGTAAACATCATTTTATCCTATGGACACACACAGCCTTCCTTCGCTTCCTCTTGGGGTATATTTTAGAGAGCAACTAAAGAGAGCAGTTCAGCTTGAGAAAAAGCTCTCATCCCACCTTCAAAACGAAAGTGCTAAGCTCAAGGAATTAAGAATTGCATCTTCTGCTGTTGTCGGCTTCATTTTTGCACTGTTTTCTTGTTACTGTTCTTATAATAAATCTAATATAATAAAAGAAAAAACAAATCAGGGGGTTGGACTAGATGACCCTCAGTGTCCCTTCCAACTCTATGATAGCACCATGAAATAATAAGAACCATAACAGAACAGCAGAAATGCCATAGAAAACTATATAGTTTTTTTTAAAAAAGTAGAAGAACATCTCATAACTAGAGCACCTTGATGTAAATGGCAACTCCTTCATAAGCTGGCATTGTCAGGAGCTACAGGTGGTATACAGGCCATTTGGCCATGTGTGGCAGAGAGAGAAAACATTTTCCTTTATATTTCAATTATTATCTGCCAAGCCCTCCAGCATATGCTCAGCTGGAATTTATCAGGCTTGGTAGAGGCTCTTGTTGAGCTGTGTCCCCAAGGTGATTCACCAGCCACATGAGAGTGACCCAGTTTCACACGATGCTGTGTAATCCTTGCACTTTATAAAATGGCTTATAAATGGACATTGTAACTCCAGCATCCAATAGGATACTGGTCCTGTGACCTTTATTATGGAAGTTGACTCTTGGACAAAAAAGTTTCACATAAACAATATAAAGAAATATTATTTAATACGTCTGTCACTTTGCCTGTTTTTATAGCCCAGCCACCCTGCTAAGCACAGATGTAACCAGTTGCCATGATGCATCTGCTTGAATGCAGGTTATACCAAATTCCTATAGAACAGGGATGGGAAGAGAGATGGGAAGAGCAGAAGGAGGAGGCAAGGAGGGGTGTTGCACTCTTCACTTTGCTCCTCTCTGAAGCCACTTCTCCCCAAGTCACCCTCCCACTTCTCCCAGGGAGGGTGACTTCCATAACTCAGGTGGCTATAAAGAATGGCTAGGGAGAAGACATTCAGTGGGGAAGCACTGGCTGAGAAAAATTCGAGTAGCCCCTCCTGCTTGCCTCTTTGGCATACATACCAAATCCTCCAACATTTCTCCATATTTAAAAACAAAATAAAACATTAAAAAAAACCTTCCCTATACAAGGCTGCCTTCAAATGTCTTCTAAAAGGTTGTAAAGTTACTTATCCACTTGGCTTGAGGGTTGCATCACCCCACCCTCCAACATTTATCCGATGAAAATAGGGACGTCCCATGGGAAAGCAGGACATTCTGGGATTGAATCAGAAACCGGAATGGCTTCTGTAAATCCAGGACTGTCCCTAGAAAATAGGGAGACTTGGAGGATCTGACATACACATACCTCTTATGTGCATTTGGCAACAACTGGAGGGGCCATAGCCCAGTGGCAAAGCATTCACTTTTCATCCAGAAGGGTCAAAGTTCAAGTCCCAGGTAGGGCTGGAAAAGACCCTGGCCTAAAACCTCGGGCAGCCTCCGTCTGTGAGTGCTAATGAAATCTAGAGGAAGCGCTGGTCTGACCTGAAATGTAGTTTTTTAAGAGTTCTGGGAATTGTAGGTCTGTGAGGGAGACACCGCAGTTCCCCGGGTGAGATTTAAATGTACAGTGTGGATCTGCCTTCAGTATAAGGCAGTTTCAGATATTCCTAACAACCAGTTTTTATATCTGTCTGTCTGTCTGTCTATCATCTATCTATCATCTATCTATCTATCTATCTATCCTCAGACACTGAAGTTTCGTGGGTAGGAATATCACATCCTTCAAAGTATCTCTTAAAATATTTCACACAAATCTCCTTCTATCTATTGATATTTTCATGTCCTAAGCAATTACACTTGGCAAAACACTCATACATTTCAAGCAAGGCTCTGACCTGCATTCTAAGGTATTGATTTAACTTGAAGTTTAACAATATGGAATCAAGAAGACCCCATAGAAATTATGCAGATTATATGTGTTCGTGTGTTTATTTTTACTTATTTGCACGTGTCTCTTAAGATACTAATCACACACATGCACAGACATGAAATTTGCACTTTTCAAAGTAATTTGTTGTTGTTGTTATTACATTTCTATCCTGTCCTTTGACCCAAAAGGAACCCAGGGCAGCACCTTGTTGGTTGTATCCTTTACTATTCTAGGTCCTGTTAATCAGAATTTAACCCTACTTAGGGTTTGTTTTTACAAAAGAGAGATTTACGGCAGGACAGCTTTAAAACTTGGTTTTAGAACGGGGAGAATTGACACTTGTGAGTATACACAAAGAGGGAAATATTTAAAGAAGGGAGAGACAACTTATTCGCCCTGTAGCAAGATCGACTTAGGAATGGGGGAGAAGTGCAATTCAATCAGCATTTCCAGGTGTATCCACCTGTACTTTCCAAAACAGTATGCACACCAAAGCTCAGCCACCTTCGAAATTTGTAATTCCCTGAATTTTGTAGTCCAGTTCATCAGCCAAGTAATGTGTACAAAGATGCATACACTAGTATAAAGTGTGCATAAAATGCACATATTTGTGAAAATAACACACAAAAGTGCCTTATATTAGGTAAAATTGCTTGCAGAAATTAGGAGAAATTTGCACCAAAATGCTGATACATTTTTGCAAGGGCTTAAAGAAATATATGATGCACTAATGTGAAAATGGGGAGAAACTGAGACATACCAAAATCAACAGATTTGTCCATCCCTAGAGCCCCGGAAGAAATATCAACAACCTGGCGTTGTTGATCGCCGGAAGAAATATCAACAACCTCAGATATGCAGATGACACAACCTTGATGGCAGAAAATGAGGAGGAATTAAAGAACCTTTTAATGAGGGTGAAAGAGGAGAGTGCAAAATATGGTCTGAAACTCAACATCAAAAAAACGAAGATCATGGCCACTGGTCCCATCACCTCCTGGCAAATAGAAGGGGAAGAAATGGAGGTAGTGAGAGATTTTACTTTCTTGGGCTCCATGATCACTGCAGATGGTGACAGCAGCCACGAAATTAAAAGACGCCTTCTTCTTGGGAGAAGGGCAATGACAGGCCTAGACAGCATCTTGAGAAGTAGAGACATCACCTTGACAACAAAGGTTCGTATAGTTAAAGCTATGGTTTTCCCAGTAGTAATGTATGGAAGTGAGAGCTGGACCATAAAGAAGGCTGATCGCCAAAGAATTGATGCTTTTGAATTATGGTGCTGGAGGAGACTCTTGAGAGTCCCATGGACTGCAAGAAGATCAAACCTCTCCATACTGAAGGAAATCAACCCTGAGTGCTCACTGGAAGGACAGATTGTGAAGCTGAGGCTCCAGTACTTTGGCCACCTCATGAGAAGAGAAGACTCCCTGGAGAAGACCCTGATGTTGGGAAAGATGGAGGGCACAAGGAGAAGGGGGCGACAGAGGACGAGATGGTTGGATAGTGTTTTCGAGGTTACCAGCATGAGTCTGACCAAACTGCGGGAGGCAATGGAGGACAGAGGTGCCTGGCGTTCTCTGGTCCATGGGGTCACGAAGAGTCGGACACGACTGAACGACTAAACAACAACAGAGCCCCCTAAGCTAAACCACCTGGGCACGGGACTCTCCTGCCCATGATGCCACTCCTCACTCCCACACATTCAGATCACATTTCTCCCATTGGAGAGTGGCAATGGCCAGGCAAAATGCAAGGCCCCTGAGACATCCCTTCTGGGCTGGCATCCTTCTCAATAAAACCTCAGGTAGAAGGCACAGGAAACTAAAAGATTGTCTCAACCCTCTACATGCCCAACCAATCACTGCATCTGTAGGTGCCATACCATTTGGAGGTTCATTCTGCATGATGTTGGAACAGGTGTTTGGTGTGGTGGCATCCATCCTTTGGAATTTGCTCATGTTACTTATCTGACAAGCACCATCTGCTTTGTTTTTCGGGGGGTGTGTGGCTTCTAAATATATTCCACTTTCAACATGCTTTCAAAATGAAGATCATTATCCAAATTGGTATACATACAGTATTGGATCTGAACTGATTTTATGTATACATGTGTTATTTTTGTTATATTGTTTAATTTATGTACAGTGGTACCTCAGGTTAAGTACTCAATTCGTTCCGGAGGTCTGTTCTTAACCTGAAACTGTACTTAACCTGAAGCTAATGGGGCCTCCTGCTGCCGCTGTACTGCCGGAGCACAGTGTTCTCATCCTGAAGCAAAGTTCTTAACCAGAGGTAATATTTCTGGGTTAGCAGAGTCTGTAATCTGAAGTGTATGTAACCTGAAGCATATGTAACCCGAGGTACTACTGTAATTGTTTTAAGTTTGTGTGTGTGTGTATGAGAGAGAGATGGCGTCCGCCCTGTCGAACGCCCTCCCATCAGATGTCAAAGAGATAAACAACTACCTGACATTTAGAAGACATCTGAAGGCAGCCCAGGGAAGTTTGACAGTTTTGATGTATTTTAATCTTTGTTGGAAGTCGCCCAGAGTGGCTGGGGAAGCCCAGCCAGATGGGCAGGGTACAAATAATAAATTATTATTATTATTATTATTATTATTATTATTATTATTATTATTCCGTTCATAAAGGAATTCAGTAAATAATAAAACCAGAGAGGAGCAAAGGGCTCCCAATTGGCTAGCATTGCTGACTTTTTTCATGCTCGCCCTGCCAAACTCACTTATTTTTCCATTCATTTCATTGAAGTCCCACTTAGCTACCCCATGGCTATCCCACTTAGCAAGGAAAGATGGCTATGACCTGATCTAAAGGGTCCTTCAAATTACCATTTTCCCCCATCATGAAGTGAACCCGCAACACCACTGTGCAGGAGACAAACTGGGTCTTGAGAAGAGTCCTATATATAAATATTCAGAAACTAGAGCAATATGAGTTTGAGATTTGGTGTTGTATGCTCTGTACATACAGTGGACCAAATTTCACAAGACTAGAAGTCACATGGCTCACCACCTTGAGAGCTGGTACACATGACTGACACCATCTGCCCAGGGTACACTGCCTTCCTTGGACACTCACATTTTGTGAAACCTAGACCTGGTTGTTTGGGGAGGCACTACTCCCCCTGGCCAGTGTGTTTCTTGTGTGGCAACAACAGCAGCAATGAGGAGAGGCCATTTTGCATCAATGTTCTGCCAGCAAGCACAGCCTCCTTTGCCAAAGGTTCTGAAAGCCAGAAGGTGCTGATACTATTCGCCTTACCAGGCCTAAAAGGTTTAAGGAAGTGTGTAGTAGAGATTTTATTAAGTTTTAGATGGTTTTATTATGTAATTTAAACACTCTGAGAACTTCTTCTTGAAAAGCGGATAAATAATGATTTAAAAAACCACCTTGTGGAGAATAAAGCCCTCTACTTTACCAAATGAATGCAGCAAAAATACCTCCAATATAGCAAAATGGCACAAATTTCTCCATACTTCACTGATCCAATTATCAAATTAGCCTTCTCCCATAATAGTCCCTGTCATGGAATTTACTTTTTATGAAGTGCAGAAACCCATACCTATTTTTTTGAATTTTGTACTGCATTCTTCACTTTGAAATGAGAGAATCACAGAGAGATTTCAAAATTCAAACTGTGTGGTTGGGACCTATAGAAATCACTTTACCTATCCTGAAGGGTTTGCATTATGATTAGTTGGTTTGACAAATTCTGGGATATTAACTGCCCCCAAAAGAGATTGTAAGGCTCTATGACTGGGTCAGCGACCTTTCACCTTTAAAACTTAGGTTGCCATGGCAACTAAAATCAGCCTCATTAACTGGATAAACTAGTGACAAATATAAACGGTTGTTCTGCAGCTAATTAATCTTTTGAATTGTAGACCCAGTCCATTTACACCCATGTATAGGATCCCATTCACGGGAGACTTTTTCTTAAAGCAAAAAAAGACGAAGCTTTAGGTAAAAAAAAATATGCTGTTTTGTGTCAATTTTTACATTGGTTTTTAAAAAATAATAATTAAACACCAATTTGCATTACTCAGCATTGTAGCAAGGAATGGCGTTCCTCAAGGTGAATTCAGCATGATAATCACGCAGCCTCCGTTTTAACGCACTGTTTGTTTATTTTATCCCCCCCCCCGAATGATAAATAATAATAATAAATTCAAGTCCTCCTTTTGTTTAGAGAAATTCATTTCCTTGATTGGAGGGCCAAAATGAAAGATTTATGGATGCCTGTTTCTCATTGGGAAGAAGGAAAGCGATCTGTTTGCAGGAGTTATATTTTCAGGCACTTTGCTGAGGCACCCCAACCCCCCTCGGTTCCTGACTGTAAAATAAGAAAACTATTACCCAGCTGGGGTAACAATAGGCTCCCACAGTGCTTTTCTGCTCAGACCGCAGCTGCCAGTGAAAGTGGAAACTACAACAGCAGGATAACATTCTTTTCTTACAGCCTGTTTCTATGGACAAGGAGCCCTCCCACTGACTCAGTGTATTTTCTATGCAAAACTGCAGAAGAAGTGACATTTTAAAAGTTTTGACCTTTGTTGTGTGTATGTGTGTGTGTTTTAATAAAAAAAGGGGGTTTCTCTCTTGCGCTTTCTTCCCCCCCCTTTGCACGAACCAATGTATACATTTTGCAACCTGACAGCATGTCTGTTAAGAGTAGCAATAGTCATTACTGTAATAATGAAATGTTTCAAAATTTGAAAATTTTGTGCAGATAACCTTTGTCTGGGAAACAGTCGCAATGTGGAAAGTGGCTCTACTTCTGTGATTGTTGCGGTGAAAACAGACGAAGGGGACAGACTTCAAAAGAACCTTGGAGAACAGCACTGCTCCTAGTGTTTATGGCGTTCCTTTGTGATTCTTAATACAACTGTCTAAAGCAAAAACATAGATGATCACTGAATATTTTGGAATATATTCAGGGAGTGCGAGTTCCCAAAATCTGATGGCATGAGTTCTAGTGTTGCTGCTTTAAAAAGAAAGAAAGAAAAAGCCAAAGCTGTTGGTAACATTTGTTTGAAATTTGCAAATAAATGTTTGTGTTGTGCTGTTTTCTTCCAACTCTGGAACAAGTGGTAGTCCCTGGGGTGAGAGAAACTGGAAAGAAAAGAAATCAGGCCAGATTGGCAGTAGGATATAGCAGTTCTGCATCTTCCAGCATGTTATTGTCTTTTTTTCTGACCAACTGCCTAGAATATAGCTTATTAAAGATCCCATAGCCAGTGGAAATTTTTGCAGAAGCTCATCATGACAGCCCCATGATATCCCATAGTAATACCTCAGATAAGGGAGCAGTGGTGATCCATTATACATACCTCCTAAAGAGCAGCAGTACATAGAATAATACCCAGTTTATTAGGCTCAGCTGACAGTAATAGTATATTAAGCTAATGAAGGGTGGAACTAGCATGTAGGAGTTGGGCTGGGAGAACCTGCGACAACATCTCTGTTCAACCACATGGCATGACTTCAATCTTATGCATAAAGTGATGCTTACTTCCGCTAGCCTTCAGTCAACTTGTAAAAGACAATAAGCAAAATATCTTCAACCACCTGAAATGCAACCTGTAGCTTTTTCTTATAAATGCAATCCATTTAAATTGGAAGTCCATCAAAAGAAAGGCGTATCTAGGCTCTGCTGTATTATTATCCCCATTCTCTGACTTCCTCCATGCTAATCCATCACAAACAATAGCAAAACTTGAAACAGTACACAATATTGTACTGTTGGTGGGTTACATATTGCAACCCACCCTGGACTTTTTGGTGAAGGGTGGGTAAGAAAATAACAGCAAAACCGTCATCACTGAAAGCCTCCTTGTCACATTCAATTGCGAGAGGAAGGCAAGTTGGTTACGTAATTGCTCCTGCTCTGAAAAAAATCCTGGAGATGCGCTACCTCCCCCACCCTAGCCCCCAGTTCTTTCTAGACTATACAACTGCCCATTGCTGTGGCATGAAGCAATTATAATGGTACAATCCCATAAGCCACGGCATCATCAAGTGCTATAGGGAATTTGCCCTTTACACAGCTGCCACATGCTGGGTCAACATTTTCGTGGAGTTATGCACCAGCAGCACTCATTTCCATGACCTCACAATCGTATATGTGAAATTAGGATTTTATTTTTATTTTTTTGCCTCAGTGTGCGTCACCATTACACTTGCATACACTGAATCACATATGCTGCTTCAATCCCCTTTCACCTTGTTTGGAGAGATTTATTTATCTATTTTGGAGCTCCTTGCAATCCCTTGTTGTTCTTACTACCCTGAACGATTTGGTGCTATCAGCAAACCTTGTCACCTCACTGCACACCCCTATCTCCAGGTTATGAACAAGGTAAAAAGTACACGACCCAGTACTGAAAGACCCTATTTCTTTCATCCCTCCATTGTGAGAACTGTCCGTTTCTTCCTACTTTCCAGTTTACCAGTACTTTCTTCCTTTAACCAGTTACTGACCCATAAGAAGATCTGTCCTCTTATCTCATTACTGGTAAGCTTACCCAGAATTCTTTGGTGAGGGAAAGCTTTCTGAAAGTCTAAGTACACAGTGTGTACTGGATCACCCCGATCCACGTGCTTACTGACACTCTCAAACAACTCTGAAAGTTAGTTAGACAAGACCTACCCATGCTGAAGCCATGATGGTACTTCTCCAGCAGGACTTATATAAGTCTGGCAATTCTAATTTTAATAATGCTCTCCACTACTTTTCTCAGAGTAGATGTTAAACAACCAACCTCTAATTTCCCAGATCCTCCCTGGATTCCTTTTTTGTTGTTTTTTTAACTGTTTTATTTATGGTTCTCAGATATGGAGGCTGAACTTACAAACAAGTACTATATCTTTGTTAGAAGATCAGTAAATTAAATTCTTTTATACTCTTCACTGAATACCACCAGACCGAGTGACTTTTTACCTCAGTTCCTTAGACTACCTTCTTGAGAAAGTTATTGCATCTTCCGTGATGAAATATGTAAATAACTCGTTCAGTCTCACTGCAATTACCTTACTCCCTTGCCTCCTTTTTACCATCTCCCTAGCCAGTTTCCTGCTCCTAATGTATTTAAATATTTTTATTAGCTTTAATGTTTATAGTGACGTGTTCTGTAAATTCTTTTTCTGCATACCTTATTGCCAGTTTGCATTTCTTTGGCCAAAGTCTGTGCTCCTTTTGGTTGTCGTCATTTGGAAAAGACTTCCATTTTTGAAGCCCTGCCTTTGAGAGCTTCCTTGATGCAGCTCATGAACTATGCTGGCATTCTCTTGGCCCTAATGGTACCTTTCCTGATCTGCAGTATACATCCTACCTGAGTTTCTATTGTTGTTACTCCCAAGTGTTCTGGAGTGACTGGGGGGAAAGTATATCCATTCTGAGTTCGCAATGTAACACAGCATCCAAGAGCTTATCTGGCCATAATATACCACTATCCAGTGGACACAGCTCCTCAGTCTACACAACTATTGAAAATGTGTGTGTGTGTGTTAGTTTCATAAAACGTTTGAGCAATTAATTGAGTAGGGCAACCTTGTCCAACCTGGTGCCCTCCAGATGTGTGGGACTACAACTCCCATCATTCCTAACAATTGACCATGCTGCCTGGGGCTGATGGAAGTTGGCATTCAACAACATGTGGGGGAGCACCAGGTTGGGTAAGACTGAACCTAGGCATGGAATTTAGCAGAGCAAAGGTCTTCTGTAACAAATAGCATAACAAATGATACATGCAGAGGATCAGCGACATTTGCACAGCCAATGTACTAAAAAGGGTATTAATTGTCTTAGATTACCCAGGTGAAAAAACACAGCACTTTGACTGATCCAAAAAGTGGGGTACTACATGATCAGGCTACATACGGACTCTAAGCGGCGAACGGGAAACAAGAGCACATCAACTTCTCAGTAAAAAGATGATAAAAGATTCCTAAGAAATAGAACACAAAAGAGGAAAACAAACAGAACAGAAATCCAAATCTATCAACTCTTAGAGAATAAAACTAATGAACTGTTATTCAATACTTATAGGGAGTAGGCAGAAGTCTAATTTTAACTTTGACCACCTACTCAGGTCTCATAGCAACAACCCCTTGGCTTTCTTTCACAATATTTTAAATGGACTTGCAAAATCGTGAACTTGCTTCTTTTACAGATGCACCTTTGCAAACATAGGTTTGATATTTTTGCTAGGTTGGGGGAGGCATATGCATACATTCTCATTAAGTTCACTGTGCTTGGATCATTCTTTTTCACAAGGGAAGTTCATTTCATAGGTTCATCATACCAAATACCGACAACAATAAAAATCCTAGTTCACACATATCACATTTTCCGTGGAAGTTATATTTGACAGTGTGATTTTTCTTCAGCAGCACAACCACATATGCTGCTAGCAATTAATAAAGCTAAAGGAAGCAAATAAGTAAGTATCCGACGCACAACAGAGTCAAATGGAGGAATGAATGAAAACTGTACCCCAGGAGCGGTTCATTAAATCAGCTCATTTAGAAGTCAGAAGGAGGTGGCATGGAGGTGGCATAATGCTTAAGAAGTTCACCCATAAATATATAATTAAAACCAACAACAAGTTCCTGATATAGCTGAGCTAGTTATATAAGATCTTACAAAAGCTTCACATTGTTTTCTTTTCTTTTCTTTTTTCATTACTTGTTGTTCTTTCTGCTTAAAGTTCGCTCAAGGTCAATAACAGATGAGTGAGTGCTCTTCTAGAAAGATGCAGGTACAAGTGAGACTTTCAACAAAATGCAGCAGTGCGGAGTAGGGCTGGCCAATATCTGGTTTTCAACATTGCGATATATCACCAGCTAAACATTGTGATATACTGATATATCATGATGCCTGAAACAAGGATGGAACTAAAACAGTAGGGCTTGGTGATATGTGACTTTGCAATATATCACCAGCTAAACACCTGATGACTTTCCCCCAGCAAATGCCCAGCTTCGGGGACTTCCGGAGGCGGCGCGAACGGCAATGGCTGCCAGCTCCTGAACGGGAGAGGGTAGCTCCGTTGAAACGGGTCGCCCGCTACGGCGAAGCGGGGACCCATCCAGAAAAACCACAGGCAGCAGAAGCCTGTGGTCCTGAGACCCGGCGGGCGCCAAAAGCAGCCCCTAAAACGAAGAAGGGACCCCGTAAGGGGCTCCGGACCGCGGAGGGGGTAGCGGCGCTGTGGGTCGTTGCGCGATCAACGGAGCGAAGCCGCGTCGCTGTTGCCGGTGAGCGCTGACCTTTCTTCTTGAAACTGCTAACTTTGGAAAACAACAACCCGTGAGTAATCTGGACAATATACTTCTAAAGCCTCTAAAAATTGTGAATTTGGCTGAAAGCGGAGTGACGAAAAACAGGAAGTCCGTCTTCCGCTGACACTGAACTTGAAAGTAAAGAGCAGGAGGAGTGGAGACAAAGAGTAACGTTTTGCATTGACTGATCTGGCATCTATTTAAACTGTTGTTTCTGGCTGATGTAAAGACTTTAAGTGGCTAATTTTTGGACTTTCATTGAGACAAGGGTACCTGTCTTCTGTTGATCTATTGGATTACAAATAAAAGTAAGAAACCCAGGTACTGGAGCTGCCTGAGCAACTGAGCAGTCAGCCTGCAGGCTTTGGATACTTTGAATCTGAACTTTGGAACATACTGAGTTTGAATTTGTTACTTTGAAACACTTGTGGTCTAAGCACTTTTGGAAACAATGTTTGGCTTTAAGTTTTAACTCTGCTAAAATTTATCTTTGTGAAGATCTTTGGAGATCAATTCAGACTTACTAATTTTAATTGGATTGGACTTCCTCCCCAAAGACATTCTAAGCTCCACCTAGAGGATTTTTGGATTTACAGCAGTGACTTTGTTTTACTTTCTCTTTCCCGGCCTCCTGTTTGAGTGTTACCATCTGGGCTCTTACTTTCTCATGGGAACAATTCAGTTTGACCTTGGTCTTTAGATAACTTTGGAATGAGTGGAACAAGAAAAAGGGGAAGAACCAGACAAACAACGTTAACTTTACCGACAGTCTCACAGCGTAGATCATCTGTGCCTGCTTTGCCTACTACTTTGCCTCCTGAGGCAGAAGCGGCCTCCCTGCTACAATCAGGGGAGGGAGAAACTGAGGAATTACAACTGGAAGATATGGCCTCAGGAGCAAGTGGCACTATTTTGGAGAAAATTTTTGAAAAATTGGAGGCTCTGGACAGAAAGGCTGATCAGCAATCAGCTAAAATTGACTTAAACACAGAAAGTTTAAATAGACTAACTGGACAAGTTGCACAGAATGTTCAATCTATTGGAGAATTGAAGGAGGCTGTAGGTGAAAATCGGAAACTGGCGGAAGACACTAGCCAAAGATTGGGACAGCTTGAAAAAGAAGTAAGACCACTCAGCAAACAAGTAGGAGAACACCAGATCTACTTTTCCATGACAGAACTTCGGAACAGGGAGGCCAATTTAAGGATACGCTCAATTCCAGAAGTGGAAGAAGGTAACTTAACTGAGTTCCTTACCAAAGAATTTTCCAAGTTTTGGAACTTAGAAGAAAAAGACTTTAAAATACTATCTGCTTTTAGGCTTGGAAGACTTATAAAGAAGGAGAAGCCCAGAGACTGTTTGATAATATTGAGATCAAAGGAGGAAAGGGACAAGATTCTAGGCCTGCACTACGGAAAGTCACTGGATATTTTGGACAAAAGAATTGAAATTTATAAGGATATTCCTAAACAGCTGTTGGATCTTCGAGCAGACTACTCGGAATTAGTAAAACTGCTAAGGAGCAACTCAATCATCTTCAGGTGGGAGTTTCCCCAAGGTTTATCGTTTACTTTCAGAGGGAGGAAGATCAAAATTAGAACGCCGGAGGATAGAGACAAGTTTTTGGTGGCACACGGAGAAGATCTCCATAAGGGACTTGGATTACCCCCAGGGCCTGAACCTCCGGGGGTTCCTGCACCCTCGGACCCCCAAAAATCTGAGAATAAGGTACCCCCACAGCAAGAATAACCAGATATATTCAGGATGTCTCTGCAACTTTTGAGCTGGAACATAAATGGCTGTAACATTCCAGGAAAAAGGAGAAAAATCTTTCACATTTTAAAAAAGGAACATTTGGACATTATTTGCTTACAGGAAACACATGTGACCAGGCTCCACAGAAAAGTGTTAACAAATAAAAGACTTGGTCAGGAATTTATATCTTCGGATACAGTTAAAAAGAGAGGTGTGGTAATTTATGCAAAAGAGAGCCTTTCACCTAAATTTCTGTTTAAAGATGAGCATGGAAGAATTTTGGCGATAGAAATACAACATCAAGGGGAAAAAATACTGATATTAGGAATTTATGCTCCAAATGAAGGAAAATCGGAATTCTATAAGAAGTTGCATGAGACTATGCTGGACTATCTGGACTACAACAACATCATTATGATGGGAGATATGAATGGAGTTGTATCAACCAACATGGATAAGTCACAGAGCCAAAAAATTTCTAAAGATGGGAGACTACCAAAGACCTTCTTTGAAATGACAGACAATATGGACTGGATTGACATTTGGAGAGTGAGAAACCCCTTGGGAAGGGAAGGAACATTTTTCTCTGAAGCCCAACTGACTTGGACAAGAATCGACCAGATATGGATAACTAGAGGTCTGGCACCTAAGATCAGAAAGGTGGAAATCTGCCCAAAGACATGCTCCGACCATAACGCACTGAGAATGGACATGACATTGATTCCAACCGGTTCCTTCAGATGGAAGATGAATGATGGCCTGTTTAGAGATCAGGAGATTACTAAGAAGGCCCAAAAAGCCCTAAAGGATTATTTTGAGATCAATATGAACACCACAGTGGAAAAAAGAACTATCTGGGACGCAAGTAAGGCCGTGATGAGGGGGTTCCTGATACAACAGAACACAGTAAAGAAAAGGAAACAAAACGAAAGGAAAGATAAAATTTTGGAAAAAATCAAGGAGTTGGAGAAGAAGTTAAGACTTAATCCGAAGTCCCAGCCGATTCTGAGAGAAATCAAACTTTACCAAGCACAATATTGTAAACTGATAAATCAGGAAATAGAATGGAAAATCAAACTAATGAAACAAAAAACTTTTGAGTCGGCTAATAAATGTGGAAAACTGCTAGCTTGGCAGTTGAAGAGGAGACAAAAGTTAAACACAGTGACAAACTTAGAGATTGAAGGAAGATGTATCCAGAACCCCGGAGAGATTAGAAAGTGTTTCCAGAGATATTTCAAAAAATTATACACTCAAGGGCCACAAGATGAAGCAGCGATTAAACAATTTTTAAAGACAAATGGACTGGCAAAGTTGTCAGAAGAAAATAGATCAATTCTGAATGGCAAAATAACACGACAAGAGATTGAGCAGGCCATCCAAAACATGAAACAGGGCAAATCACCAGGACCAGATGGGCTGACCTCCAAGTATTATAAGACATTGAAAGACTATTTGATACAACCACTGATGGAGGTCAGCAATGAAATTTTAGAGGGGAAGAAGGCGCCAGAATCGTGGAAAGAAGCTTTCATCACATTGATACCAAAATCGGAAACTGAAAAGACACAGCTTAAGAACTACCGTCCCATCTCCCTTTTAAATGTGGATTACAAAATATTTGCAGACGTTTTGGCAAGTAGATTCAAGAGGGTTTTAAACAAAGTAATCCATAAAGACCAGGCAGGCTTTCTCCCAGGTAGACATATGTCTGCCAATACAAGGAACATTATAGATATATTGGAGCTTTTACAAACAGACATAAATACTAAAGCTGTTTTAATTTTTATAGACGCGGAGAAGGCCTTTGATAACATATCCTGGAAGTTTATGAAAGGGAATTTAAAAGAAATGGGAGTGGGCCGGGGGTTTGAGAATGGGATTGATGCAATATACTCAGAACAAAAGGCTAAACTGATAGTTAACAATGTGGTTACAGAAGAGTTTAAAATTGAAAAAGGAACACGACAAGGCTGTCCGATTTCCCCGTTGTTATTTATCTCGGTCCTGGAGGTGCTCTTGAACACGATTAGAGGGGACAGGTTGGTGGAAGGGATACAGGTCGGAGCGAAACAATACAAACTTAAAGCGTTTGCAGATGACTTAGTTCTGACATTACAGGAGCCAGAATCTAGTACGAAAAGAGTACTACAACTAATCCAAGATTTTGGTCGGGTGGCGGGATTTAAACTAAATAAGCAAAAAACCAAGGTGTTGGGAAAAAACTTGACAGATATTGAGTCGGAACGGTTTCAGAGAGAGACAGAGTTAACTGTGGTTAAGAAAGTTAAATACCTAGGGGTAAACATAACAGCAAAGAATTTGAGTCTGTTTAAAGATAATTATGAAAAATGTTGGTCTGAAATTAAGAGAGACTTGGATAGCTGGTCAAAATTGAAACTTTCATTGTTAGGTCGAATAGCTGCTATTAAGATGAATGTATTGCCAAAAATGTTATTTTTGTTTCAGACATTGCAGATTGTAGATAAAACGGAGTGCTTCCGGAAGTGGCAGAAAGATATCTCCAAATTTGTCTGGCAGGGCAAAAAGCCCAGAATTAAGTTTAAGATATTAACGGACGCAAAAGAAAGAGGGGGCTTTGCCCTGCCAGACTTAAAGTTGTATTATGAAGCCGCAGCTTTCTGCTGGCTAAAAGACTGGCTACTTCTGGAGGACACGGATGTGCTGGATTTGGAAGGTTTTAACAATGCATTTGGATGGCATGCATATTTATGGTACGACAAGGTTAAGATCAACAAGGTTTTTAAGAACCATATTGTCAGAAAAGCAATATTTAATGTCTGGACAAGATACAAAGACTTATTAGAAAACAAAACACCGAGGTGGCTGTCACCTTTGGAGGCTAAGGCCCGAAAAAGACCCAATATGGAGGCCAATTGGCCAAAATATTGGGAAATACTAGAAAGGGATGGAGACAATTGGAAACTGCAGAGTTTAGAGAAAATGAAAGATAAAGTGCGAGACTGGTTACACTATGCTCAGCTTAAGGAAGTGTTTAAGATTGATAAAAAGTTAGGATTCCAGGTGGAGAAATCGAAACTGGAGACAGAACTGCTAGAACCTAAGACCAAGGTACTTTCAAAAATGTATAACTTGCTGCTGAAATGGAACACACAAGACGAATTGGTTAAATCGGCTATGATAAAGTGGGCCCAGGATATTGGGCACAACATTATGTTTGAGGACTGGGAAAGGTTATGGACCACCGGGCTGAACTTCACAGCATGTAATGCTCTGAAGGAAAATGTAATGAAAATGATATATAGATGGTACATGACCCCAGTGAAATTGGCTAAAATATACCATTCGTCTGATAACAAATGTTGGAAATGTAAGGAAAATGAAGGAACATTCTTTCACCTCTGGTGGACCTGCCCTAAAGTGAAGGCCTTTTGGGAAATGATATACAATGAGTTAAAAAAGGTATTTAAGTATACCTTCACCAAGAAACCAGAGGCCTTCCTTCTGGGCATGGTCGGCCAGAACGTGTTAAAGAAGGACAGAACATTTTTTATGTACGCTACAACGGCGGCAAGGATACTTATTGCTAAGAGCTGGAAAACCCAAGATCTACCAACACTGGAAGAATGGCAGATGCAGCTGATGGACTATATGCAACTGGCTGAGATGACTGGCAGAATCCGCGACCTGGGAGAGGAGAGGGTTGAAGAAGACTGGAAGAAATTTAAGATTTATTTACAAAAGTACTGTAATTTGGTTGAATCCTAACAAGGAAGCCAGAGCAGAAATAACTGTCTACCATTAAATTATAATTTTTTATTTGAGTTTAACCTAAATATTGTAATTAAGAGCATAAACAAGATGATAATTTGCTTGGAAAAATTCGTTTTTAATGATGAAAGTGGAAGCGGGAGACGTGAGGGAGTCCGCAATAGAATGAAAGGATGTTATGAAACCTATTCTGTTTGTTAATCTGTAAAAAATCTTAATAAAAATTTTTATAAAAAAAAAAAAAAAAAAAAAAGCAAATGCCCAGCTTCGGCATTATGATGATGATGCAAACACTGTTTTAGGAACCCCTTGTTTGCATCTTAGGCTGCAATCTTATAGTCGCATGCCTGAATTCAGTGGAACTTACTTTCAAGTAGACATGCATAGCATTGTGCTATTAATGATTGATCCTTCCATCACTGCCTCCTATCACTTAAGCTGCAATCCTAAATATACTTAGACTGGAGTAAGTTCAAATGAACTCACTAGGGCTTATTTCTGAGCAGACATGTGATAGGACTGGACTCTTCATGCATTTTCCTGCATATTCAGGAGCACCATACACAAAACTAATCGATTGGAAGACTTTTCCATGACAAAAGTCATGATGATTTATAACTTATAACAAATGTGTCCCACATTTTATCGTTGTCCATCTGCTTTAGAGGTTTCTTAGCTTTGTTTATGTAGTTTCTATCGAATCCAGGATTCAAGGATATAAAGCACAGCCTGAAATCATAAGTACACAGATTCTGCTACTGCAGCTAAAATGAGATTTTAACTCTGGCAAGTGAAGCACAGCTTCTAGACTATTTTAAGAGAGGAACCATACAAACATCAAAAGGTATAATGAGCCTTATGTTTTATTCATATTGGGTGATATTGGGCCTAATCCTGTGAGCCCTTGCTCATGTGAACAATGCTTAAGACTTCAAAAAGTCTGTTTTGTTGTCAAGAGGTTTCCTTCACAATGGAGCCCAGGGTTTGACAAGAATAAGCTGACTACATAGCGCAACATGGCCAATTAAGAAAAACTTGAGATTTTTCTTTCAAATTCCAAGCATATTTGGAGTCAGTTAATAAGGCCCAGAGCTGTGTGTAGCTGTGGGCTCAAACTATTGGACAAGAACTTACTTATAGTTCAGTCCGCAAACTGGAACATGGGGGGGGGGATTTATTGGCTGAGCAAAACACACTCTTTGGTTTAGCCAGTTCATTGGGAGTGAAAGCTCAGGACAACATTCTCTAGCCCCAACATCTGTTTTCCAAGGATTCAGAAAAGATGTAAAAGGTAGTACTGTAATATCTCCCCGAACACTGAGGCATTTGGATGAAAACTTCTAAAATAAGACACATGTGGTATTTCCCTTTAATACTGAAATATCAGAATGTATATTGGTATTCACTAACAGAAAAGTCTACAGTCACATCCACACCATAGATCTGAAGCACTCTTATACCACTTTTGTCACTGAGAACCCTGAGAACCGTAGTGCTGACCTCACAGAAGTATAGTTCCCAGCAACCTTAACAGGCTACAGTTCCCAGGACTCCCCAGAACCGTTCAAGCGGTATAAGAGGGTTTTTAATGCATGGGATTGTATTCAACTCACTTTTACACATAGTAGACCCATTGAGATGAATGAACATGACTAAGGTCCACTAATTTTAATAAATCTACTCTGAGTAAAAGTGAGTTGAATACCACCTATGGTGTGGATGATAGATGAATTTCAAGCATGAACTCCATCCATTTCTACTGTACATTTCAAGCAAGAATGCCAGCTTAACATTCTCAAAGGAAAAATGTAAACTACAGTTTGTAAGTCACGACAAACCATAGTTAATTACTGCTCTCACTTTACACACGCAAACAAGCAAACAAGCTTAGACTTATGTGTGAACTGGGGACTGCAGTTTGTTTTGTTCAAACGGGCCACAGGTGATAAGCCAAGAAAAGAACCTTGGTTTAACATTGTGTTTTTCAGTGAAGTATAACAGCTGTCTATGTGATGTCACCCTTGAATGCTGATATATCAAAATGTATTCTGGAATATGCATTCCAAGTCCTTAACCCAAGGCTCCATGCCACTACCATGAAGGGCAAGAAAACACAACAAAATAAGTTACATGGCTTAAAGATTGAGATATCTCAATAGCCATATTCAGACCCTTTTCAAGAGTTAAGAATATGGAATGGGGTAGAGACATGCAAGCATGCCTCCCCACAATGTCCCTGCACATGTGGGCTCCTAATTTTGTGGGGTTCTAATTGCACGGAGCCTCCCTCTCCCCCAAGTTAGCTGGAGGTGGTTAGAGGCCCTTTCAGACCTTTGGGCTTCAAGTATGAAGGTTTGAGGGAAGGAGTATGCCCAATAAACAGAGAAGTTGGAATGAGGTTGTGCATGTGTGTCCATCCCTTTACACATTTAATCTTCTCATGATCAGGCTAAATGTCTGAACGGGGCTGATGAGTCCTGGTATGTACTTCTTCATCAGTACAACACCTTGATCTCTGCAACCATTCTCAAAGGGGAGATGAAAAATGCAAAAGATATTTGACTAGGTCCAGCAGTGCCCACCTGAAAGTAGAAGACCTTCTTCATGAGCAGAAGGATGTTTTCCAATTTGGTGTGAGATTTTTGCCTGAGAAAAGCACAAGTTACGACCTATCACCTTTCCAAATAGAAGCCAAAAGCAGCCCACCAGCCATGTTTGACAACCTGCCAGGAACTCCTGGTTTTGCTGCCTGCCTGGACTGCGGAATTGGGGGGCAGGGGTCCCAAGTACAGAAGAGGGGGGAAATACACCACTAGTGGACATCACTCAGTTGGGTAACTAGCTGTATACAGTCATGCCTTGCTGCATCTAAAATTTCAGCTTTTTCAGGATATTGTGCTTATGGTGTAGCATGTATTCATGTTGTACTCCAGTAAGAGTTTCCTCAATATGTTGCATTAATTCTGCCGAAATGCCTTACTGTTTGTGGAGGGCCGTGCAGTGTTGCTTGTCTCTAGCATCTGAAACCAGCAGAATTTGGATAATGGTTCCACAATAAATCTAAAGCGTGATTGTCTTTACAGCCAATGTTGTTTGATGTATTCAACAGTTATCTTTTGAGCTGCTTTTTTCTTATAAAACCTGGTATGTGCATTGTCCATATTTCAACCACAGTAATATGCTATAAAAATAATTTGAGTAGAATCACAGTATTCCATTCTAAGTAGTTCGCATGCAACCCCAGCCACAAATGTAGAGACGTTTTAGCTGCTTACACAAAACATCAGCTTTATTATAGCTATCAATCTGAGCAAATAACCTACTTTGTTAATATTGCAAGCAGTTTACCTTGCTCCCTATATTATTCACATGGATGCACCGTAAGTATGGGTCGAAGAAGATCCTTGCACACCCCACATTCTCTTGCAAATGCAGCCTTCCCCACAAAAACCCTGAATGAAAGCACCAATCACTCATTTATCCCTTGCAGCTGTAAATCTAGCTCTGGTTTAAGATTCATAAATCGATTTTTGTGCACATGCCCCCCAAAATCATTCTTGTTTCTGCATTCCGGTGGTTAGTACCACATGCTTCCTAGCTTGTTTGTTTTTAATTGGAAATCATCTCACTTCAAGAAGAGCCGCAACAAACTCTTCTTTTCATGTGGGTAATGTGACTGTGCGCAAGAATCTATTTGCATATTATTTTGCCTTTCACAAAGTGGTACAGCCACAGGACTTCATTATGATGTGTGTATAGGCTGATTTTGACTTATTTATCCAGGGCTATTATGTGCTGTAATGAAGCATCTTCTTTTTTACTCCTACCACACACCCCTCTCCTGGTAATAGGATTAGAAGATGGTTGCTTCCTCTGTAAAGGACTTGAAGATAGTACACCCTATTATAGTTCCTATAGTGAAAAATGTAACACAACAAAGGGGGAAGAGAAGGCTTTAAAAGAATCCGGTTTTAAAGATTGCTCACAAATCGCAAATATGGGATGTTAACGTTCAGAATGCTCTGTTGTTTTCCCTCAATCCTATACAGTATAGCAATGTGGCTAAATTCAGGGTTTTTTTAGAAGGACTTTTTCTTTAATAATAAAAAAGGGCATAAAATTAACAAAACAAAAAGAAACAGGAAACTCTATCAAGCTTCAGGCCAACTGAACTTTTAAGGGCAGTGAGTTGATTTTTTGTTTTGTTTTGTTTCGTTTTTTGGTCCTGTCTCTGCCATTCCTTTACCCATTAAAGATTCTATCCCAGGAATCGCACTGAATGACACAGTTTCTTCTTTCTGTGAAAGAAATTCCTCTCCTCTCTTTTGTCTCTCACCTCCCACTTGTCTTACCCTCCCTTCTAGGCCCTCATCTTTACTACTTTATGCCCAATCGCTCCTATTCAGCAGCACAGTCTCTTTTCTCTCCTACAACGGCAGGTTGCCCCCCTCCCCCTTGGGCTGTGTGCAGATTAAGCGCAAAACAGAAACCCCCAGTATCTGAAACCTCCAAGCACATATTGAACTAAAGAGTAACAAACTACAGAACAGCTCTTCCTCCTCTCTAAGGACCAGCCACAATGCAAAATATTTCCTACATTCACATATATTGTTCTGGTGCATTTATTATTATTATTATTATCATCATCATCATCATTATTGTTATTATTAGCTTTGCGTAAATTATTTACTATAGGGCTCTTCCCCAAGGAGAGAGCTTTGTTAAGCTCATGTGATGCTTTTCAATACATTGCCAGCTTTCCAAAGCCTCATAGTTTTGTTGTTAGCTGTGTTTCTCATTTATTAGCCATTACAGCAGAGATAGTCCAGTATCACAACTTTGCCTTGGAAACTTTTCAGATATTCACTTCTCTCCCAGAACGAAAGGTTCACTCCCTGTGTATTCTTGCATGCATATTCAATGGGCCATATGCTTCATTTCAAATATCTCTCAGCATTATTGATCTCACTCATCTAGATTTAGCTTATAGACTCATGAACTAAAACCAAACCAAACAAAAAGAGGAGGAAAGGATAGGGAAGGGAAGGGAAGAGTTTGTCAAAGATTACAGAAGAGCTTTCTGTTGGTGGTGGTGGTGAGTTACAGGACACAGGGATCTGAATATACAAAAAAGTTGCACTTTTCACAGGTGGATAAAAGGGGAACCACATATAGGGACACTAGGAAATTCTAATTATTTCATCTATAAAGAATTCATATAGAGAACTCACAGGAGGTACTTAAGGAAAAGTGCATTGCAAACAACAAAGGCTCCCCCCGCCCATCTCTGGAATGGCAACCAAATAGAAGCAGTTTGCCAAGTGACAAGGCAACTCATCATCATCCCAAACTGCATGACAAAGGCAGGGAGGCAGCAGCTCCCAAAGGCTACAAACCAACTGTTCCTAGAAGTCGCCTTGCAGACAGATGCTGTGCTGGGAATTTCTACTTGACAGAACAGCACATGAGCTCTCTTTTGCAAGATAGACTCGGACAATCTGGAGGAGGTGGAGAGCTGCTTCAGAAGCAACAGCCTGCTTTCCCCTTGTTGCACAAAGTTATCATTGACATGGACTAGTCCAGAATAATTAAACCTGTTGCCAAACCCAAGTGCCTATGGTTGTAATCCTAACACACGCTTTCCTAGGAATGAGTAACAACTGAACAGACTGGGAGTAACTTTTGAGGGAACCAATATAGGCATGCACTGCCTGCGTGTTTGTGGTTTTGTGAGTTATGTTATACGAGTAAGGAAATTGCCTTCACAAACAGCCCATGAAACAATCCGATGTGGTGTTTTTGAAAAAAAGAAGTACTAAAGATGTAAATTTACACTGATATTAAAACAGTGTCATCAGGTTGTACATGATGCTGTGATCTTCATCCTTTGTGATTCATTCAGCGGCTTTCTATAACGGCATTCTGCTCCACTTTCCTCAGCCAAATTGGAATATAAAAGGGGCTGGAATCAGCATTAATATAAGAGATGGGCATCTGCTGTTCCTTGTCATTACTTGGTTTGCAAAATTCATTATTATTCATTCATGATATTCATTTATTTCATCTCTGAGATAATCATTTGGCAGTCTAAAAAAAATGCATCACAGTAACATGGTGAAGGGTAGTTTTATAAATAAAGAGGGCCATAATAGATTAGGAGTGTCAGATAAAAGCACATGTCTCCAGGACCTCCCTAGTCTGCCAACCAATCTGCTGCAGCTTGGCTGAATTATTCTTCTTCCATGGCAAATGTTTACTGTTTCCATATTTACTGGTAATGATGCCTAGTCCCAGCCCACACCTTTGTAGGTGGAGCATTGGCTTTGCATGCAGATAGTCCCAGATTCAGTCCCTGACATATCCAGTTAGGGCTGGAAAGAACCACTGCCAGTCATCGTAAGACAATTTTGAACTGGATGGACTGATGGTCTGAGTTGGTATAAGGCAGCTTTTTATATTCCTACAGCAGAAGCTGAAGAGCGACAGGGGTTCTTCACTGTGTGCAGTTGGGAAGGCGGAGCTATTGTTCTTCTTTGGAACTCCAGCTCTTAAAAGTTATCCTGCTAATGAAGGAAAAATCCATGGCGTGGAGAGTTTAAGAGGCAGAGGTGTGTATGACTGTTTCCTTGCTCTGAAATTCGTATGTGGAAGCCCTGAGTGCTTAAGCACTGAACTGCAAGTGCAAATTCTTCTCAATGAAGAGTCTTCCAGCTCTGAAGTGACACCACTAACCCAGGTTGGATCCTTCTTGGCAGGAAGGATTCTGAAGGGCTTCATGTTCCAGGTGCCTTGCTTGAGCAGCATGTTTTCCCTGAGCTCTGGTGTGGTCCTGTATCTTCAGTTATTTTTTGTTCTTGCCTCCTCTTTTGTCCTCTGGTTCTGACCTGCCCTTTGATCCTGACTACTTCAGCTCCTGGCTCACTTCAAATCAATGCCCATGGCAAAACTCAAAAAGGTGAGTGGTAGCACATGCTGGGACGGAGCATATCGTGCCAGCAAGATGCTATTATCAGTATTCTGACCATTTTGTTGCTATTCCTGCTATTCAGAATACAAATGTTTTCAAGGCAGACCCTCCAAGTGTCTCTGTTTTCCGGGGACAGTCCTGGATTTACAGAAGTCATCCCAGTTTCTGATTTGATCCTGGAATGTCCTGCTTTTCCTCAGGACATCCCAATTTTCATCAGAGAAATGTTGCACCAGCTGAAGTTTCCTAACCATTTTCAAAGGCAGTCCCACATAGATCTTCTCCTTCTCCTTCTTCCATAACTCGTAGCCAAGTAAGATTGTCTTCCTTGAACACAGTCTTAACAGTGACTGTGGAGACCAGTTCTGGGTCCACACGTCCTTCCACAGTGGGGATGTCAATAGTGCAGAAGTGGATTTAGGGGAGCGCAACTGGTTCACATGCACTGGATACCAAGCTGACAGGGTGCCACTACAATGACTTAGAACAAAAGGCGAGAGGTGGAAAGCAGGGCGGTTGGCATTGCACGGGGTGCTTCTGAAATTTGAAAGCCAGATGTCTACCACTATAATAGTGCATAGTAACCGAAGCAAAGTTTAATCTCTCTATATAGGGTTGCATCTGCCAAACCAACCTAAGCTAGTAGAAGGCATTGCTAGCCACCAATGCCACGTGCATTCCCATATATAACACTGAGTCCAGAAGAACCTCAAAACTGCAAGCTTGTTTCTTTATGCAATCCCATTTAAAACTGATCACACACCTCCATCCAGTGCAGAATCCATTGTCTCATCAGGACATCCTGTGAACTAGAAGCACGTGAGGAAGGGAACCAACCTATAATTACGGGTAAGTTTTCATAGATTAATTATAGCTTAGACTGGGCAGTGGAATTCAGCCATCTCAGCAAACACGAGTACTTTAACCGAGCCAGTATAATCTATGAGGCATCTTATCAAAACAATGGTTTGGAAATGTTGCAGTATATAATATTAATGAGGCTAAAACTAAATTATCTGATTTAACAGTAATGACATTTTCCTAACACACATGCAATTAAATTCATAGGTTCCTGATTCATAGAGCACATGCAAAGACCTCTTGTATGACTATCATTCATTTCAGAGCTTTAAGGGGAGAAATGTTTTTAATACAGTATGTCCATATTCATTATCCTTGGTTATTTAAAATGAGAAAGTCAGACCATCATAGAACAGTCAGTAAGAAGCACAGCCCTGATCCTAAATACTTGCTCAGGTAGCTGCTTCAGTGCTGGTTTAATGTCATGGTTTGCAAAATTGCACAAGTGCAGGGAATTGTTACATCTAAATATATATTTCTTGGCACAGAAAGAGTTGGTTCACACATGAATGTATATCACTTGATCTCTCAGCACCTGCTGATTCGCAGCTCTGTGTATGAAATGCCTGCAGTGTTGAATTATTTGTACTATGTATTCATTCCCCCCCCCCCTTTGGCACATATCATTTCTCTTGCTTTTCAACACCACAAAGTACCATTTGGCTCACTTAAGGGAGTTTTTACAAAAATCTTTGGTAAATACATATTTGAATTGATTGCCCCATTAACAAAAAGAATTGTTAGATAGAATTATATTTGAAGACACTGTCCATCAGCCACCACAAAGAATGCTTAATTATTTCTTAGAACATATTCGGTATTTTTCAAGCAGACAATAAAATAAAATAAAATAAATGTAATTGGGAGGGGTTTTTAAAAAAGAATAATTGGTATAAAAGTGTGTTTATTGCCCTGCTTTTATTCATGTAGACTTAATTAGCCAACACTTGACATGAGTATTTTAAAGTTATTAGCTAACATTAATCCTGTCTCCCAATGGTGATCTGGCTCGGAATTGCAAAACCTCCAATGACAAAATGATGAGCAATTTAAAACTCCCCCACCCCCTATCTATCTATCTATCTATCTATCTATCTATCTATCTATCTATTTCTGATACTGAAACCATATGCTCTTCTACACACACACACACACACACACACAATTTCCTTTTATTCTTTTAACAATATGCTTTATCAAAATACCTACTAGATTTGGAATTAGTAGAATTTAGCTGCCGTCTTCTATATTGCATAGACAATTGGCTAAGGAATAAAAGCAAAAGAAGAAGAAGAAGAAGGTGGGGGGGAGGAGTTTATTTTTAGCAGGTGGTTGCAATTATACACACTTTAAGAGTTTCTATCCCCCACCCCCACCCCCCTTTTTTGGACCCTGGCCTGTGCTCCCTTCAATCTTGTCAGCTGTAAAATGGGTCTCTTTTTAACCCATAATGGATCTGCGAGATTAAAGGTGAAGTCATGAATTAGTCAAAGTGACAGCCCAGCACGATGGTCTGGCAGCAGGGGGTCTCCTTTTGTATTCGTCCACTCTGACCTCCAGTGCCACTCCACGTCTGTGGGAACCGGACAAGAAGAATGTTGGGGAGGAGTTAAAAAGCACGTAAGTGGCAGTTCCTGGTCCTGGCCAGAGAGGAGTTGACATTCTTTTGCTGGAAATATTCTGACATCATCCCAGTCATACCTCCTCAACAGTCCCTTCGTTAGTTCTTTTGTGCTTAGCAGAGGAAAAAACAATAGGTCTTGTTGCAGGCATATAAAAGGGCAGACGGCAAATCTTTTTACCCAGCTAGCTATTTTAGATGTTGCTTAAAATTTGCTGCAACGTCGTTTTTAATAGCAGGAAACTTTTGAGGGCAATGGCTGCATTTTCAGGGCATGATCCTTGGCTGAGAAATACAGCCGATCAGCATTGTTTCGATCAACTTGTTGAATATGTTTAATTTGGTACACAGGGGCTAGGGCTTTAATGGCTACTTGTTGTTGTTGTTTTTAAACATCTAAAGAGTATAGGAATGCGATCCACATCTACATATACCCAAGTCCAGAGGAGGGTCCTCTTCCATTGTGCGCTTACTATGGAGGAATGCTCTTCCTACTGAAATTAGATAGGCACCTACTTCAGAGTGATTTCACTGACAATTAAAGACCATCTGCTTTTCCATCCCTGACCTCTTGTACCAGATGCCTTGGTATTGTACATTTTTTTACTGACGATTTTGGTTTCATTGATCCTTGTGATGTGCTTTATTATTGTCGCCAATAAAAAGCAGTATAGAATTTTAATGTTTTTAAAATAAAGTATAAAAGAAATACCATGGCTCACCAAGAGCATGTAACAACCCAAGGTCTCTGCTTGCTGTTGTGAGCTTCCAAACACAATTCAGAGCGTTGGTTTTTATATATAACACTGGGGAACAAAAAATTTGTTGCATTGACACCTGCAGTTGTTCCAACCTAATTTCGACGTGCTGATTTCCTATCTGAAGTTGGTTTTGTTCTGTAAGCTCTAGTTTTTTTGCAATTCATGTTTTTCACCATAATCTTTGTTTTTCACAATGCAAGAATTCAATATTTTATTAAACACATAGCCAAAGTAGTGCAATATGAGTATAAATGTAAGTGACTTATATAGCATTGAACATGGCATGAATATCTATGTACAGTTGGAGGTATGCAAAAAAATGTATTCCCTTGGGATACACAGTATACCGGGGAACAAGTTTTTTTCATTTTCTATTGCATGAGATTTTTCAACTTTTCTTATATGTTCTTTCAATGATGATTTCAAATCTGAAATCGATTTTCGTGTACACACTATAGTTATCTTTCAATTTCCGACTTTTACCGATATGTCATATTTACACTGGGGATAAGTGGACACTGATATGTTGATCTACCCTATCCATATGGTAATTATTGTTTTGCAAACTTAATTTTTCTTTATTTTTATAGTTTTGTAACCTAAATATTTTTATTTTTCAGATTGGACCATGGCTTCTTCAAGTAGACAAAAATGTGTAACAAGCCTGATGCTTTTTGTTATGCTATTTTTGTCTGGTCAATACGAAGGGTATCGGCAAGAAAAGCCAACATGCTGTTGCCTATCCCAGTATTAGCAAAATGCTGTCGCCTATCCCACACTCTGAGGAACTCCCAATTCCAGTTTTTAAGGGGTTTGTCTCTTCTGAAGATGAAGGAAGTGAACATGGTGAGGACCACAACTGGATCATCTGTGTGGATCTCAAAATGGTCAACTTCTTGCTTGGACAACAGAAAGGCTTTACCAAGTACCTGAATAACAACAGCTTGTAGATACCATTGGGAAACAAAAATAGCAGTCACTTGCGTGATCCTTGGGTTCTCGCCAAACCATGGGAACCCCAAAAGGCATACTCTTCCATTTTCCTTTTGTCCAGTCTCTAAGCATTTCCTCACAATTGTGACAAGCAATATGCAGACCCCATTTCTTGTCTTGGTCCCCAAGGGGAATTTCAAAATAGCTTTTATAGGCACGCTTCACAAACACTGAGAATCAAGACTCCTGCATAAAACCCTGGAGAGCTGCGGCCAATTGTAGACAACCATAGACTCACAGAACTGTAGAGTTGGTAGGGATCCCAAGAGTCATCTAGCCCCACCCCCTGCAGTGCAGGGGTCCTGCTCAAACCACCAACCTTCTGGTCAACAGCCATACACAACGACCCATTGCTCTTCAAGTTAGATGAGCCAGTAACTTCTCATGTGTCAAATAATGATCTCTGTGGTGGTTCAGTGCATCCTGGCCACTTGCCTAATCCTGATTATAGGGATCTTCAATGGACCTGGAGCTATTGAGCTATTCATTACTTATTTACTTATTACATTTATATACCTCATTTCCTCCAAGGTGGCAAGTATGCCACGCTTAACGTTTTATTCTCACAACAACCCTGTGAGGAAGGTCAAGCTGGCACATAGTGCCTGGTGTGCTTCATGACTGAGCTGGAATTTGAACCCAGGTTCTCTTACTCAAACCACTACTGGAGAATGACAAGCAGTATCAGTAACTGCATGTGGACTGAGGTGTTTTAATTCTCTGATTGAGACTCTCAGTTACTCACAATGTACTCTGACATCAGGCGGTCATATCCAACTAAGCTATAATAAGCAGACCCGATGAAATTAATAGACTTAGGTTTGCCACCATGTCTATTAACTTCAATGGGTCTGCTTTAAGTAGGGCTAACATCGGACACAGCATTACATGTGAGGGGAGAAAGCCCTAAGCTAACCTTTGCACATGAAGTGTTCTCTCACATCCTGTGTCCATATGGAACGGGCAACGTCGATTCTTGAAAACCTGCCCTTTCAACAGTGTTCGGGATTACTGCACTGTCAGTCACCAGATGGGCCAGAGTGACAACTTTTGTTTTCTCTGCAAAGCCATAAGAAGAACAAAGTGGCCACATCAGGGGGAAGATGCTGGGAAACCAGGGAAACCTATGGGAGGACAGAACCATGTGTACCATCTAGCTTGGCCAGCATCCCCTTGCTGCCCTGCAGGTGTGGGTACCATTTTGTCCACCTCAACAGCTGCTCATCTTGGCCCAGCCTTGTTTTCCCCAGACAGCAGAGGGTTGGGGTTGGTTGGCTCTTGTGGCGCACTGGTGGTCCATAGCCTAAGACATCTTAGGCAAGTATTTCATAGCTCAGTTGGTAGAGCATGAGACTCTTAATCTCAGCATCGTGGGTTCAAGTCCCAGGTTGGGCAAAAGATTACTGCATTGCAGAGGGTTGAGCTAGATGACCCTTGTGATCCCTACCAAATCTACAGTTCTATTATTCTATGACGTGTCATTGCCCCAAGACATCTTGCCGCTTTAGCTCACAGTGAGAAAAAGGCTGAGTGTGTGGAATGAGAGGGTGCTGGGATGGCAACCTCTCCGAGATGCAAATGGCACTTTGTTATCTCAGTTACTGCTTTAAAACAGATGTTACCGCTCCTTCTAATACTACTACCAAGGCTGAAGACAGTATTGTTGCTATTATGAACAGCATAGATTAAAGGAACTTGGCATCTTTATTGGCCATGCTGCAACACACATGAAATATGGGTTGCAGATTCCCTCCCTCTCCACCCGCCACCCACCCCTCCAAAACATGATGTCAGGGAACTGTCATCCGAGGAAAAAGTGGTGGACAGGCTCCAGCAGAATAGGAGAGACTCTGCAGCAGCGGAGGGAACCAGCAGGGGGAGTGCCAGAGTCACTGCGGAGGAAGGGCTCTGGGACACTTCCAGTGGAAACAGTGAAGAGGTTACTAGACCTCCCTTAGGAACTCCATCCCTTCGCCGGAAACTGTCACGCAGAGAGTCACGAAGGCGCATGTCTGTCAAACAACTTTTATGTTGGCGTAAGTTCCGTAGCCGCCCACTGTCAGATTCTACCAGCGACTAGCGGAGTCATGCTTTGGGGGAGCTCCGTTAGTGCCTGGGTTTGGATGACCAGCCAAACCCCAGCGGGATCCAGCTTTTACGCGCAAGCAGCTCATCATCCCATCATAGCAATCTGACAGTCTCCGAAAGCAGCTTGTGCAAGCAGAGGGCATCATGAGCGAACCAGCCGGAGCAGGAGGAGGAGCGGGAGCAGGTCCAAGCCTGGAAGAAAGGTATAGGGCGTTGGAGGTCCAGCTCGCACTGCAAACGGCGAGGCTAGAGGAGAGGAGGGCTCAAGATGCAGATAAGGGGAAAACCACCCCACTTGCCAGAAGGGTGCCTGGATTGGTGCAGAAATTTGGGGGGGATCCCAGGAACTATCAAGCCTTTAGGACAGAGATGCAATATGCTCTCAATCTACTGTTTGATGACTTCCCCGATGAGAACTCTAGAGTGGCGTACGTGATTGGCCATCTAGAGGGAGGGGCGTGGGACTGGGTTCGGCCCCTGATGGCAGCCAATAACGAAATCTTAAAGGACACAATGAAGTTTTTTCGCGCCATGGACTTGATGTTTTCCAGCGAGATTGAGCAGGGGGTGGTGCGCAGGAAGTTAATGGCATGTAAACAAGGGAGCCGATCTGTACGTGAGTACTGGACTGAGTTCACCATGCTGATTCACAGACTGGGGTGGGACCTTGCTAGTGAACCTATTCAGATGATGTTTGAAGAAGGTCTGTCTCCGTCAGTGAAGGATGAACTTTCCCGGGCACCTAGGGCGGAGTCTATGGATCAGCTGACTAAAGCAGCGCTGTCCATAGGATCACGCCAGGAAGCTAGAGCTATGGAAAAGCGGGAAGAAAAGGGGGAACGTTGGAAGGATTTCCGCATTCCAGAGATTCCGGAGCAGCCTTTCCCGCCAGCAGAGCCGATGGAACTGGGAACAGCGCGCGCGCGCGCAGTTTCAAACACCAGGGAAGAGCGGAAGAAGGAGGGAAAGAGCGGCAAGAGATGCTATCTCTGCCAACAGCCAGGTCACTTTGCCAGAGTCTGTCCGCAAAGGAAGGAATGGCAAGGGATGGCAGGAACTGTTGGGGGGAAGGAGGAGGGAGAAATGAAGGAACAAGTAAAAGCCAACGCCTGGTTGCCAACATCAGGGCACAGCAGCCAGGCCAGGGAGTAGTGAACGTGCCCACGCCGGAACCTCCAAGACCAGCGCTTGTGATAGAGGTGTTGCTGGAACTGGCAAACGGACACCCACTAAAGATAAAAGCGCTATTGGACTCAGGTAGCTCATGTAATTTCATGAGTAAGGAGTTTGCAGCGGAACATCAGATACAGACTATCCCATTAAGTAAGCCTTTGCAGGTTACCACAATTGATGGGAGGGAGCTGTTGGGAGGAGAAGTGAGCCAACAGACTGTACCTATGATAATGAGGGTGGCACGGCACACAGAACTGATTGCGTTTAACGTAGCCACCTTGGGAGGAGCCCCTATTATCTTGGGAATGAGCTGGCTGGCACTACACGATCCGCTAGTAGGCTGGCATCAGAGAGTGGTTTCCTTTGGATCAGCACATTGCCTAGAACACTGGAAGGAGGGAGAGGCGCAGGCAGGTGCCAGGGCCACTCTAGCAGGGGTGGAAGTGATGGACAAGGGGAAGGTGCCACCGCAATACGCTGATTTAATTGACGTATTCAGCGAAAAAGAAGCAGATAAACTGCCCCCGCACAGACCCTTTGACTGTCAAATCACCTTACTCCCAGGAGCACAATTGCCAGTGGGCAAGCTGTATGCAATGTCAGACAGTGAGATGCAGGAGTTAAGGGAGTTCATTGACAAGAATCTTAAGCGAGGTTTCATCAGAGAGTCACGAGCGGTGGGGGGCAGTCCAGTGTTCTTTGTGGACAAGAAACACACGGGCAAGCCCAGACTTGTGTGTGATTTCAGGTCCCTGAATGCAGTGTCAGAACCAGTGACTTTCCCTATGCCTAGAATTGATGACATTCTGACACAGGTGAGAAAAGGGAAAATTTTTACCAAGCTGGACCTTAGGGGGGCATATAACTTGATACGTGTGAGGAAGGGGGATGAGTGGAAGACCACTATGTTCACCCCCTTGGGGGCCTTTGAGTACCTCGTTATGCCCTTCGGATTACAAGGAGGCTCCGCCTGTTTTCAATCATTCATGAATCACGTCCTGGGGCCATTGCTCTACAAGAACTGCGTAGCGTTCTTAGATGACGTCCTGGTGTACTCAGAGAATGAGGAGCAGCATGTGCGAGATGTAAGAGAGGTACTGAGCAAACTTCGAGAAAACCGGCTGTGGGTGAAACTGGAGAAGTGTCAGTTTCATACCAGGGAGGTGGAATTCCTGGGGTACCGGTTGTCTGACAAGGGATTGGCCATGGATCCCAGCAAGGTTCAAGCGGTACTGGAATGGAAAACACCAAAGACCAAGAAGGACGTGCAAAGGTTCCTGGGCTTCGGAAACTTCTATAGGAAGTTCATCAAAAACTTTGCCCATTTGACTGCGCCCATCACGGATTGTCTTAGTAGCAAAAAAAAATTTGTTTGGACGGAAGAAGCGCAGCAGGCGTTCGAACGCCTAAAGCAGGCGTTTGCGTCGGAAGAGCAGCTTCTGCACGTGGATCTACAAAAACCAATGAGAGTGGAGACTGATGCGTCAGACCGAGCGGTGGGGGCCGTGCTTCTCCAGCCGGGAAAGGATACGTCTGAATGGAGACCGTGTGCATTCTTTTCGCGAAAATTGAACAAATCCGAGAGGAACTACACGGTGTACGACAGAGAACTGCTCGCCATTCATGAAGCATTCCGGAAATGGCGGCACTTGCTGATTGGGGCGCAACACAAGGTTCAAGTCCGAACTGACCACAAAAACCTGGAATATTGGAGAACAGCTCGAGTGCTGAACCAGAGACAAGTGCGATGGGCTCAGGAGTTCTCCAAGTTCCACTTTGAGATTCGTTACGTGCCAGGCTCAGAGAACGTGAGAGCGGATGCCCTTTCCAGGAAACCTGAGTACTTAGAGGGGGAGGGAGCGCCTGAGGCAAGGCATGTAATATCTGAAGACCGCTGGGTGTGTGGGGCGGCATTGGTGGGGCAAAGGGAACTGATGGAAGGGACGGAGAACGATGCATACGCCCAAGAGAAACTCAGAGAACTCAGGAGGACAGAAGAGAACACAGGGGGGTTTGAAGAAAAGAACGGGGCGTTATATTACAAAGGGGCACTGTACATACCAGATGGGGAACTGAGGGGGAGAGTACTCAAGCAGTTGCATGACAGCCCCACAGCGGGGCATTTTGGACAGCACAAAACCATGTGGTTGGTTACCAGGGAGTTTTGGTGGCCCAAGGTGAGGGAGGACGTGCGGGAATATGTCAGGGGTTGCGACAGGTGCCAGCGAGCAAAAGGAGAGAGGGTGGCGCCAGCGGGGCTATTACAACCCTTACCCACGCCAGAGAGGCCATGGGAGGCAGTATCCATAGATTTTATGACGGATCTGCCAAAATCCAAAGGCAAAACAGCTGTCATGGTGGTGGTAGATCTATTAACCAAAATGTGTCATTTTATAGCATGTTCACATGCGGTTACAGCGGAAGAGACCGCCAAGTTGTTTGTAGAGCATATTTTCAGGTTGCATGGCGCCCCCTTGAGGGTGGTCAGTGACAGAGGCAAACAATTTACTTCCAGGTTCTGGAGGAAACTTATGAGCTTACTGCAAGTAGAACTCAATTTCTCCACTGCCCGACACCCAGAAACTAATGGGCAAGCGGAAAGGGCAAACGGGATTTTACAACAATACCTGAGGTGTTATATAAAGGACAGAGAAAATGATTGGGTAGATAAGCTACCGCTGGCCGAATTTGCCTACAACAACGCGGAGAATGTGTCCACAGGAATGAGTCCTTTCCTGGCAAACTATGGGTGCCATCCCCGGGCATTCCCAGGAGAGGGAGGGGAGAGGTGGAGCGTGCCGGCGGCGGAAATGTTTTTTGAAGAGATGGAAGCGATTCACCGTCAGCTCCAACTTAACTTAGAGAGAGCCAAGGAGGAATATAAGAAACAAGCAGACAGAAATAGGAGGGAAGGTGAAACCATAAGGGTGGGAGACCGGGTGTGGTTGTCAACCCAAGGTCTACCGTTCAAAGGGGGGAGTAAGAAGTTGAGACCCAAAAGATTGGGACCCTTTGAGGTCATACAGCAGGTCAATCCAGTAGCATTCAAACTCAGACTGCCCAGTCACATGAAATTACATCCAGTATTTCACAGGTCATTACTGTCGCCGTACCGAGAGGGACGGGAGTGGGGGGAGCGTGAGAGAGAGGCCACCCAAGCGCCCGTGATAGAAGAGAGAGAACGCGACATGAACGTGGCAGGAATCATTGATTCCAGGTGGAAGGGGAATCAGGTGGAATATCTGGTAGAATGGGAGGGGGAAGTAGAGTCGGAAAACACTTGGGTACCAGCAGAGGTAGTCAAGGACGAGGTTTTAATAGAAACATTTCACCAGCGTTTTCCAAAAAAACCGCAACCCGTGGCACGATTTAGAAGGGAACACTTTGGGACCACCGATGAGGAAGGAGAGTTTGAAGGGTTCCCAGAGTCAGGGGTGGGTGAGGAAGCCGACTCCGACGAAGAAGAGGAAGACGGGGAGAGAGACGGTACGCCTTGGTTAGAAGTGTTTGAATCCTCGGATGACGAGGAGAGCTCCTTCAGGGGCTTTCCGCCCTCACCGCCAGTGGGAGAGGAGGTGGGGGGGTGTGAAGGGGGCCCTGGGGGGGAGGTGGATGTCAGGGAACTGTCATCCGAGGAAAAAGTGGTGGACAGGCTCCAGCAGAATAGGAGAGACTCTGCAGCAGCGGAGGGAACCAGCAGGGGGAGTGCCAGAGTCACTGCGGAGGAAGGGCTCTGGGACACTTCCAGTGGAAACAGTGAAGAGGTTACTAGACCTCCCTTAGGAACTCCATCCCTTCGCCGGAAACTGTCACGCAGAGAGTCACGAAGGCGCATGTCTGTCAAACAACTTTTATGTTGGCGTAAGTTCCGTAGCCGCCCACTGTCAGATTCTACCAGCGACTAGCGGAGTCATGCTTTGGGGGAGCTCCGTTAGTGCCTGGGTTTGGATGACCAGCCAAACCCCAGCGGGATCCAGCTTTTACGCGCAAGCAGCTCATCATCCCATCATACATATATATAGAATCTTGACATAAAAGTATTTCTGGCCAGTTCCTGTCATTCATATTCTGCACATTTCCCGCGATTTGCCTCCAGCCAGGTCTGGCACCTGTAACGCTTCAAATGATAATGCCACATCATGAAGACAAAAGGAAAGTGCATTGAAGATGCACCTGAATGGCAGAAGGAGAAGGATTCACATTGCTAAGTGTCGCTTAGCAACATGATATGTGAGGAATATCTATGAGAACCTACCATGAGTCTTGCTCTGACCACCCCTCTGTTTTTATCTGAATATTACACCCTGATTCCTCCCACCCACAATGTGCAATTCTGGTGAGTGAGTGTGTGTGTGTGTGTGTGTGTGTGAGTGTGTGTGTTAAGAAAGAAAAGTGCATACCTACATTTTGATTGTTTTACTTAGGTTAGATTAACCTGGAGAGTGGAGAAGATACAGGAGGAGGGAGACACCTTCCAATTTCCAAAGAACAGGCTTGATTTCACAGCTTGCATCTGATTCCCGGCCCAGGTCTGCTTACCAATGTAAAACTTGTTCTAAAAAGGCTCTCTAGCATCTGCCTCCCTTGCAAAGTGAGGCTGCTAAGAATCCTTCATGTCTTTATACACAGCTAATGCCACCAGATATGCAGATGACACAACCTTGATGGCAGAAAGTGAGGAGGAATTAAAGAACCTTTTAATGAGGGTGAAAGAGGAGAACACAAAATATGGTCTGAAGCTCAACATCAAAAAAACAAAGATCATGGCAACTGGTCCCATCACCTCATGGCAAATAGAAGGGGAAGAAATGGAGACAGTGAGAGATTTTACTTTCTTGGGCTCCATGATCACTGCAGATGGTGACAGCAGCCACGAAATTAAAAGACGCCTGCTTCTTGGGAGGAAGGTGATGGCAAACCTAGACAGCGTCTTAAAAAGCAGAGTCATCACCTTGCCAACAAAGGTCCATATAGTAAAAGCTATGGTTTTCCCAGTAGTGAAGTATGGAAGTGAGAGCTAGACCATAAAGAAGGCTGATCGCCGAAGAATTGATGCTTTTGAATTATGATGCTGAAGGAGACTCTTGAGAGTCCCATGGACTGCAAGAAGATCAAACCTCTCCATTCTTAAGGAAATCAGCCCTGAGTGCTCACTGGAAGGACTGATCGTGAAGCTGAGGCTCCAATACTTTGGCCACCTCATGAGAAGAGAATACTCCCTGGAAAAGACCCTGATGTTGGGAAAGATGGAGGGCACAAGAAGAAGGGGACGACAGAGGACGAGATGGTTGGATAGTGTTCTTGAGGCTACCAGCATGAGTTTGAGCAGACTGCGGGAGGCAGTGGAAGACAGAAGTGCCTGGCGTGCTCTGGTCCATGGGGTCACGAAGAGTCGGACACGACTAAACGACTAAACAACAACAACAACAATGCCACCAACATCCACATTTAATATTTTAATTTGAACACAAGGACAACAAACTTATGGCACCATAAATAGGAGAAAAGGCAGGCCTACAGCAGCTCTCCTAGACTTCAGAAGCCTTAGGCAGAATAGTTGAATTGGTAAGAGATTCCCTGAAGAAAAGCCTGGTGGTTTAACTCAAACTTTCTAATTTAAGATATTTGCTAAATATATTTGGGAGTAAAGTGAGAGAGAAGAGTAGGCTGCTTTAATAATAAAAGGTAACAGTATGTAAATAAAGTGATGTAATATTTAAGCTTTCTTACAGGCCAAACCTGGATTCCATTGGTGGAAAATGACCACCCCCCCAAAAAAAAAAATCAGACAGTTTTTTCTACCATGTCTTTTCCCCCTTAGTCCTGGGAATGGTAACTTTGTGAGGATATCGGTTGGTTATTCTGGACTTGAACTCTGTTTGTCACATTGAACTATAACGCATGTAGTTTAATGCAGTGACAGAATTCATGTTGAAAATAACCACTCGATATCTTCCCAGGGTAAGTTGTGCTGGGATGCTAGAGAAGACATGAATGTTTAGATGGTTTCTGTCTGTAGCACACACATGGTTAGGATTTATCCCGGATATTTAAAAAGTGCATACACCCACTAAGTGCCAAACAAAAAATTAAAGAAGGCAGGCCCTGTCCTCAGCTTTACAAAGATAAAGACCATGGGGGGGGGGGAGTTGAAAGGAAAGGAAGGTCAACGGGCAAAATTCAAGGTGAGAAAAATAAGTTGAGGCACAAAATGGGACAGGAGTCAGGTGTCAGCTGGAAATGCTTTTCAGTTATAGGAAGCTGCAAGGGGGGAGGAATGCAGCAGAAACTATAGTAATCCATTACTCAAATTAATGGCGGCAGAGCGGCCTCATCTCCCTACCATTTTTAATGGCTACCCAGACTTCTGTTTCTAGAAGGCTCCAGGGGAAGGCATGTTTCGGATGAAATTGGTGTCAAGGTATGGAGCCCATAGATTTTGTTGGCTTTGCACATGGGGCTTCGGAAGACCCAACAATCAGTTGATCACTGGCCCTGACAGGACACCATGCATGGGGCTTTTCAAGACCATCATCTGTTGATCAGCTTATTGTTAGACATTACAGAATGCCACAAACATGGCTTTGCAAGACCTGATCAACTCACTGTCACACCCCAGGAAATGGCTATGACTGGTTGGCTAAATCAGGTGAGAGTGGCTAATGGGTCTCAAAACCTCGGTGAATTAGGGACATCCCCTGCATGTGAAGACAGACTCTGGTGGATTCAGCAGATGAGTCAAATAGTGGGTCCAATAGTCAAGAATGTGGCTTCTGCTCATGCCATAAGAGGGAAATGAGGGGCAGATGGGGCTCATCAACCTAGGAAGGCAGCTCACTTAGGAGAAGGAAAACTCTGATCCTAACCCTGCACTGCCTTGCGGGAAATGGTGCCAAACATATTGCTCTGCTTTCCTTTAGAGCACATCAGTGAGGCCGAGATGAAGGTCTTATCATCTGGGCAGCCCAGGATCTCCATACGCACTGCCCAGGCTTACGCCCCAGAGAGGTTACTTCAGTGCTGCAATTGCAGCTAAGCCCCAGTGCGTAACACTTCACAAGGTCAGATGATCCGACCAGCCTTTCCATGCATAGTTTGGTTTCAAACCATGCAGACACAAACTGGTCACCTGCTATCATTATGGTTGATACGACTGATAATGCTGACTTCAGGATTGGATTACTACCATGTGCTGTGTGCAAGGCTTTCGTTGTTCTTGCCCTAGAAACTACAGTTAGTGCAGAATGCTGCAGCATGGTTGCTGACAGAAGTGATGCCCTGTTAGCATATAACACTTCTGCTCAAAGATCTACACTGGCTGCTGATTTGTTACTGGGTTGAATTCAAGCTATTACTACAGTTCTACCTCGTTCCGGTAGGTCTGTTCTTAACCTGAAACTGTTCTTAACCTGAAGCACCACTTTACTAATGGGGCCTCCTGCTGCCGCCGCGCCGCCAGAGCACGATTTCGGTTCTCATTCTGAAGCAAAGTTCTTAACCCGAGGTACTGGGTTAAGAAGAGTCTGTAACCTGAAGCATATGTAACTCGAGGTACCACTGTATAGTGTATAAAACCCTTAACAGCTTGGATCCAGCTTACTGAGAACAAATAGAGAGATATTTAGTTGTCTCTCTATAGACAAATATTTAGTTGTCCCCCACCCACCCAACCGCAGGCACTCATTCCTATAGCAAGGTAAAAACACAAGAGTGCTAGCGCTAAATTCACATTTGGAAACAAGCCCGCTCAATTTGTTTTGGATGAGTATAAATGTTTTATTTATTGGCATGGAACACATTTTAAAAATTCAGAAGTAACACACACATATCTCTTTATTCGTCTTGGGAAATATATGACAAATAAAATCATAAAAATACCAGATAGGAATTTTCCTGCCACCAGGCTATTATTAACCTGATTTATAGGTCTTCACACATGCACTCCTATGAACTTTTTACATTTTCACTTAGGGAAAAGATAGTTCCAAGAAGGTATCTTATTCAGATTATTACATTTTTTTTTACAAATCAAGTCTGTATGAACTTCTAAAGTATGTTTGTTTTCCTGCCACCACCAAAAAAAAGTTTTCTTAAAAGAGGTTGGTATGTAAGAGTCAGAAATGCATACTTGAGCATACATAATCACTGAAGACATGGGAGTCAAGGGAGTATACAACAAAACACCCTTTCATTGTGCTTTGGGAAATTGCCATCTGACCCAAGTAAGAAATGCCACGGCTACTCAAGCTGAGGCCATCATAAGGTAGCCAGGCTTCTGATTTAGGCACCATCAACATCTGGAGGGACACAGACTTCCCTAGTCCTGTTCTAGGAGTTGGCATGCCACCATTTTTGAGAGAGGCTGATGCCCTGCTCCCCAGTCCATTGTCTCTTATTCAACTGGCTATAAAGGATGGAGAGATACTTTGGGAGAAAAGTACTGCTATGCAGATACACTCATGTAAGTCTCGCCACCGCCGTCTTATTGCTGCAAACATGGCCATTCTTCTGATAGTTAAGGAGAAGCAAACCAAAATTGCCCAGATCACTATAACTCCCACATTTCTGGTTATGAATACGTATAATTGTATGTTAATTTGTCAGTTAATTTGCAGCTTGTGCTGCAAAGCTTCTGAAATTCTGGCTGTGCTCGTCTCAGGTTCGAAATGTTCGAAATAATAAACTGTTTGGGGGATGGTTGCGGTTTATTATTTATTTATACAACACCATCAGTGCTAGCAAAGCTTTATAAGCAAAAATGAAAATTAGCTTACAACATAATATTCTTCCTACCAAATCGTGGTGTGCTGGAAAGCAAGTGATTAGAACAAAAAGTACTGGACTGATATTGCCAGTGGATCCCCAATGGATCCCTGATATAGCGCTGCATGTTCACTGCTTAAAACTGGTACGAATGCAATCAATCAATCAATCAATCAATGCACTAGCGACCCCAACCATATACCAAGCTGTGTTGTGCTGGGAACAACTTAGGTGACAGTACAGTTGGCTCAGAGCATGGTGGAAAACTGAAACAAGGGAACACATCATAGCAGAATATTTCTAAGCAGTACGTTTCTGAGCACAATTCAAAGTGTTGGTGTTGACCTTTAAAGCCCTAAACGGCCTCGGCCCAGTATACCTGAAGGAGTGTCTCCACCCCCATCATTCTGCCCAGATGCTGAGGTCCAGTGCTGAGCGCCTTCTGGCAGTTCCCTTGCTGCGAGAAGTGAGGTTACAGGGAGCCAGGCAAAGGGCCTTCTCGGTTGTGGCATCCGCCCTGTGGAACGCCCTCCCAAGAAATGTCAAAGAGATAAACAACTACCTGACATTTAGAAGACATCTGAAGGCAGCCCTGATTAAGGAAGTTTTTAATGTGTGACATTTTAATGTGTTTTTAATCTTTGTTGGAGACCGCCTAGGGTGGCTGGGGGGCCCAGCCAGATGGGCGGGACAGAAATAATAAATTATTATTATCATTAGTAGTAGTAGTGGCATTGCCACTAGTATCGAACATGCTAAATCACACCTGTCCAATTTAGGCCTCACACAAAATGCTGAGCAAACCCATTCCGTGCATTATCTCAACATTGCATGTCTGTTAAGGGTTAAGTGCAGTTAAGGTATGAACCTTCCTTATTACACTGAGTCAGACCAGGGGTCCATCTGGCTCAGTATTATCTACAGTTACTAGAATTGGCTCTCCAGGGTGTCAGGCAGGGGGACTGAGCCTGCAACCTGGGCTGCACCTACCCAATGCACAGGCAGCACAGTTAAGCCAACCTACATTGCCATTAAGGTTGTATTTTAGTGGTGAAATTGGTTTGGAATCCTAGTGGTTCACTTGATTAGGTTGTGAGTTGGGCTGTTAGTGCAGGCTATTGTTAAGATATTTTCCAAACAATTAACATTTCTGGTGGTGGGAAGAGGAAATGGAAATACTCATTTAACTAGATTCAGCAGTGCTCATTTAACAAGGCTGTCCATGCATAAACATCAAGCCAAAGAGAAACAGAAACACTCAAAGCATGTATATTCAATGCAGGCAATTTTTGATGACAGACAAGGTTTTTTTTTCCCTTCCCAAAGCTGAAGTCGAAATTTTAAATGGTTTATCTTCTTCTTCTTCTCCTCTTCCCAAAGATTTTTTTTTTAAAGACCAAACTTTCAGTGTCATCCATAATAGCAGTTCGTGCCAAGGACTACTTTCTTAAAGCTGCTTCTCAAGTCTTGTGATTTGCAGCAGCAACAGCAGCAGCACACACTTCTTATTACAGGATACATTATGCAGAAACCCTCTGCTCTGTGATGGGACATGGCAACCCCGCTGTGAGAATGCCGATCAGCACTTCTTTTAAGGCCTTTTCTCAATTGTCAGCAAAGTATTTTTTTAAGGTTAAAAGGTGTAAAATTATTCTGAAATGCTTTTCTGACCTGTCGCCTATCATGCTACAAAAAGCTATAGTTCATTTTCTTTCCACCTAAAATTTTGTGTGTGTGTGTGCGCGTGTGATGGAAATATAAGAAGAAATCCAATCAGCAGAAACAAATTAAATTAGTGGGGGGGGGGGGAACAAAAATCTGACTTTAGTTTCCCTCCCCTCCATATATCTATAGACAAATAGATCTGTAGATAGATCTTAATAATTTTAGGTGCAATCGTGTTGCGATGCTTTCAGCTCTCTTATTCGTGCTATTGATTTTCCAGAACATTTGTTTCAAAGCTCAACTAATAGCAAAAAAATGTCGTTTTCTTTTCTGTAGCTTGTTATGATAGGATTCTGTGACACACTGCACAATGTAGTAGTCAAAAGGATCAACCTTATGAAAAAAATATTCCCATAACATGGAGGCACAATATTCACATGATCCATCACTCTGCAAACGCTACCTGTACTTTGATTAAAACAATGCCGGATGTCAGCGGGGGGGGGGGGGGACGAAGCCTTCTGTTCCCCAGAATTGTGGCTTGTCTTCAGTTCTCCAAGCTGCTTAACTCTAGATTTCCCAGGCTACATCAATCATTTAAGGTCAATGATCCTATAATTTTTAATCCTAAACCCAAAAGGTTACCACATCCTATTGTCTGTAGCTTAGGATTTTCAGTTGTGGCTAACTTTTTATACTCCAGTGTAATACTGAAAGATTTTGAAAATCACTTTAGATTAAGTTTCATGGAGTGTTTTATATAGTTGCATAATCAGCCCTATATGAGGCAACTCAACCTTGTAGTAAAGATAGCTACCAGTTTAGAACAAAAGTATCTGTCAGGCACCAAAAGCCTGATTGGCCTATTAAATGTATGGTGTGTGCGCACAAAGAAGCAAGTAAAGCTGGTGGAGGGGGGGGGGGAAGAACTAAGAAGAAAAGCTGGGTGGAGGAAGGAATTCAGAAGAGATGACGAAAGCAGCACTGTGAGATGCCTTCCCCTTCTGTGCTGAGAAATGTTGCTGAGCTGCACAACTGATATACACACATGCAGAATATATAGCATGGGAAGGGCATACCAAAGTAAAAGAAAGAGAGAGGCTGCAACAAACATAACAGTGTCCCTGTATATTTACTATGCAGTATGAAAAGGAAGAGGTCTGCAATATTAACTGAAGTCAATAGTCCAGTTATTGAAACTCCACAAGGATCTGATGCACAGATACAGCCTCTATGAGAGTGGGCACTGATTCCATAACGTCAGCATTAGCAAGAATTTTAACTGAACCCAACCCTCTCCATTGCCCAAGTGCTGTGGTCTTGGGATTATTTTTTTAAAAGATGCAGGCCTCTCCAAATCTTAACTTTTCAGGCTTTAGGGCAGGAATCTTCCTCTTTCTCTCTCTCTCTCTTTAAAGTGTTACTTTTAGGGAAATCAGAACTGTGCTTTGCGAACGCATTTTCGCAGTGTTTTTAGCTTCTCTTCGGAAGTATCTTGTACTGACTTCACCAAGCGTTGGAGGACTCTGTAGCGGTCAAACCTCTTTTCTTCCTGGATATATTGAGCAGGACACTGATTTCCTGCAACCCCTTTTCCCCACTGCTGTTGTGATGGGAGGGAATCATATATTTTATTTATTTATTTTAAAGCATTAGCAAGAGTTTCATACACACTTTGTAAACTGGTTATCTGAACTGAACTGCCTGCTGGTGATGAAGGTTTTACCATTCTCCTGCCTCCCCTGACTTCTGACTAGGTATGAAAGCCAGGTTAGGCGTGGAAGTCTGCTAACATTCTCACAGGTAGCATTTTATTTTCATGCAAGATACTGTTAACGCAGCTCATATTACCCTGCTATACGTAATGAGCACACATCCTCTTTTTTGCTACTTGTGCATGTCATGGTAATCCACCACCAGCCTGGGCTTCCCAAGGAATGTCTGTACAACAAAACAGAGGGGCGTGTGCTCAACAGCACACAAATGGAATTCGTGAAATTTCACGCAATGGAAAGGACACTATCCATGTAGAAAACTAAGCCCTGTCTTTAGTGATTTTTTACTCTTAGATTACACAGGAGCTTGAGTTGTCACTTTCAGGATTTATACCAGTGCAGGATCCTTCGGTGCAGTTGTATGTTTAGCAATTGCATTTTAAAAGAAAAAAGAACAGAGCATTTTCTGCTTAGCAAGCGAAGGTTGCAACCTAAGGTTCCCTAAATTAAAGTCCTGCAATTTAAAAACAATCCTTTTTTGAAAGGTGAGCAAATACAAGTTTCACAACATTCAAGCCCTTTTGTTCAAACAAGATGTTCTATATCATCAGAGATCGCCCGAGGGGTTTAGAAATGTTCGTGGTGGTGGCTTCAACTGAAGATTCTGTTTTTAAGATATCTTTAGCTGAGAAAGAAAGATGCCATGCAAGTAATCTCAACAGCCACACCTTCATGGCATTCCCATAGTAGCCTATACCTCATATCCTCAAAGGCAGATATGGGAAACTATATCATTACAATGAACTCCAGAAAACCTCTGCACATGTGATACACAAGATATGCTGTTTATAAGTCAGAGACCCCAGGTGATCTGCAAGAGGTACCTGGTAGGCCAGGGTCCATCTCTTTTCTGCCCCTCTACAGATGTCGCCTGTTATTTATTCCCCATCACTGTTCTAAAAAAAATTGTGCCACCTTCTATCCAAATAGAATGCTATGAACATTTTGGGAAAGCATGCTTATTTGCCTTAGTAACAACAACAACAACAACAACTTATTATTTATACCCCGCCCATCTGGCTGGGTTTCCCCAGCCACTCTACACAATACAACATTGAACATTAAAAACTTCCTTAAACAGGGCTACCTTCAGATGTCTTCTAAAAGTCAGAGAGTTGTTTATTTCCTTGACACCTGATGGGAGGGTGTTTCACATGGCAGGCACCACTACAAAGAAGGCCCTCTGCCTGGTTCCCTGTAACTTCACTTCTCGCAATGAGGGAACCGCCAGAAGGCCCTTGGCTCTGGTCCTCAGTATCTGGGCTGAACGATGGGGGTGGAGACGCTCCTTCAGGTATACAGGACCGAGGCCTGAGGGTGCAATCCTGCACAGACTTACTCGGGGGAGGGAAAAAGCTTCTCCTTTTAACTTGGGGTGTGTTCACACCACCGCTTTAGTGAGCAGTGACCAGCTGTTCACAGCAACATGGCTTATTTAGTGTCGCATTCATTTCTGTTTGTGTACATACCAGGGAGTGTCAACAGCTGGGGATGCCTTTACCCCACACAAAGATGTTCATACCTTGACTGGAAAGGAGTTAAGGAACGGCTTAAGGCCTCCAAATCAGTGTGAAGGTGGTTTGAGAAGCAACACATCAATTAGTAGTATTTCACAAAATGATACAGGATATGTATGCATTTTAGACAGCAGCCTATGAACATGGGTTAAATACTCAGCACTGGATACTCAGTGAGGGCACAGTAAATGGAAATGTGAACACAGAATCAGTGGGACTTATTTCTGACTAGCGCTGTACAGAAAGCACTGTCAGTCATATCATTGATTCCTACAGCTGAATTTGAGTATGCCACTATGGATCAATGAAGGGAGGGATAATGTGTTTATATCACTAGAGGAGTAAGTTTAGGTAGATGCTTGCATCAGCTTCCCAATATGTATACTTATTATTTCCTGAATGCAGCCCTATATAGGGGAGTTTTAATGTTTGCTGTTTTACTGTGTTTGACATTTTAATTTGTTGGAAGCCATCCAGCATGGCTGGGGCAACAACAGGTGGTTGGTGGTGGTGATTGCAAAATAAATACTCTTGCTACATTTGACCAAAAAACAACAACCAGTTATATATTTATCACCCAGACTGCCACAATATTCAGCCATTTTAATAATCTAAATCTTTCACTGCTACAGTGAAGTTGGTAAAGATTCCAATGGACTGTAACTCAGTGCTTTGGATGCAAAAGGTTCCAGGTTCAATCCCCGTTAAGGTTGGCATCTCCTGGCAAGGCTGGGAGAAACCATTTCAGAGGAATGAGGGAGAAGGGATGATTCTAGGTTCAATCTCATCACCAGGTAGGGCTGGGAATGTCCACTACCCAAAGCCCTGGAGAGCCACTGCCCAATAGTGTGGAACATATTGAACAAGATAGACCAGTGATCGAACTGCACAAGGTAGAAGCCTATCATTTAAGTGCATTTAACCCTGTGTTAGATTGTGCTTGTAAACTACTATTATTTAATAATCAAGTTAGTATAACTGCATGCTCTTTAATATATCTGTACCTATGGAACATCTTTTGTTCTATGGTTTTCCATGCAAAAGGTAAATAATCTACTCTAGTTCTCTTTTTCCTCTTTAGGCTGCCCCGCATGCATTGATTTTCAAGTTCTTTAACATAATAATGAAACTGTGGAATGAAAATCCAAATGCACACCTTATGTCCAAAGCAAAAGAAAGCCGGAGGATGCAATTGGAGATGAACTTTCTCAGTTACTTAGGAACTGGTGCCTGTGAATTCAGTGGGACTTATTTCTGAGTGAGCTTGCCCTGGTTTGGGCTGCAACTGGTTAAAATAAAGCACCGGTGAAGGGGGGGAAAGGCTAATAAATGTAAGGAAATTTGGTGGTGGTGGTGGTGGTGGTGGGTTTGGTAAGGCTGAATTTCCAAATCTTGATGAGTATTCCAGCATACAATGCACTGAAAATTAAATGAGGTAACAGCACCCCCTTCTGAGAACCAATACTGAATTCCTGTATTACCCTCAACTAGGACTCATTTCATGATTGTCACAGCTTTCTAAATTCAGCTCCTCACCCCTGCCTTTCTCCTGTATACTATTTTGCTTAAAAATGTAGAACATATCTACAATCTTTGTTTGTTTACAGAGACACACATACATTGCAGTCAACATTTATAGAATATTTTATGTATGTTTGTTAATTATGAATATAATATACAGGATGCAATCCTAAGCATACTTACTAGAAAGCTCTACGGAACACAGTGGGGTTTATTTCTGAGCAAATATGTTTAGGGTCGGGATGTCAGAGGAAAGACAGTCGTTCTTCCACTTTGCATGATTAATTGCTTTCTTTCTGTCAGCATGCCTTGAGATAATAGTTCCAAGTAGCACACCTATTATTTTTTAATCTTCTGTGCCTTTTTTCCATAAAAAAGCTCAAGGCAGTTCACAGTAATTTCTACTACTGAGCAATATCATTATTAAAATATCACAAAAAATATATTGCTTTAGTTAGGTTTAGTTTTCTCTGAGTGCTGCGTAGATCAAAAGCACCAGATGTATCAGAGCTCTGTTTCCTATGAGTGATGTAACTGTAGGCTTAATTGTTGGGTTTTTTGTGATATTTGTTTTTCTTACATATATGTACAGGTTGAGCACATTTGGAGATACAGCTTAACTCCAACAGATGTTCCATCTCCCAAGCAGATTTCTAGAAGAACCACCAGCACCATCACATCTTCACAGGAAATCCTTACTCCATCCGATTCTTACTTGGGCTCGTTCTCCTTCTCCCAACCTCAATTCCAAAAAACCTGAAGCTAAGTCTCTCCTCCCTTTTGGCTAGGCAGAGGACAAAGGATGAGTCATTTCCACCTCTCCACTTTCTGACCCATTCACAGGGATAGCAGCTAAGCTGATAATCATCAGTTAAGACAGAGACACGCCCAGGCAAAGAACTTGCCAAGCTGCTTCCTATATTTTTGCCAGTTCTGGACCTTGATGGAAGCAGTGGATTAGAAGAGATCCCTCGTGGTTGCAGCAGCACTGGTGCTCACAAGGACTAAGATGGGGTGGGGCAGGCTGGGGAGAACCACGTTAGCAGTGGCAGGCACAAGCATACGTATGAACTTGCACCCACTGCCAACCCAGTGCTTCCCCTCCCTCACTGCCACCCAGGCCAGTCCTGAACAGCAGCGCTACGGCTACAGTCAGGTCATGACAGTGGGTGGCAAACCTTTCCATGCACTGTGACTGTCCATAACCTACAAAGGTCCTATTGTGTCTTTTCTACGAGGTGCCCAGGAAGAATGGAGGCAGCACAAGCCTCTCTCATGCTCTTCCCCACTGAGAGGGCAGGACTAAATCTTTCGGCTGATCATTAGGAGAAATTGCTTGGCAGTAAAAGCAGTTTAACAATTGGGCCAATTACCTAGAGGAGTGCTGGGCTCAGCCTCACTGGAGGTCTTCAAGCAGAGGCTGTAGAGCCATCTGCTATGGATGCTCTAGCTTCAGATTTCCAGCATTATGTAAGGGGGTTAGACTAGACAGCCTACATCTATAGGGCTGAAATATACTCGGAGTCGAGAGTGGATTTCATGCTCTTTATTCAGTTCATAGTGGTGAGGAGGAATGGAAGTTCCCCCACAATGTCTGCTTTATATACATTATTTACACAATGAGCCCCACGTGATTGGCTAATTCCGGGATTCACTTCCACCTGGAGCTGGATTGGGTGGCTCCTATGGACCAATCAGACTGCTGCATTCTGGACCCTATTATTCTAGGACCAATCAGACTGCTGCATTCTGAATCCTATTGTTCTAGGACCAATCAAACTGCTGCATTCTGAATCCTATTGTTCTTGGACCAATCAGACTGCTGCCTTTTGGATCCTATTCAACTCAGTACATAACAAGGGCAAAGAATGACGTGAATGCTGGAGTGAAGTTTGGGGAGGAGAAGAAGCAGCAAGAGAGGTAAACAGCTAGACTGGCCAATCCACCTGGAGAAAACAGGCAGGTTTGTTCTTGCGCCTCGACGCTCAGAAATCAGGTAGCAAAACTTCATGGCAGAGGGATAAACATTATTACCAGCTGCTATCTGCGGAACAAGCTGTCCTCAAAGGAGGGAGCAAGGGCTGTCTAAAATGTTGGGATTCCCAATGTGCAAGAGTAAGGAAGGTGAAGGAGAGCCAGGTGAGTGATGTGGGGGCAGATAGGTCCTTCAGATACCAGTACATCTGCAATGGTTCTGCCAATATGAATGGCAACTATGGTCCTTGAACAATCACCAAACACTACCCAGACTCACGGGGACACTCTCTGGTCACTCTCATGGTGTCATGAGCCGCTTAAGCAGCTTAGCTGGGTATGGCACCTCTCCCTAATCACAGCATGAGCAAATGCAGTATTCCACTGAGGTGGATAAACTATCAGTTCAAGAAATGATGGGTAGCTTGACCATGCATTGTGGCGCCACATGGTGATACGTCAATGGGACTCGCAAAGGTGCTTTGTAGGTTTGGTGTCCACTTTCTCTTTCTACTCCTTAATGTCAAACTGTACCAGGATTTAGTTCATTGGCAAGTTACGTAATGCCATGTCTTTTGCGTTGTTAGACATTCAAAATGCCTTCAGTAAAAATTAAAATATCCCCCCCAAAAAAGATCCATAGCTGAATCTTTGCACAAGTTAAAAGTTCTATTAAAATTCCGTTTGTCATCCAGCTGCTAAAAAAGCCATGCCATATAAACCAAGCAACCATAAGTAATAAGGATTCAGAGGTTGTTATCTCCAGATTGTTGTCACACTATCCACTGACCCAAGGCATTCAAGGTTGTTTCAGTTACACTCTGGGTCATCCAGAGGTCACCCTTTTCCTCTACGGAATTGTGAATTCCATCCAGCCTCTGAGTCCCCCCCCCTTACTGCCTCCTTGATGGGAAGGGGGAGAGAAGTGACCCGAGGGGGTGACTACCTCTGTATTACCCCCCCCCAAAAAAATCCGAATGTGGCCATAGACTTATGAAGGCCGACTGATTGAGAACCATAATTAAAAATGCTTGGAGAGGACAGAAATGGACAAATGAACTGAAGTGATCCGAAGAAGGGAAGGTAGACAATCTTTATTGAGATATGGGACTATTTTGTTGATTATTGAAATGTAAAATATAGAAATGCAAGCCTTGGAAAAAAGTTAACAATAAACAAAAAATTACAGTAAAGGTTGACACCTTGTAGAGTGGAATTTTAACGGGCATTATTTTAACAACCCATTTTCTCATTGAGAGTGTCATAAAGATTACTGGCTTCCCATCAGCACCCACTTTGCAATGCCTTTTATTAGGGATTTGCGTCAACTCCCAGGTGACCCAGTGCATAGTGTTAATAAACAAATTCCAAGTCTGGCAGAGGAAAAGAAAAATGGGTATGTCTTCACCATGTATACCTAAGTAATCTTTCTTGACCTAGAAAAATAAAGCCCAGAGTCCCAAATACTACATTTTTTAACGCTTAAGACAGCAATACTCCTAAGGCAATTCACCTTAAACTTTGCTGTCACGAACAAGACAGGAGCGTATTCAGCCAACTTCCCTTTTATTGATGAGTGAAGTTGGTTGGCACTGCCGTTGTGATAAGGATTTTATTTTATTTTTAAAACCCAAACATGCAAGCAATCAGTTAATCTAACAAATATGTTAAATGCTATGGGACAAAAAGGCTGCCTACTCACTGCTTTCATGAGCAGTGGACATAAATCTCTGGGAAAATTGCGCCGATGAAATCTGTGCGGAACACGTGAAGGGTCTTGGCACGTTCAAGCTCTGGAACCCTGAAGATAAGAGTTTTTTAAAAAGGACAACCTGCCTATCAATACTTCCACAGAGCACACCCTTTTGAGCTTTAGAAATATATTACATTATCCCTACACAGCACACACAACACTTTTTACTATCATCCCCTAAAGCCACATGTATCTTCTTCAGTCCTTACTTAAGCAACTTTATTTCTTTTTTTCGAGGAAAATCCTTTCAGAAAAAGAATGATAGCAAAACAAAAAACAAAAAAAAACCCAACCCAGGCTGCTTTTGCTGAATTATTAGAGCAGGTTTGTTAACTAAAGACACTATTTGCTAAAATATTGATTGACTGTCTCATGCTACATTTCCTGCTATAAATACAGGGCACAATTCATCACCCCGTGAACACAGCAATCAAAGGAACTTAGCATAGGAGGCATAAGAGACCTGCCCTCCCCCAACTTATTCTTCTCAAACTTGCCACAGCATCCACAAGCTTCTGGCGTAGTTCTCCCCTTTTGGGGTACCTGATCTGAAAGCTACCATGCTCATCCCGGAGCATGAATAACTTATGTGCAAGGACTGGGAAAGGATACTTTTACTGCATATGGGCCTCACTTTGAAAGTAATCGTCAGCACACTGGGGTGTGTATCAGCTTAAGGGCCATTGGGGGTGGAGGGAGGACAGAGGACTTCATGGAGCACAATGGGGCTTCCCTAACATGTATGTAGCTGGGCCCATGGGTGACGCATTGCACCCAACGTTTTAAACGTTTCAAGAATTATCACTTGTTTTGTGTTTACATGACATCACAATGTGCTTCAGAGCTGGTTGCATGACGGTTTGCAAAGTTGCAGTGAAAAAAAGATGTGTAAGAGACACCCACAAGCCTGTGGGCCGTTCACAAGTAACAGGGCAGCAAGCCTGTGTTTTCCTTGGAGTGTATATTCTCCACCCCCATCATTCTGCCCAGACGGTGAGGTCCAGTGCCGAGGGCCTTCTGGTGATTCCCTCACTGCAGGAAGGAAAGCTACAGGGAACCAAGCAGAGGGCATTCTCTGTAGTGGCACCCACCCTGTGGAACACCCTCCCATCAGATGTCAAAGAGATAAACAACTACCTGACATTTAGAAGACATCTGAAGGCAGCCCTGTTCAGGGAAGTTTTTAATGTGTGACATTTTAATGTATTGTTAATCTTTGTTGGAAGCCGCCCAGAGTGGCTGGGGAAACCCAGCCAGATGGGCGGGGTACAAATAATAAATTATTGTTGTTGTTGTTGTTGTTGTTAACATCCACAGCCAACCTGAGATTCCTGCAGAGCATATCAGAAACATGCATTTATTGTGCTCATATCCTTTTTATACACACACAAAATATTTTATGAGCATGTGCTGAAAATGTAACATGTGACCTGACCTGGCCCAAAAGTACTCATCTGGAAAGGGTCCAAGGTCTCATTCTGCTATTCACGCTTCTCAAAGACTTGTGTCTGAGTACTCTCACATTTCAGAGGTGTGATCATTTTGTGCAGGGCTTGAATGGCAGGGAACAGCCACCTACCATTTGTAACAGCTACTTTTCAAAAATGCATGGGGGGTATGATTTGGGTCCCCCGCAATATATATATATATCTCGGGTTAAGTACTTAATTCGTTCCGGAGGTCCGTTCTTAACGTTCAACTGTTCTTAACCTGAAGCACCACTTTAGCTAATGGGGCCTCCTGCTGCTGCTGCGCTGCCAGAGCACGATTCCTGTTCTCATCCTGAAGCAAAGTTCTTAACCTGAGGTACTGTTTCTGGGTTAGCGGAGTCTGTAACCTGAAGCGTATGTAACCTGAAGCGTATGTAACCCGAGGTACCACTGTGCATATATATATATATATATATATATATATATATATATATATATGCTTTCGTAGATTTTCACGGGTACAGGAATGCAGGTTTTGGTGTCCTCGGGTGTCTTCCCGTGTAAAAGTTGGGGTGTCTAGGCGACGTTTCGACGAGGTCTCACTCGTCATCTTCAGGCTGGTGCTTTCGGCTTCTTGTTACTGGAACAGAGCAGGATCTCAGTGTTTGAGTTCCTATAAATACTGTTGAGGGGGTGTGGTGTATAGCCTCCAATGTTCTGGGCAGAGAGGAAGTTCCCAGGCTAGTGTGCCTTTTCTTCTTTTGTTCCTTAATTACTTGAGGGATATCTTGAGTGATTTCTTGAGTGATATCCTGAGTACCACTTAGGTGGGTCATTAGGTGTGGATTAGTTGCTAAAGTCTTTGTGTCTTGACCTCTTGAACTTTGTGAAGAGTTTTTCTGAGAAGATGGCTGTACTGCACTTAGTTGTGCTCTGGCTTGGCTTCGTGTATAGGGGCGAGCTGTGGTTTTGTGGCCTGTGTCAGCCAGATCTGTGTAGGGATTGCAGGGGGGTGCAGCATCCGGAGGTGCCACCATGGTTTGGCTACTGGATGGTGTCTGTAATTTATCTGTGGAGAGGGTCTGGGTTTGGGTCTGGTGTGGTTGATTGGTGATGGCGTTCTGTGTGCCTCTGGATCTGGTGTCAGTTTTTGTGGGGAGGGCTAATTTCCAGATGTCTGGCAAGCGGGATGTGTCGTCACGCTTGTTCATGTTGTGAGGGTGCCATCGAGATAGAGAAACACCCTCACAACATGAACAAGCGTGACGACACATCCCGCTTGCCAGACATCTGGAAATTAGCCCTCCCCACAAAAACTGACACCAGATCCAGAGGCACACAGAACGCCATCACCAATCAACCACACCAGACCCAAACCCAGACCCTCTCCACAGATAAATTACAGACACCATCCAGTAGCCAAACCATGGTGGCACCTCCGGATGCTGCACCCCCCTGCAATCCCTACACAGATCTGGCTGACACAGGCCACAAAACCACAGCTCGCCCCTATACACGAAGCCAAGCCAGAGCACAACTAAGTGCAGTACAGCCATCTTCTCAGAAAAACTCTTCACAAAGTTCAAGAGGTCAAGACACAAAGACTTTAGCAACTAATCCACACCTAATGACCCACCTAAGTGGTACTCAGGATATCACTCAAGAAATCACTCAAGATATCCCTCAAGTAATTAAGGAACAAAAGAAGAAAAGGCACACTAGCCTGGGAACTTCCTCTCTGCCCAGAACATTGGAGGCTATACACCACACCCCCTCAACAGTATTTATAGGAACTCAAACACTGAGATCCTGCTCTGTTCCAGTAACAAGAAGCCGAAAGCACCAGCCTGAAGATGACGAGTGAGACCTCGTCGAAACGTCGCCTAGACACCCCAACTTTTACACGGGAAGACACCCGAGGACACCAAAACCTGCATATATATATATATATATATATATACACACACACATATATGCCTGGATCTCTCCACCATGTCTTTGGCTATGTTCCTAGCTGGGAAGGGCAGTCTGATCTTCCACTCTGCTTTGCATTGTTTGTTCAGGCTGTCTATGCAAGTCCACCCACTGTCCAGTTCTTGAATTACCGAGGAAGCACAGCAGGTTTGGTCAGGCTCTGTTACCTTCTGCGATGGGTGCCTTAACTGCCTTCTTAAAGAAGGCTACTGGTGTGTGTGTGTGTGTGTGTGTGTACATAATTATTTGGCTAAAAGTGGAGGGACTCAGGGGGTGAGGCTTATAACTTTCATTAAAGGCCCCCTACATTTGTCCCCATAATTCAAGCACTGTTTTCCTCGCTATTTTCTTGCATGGTTTTTTTTCAAAATGCAGGCAGAAAAAAAGGAACCACTGGGAGCAGCAAATGGTAAACAGGAGATCTGACCGAACTTGAAGCAACCTGCGCAACAGGAGGGGGAACTCTTTCTGTGCTTCCCCAGGCCCACTTACGCATCAGTGCAAGGGCACGTCATAATCTGTCCCCAAAAACTCTTATGGAGCGCTTATCTCTCTCCTAATTACCCAACGTACCAATCCAGTAAACATCCCTCACAGCATGGGTCACTCTTTATGCAAAATTACAGGGTTCAGAATATTTACTAATTGAGCAAGCTGATTGGCTGCATATCTGTAAGTGTCTTCTAATATATTTAATTGCAATGTTTTTGAGTCTGTGTAGTCTGAGACCCTCTTAGAGTCAGCACTTAGTCCCTTTCACAATTATAAATGTCAGCCACAATAGCAGAGGCTTTCCCCATCTCCAGAGTGAAAGACATTAAAGATGATTTTTGCCTAGCATAAGGAACAGAGAGCAATTTGGGCTTTTTCTGTTTTGTTTTGTTACTTCCATTATTTAAAATTATGGGATTAGGAACAGAACTTATGTATATCAGTCACTAGGCAAAGACCAAAAGGTCTGTTGAGAACTAACTTTATTTGTTTAGTTCAGTACATTTATATTCTGCAATACCTCCAAGGAGCTCATGGTGGCTACATGGTTCTCCCCCTGCTGCTTTTCACCCAAACAACAGCCCTGAGAGGTAGGTTAGGCTGAGAGACAGTGACTGGCCCAAAGGTAACCAGTGAGCTTTGGGGCTGAGTGCAGATTTGATCTGAAATCTCAGTAATCCTAGTCCAAGACTCTACCTACTACCCCATGCAGTTTCTCAGGAACTAGCCTCTTCCAAGATTCTCAAGTAAAGGACAATGGAAGCCTTTATGAGCAGATCTTTGAGATTTGATCAGGTTGGTAGCCTGAACATGTTTTAAGATAGGTAGCAGGAGCTAGCATGTTATTCCATGGTGGGAATACTTGCAAAACAGCGGGTGTACGCATTCACTTTGGCATTATGGTGCTACGTTTTTATTTAAAATGAGCATTCGCAAATATTTATTCTTCTCTAATGAAAGGAAAGCTGCATTTGGTAGGTGGAAGGGTTTCTGAAGGAGAGAGGAATGATGGCTTCAAGGAAGTAGCAGAGGACATGTATAAAATAGCAAAACTGTTAAAAAGAAGAAGGTGAAAGAGGGGAAAGAGAGAGAGAAGCAAGCAAACTCTGACAAATTTATCAACTGCTTTTTAACACTGGCATATTGTACACCAGCGAGTTTTGGTGCTGACTTTTCCACTGCAATGGCTCACATGACCTGGATGGCCAAGAGCACCTGGAACTACTCCAACCATGAAATGCATGGAATGAGGTGGCATTGCTGTGTATGCCCAGGTTCATCCAGGAAATGCACATCTGGATCCAAAATTGGTGTGCAGTTAAAGGGAAACTTCATCACTGCACACATCAAGTCTCTAGAACCTGAGAGAAGGGATGAACCCTTTAAGGTTCACACCATTTGGGAGAATTTTCCCAGTACTGTATTTTATCTCAGCAAAGCTTGGCTAGGATGATGATGGAGAACTGCTGCATGTTGTTTTCCTCCTGAAGAAGGGTTGAGTGAAAGGGTAAGAGGGAGGAGCTTTCTTGGGGGTGGGGGAGACACCATATGAAGGGACATAAAAAAAGCCTATGCCTGGTATCTCTGCAAAGCGTGAGCAGCGGTTCCCTCATGACTCTGAATGCCAGGCTCACAGCTAGTGAACGTAGGCTATTATTTACCTACTGGTAAGTTACCATTGTGTGTATTCAGTAATCTGGTCATCCATGTCACCGTCCTTGGTAGCAAGGAGGCATTTATTTCGTGCAAGCATTCCCTAAAAGTTATTTATTTTTTAAGCCTCTTGATCAAATAATATTATCTAAGTGATGCACAACAACAACAAAATACACAAAACAAAGTTCAGATATAGATATAAATATAGATACAGTAGTACCTCTAGTTGCGAATGGGATCCGTTCCAGAGGCCCATTCACAACATGAAAAGAACACAACCCGCGTCTACGCATGCATGGATTGCGATTTGCCGCTTCTGCGCATGCGCGTGACGTCATTTTGCACATCTGCGCATGCGCAAGCGGCGAAACCCGGAAGTAAACCTTTCCGGTACTTCCGGGTTGCCATGGGATGTATCCTGAAATAATGTAACATGAAGCGGATGTAACATGAGGTATGACTGTATAGATATAGATATAGATATAGATATAGATATAGACTATTTTGCACATCAAAGCACATGCTTGGTCACGCTGCAGGGAAAGCTTGAGTAAATAGGAATGCTATCAGAAAGCCTCTAATGCTTAGCATTGTATTTGCTATTCAGCATGCACAGATAATTTTTATGCACATGCATGTACATCCAAGCCACATACAGAAGAGTCACATAGTAATTAAATAAATGGAAAGCCAAGTGCCTGGGAAGATCCTGGATGCCGTTCATCTCTTAATCACCACACACACATTCCTGTTTGTTTGTTATTAGCACCTCTCTCCTTTAAAAAAACAAACAAACATGCAAACGACACACTGTGTTTTTTAAAGAAACAAATAAAATACATTTTGAAATCAGTATAAACTTATAGGAAATAGATTTTTTTTCCCTCCGCCCCCCACACCTCCCCATTCCCAAATTAACTTGTCAGGAACATCCTCTGTAGCTGCATTAGTTTCTTCCTCTCTGCGCTGCAGCCTTTTTTCCTTTCTTTTTTTTCTTTTTCTTTTGGTAAGATGCCAAAGTCTGTCAATTAACAGTAAGCCTATCCCTTATGAACAGAAGCAGGGACTGTGATCATGTTCGACTAAGATCAAGGATTAGTAAATCAGCATGGCTCCAGATTGCAGACACTATTTAAATCCCACAGGCCTTACAAGCCAACACAGTATATTATGTTCTGGCTGGATGTGGAGAACAGAATCTCTTGGTTACAGGGGAGCTCACTTTTTACCTTTCCAGGGCAGTCAATTACACAACAACTTAAAACGAGCACTGATTTTATCAGAACCCATGGCCTGATCAAATTCCAGCTAGCAACCATCAACATGCTACCACTAATCATATCTTATCAAGGTCTTTCTATCAAATTAAACATATTTCATTACACTCCCCAATAAATTATAGAAGAGTGTATGTTTTTTGTTTTTCTTTGTTTTTAAAAGATACCCAAATATTGCACTAGGATCAGCACTGAGGTTTCGATTCCATGCTTGATAAAAATGTAACAGTAGCCTTCCACGCTGGGATGTGGTTTAGCCTTTACCCCTGTAGTAAAACTGAGATACGGTCTGAAGCCAGCAGGTGCCACCTTTCAAACCATTATCACATTTTCCTACTGGCCATGAGATATTTTAAGAAACACACATATACACTCTTGTGCCCTCATGTAGAAGCAAGTTTTCCTCACTCAGGATATGTCCAATTAGCGGCTTAAGATGAAGAAAAGGTCCCCCCTCCCCACATGAGTTTCAAGCTTATCTTTGCATGTGCAATGGCTGCCTCAAATGCTCACACCATTCAGAAGTATCAAGTGAATGTGGAAGAAGTGTGCATGCACATGAAAGCTCATACCAATAACTAACTTAAAAGGTAAAGGTAAAGGGACCCCTGACCATTAGGTCCAGTCGTGACCGACTCTGGGGTTGCACGCTCATCTTGCTCTATAGGCGGAGGGAGCTGGCATTTGTCCGCAGACAGCTTCCAGGTCATGTGGCCAGCATGACTAAGCCACTTCTGGCAAACCAGAGCAGCACACGGAAACGCCATTTACCTTCCCGCCGGAGCGGTACCTGTTTATCTACTTGCACTTTGACGTGCTTTCAAACTGCTAGGTTGGCAGGAGCAGGGACTGAGCAATGGGAGCTCACCCCGTCGTGGGAATTCAAACCGCCGACCTTCTGATCGGGAAGTCCTAGGCTCTGTGGTTTAACCCACAGCGCCACCCGCGTCCCAATAACTAACTTAGTTGGTCTCTAAGGTGCTACTGGAAGGAATTTTTAATTTTTTAATTTTTTTTATTTGTTTTGTTTTGTTTCGACCAAACAACAGTATCTGTCAAGAAACTGCAGGATTGGCGTGGATTGTTGCTAGTGCCAAATGAATAAAAAAATTCAGCAGTGAGAGCACACTTGATCATGTGAACATATTCTCACTCACAGGTCTGAGGTCAGGCTCCCAGTACTGACACAAACTTTTTATGCCAGTGAGGTCTTAGCAAAGGAAGGTAGACATCTCAGTCTACAGATGCTGGGGGGGGGGTGACAACTAGAGATAGGGCAGAAATTTGATTCACTTTGCATTTAAAAGCAAACCTATCCAATTCACAATTTAGAAACGATACCAGAACCAAAACACAAGCACCCATCAAAATTTGCACTTTCATTCAAAGCAAAAAAAAAAAAAAAGTCTAAGGGTACAGCTGATTCATAAGGGAGGGAGCATATGCTGTCTTTCTGTGTTCCTTAGGAAACTGCAGCTCTCTTTTATCCCTGATCAAGTGACAATGGAGGGAGCCAAGATATTTGTTGCCAGGTAGAATACAAAGTCAAGAGGTCCAGGGGGATTTAAGTCTACTGTCTGAATGCCAGACCAAAAACAAACGATATTATCAGGAAATGAACACAGAAAGCAAAGCTCTTTCCCCAGATAGAAACAGCCATTGTAAACATTTCTTTGAAACAACCTGAGAATAAAGTCAAACGACAATGGGTGAGGTTGACCTGTATCACCATACATTCCCTGTCAAATTTAATCAAGGACCACGCATCTTTGCTAGGGCGTGTTCTGCCATTAGGAAAAGGAAATGCTTTAAAAGAACAGCTTCCTTTGAAAATAAATGGCATGATCCAGCCCAAGGTAAGCACAAATAGGCACCATTGATTTCAGCTGCAGAGATCAACGCATTATCTGAACTATTGCTATTAAAATAAATAGGATTTTAAAAGTTATTAACTTTGGTTAGATGGTGGCCAAGCTTCATCACAGTGACAGTACCCGTCAATCTGTAGTGAGGAAGAATTGAAGACTATCACCATAATTTATCGTTTCTGTACGACAACAGTTCTGCTTCCTATGGGACCTCTATAACGAAAACTGGAGCTATGCTTCAAAATGTTTTTGTTTTTTGTTTTTTATTTTTTTCCGTGGTCTCCACATTTTGAAATTTGCTGCCCTGGACTCCTTTAAGAGGAAAGATAGGATACAGATTTAATAATAAATAAGTAAATGCACAATATGTGTACCTGTGCACCAACAACACAACTTGAAAATCAAACATTTGGGTAGAAGTTGTCTTTTGGACAATTTCAGTTTCGATTTAAAAAAACAACAAGTTTCTAGCCCTCATTAACTTGGACATAGCTTCTAGTTACGATGCGTCTCCAAAGCCATATCTGAAGAAATGTCTTGGAAAGAACATTTCACAACATCCCTTAAGAGCTGTATCTTCACATCCTAATCTCTGAGAATGGTCAGGTTTGCAAAGGATTATGGAATCAATGAAATAATTATAATATAGAATGAGTTACTCTAAAATTTTCATTTCTGTAATCAGATAACTATGATCTGAATGTAAAAAAACCAAACCAAATGTTCTAGGACATAGTTTTAACTGGTATGAATAAACACCTGTTTAATCTGTTTTGCTGTTTGCAATACTCGTGGGACAACCATGGTGTGTTTTTGTGTGTGTGTGTGTGTGTAACTGTGCGCTTTAGCATACAGAATAATGTAATTACTCATTCTTGAATAGAAGGATAATTACTGTCACTGAAACCCACATAACATACAGATCTTTTTGTTCTCTTTAAAAATGATAAATACTGCATTTTCCATCTTGGAGCAGGGTGCATCATTTTCCTTCTGAATTTCCTCCTTCTCCTACTGCTCTTGAATTACATACAATTTGGGATGAATTACGAGAGGTATCACCAAGTCAATAACAAGAGAAGAGACAAGATTATTTGGGGATTTGCAGAAATAAAAAGTCAGCTTAAGTCTCTGGGGTTAATATGGTGAATGACCATTATTTAAAACTATTATGACAGACTTTTTTATTTTATTTTATTTTATTTTATTTGTCTCTAGCAGTGGCTTGTGCAGGATGCATCTCTGAGCTGCAACTAATTCTGGTCCTACAATCTGAGGAGTTAAAAGATCCGAGAAAGATATAGTTGACACAGAATAGAACAGAAGGAAGAGATATTGGCCTGCTTCTGGGCTGTCTGCTGTTTAAACCTTTTCTAATAGCCTTAACAGTCTAGAAGTAGGTTTTCTGAAGGACTGCATGGGTCCATATAAACCTACTGAAGCTCTAAGACTGGCATTTATTCATAAAATAATTTCTAGTCTGCCATTCATCATATGGACACAGGGTACAATAAAACTGTAAACATCAGTACAGTCATACCTCGTGTTGCGTTCCGCTCTTCTTACGGACTTTCAGCTTACAAACACGGCAAACCCAGAAGTGTTTACTTCCGGGTTCCCCGCCCACGCAGCAGCAATCTGCATGCTTTGCGCACGCGCAGAAGCGCTCGATCATGCCGCGCATATGTGTGGAAGAGGTGCTCTAGTTGTGGACTTTTCCGAAACGGATTAAGTCCGCAACTAGAGGTATGACTGTACAGTAAAGAGCAGATAAAGAGCAAAGCATCATTTTAAAAAAACCACTCAGGCCACAACCTGGGCATCTCATCAGTGGCAGCAACAAAATTTCAAATAAGCTGCATCCCGTTCGCATCCTGAGGTACCACTTTATCACACACTTAAAACGTTTTATTTGCAGCTGTATAGCTGAGTCCTTGGTAGGTTTCTCTACCACTGAAGACAGCTGCCTCATGGAGGTTCTGCCAAACTAAAGCAGCCTAAACTGCCATCAGGGATACATGGCGGCTATGAGAGTGTGATTACTGTGATCATATTGTGGTTATTTTATTGTAAGACATTACTGCACCCCCCCCCAACATAAAACAATATGTGCTTCTGACATAAAGTGTGATAGTCCCACCTCTCAGCCTTGTGGTGTTGCTGTAGGGATCTGAGCAGCATGGAGGGAAGACAGGATAACCTTTCCCTACACAGGTCAAAGTTCCACAGTTTTATGGCTCCTTTGCTTTCGCCTTTGAAAATCTATGTTTTGAGGGGAAATAATCCCGTCAGTCCTCCGATTTACACCAATTTTTGTCAAAACAAAAAAAATTCCTTCCAGTAGCACCTTAAAGACCAACTAAGTTAGTTCTTGGTATGAGCTTTCGTGTGCATGCACACTTCTTCAGATGCCATATCTGAAGAAGTGTGCATGCACACGAAAGCTCATACCAAGAACTAACTTAGTTGGTCTTTAAGGTGCTACTGGAAGGTGCTACTGGTCTTTAAGGTGCTACTTAGTTGGTCTTTAAGGTGCTACTGGAAGGATTTTTTTGTTTTGTTTTGACTATGGCAGACCAACACGGCTACCTATCTGTAACTGAACCAATTTTTGTGACAGCAGCAATATGCTACGCTTTAATAGTTGGTTCCCGGCTAAAAGGTATCCTGAAATTCATTTCCGCCTCTTAATTATCCTTTCAATATAGCTTCTGAGTTTTAAAAATCATGATTCAATTTCCTTTCCTTAACCAGATAGTTTATGTTGTGTGTTTTGTTGTGTGTGGGTTTTTTTAAAAAATCCTGATTATATTAATTTTCGCATCCCAGTTGAAGTACTGCTAGCATCACTTGACCTATCTCTCTCTTAATTCTATGATGATTTAAAGTCACTTCAGCTGTTCACTGAATTTGTTTCATATTTTTATCCACTCAACAGGCCAACCACTTAAATCAATGACTTGAATCCTAGTACTTAAACACATCTAGGTTGTGGATCTGGCAACACCATAGCTGTATCACAAAAAATGAAATTCTAGTAGCAAATGTGAACAAATAGATACTCCTGTCATTTATTTAGTTTTTTCCTTTAGAAGCTGTGTTTGGATGTAATGCTAAACTATGGTTTAGTATTTTGAGAATGAACTTCAGCAAACCTCGGGCTCACATGGTCCTTCCCCTCTCCCAATTCCAGCACTGCCACAAGGAGGAGACTAAAAGTTTGTTTCCATTTTATATTAACTGTAGTTTAGCCTGTTGACTGAACCCTAAATTGTGAATAATCTTAACTATAGTCAGCTGGAACTCACCTTATTAACCATGGTTCAAAATTAGCTGTCCTGGTTCCCACTTGACGAAGAAACTGAACTCTGGTTACGGTTTCTACCCAAAAATTTAATGCTCAGATTGGTGTGGTACATAGGCAAAACACAAGTCAAAGGCACCACGGGTGCTATATATTGCTATGTAAGCAAATATGTTGATCCATCAACAATACACACCTTACAAACCAGTTATAAGGAAAAGGGGCACGCACAACTTAGTGCAGCAAGCAATTCTTATCTCTAGACTTGGCAAGCACCTAGCACTTCTGCAAGAAGGCTCAACCACCCATAGCTGTTTGCACCTATATTGGTGTCTCCGCAACTTTGGCAATGGAGGAGGTGTTATTGTCTCCTCAGAGGTAGATGGGCCAGGTGGCGTAACATACACATGGAGAGGCAGGATGGACAATAGTTTCTGACAAGTGCAGAGACAGAGATGTGGATGATCCAGAACCAGCCTCTGATAGCTCCAGAAAAAGAAGCAGAGCCCAAGTCTTGCACTGTGGCAATTGGTAGGAAAGGGGATCAAGCAAGGGAAGTCCTCTCTCCTCCGCACTAGGACCTTTCCAAGGATTCTCTTTCTTGGGCTCTCACAACCTGGGTAGAGACCCTCCTAGCTGACTGTATCCCTCTCTGGGGTCATCTGTCCACCACTCCTCTGTCTGGCCGAGCCACCCAGCCCACCTCCAGGGCCCATGATATTGTCTTGTTTCATCTAAACGCAGTTAAGATTAACCACAGTCTGTCCTAGTTCAGATGACCCAGCAAACTGCAGTTAACCTTAAATGAAAGCAAAAGCTTAATGGCTACACCAGAATAGACGGGACAAGGTAGAGTATAGGAGCCCAAGTTTTGCTGGACTCGCTCTCATATTGCTAAACTATGATTTAGCAGGACATTCAAATCAGCCCTTAGTCTTCATATAACAAAGAATATACAAAATAGCGAATGAAACGAAAACAGGTAAGTCATAGCAAATGACACACACATCAAACGCCAGCTCAAATAAAATATAGCACACTTGTTGAGGCTAGGTTTTGACAAATCATTATGAAGTACCTGTACCAGTATTCTTGAACCAGCCACTCTAGTTGTAGGGTCTACATGGCTTATTCCCTGTGCCAGCAGCTTGTGAACAGAAGAATGCTGACATGGTCTCTGATGCAATGCCAAACCACCGCTACAGATGGTGCTACATCAGCTAGCTGCCTCACAGGGATCAGATGATATGTGGAACCAATAGAGTCCCACCAATGGAGTCAAAGTCTGTCTCTTGAATTATGATGGAAACGCAATATAGAGCTGGGGTAGACTAATGCACCGATATAATGCCCTCCTACTGAACCACTCCCTCAGGAAGAGGTCTACTACATGCTGCAGGAGCTTCCAAATAATCAGGGAGCAACCACATGTGAAGAACATTACAGTATCCCAGCCTTGTAGCTTAAACAACTACAGCATCATGCTATGAGCATACCAATGCTAGACAGGGCTAGACTATTATCAGAGACAACAAGCTAATGATAAACAAATAAGAGACCCATGCCACGTGAAAAATCTTAGGTGTTCCTAAGCAACAAAGTAAAACAAAAACTTGTAGTACAGTTTTTGGCAGCAATAGTCCACTAAGGTTTGCTAATTAGTCTAAGAAGGGTGTATAACATTATCATTTCCCTTTTTATGTATAGTAGTATTTTGTTAATTATACAGGGCCGTCTATTTATATCAACAAGCGAACTGGAGGAAAATTAGTCCGCATCAATGCATTTGATTAAGAGGAAAGCACTGCACAATGCATTGTCAACATATATTTCAAATTATTTTAATTTTAATCTCTCCTCCTCAAATTCTGTACTATCATCTCCAAAGATTGCTCTTGTGTGAATTGACTTGGAAAGACAAATGAAACATTTTAATTAACATTTAACTTCCTATTGGAGAAAAGGCAGTATTTCCATTGTAAAGCCTGCGGCAGCAACAACAAAGCCTTTTTCCCACCCCCAAAAGCATTTCAAAATATCTGAAACTGACTGGCTAAACTAGCATAAATCCATCAGCTCTGGCTGGTTGCCCAGCTGCGCCCTTTCTGGATAGCAATAGGCTAACATCTATGCTCTGGTAACATCTAGGTTTGATTACTGCAGCAGATTATACTTGGGGCTGCCTCTGAAGATGCTTTGGAAACTTCAGCTGGTGAGAATTCAGCAGCCAGGTTGCTCATCAGGGCAAGACAGGTTGAGCATATAACGCCAACCCAGGTCCATTCGCACTGGATGCCAATTAGTTGGTCATGGCTATTAACTTCAATAGGTCTACTCTGAATAGGTCTAGCATTGGCTACAATCCAATCTCTATTTACAATTTGTTTCACCCCCCCCAAAAAAAAGAATTGGAACATGATGATGATAATAATTAATAAAAAGGGGGAAATAATATATACTGCAGAAATGCCGAATTGCCTATGTCCTTACACAAAGCTCATCGTTTCACTTCATCTAGTTCTGGTGAAAATGCAGGCAAACCATACATTATAAAAAGGTTTATTTTACCAGAGGTTGTATAATGCTGTTTTCTCTGTTTACAAAACTAATGAAAATGTATAATTCTGTTTGGAATACTGTGTGGATATTTTTATTCTGTAGTACGTAAGTCTACTCAGAACCCAGTCCTGCTGTGCGCAGGTAAGTGGGTATAGCAGGGGTGGAGAATCTGTGGCTCTCTAGATGTCATTGGGTTATAACTCCTAGTACTCCTGACCATTGGCCATGGCAGCTGAGGCTGATAGGAGATGAAGTCCAACAAGATCTGGAAGGTCCCAAGTTCCCCATCCCTGGGGTATTGGGCTGCAACCTAAGATAGAAAATAGCATACAAGCAAACTGGCAAAGTCTAAGAATTCAGTAGAACTTCTTTAGTACAAATAGTCAGTAAATCAGTATCAATCTATTCCTCACCTTCTTGCTTGCTTACACACACACACACTTTTATTCTTCAGTCATTTGTCAGGAAATGGTGGTATTCCCTGGGAAATTGTTTACCATTTACAGACTCGATAAATATCTGTTCCCTTCCAATGATCAAAAGAAACCTAAAGACTGCAATGTGGTAAACATTTAAGATATAAAAAGCAAGCATTTTGTGAGCATGGGACATTTTTTGGCATTATTTTAATGTGCATTTTCTACATGCACTTCAGAAGACAGCGTATTATATACAATATTTTTTCTGTTTACATATTTTTGATGATTGCTGGTCTGTAACATTTTAACACTTCTTCAGAATAAATGCCTTTCATAAGAAGTTCATCTTACTAGAACAAATGGAGGAGCATTGTCTGCAAGTTTTCATTTTGAAATTATTGCACTGCTTTGCTTTTCATCATGCCGCAAAATGTGAAGGCCAAAATATTTATGGTTCTGATTGTCAATCTCGCCTTCGCAAGAGAAGTGTGTGTGAAGACAAAATAGACAACTCATTTTGTTGACTCAATAGTAGCACATTATCACAGCGAGATTATAATTCAGGTGTACAATACCTGCTTTTTCCAGAGTACAACAATGAAACTGCCATCTTCTGTGTGTCACAGCAGGTAACTAATATCAACAAAGTACCAAAAAACGATGTGCAAATAACATAGTATGGGTCTAACCTCAAGCCACAAAAGCAAAGAAATTAAAAAGTAATGCTTAAGTTTGTATCCTTAACCCACTCTGCTGGGCTTATTCACTGTACCATAAATGACACTGAATTCTTATCACAACTGTGTATACAGAGATACATTTTAATATGACAAGCATAACTGGCACCCTTATCCCAATCCATTTGCTTGGAAAGTCTGCTGGTTTCAGTGAGCTTCCCATATGTGTAAAGAATTACCATGTACATTTTTTGAGGTGTACAAAACCCACATATTCGTTAGACAATCTTCCATCCATCCAGAGATTATCCTGTGAGACATTTTACTGGGTGCCCCAACAGCTGAAATTGTGATGGGTGGCAACTGAAGAAAGAGAGGCACAGCATTTTCCTTGCCATTCAAATATCCTATGAGACCTCACTGCTATCATTTAGGCATCAGCAAAAACATGCCCATTTTCCTAGGCTTTTAAGATCTGCTAACGTAAGCTTTTTAAATGGGTTGTTGGTGTTTCGATTTTATGTGCTGTTGTGGTGGTATGTGTATGCGTCACACTTCCAACTTTTGACATTTTGCCGCTATACCTACAAACGTTTTGTCAGCTTCCATAATTTATTATCCTTGAATTTACAGTCTAGAAGTGATGCGTTCATGAATGGTACCCACACTTCCTGGTTTTCAGCCAGTCTATTTGTGAGCAATGCAGTGTGGTGAAAGTAATGGATCTACATTAATGATGTGCAGGCTTCAATCCCTGTTCAACTATAATAAACATTAGTGCTTAAGTTATTGTGAGATTGTAATCCCATTGTAAGCTCCTTGAAGAAGTTGAAGGACACAGAAAGCTATTCCAAGTGTTCCTTCTACTATATGTGTTAGCTCACACTTTATATGATGGAAGAACTAAGTCTGAAATGGGAAACCTGGACCCGACAGATGTTTGGACTCCAACTTCCATCCGTCCCAATCAGCAATTATCAGGGATGACAGTCCTTGTTGTCCAACAGCATCTGGCAGGCCAGATCCAGCAGAGCTCTTCTAAAATTTCTAAAGCTTGTTGTTAGTGCTGACAGTACAATGAGGCAGTTAGGTAATTTTACAATGCAATCCTAACCATATCTACTCAAAAGTAAATCCTGTTGTATTTACCATACATTGCCATATGACCGGAATTTCCTGGACATAGCTTGTTGGAAAGTGTCTCTGGGCGGCAGCCTGTGTTTGCAGTGTTATTTTTGGCGGTTTTGCCAAAAAATCTCAACATTTTTGTTCAGATTTTCGAAATATGGCAACCCTGAGTTAGGATTGTGGGCTTAGATTATGAACTTTGTGGTCTTACCAGGGTGTGTGTGTCTTTTAAAATTGTAATAACTCCACTTACTTTAAATGGTATCTCTTTCATGCACACACAATTTAAAATGAGTGGTAGGGGAGCCCTGCTGCATTGGAGAACCCTCCTGAAGAGTGGGAACCTCAACTCAGTGGTGTAGCTGTGGTTGCTGGCGCCTGGCATTTGCGTGCATGCATTTGGTGGGGGGTGCACCTGGCAGGGAGGCTCACCACCACCACAGCGATCCCACCCCCGCTGGAACAGAGTGGGGCCACACTGAGATGCCTGCTCACCCTCACAGTGGGGAGCCTGGTTGGCCAATGCGGCCCTTGTCTGGCGAAGAGGTGCACCATGTTGTGCCGTGCTGGGGGTGCCTGGTTCGTACCCACTCAAAAATCTGGTGAACCAGGTTCGCATCTCCGCTCTTCCACATGCAGCTGCTGGGTGACCTTGGGCTAGTCACACTTCTCTGAAGTCTCTCAGCCCCACTCACCTCACAGTTTGTTGTGGGGGAGGAAGGGAAAGGAGAATGTTAGCCGCTTTGAGACTCCTTCGGGTAGTGATAAAGCGGGATATCAAATCCAAACTCTGGATTTCTTGTTCTTCTTCTCCTGTGCTAAAGTCCTGCCCTGAGTATGCCACTGGGCTTATATAACACAACAAATAGCTGCAGCATAGCATGCAGAGTGACGTCTGTTTTTGATGGAGCGGTATCGTGAAACGACATTTATTTTCCTCACATTTTCAGTTCGCTCCATAATACACTGTCACACCCAAAGTGGCTCTGATTCTCGCCAGGTGCCTCTCCTTAGCATTCATGCCCAGCCCACAATCATGGGAGAAGCTGAGCACAAGGGTAACCAAAAAGGAAAAAGGGAAAAAAGCTGAAAATGAAAAATGCAGAAATGAATAGATATCACACCTCATATGAATCCCTTTATTTTCCTGAACACAGAGCAGCCACTCTTATAAAACCACTAGAGATAGCTTCAAAATTTACTACTCAAATCCAAATTAGATTAGCTGCATTATCTTGCATCACAAGCTCCCTGAGCAATACAATGAAAGCTACAAAAGCTGAATTTGCTACTTAGCGTGAAAAGAAATTGAGATTATATTTAAAATAAAATGTGGCCATTTATTTCCTCAAGTATTATAGCTGTATCCTCTGTTAAGGGAGATCACCCGTCTTTTGTGCTCACTGTTTTATTTTGAACCCCTTTAGCGCCTGCTTAAGGAAAGAGATTAGTTCACTGCTAATTGTGTTGTTGGTTTTGTGATCCTATGAAAACCTCCTAAAAGTCTTCATGCAAAACCAATGAGGTAGAACATGTTCTACAAGCTTAGTTCCAACAAGACCAATGTAGCAGGGAAAGATTTTTAAATCATCGCCTCTCTTTGGTAACAAAAGTATATACAAGTGTTTCCAAGAGGATTAAAAGCTGACTTGTGAATTGTATTAAATATTTTTTCACTAGACAATGTTTTTTTAAAAAACAAAACAAAAATACACCCCCTCCCGAAAAGCCCTCTTCATTGATCTTATAACCAAATAATTTGATTTCAGCAGACACTAGTTATTTCATTTATACTTATTATGCTTGTTTAAAAGAGTTGTGCAATTACTATTAAAAAAAAATGCTAGCGGGGCTACAATAAGCAGTACCTATTAGCAACCTGTCCAATTACAACAACAGGGGGGAAAACCCACTACACACTAGAAACCATAGCACCTGGTAATTAAAATTGCTAATCACCAGCAATTATCTGGCAGAGCTTTATAGCCAAGTGAAACAGTTTGACCCTTTGCCCAATGAAAGAAGAATGTTTGCTGTCTATTGATAAGCGCTTAGGCAAAGCTGTGTTTTGCTCCCATCCATTAAGCGGCTACTAATAGGAAGTCAACAAAAGAAGCTGACATCTGTGGTTGGGTACTTCTACCAGACCAGGTCTGAGAGCCCAGGTGTTTGGAGTACTCCTGCCAAAGATCTACAGGGAAAGGGGAACAAAGTTTACTGGGGGGGGGATGAAAGTAGTCACCCTTCAAAGACAACACTGGCAGCAGTTAATTGCAAATCAGGTCTCAGCTTGGTATTCCAAACCTACTCAAGTATAACTGTGATGACGTTTTGCGAGAACTGTTGTTTCCCCCAGAAGGTACATTAAAAACGTAAATAAATAAGGCGCAGGTTTGAGAGACCAACAAGCCAAGGAGGTAGATGAATATTCCATGAGACCATCAACCACATTTTCCATTCAGATATTCCTATTTTTCTGCCGTTACTATACAAAAGAGGAACATAATCTCTCAAATATTGGGTTGGTATTATCACATCAAAAACCTGTAACAGGAGAGAGAGAGAGAGAGAGAGAGAGAGAGAGAGAGAGAGAGAGAGAGAGAGAGAGAGAAGACTCTCCTCATGGGATGCTATTAAATATGTGGCCCGTATTCTGAAGGAACAAGCTTGTCAGAGCTCCAAAAAGCCGTTGACAGAAATTTGTCAAACAGTAGCAAACAAGTCAGTTAAAGCTTCTAAAGACTGTGCTGTCTTATACAAGAAATTGATTATTCACCTCCCCCTTAAAAAAAAAAACTGCAGAAAAAGAAACCAGGAGCGAATAAAGCTGCAAGGTTAGGACAGGGTCATTACTAGATCAGATATCATCCCTGTACACACATATGTGGTGAACACGTATCTTATGCCAGGGTTTGGAGAACAAACCCAAGGCCAGTTGTGGCCCTCCAACTCTCCCCACCAGGCTCTCAGGACAACTTAGCAAAGTTCACATTGTATACCCGGGATCTGAGGGGTGTTACTATGTCAGAAAAATAAAGGAAGCACAATGGAGCAGTGTCTGTGAGTTCTGCAGTTCTTGCAACTGAAATAACAAGATATATTTTCTCCTTTTGGTTGACCATTGTGAGAAGAGGTTGGTGGATCAGATGGGCCATTGGCCTGATCTAGCAGACTCTTCTTATTTACTTATGTTTTATCCCTGGCTCCCTTCCTTGGCTGCTTTCCCCTGCGTCATTGTACAAATTGTTCGGCTCCTGGTCCTTGAAATCTGTAAAGCGCCATGCAGAGTAATGTTGCTCTATAAATAACAACCAATAACAGCATTTGGTGTGAAGCATTGCTGCTATGTTGCTGCATGGAATGAAAGGCCTGTCTACAAAGTTATAGAAGGGTTTTGTACAATGGTTTAACCATCACAACTCCTCCCAAGGGATATTGGAAATTGTAGCCTGCTGAGTATTCTTTTTAGAGAGAACTTCAGCCGTCACATCTCGCTGGGGTCTGCGTAGAAGGCATAAATAGAAAGCCAGAGAGGCAGTCCTGGCTCAATACATTTTGCTGCCTGAGGCAAGGGACAACTGGTGCCCTCATCAACAAGCCATGCACGGAAGCTGACCACAATGTCTGTTAAATCCTACTTTCGCACTGGTGAAGGGTCATCTGAGCACAGGAGGCAAGTTTAAGGGGTGCAGGGTAGGCTGCATGAAACAGAGGGGAAAGCATGGTGGCTGTTGCTGTGGGAATGTTGATGATGGCAGGAGAGGATATATTGATTATTAAAATCCTTCCTAACTTGTGCTAGCAAGTTTCTTTATACAACAGAGTGCATTCCCCTTCTTACGCAGCAGAAAACTGGTTGCAGACTCATGTGAGCCTCTTAAGACAATAAACAATTCAATCTGACTTGCCCAGATTGAGATACCGTATTTTTCGCTCTATAAGACGCACTTTTTCCCCTCCAAAAATTAAGGGGAAATGTGTGTGCATCTTATGGAGCGAATGTAGGCTACATGGCTTCAGCGAAAGCAACACGAAGCCTCCAAAGTGCAGCGGGAGTGCTCCTGCCGTGCTCTGGAGGCTTTGCGTTGCTTTCGCTGAAGCTTGGAGAACAAGAGGGGTCGGTGCACACCGACCCCTCCCACTCTCCAGGCTTCAGGGATAGCCGCCTGAAGCCAGAAGAGCAAGAGGGATCGGTGCGCACCGATCCCTCTTGCTCTCCTGGCTTCGCTTCGCTGGAGAGGCACTGTGCAGCTTTCCCTCTCTGTGCAGCGCCCCTTCAGCGAAGTGGGAGGAGAAATGGAAGGGGCTCCGTTTCTCCTGCCGCTTCGCTGAAGGGGCGCTGTGCAGAGAGGGAGAGTTTTTTTTTCTTGTTCTCCCCCTCTAAAACTAGGTGCGTCCTATGGCCGGGTGCGTCCTATAGAGCGAAAAATACGGTCTGTTCTATTATTCCTGGTAAGACCCCTTTGATCCCTTCCTAAAAAAATCAAGACACCACAGCCGCTGCTGCCCATACCATGCTACCCAACATCTACAGCCTGAAGCACCTGCCTCAGGTAGGTCTTTGCTTGTTGCTGCATCGATATGTCCTCACAGATAGCAAGCACTTGTTGATTATGGATGCTTTCAGCTGTTCATAGTTCTTTTACAGTTACAAATTAGGGGCTGTTACTCTGAGCATGGCAGTTCTCAGGAAGACAGGGCTTCCTGATTTGAAGCACATCTCAATACTTTTATGTACAACCATCCCTACCTGATTATGATGGTGAGAAGATGTGCAACTTGTTAAAAAAAATGATCAGCAGGTAGTCCCTTTCATGGATTACAGGATCCAAAGGACGTTGCGTTATCAAAATGTACCATTAATTGGATTCATTAGGAGCTTCTCAGAATTTTTCCCTCAGCCATCTTTAAGTTCCACTCACACCTCAAGAGAACATCTATCCCTGTGTCAAAAATGTATGCCTTCCTGTGTAGAGGAAAACAACCGTAAAGCTTGATAAAGATGAAAGGAAGTGCTCTTGACTGGTGGATGCCCCGAGATGTAGATGAGGAATACCACAATGCTGACTACTTCAGTGAAATGTGGACAGGCACTCATGAGAGCCAGAAGTGATTCCTCTTCTATCATCATCTGAATGTTTTTTCCCCCATAGCCTTATAACATATTTTATTTTATGTAGATTAAAGTTATTCTGATGCGCTCTTCTTATTCACATCATCTGTTCAGAAAAGATTGAAAGGAGGCAGGGGGGCAATTCCCATCCCACTGAAACCTGTGGCAAATCTCCCATTGATTTTCATGTATCTGCTCCACAAAGCAAAGATGACAGAAGGAAAAAATGGAAACTAGGTGCTGTTCATCATCTGTGTGGCTGCTTATTTTACCATTTCTTACAGTCGTCATTGTCTTACGCTGAGGAGAACAGGCTGATAAAATGAAAAACTCAGCCACAGCTTAGCTTACCCAGAGTGTGATTATGCAGCAGAAAGACACTTTAAATTCTCATTCAGCCATACAATTTGGGAGCCAGGAAGTGCAAATATGCATTTTATGATCAAGCCAAATGTATGGCTAGCTCTTTCTTTTCTTTTTTTTAAAACAACAACAACAACAACAACACTTACATCACCCTGTGCTCCACTGCCCTTCCTATTCCGAAATCTACTATGTTTTGGGGTGTAGGGTGGAATATAAAGTTAACAAATAATTTTAAATAAATTAACAAATGAGCTTGCTCATGGACAATTTCACATTCTGAAAAATGTGAGCTTCCTTATGGCACGGTGGAGTACTTACCGTATTTTCCGCTCTATAAGACGCACCAGACCACAAGACGCACCTAGTTTTTGGAGGAGGAAAACAAGAAAATAAATATTCTGAACCTCAGAAGCCAGAACAGCAAGAGGAATCGTACAGTGAAAGCAGCAATCCCTCTTGCTGTTCTGGCTTCTGGGATAGCTGCGCAGCCTGCATTCGCTCCATAAGACGCACACATTTCCCCTTACTTTTTAGGAGGGAAAAAGTGAGTCTTATAGAGCAAAAAATACGGTAGCTAATATTTTACGACAACCCACAATTTAAATTAGTCACTGGAGGGTTAGTCTTCTGAACAAGGTCCAACAAGGATTTCCAGTAACTAGGATGCTTCTTCCCAACACTAGCACCTGCACCTCCCAAACAGAGGAGCTGCCAGTTTTTCCTCTCAGGCTGGTTGGGAAACAAGCAATGCTTTCTTTGTTTCCCACTTCATAGGCCTAATAGTCCAGCACAATACACACAGAACACATCAGTAAAGACCATAGGGATAGGTTGAGAAAGGGAGCAAGTCTTTCTTTCATATAGGCCAGATTTGTTGGTTACATCAAACCCTCTCCCCGTGTTACTTACACTTTTCATTATATTCATGTATCAAGCCATAGCAACCTGACGTAGTACACGTAAGCTATTAGCCACAATAGCTAAATGGAACATCCATGTTTAGATAGAATACATTTGAATATTGGGGAAAACCCTACAAGAGGGCTGTTGCCTTCAAGTCCTGCTTCTGAGCTTCTTTGGGGTATTTAGCTGGGCACAGATGGAAAGAGAATACCGGTCTGATCTAGCGAGTCCCTCCTTATGCCCATATCATGCTATCTTGTTTCTGTGGGAAGTATAAACAGCTGGTTGCAGTTCCTAACTTGTGGTGCCCTTTTTATGGCATGAAGTGGACTGTACAATGCAAGCAGAAACAAAGAATGCAAGACTTTCTGAGAGTGGAGAATGAAAATCTGTCCAAATAAGTGGAAAACTACAGGTCCCTTAGAATGAGCTGTTGTCGAGAAAAAGAATGTTAATAAAAAAAGCTATTGGGGGTGAGCCCAGAATGTAAGGAACCATCAAATACAAGTAGCCAGTAAATGTACACATAATAGAGGTGAAGATCGCAGAGGACAGGTGAGTCCATCCTCTCCGAAGCACATAGAGCTGAACAAATAAAGTTACAGGCAATTTTCTAGAATGCCAGCGATAAAGCAACAAATAGGTAAACAGTCTATGTTGGCCAGGCAGGAGGGAAGGGGGGAAAGAGCCCAATGTCACCTGCAAAGAATGGAGGAAGAAGCTGATGTACCGTACAACTATGCAGTTAAACTAAGCTACTTCAAAGGCTACATGTTGTGTTGTCAATGATGTTTCTGTCTAGTTCAAGGATAAAATACAGTGTCATGAAATCAAATTATCTAATAAACTAAAATTACAGATGGATTTCTCTGTCTTGTTTGAAAGATATGCAAGGACTGAAATTATAGTTTGCATGCTGGATAAATTGCTAACAATCACTTTGCATTTATTCAATATTTGAATGTGCCTAGATAATTCATTCTTAATCCTAAAATGATGCGCACATGGGGGTGTTGTTGTTGTTGTGTAATATATCAATGCCATCACTGTGTATATCACAGCACCACAAATCCAAACATTACTCACTGAAATCTGATTGGCCTGTTGAGGAACAGCATTTGTTTTTGTTGTATATCACCTCGGTCCTAAAGACTTCAGCATATGATTACTAACACTCTTAAGGAAGAAGAAGAAGAAGAAGAAGAAGAAGAAGAAGAAGAAGAAGAAGAAGAAGAAGAAGAAGAGAAACATGGCTTGGATAGGGATGTGCCCTTGGTACAACGAGCAACTATTTCCCAGAGGGCACTTTGACTGTCTCTATTTTCCATGGCAATTCACTCACATACCAGTAAAATCAGATAGTGATTGTGAGTTATTGTGCAACAAACACACTTCCCCAAATAGTAGTCTTGTTGCTATATGAAAAGCAATGGGAAAATGCACCAGAAAGTGGGGTAATACTTGCAATGTCATCTAACCTCCCCACAAACAAGTAATAAATAGTGAATGATCATTAAATAGCCAACGTCATCTAATCAGCCTGCAAAAAAATTAGGACGAAGGCTTAAGAAACAGGTCATCTGGAAGAACCCAGAGTGAAGTCACTGCTGCTTAGACTCATGTGTAAACTAATCCTAGGATTAATACTAGGCATCTTTGATACATTTCGGAGTTTGAGATTGTTAAAGTTGGTTCTGGGACTAGCAGGCAGCAGGGGCTGAAGAAGTAGCAGGAGGCTGAACCTTCCTCTGCATAGACATCCACACACTCAGTGTTGCCATATATTGAAGAGCAAAAAAGAGGTCACCATTTGCCAACTTCTGCTTTTAACTATGGATCGCAATGACGACTCTCATTTTAAATACCCATGAAAAAGAGGACATGTCTTGGAAAAAGAGGACATATGGCAACCCACCCACCCACCCAGAGGTTTCTATGCAGGAAACACACACTTCAACCCTTGATCTCGGGTGTGTAGGATTGGGAGAGTTTGGGAAAGATGATTTGAAGTAGAAAAATGGCAGGCAGGGAAATAAAGAAACCCTCTTCAGCTGCTCTGTAATCTATGTGGAAGCAGTTTTTCCAGTTGCAAAGAGCCTATTCTTGTTACACTACATATTATCTGCATAAAGCATTTAATTTTACCCTCCTATCTACCACTGAAGGCTAGTTAACATTGTTATGAGAAAACAAACTCTCCGTTAAGGTACTTTTCTGCTTCTGGTATGTTTTGACCTTGTCCTTGAGATGGTTGCTTCTGTGACACCTCTCCACTGAAGGCCAAGATTTTTGCTCCCTCTCCACATAAAGCTGTTCTTGCTTTGTATAAATCTCTGGTTTCCACATCCTTCAAATACACCTTGAGGCAGACCTCTTTCCTTCACACACAAATGTTCTTTACACTATTCTCTTTTACTGCTTCCTTATAGTTATTTAAAACGTTAAAATGATATTTGAATCAGTTTTCAATTACCTTCGAAACCGGTCACTTTACTCTCCAGACTTTATTCCTAATTTGCAAAAATGCAGCCTGCTTCTTTTTGCAAATGGAGCACCATCATCTAATCCTACTTTATCAGCCAGGCAGGCACTCACCAGAATTTGGCAATTTCCCTGGCACCAGCTACATTATATCTGGTATTGATTTCCAGTTGGGAACAGATATTCTGAACATCATCATATGAATGAGGAATTCATAGGAATTCCATCACATTATATGCGCTTAAGTTCTATGGAAAACAATGGGACGTACATGCAGACAACTGTCTCATGAATTGTGGCTTCAGTCTATAAACAATTTCTCCTCAACCCTCCCTTCTTAGTTCGACCTATCTTGGTGTTATGTAATCCTGTAGCTCATGTACTTGTTTATATACTTAATTATTTATCAGCATGCCTTTCTTGTTCTCTTGCATAAAGAAATTAACCTCTCTAGTGATCCTGTGTCATAGATAAGTTGGACTGTTAGTGTAAAGTGAACCTTATTGTTCTAGACTACATTCCTTTGCATTAAATATTCATCATACTTGCAGCACATTTGCATACGGCTTTAAAACTCAGCAAATATTTTGAATAATTAGCTATTACTAGAATCACCACTTACATCCACAGAGAGTGCACATTATGTAAGTGCAAGTCTACATATATACTCATATACACTCACACCAACACACACCCAAACACCATACACACACTGTGCATTTAATATCTTTATATTGTTAGGGCATGTAAGATAATAAACAGATCTATTCAAACCACAGAGATGCCTCAATTGAAAGATCTGAAAAAGGGCTCAGTGACCTTGCTTAATTAGCCATGTAATGAAACAGAACTGAGAGAGCTATTCCCACAAACCACTGCACAGCTTCACATCACCCCCTGCTTGTCAAAAATGACATGAATAGGAAGTCAGCAGACATGATTCAGAAGCCAACCCCCTTATTCTTACGGGCTTTTTGAATATATGCTGATGTTAATTTCATGTCTGTGCCAGCGAGTAAGTGCTTTAGGCTGAGGCATGCTGCTGCTGACTACCGGATTGGTGCAACGTTAGGAGCCAGGAGTACAATCGAGCTCCCTTCAAATCAAAGAGATCTCCCCTTCCTTCAGTGGAAGGCATAATGCAAAGCTGCACACAAGCACAGCAGACCTAAGATGGATTCTGAAGAGCCGCCTGAGCTGTAGTGAAAGCAGAAGAAGCCCTTATTGACATATGACCTCATATGAAAAGGTGAAAGGACTGATGTGGTAGTCTTGATCCTTGGCAAAGTTTCATAAGATGCCATAAATAGTGGTGACTGCATCAGGTCCCTCTGTCGCTTCCCCTAGCGCTGCCCATCAGGCGCTCCTGGGTGGTATTGCTTCGGGGGTAATTAGGAAGGGAATGGTCACTTGAGCAGTAATACTGCGGAACCAAAGTGCTGATGTGGAGTATGAAGTCAGCTGCAAGTAGGAGCTGTACCCAGAAAGCATACTTTCCAATAAAAAAATATTTGCTGAAAATGTTTCAAAATAAAATGTGCCTCAGAAATTGAATAGTTATATCAGGGGTCAGCAAAAGTTTTCAGCAGGGTGCTGGCCCACTGTCCCTCAGACCTTGTGGGGGGCCAGACTATTTTTTGGGGGGGGGGAGAGAACGAATTCCTATGTCCCACAAATAACCCAGAGATGTATTTTAAATAAAAGCACACATTCTACTCATGTAAAAACACCAGGCAGGCCCCACAAATAACCCAGAGATGTATTTAAAATAAAAGGACACATTCTACTCATGTAAAAACACCTGATTTAGAAGGCGATTGGGCTGGATCCGGCCCCCAGGCCTTAGTTTGCCTACCTATGAGCTATATAATATATAGATTGAAGGAAAAATCACTTAGCAAAGACAGCAAGGCAACTTTACATCACAAAAAAGGAAGCGTGTATGATGAGGGTTTGGGGTTTTTTTAACTATCTGTATGTCTGAGGAAGCAGGATTGTTTTATTAACCAAACTGTTGTAAGAAGAAAACAGCCTAACAGTAGATGCTTTGACAGCGCAAATGCAAAATGAATGCCCATTACACGGCTCAGCAATATAATTCCCAAGAACAGATAACACTATTTAACTCATTGGGGTTTCCAGAGAGCAGAGCAACACATACTGATTTGCAGGATCAGAACCATGCATTAATGGTCTTTGTAATGGATATTGTGTCCCATGAAAACTCAAGAGAATGATTACTTCACAGCACCCTAATTTTCTGAAATACTTCTTTCCCTGGCTGCAAATCACAAAGGCAAAAAAAAAAAGGGAGACCAAACCCCAAAGTTTGGAAATGTCAGACAGTTAATCTATCTCATCTTTTCTCCAGTTCTCTCTCCCAGATTTCCCCCCCTTGCTAAGGATGGAGGACGACGCCCTCCTCTGGCTAAGTATCCACTTTTCATCAATCATCAAGCAAGGTATAGACCTCCCTTTGAACGCTGAGGCGGGGAGCTAGAGGCAATTACTTGTGATTGATAGCACTAAATATGAAACCACATGTACCTCATCCATGAAGCATGGAATCAGAGGCATATTGTTAGTGGGGGGAGATGAATGAAACTTGAGATAACCTTGGCAAATTAGGCATATGTTAGCATTAAGCTTTGTCAGTAAGCAGGCTATAAATTACAGACATGTTGTAATGCCATAAACTCTTCTAATGAATTGAACGACAGTGGTAATTTAATGTGGAATGTATCAGTTTAGCCCTTTTTGGAATTTCATTGGATTTCTGCATCGTGCAACAAGGCGGATTTTATTTGATTGGTGCAAGTTGGGAGTTCCCTCTATATGAAGGTGGACAGTATTATCATCATACGCACAAACGACTGACTTTGCATCACATGGATGCTTTTAACAAACAGTAGGCAACTTAACTCCAGAATTAATTCTCTGTTGAGTAAATTAAAAAGAATGGAATCGGAGAAGGAAGTTCTTCTTCTGCTTTCTGCCATTATTCACCCCCTTGTATGATCAAGCTAAATATATTTAAGTAATAAGACACAGCATGCAGTGCATTTCTGGACTATTACTGAACACCTCAGGTGACGTTATGAGGCAGAAGGCTAGAGGCTGGACGACTTTAATCACAAGAGAAGTGCAGTAATCCCTTCGAAATGCATGGCCTGTGGTGTCTTATTGCTATTATGAAATGGAATTTATAAATAAAAATAAGAGGGAAAAGTCAGGCCTCTGCATTTACTGTCTGTTATTGACAGAATTATGACTCCAGTGACAGCTAAGCCAGGTTTCAGAAGCCATTTTTCAATTTATTCTATATTTCAGTCAGACTTCCATTAGGAAGAGAACTGACAAATGTATGTTCTGGGGAGGGGAGGGGAGTTAAAGCCTAAATAGTTATATTAAATGTAATCTATCATTACGGAAAATGTATTGATATGGTAAAAATATTTTTTTAAAAAAATTATTCATACCTAAGTAATTCTAACAAAAACAGTAATTGCTCTAATTATTATTCTAAAGGTATAGTTATTGGTTCTAATGTTACACAACTAACCTTTTAAAAAAAATCCATTTAAATTTTTATTCCTTGTAATGCACATACATGTTTTTCATTCTGTCATTCAGATGCATTCCTAGGTGCTTAAAGAACTCAGGATATTGGTGCATGACACAATATGGTAGAGAGGGGTGACTCATAAGCACTGTGTTTTGCAATGCACCCAGCCACACCACAAAAGATAATCAAAAGTTTTTGGTGTTTTTTTTAAATTCCACAATATTCAAAAGGAGCAGGGGCAGAAAACTTGGCGCTCACTGCAAAAGATCTGTATCTTGCGCCATCTGAGGCATCTTTAACTAAGCCCCTGCTTATCATATACCTTGTTTGTCCTTTTATGGTTACAGATGTTATTGGCCATATATAAAATTTAACACTTCCAGGGCTTTCTCTACTCAATGCATAGCACAGTGTTTCCCAACCTTTTTTGGGCAAAGGCACACTTGTTTCATGAAAAAAATCTCGAGGCACACCACCATTACAGCCCCGTGACGTCAGCGCGCAGCGTCATGCCGGAAAGGACATGAATTGCTAGCAAATTACATAATCACCTCCTTGAGGGCTGGCTCATCTTCTCCGAAGGCAGAACCCCATTAATTAACAGCACAGACTCACAACATAGCCAAGACGAGGGGGGGAAACCTCAGTCATGCACAGTCATGCACATGTGGGGGCTAAATGAGGACGAAGACCGGGCAGAGAGCAGGGTTCAAATCACCCCACCTGGCCAGGACAATCCCTGGGTGCTCCCTTGGGCCACTCGCCTGACCCACCTCGCAGGGCTGTTGTTGCGAGGATAACACGGGGAGAACCACGCGCGCCCCCGGGAGCTCCTTGGAGGAGAAAGCGGGCGATGAATGCAATGCACAAAATATATGACAGGTGACCAGGTTTTGCAGGTGAGGGGCCCCCGCCAGCCTCCGCTTCCAACACCCGGCGCAACGACGCCGAAGTTTCCCCCCGGGCTCGGCTCGGGGAGCACCGGTGCTCCCCCCGCGGCTCCCCTTCGCCCTCCCGGCTCTCTCTGCCGCCCACTGGGCACCACCCTCACCTGCCAAGTCCGGAGCGCCGGTGGAAGTTGCATGCATGCATGCAGGGCACCGCGTTGCCATTGCATTGCACTGCACTCCATGCAACGCCTGCACGCATGCATTGCCTTGCACGCCCGCCAAGGGGTCTCCCCGCGGTCCAATGCGTCCCCTCCGGCGCGGATGCAGCATTGCAAAAATAAAAAACCCCCGACGCAGCCCTACCTGGGGGGCAGCCTCCGCCTCCGCCGCTCCGCCTCCGCGGGGATCCCCGGGCTCCATCCTGCCGCCCGATCTCCGGAGGGCGCAGGCAGGCTGTGCGGGGGCTGCGCGGAAGAGCCCCTGCCCGCCCGGCTGCCGCCGCTGCGCTCATTCCATGGCCGGGAGAAGAGCGCTTCAAATAAAACGCCCGGCCCGCCAGGCCACGCTGGGAAACATAGTTCGCGCACCCCGCGCGGGCGCGGAGCCCAAGGGCGAGGGGACTATTGATCCCGGCAGCCCCCGCGCCGGGGACAGAGGAGGAGAGGCCGGGTGCAGGGATGGAGGGACGGGTGGGCGAGCGAGTGAGTGAGTGGCAGCCGCCAAGCCTTGGCCGAGAGCCAGGAAGGGCCTCCCCGGAGGAGGAGGAGGAGGAGGAGGGAGGCGCAGAGCGGGAGGGAGGGAACCCCAGGGGTCATCTAGTGACGGCGCCCCAATCGAAAATTTGACTTTAAAAAAAAAAATCTTTCAATTTTTAAATTTTTCCCGCGGCACACCAGGCAACATCTCACGGCACACTAGTGTGCCGCGGAACAGTGGTTGGGAAACACTGGCATAGCATTGAAGTGGCCTTTATTAGGACCCCAATTGGTTTAAGTTAAGTAAGAATACTTCTAAAAGATCAAAACCATGCCCTGCCCAGTAAGAGGTCAAGAGCTAGGTGTGAGATGTACACCATTCAACACAACAACTAATCTCCTGTTGTGTGTACATGTTCCAAAAGTAGTCATGAATTCATAACAGCCCTATTTGGAAAAGGTAGCAGTCCAAAGTAAACATGTCATTAAATTAGCACAAACTCTTTGCATGAGGGATGAAGTACCTGAAGGAAGAACTTCAGAAACAGTCCTGTCTTCCTGGTCTGGACACTGCTCTCTGCTCTGCTCCCAGATGAGATCTGGAGTTGGGGTTTACTGGAGCCAAGACAAGCAGAACCACCCTCAACATTAATGTGACAGGGAAGCATCTTTACCAAGCCCTGCCCTGTGAGGATTTCAGCCGCCTGAGAGGACAGTTGTCGGGCAACTGAAGCAGATATGTCTTCCTGGCCGGGACATTATCTGATCGGTTCCCAATTATGGTCAGGATGGAGAAGGCACTTCCAGGGAAGGTTCAGTTGAGGGAGTCTGTTTCTTTTCATCATTCATTTAAAGCACATGGCTTCCCCCCAAAGAATCTTGGGAACTGAAGTTTGCCCTTCACATAGCTACAATTCCAAACATCCTCAACAAACTACGTGATTTGAATGTATGGTGTGGGCGTGGACTTAGGTCTGAAGCAAAGCCCACCTCTCTTGAGGCTGTAAACAAATTTATTGAAACACGTTTGTAAGCTGCCTTTTTCTATGCAAACTGTTATGAGAACTTCTTTGTTGAAAAGTGCTATACTGTATAAATATTCTAAACAAATACATAAGCAGCTTCTTGAATCCTGACCTGTTTAAATCATTCATATATTTGTTCTGAAGCCATCTTAGAATTGTTATAGCATTTGTGATGGCACACCAAGAAGCTGATGAAGACTGTGTGTCAGCCTGTTGCAAAAGCATGACAACAACCACTTCACTGTAGACCACTGGACATGGATAGAACATAACACATCTTGGACATTTCCTGTCAACTACTATTATATAATTATAATCCTCTGTATTTGGACAAGATTTATGTGGACATGGTTGAACTGGGGTATTCTTTCAGAGGCAAGTCTAGTTTATAGAAATATTATGTAAAGAATATATATTATATAAAGAAATCATTACTGTTTAGTAATTTTTTTAACCCATGTTGGTAGTGTATATTTTGGCATGTGGTTCTTTGTTTTTTAGTTTTTTAGATTTTGCAAGTTTTGTGTCCAGATTTTCACTTTTTTTCACAACATAAAACACAAAATACATAATAAAAACAAAAACAAGGACAACCCAATAATCCTCCCTCCCCCAACACTTTTAAAAAGGGCATTGGATGTCAATCAGCCTGGTTAAAGAGGAATGCTTTTGTGTGTCGCCTAAAGGTGTACAATTAAGGTACCAGCTGAACATCCCTGGGGCGAGCATTCCAGAAAATGGGAAGCTACTCCAGAAAAGGCTCATTCTCGTGTTGCCACCTTCTGGACCTCTCCGAGTTTTAACTCAAGAATGCATTTGGCTACCCATTCCTTAATTTCTAACAGCCATATAATTATGATAGTAGTAGTGCCGCTATTACAACTCACCTTCGATCAGGGCTTGGTCTAAGAGAATGTTGCTTCACCAATAGTTTGGGAGCCAACTGTGGGCTTTAGTAGTGCTTTAGACAGGTTGGAATTTGTATCTTTTCCCTCAAGTTCTCACTGACAGAGCTAGGGAGTTTCCTTCTGCCCCTGGGATGTGCGGTATGTGTTACTCACAAATAATGTAGTGTTTCAAAGCTCACGTGCCCTGATGCTTTAACGATAGGGTGGTTTAAGCAAAATATCAAAATAGAATATATGCTTAAAAGAAAACTATTTTTCAAGGATGTGTTTTCAGGTAGTCTGAACTATCACACTGAACTGAGCAACATCCTCCTGAGAGGGCAGCCCCACTCCTGCCTTCTCTGGGGATACTTAAATAGAGCACATGCTTCCACACCTTTTGGGGGGATGAGGAATCGTGAGTTGAATGCACACGTGGCTCAATCAAGCAAAGGTCAGCTGCAAGAATGGCCCATTAAAATAATAGAATGGGACTGCCACCCAGTGCCAAACACAGGCATCATCAGTTATCCCTTCTGAGCACAAGAAGCCCGGTTATGTGAAATAAAGCCACTAGATGCTAGCCATGGAAGGCACACACGTGTCTGCCATTCTGAGTTATTCGGTGTCAGGGTAAGGAACTAAAAGTCTTCACTGAGCAATAAAAGGATCTCCTCCTCCACAAACAACTTTGTTGATGCCAGGCGAGATAGAATATATCCCATGCTAGTTCAGATGTAAGACCCTTTTTTCCCAGTGGGTGGGTCTCACTTGCATGAATGTACAGTATGCTTAGGATTGTTGACTTTAGTAGTGACCTACTTTGGCACTATTGATTTCAACAAGACTAATGTGTGATGTGTCGCATACCACTCAGTGCATTTGGCAACCCTTGCCACCCCAGTTTCCACATGGATGTGAAGATTCTATTGGGCTGCTGTAGAAATCTATCACATCATGTCTTAGGAGACTAAATGTTTTCAGTGTGTCTTCTCTTCTGTGCACTGCATATTCCCTAACTGGAAATGGTTGGAGGTATTCTGTAATAACCACAGCTTTCTATAATGGAAGCTCATTATTCCTAACTTACACAACTAATTTGTGTAAATGACAAAGAAAAAAAAATAGAATGACATGTGCATTCTGAAAGCTTTGCATAAAAATATGACCTTTGAATAAAATTAGTTCTTATTTCCGAAAAGATTATTGTGACCTCTTCCTCTCCATTTTCTTAATGGCTTCTTCATGACAAAGGCAAAATTGAATGAGCATCACAGGCTTCTGTAAGATTTGGAATTCTATTTTCTTAGTGAAAATCAATAAGAAATCAAAACTAAAAGCCTAAGCTCCTCTCTCTCTCTCTCTCTCTCTCTCTCTCTCGCAATAACCCATCTTCAATTCAACTTTTAAATTTAACCTTGGGCGTATATGATGGCATTATAACTAAGTAGGTTAATAAATGTACCCTGCCTTACATATTCAAATGAGACAAAGCTGTTTTGATCAGAAATGGAAAGAAACAAGATATATTAAAATTGACCTAAAGAAGCTATAGCTAATCAATTCTAATACTGGAGTTGCCAAGAAAGAAAGAAAGAAAGAAAGAAAGAAAGAAAGAAAGAAAGAAAGAAAGAAAGAAAGAAAGAAAGAAAGAAAGATATAGCAATCAAATGAAATTAATATGAATACATGGCACATGATTACCTACATGATTTATAGCTAAAATATTATAAACAAAACCTACAGACACTTAAAATTGTTATCTCTAATTTTGATTCACCTTTACCAATCCTTGGCTTATAAAAATTCAGTGTGAACCACTAGACAGAATTCAGAAAGAAGGATCAAATCATGACTTGTGATGCTGATTTACAAGCAAATTATGGTTTTCGCAAACCAGTTTTCTGGGTTTGGACAAAACAGTACACTATGGTTTTGCTACAAGCCAGGTGTGAAACCTTCTGATCTTCTCATGTATGGAGGAAGGGGAAAGGAGAAGAGTGAGTGCCTGCTCATTCTCATAGCACACCTGTTTTGACATTTCATGTGGATGCAACCATAGTTTCCCTTCCATCTATCTCAAATCACACTGATTCATTCCTCTTCAGAAAACCCTGCAGTCCCAGGCATCCTGGCTTCACTATGACAGTGTACTCTGAGGGAGCAATGGGCATGCAATTCCCAATCACCCCCTCCCAACAGGTGGGCAGAGTTTGTGACCCTGCATGGGGCCTACCTGGCCAGGTGCCACCCACCTGTCTTTGGCCTGCCCTGTCTTTGGCCCACCCACCTGTCTTTGGCCTGCCCCAGAAGTCGAACGCCCTGTGAGTCAAATGTTTTGGCTCCCGAACGCCGCAAGCCCGGAAGTGATTGTTCCAGTTTGCGAATGTTCTTTGGAACCCGAACATCCGTCACAGCTTCCGATTGGCTGCAGGAAGCTCCAATTGGAAGCAGTGCCATTTTGGAACGGATTCCGTTCGACTTCCGAGGCAAAACTGCATGGGGATTGGGGAGTCAACACATTTTTCTACGCATACTTTTTCTCTGTAGAATTGCTTTATATCACCATCGTTGTTGTAATTATGCTTTATGTACCTCAGCTGTTGGCAAAGGTGTGATTCTATCACAAGCTTTTCAAGCAAATAAACCTTTGCCCCAAAGGAGAAACTTGTTTTTAAAAACACAACTTCTCAGCCAATAAAAAGTTGTGGACATTTTAAAGAAGAAAGAACATTGGCTTTGTTTTCTTTCTTTCTTTCTAAAAAAAAACCAACACAGCTACAGGGAAGATATATACATGGTGACTAGTAAGACAATGCTTAATTAATGAAATTAGGGACTACAGCCTCTTGAAACAGCATATAAGGAATTAAGAATAGCTTTGAACACATTAAATATTATCACATAGTTACAGGTAATTTTGAGTCAAGAGAGGTCTAGGAAATAAGGTTAATAAGAGGTAAATACAGAATATGCTGTAGTTTCTTCCAGTTTTCCCTTTCAAGGCATTCTTAATAGATATGGAGACAAAGCGCTGCTGGAAAATTGATTATAATGCCATAGAAAGGCAATCTATGTGTTTGTTCTGTACTGACATTTTAAAACATAGATTACTTAACTTTATATGTGCTTTATTTTTGTTCTTCGCTTCTGTATATAACACTCTGTGTAAGAAATTATGCTTGAAAAATAAATTGTATCTTCATATTTGCATTCTTCTTGACACACTATTAGCTGGTTTTGTATAAATCCTTTGCAGGTTAGTGTGTTTTTTTGTGTTGTTGGTTTTTTTTTTGTCTTAAGTGTACATGTGTTCTCTATTCCTGTAAAAACCTTAGCTTGAAATCTTTTAAGGTATCAGGTATGACTTATTAAGCCATTAAGATGATTGCATTACCCTGAAATTTGTCATCTGTGATGGGGGAGGGAAAGCGACATTAACTCTGCATGCACTGTGGTCCCAATTTGAAACTCACACAAACCACACCTGCTGCGGGATGAAAGACAATAGGAACATTCCTCACATTGTGGATGGCCCATTCACAGAATTCCTGTTAAGACCCCTTTCCCCTGCTGCAGTCCAACTGGCTTGGAACTGTACAAGCTAATTAATTCTTAAAAACCAACTATGTGAGGGCAAACTATGTGACAGACATGTCCAGTTTTGGTCCTCAGCTACCATGAGTAATAACTGCTGATAGATCTGCCCTCCATTCATTGGTATGATCCATATATAGAGAGATGATATAGATAGATATAGATATATAGATATATATTTATATTAGTACAACAGCTCTGTGGGAAATTGCCATCAAACATAACAATGCACAAGTGCTTGTTAGTGCATGAAGGGGTTAAGACCAGAGAAATCTGCTCCTAAACACAGCTAGGTCACGCCCCTTCTTCTCTCTGAAGGAGGAAGTGAAGCTGCTTCTTTTACTTTCTTTCACTCCCAGCCAAGTATCCAACCAGAGATGTCTGAAATTGCTCCAAAGTTCAAACCTCATGCTTGAAACTATAATCTGCATTTTGCACTCAATAATATTCTACTTGTATTCCCCTTGTATTCCCCTTGCTGCTGCATGGTATTACACATGAACCAGACCTTTGGATTTAGTAAGTAAAGCTTTTTTCTGGATTTAGTAAAAATTTTAAACTTACTTAATAGTACTTACATAATAGTATGTGGTCATTGCTAAAGGGTTAAAGAGATGGGACAAGAGCTTTAAGGTAGACTAAACAAGATATGTAAAAAGGTTTAACAACCTATATTCCACAGCATGCATGCTTGAGTACCACAAGTTAATTTCAAGTGGGTCACCATGACTTGGTTAGTTATACTCAATTCTCATTGTGATAAGCAGGTAAACTGTGACTACTGTCTGAAACAGCAATATATGTAGCATTTTGTTTGTTTTGTTGTTAAATTTGTTCTTCCTTTTGCCTTTGCAAATATGAGCAGTCTGGAAGAAGGAGGGGGAAGAGGAACAATTCAAAGCAGGACAACATATGGCACAGCAGGCAGCAAATATTGGGTCAAAGAGAGAGGTGATTTTTGAGAGGGAAAAGGATTCCAAGGGAGATTGGTTTAGGGCCAAAATCTCAGCCCTGCCTTGAACTTAGTTTGGACAAATTATACACGAGAGAGAGAGACAGAGATAGGAAGTTTACTACCTGATTGCTTATTTTTTTTAAAAAAAGGGGGGTGAATTGTGCTGCTGTACTAGAGACAAGTGCAATCTTTTAAAATAAAATATAGGAACAGAAAGTCCACATTACTTAAACAGGCAAAGCATTGAGCTACGTATGTATTTAAGCTGCAACCTGGAATATACCGGTACTTACTATGGAGTAGGCTCCACTGACCATGGTGGGAATTAATTCCTAGATGAGTCTGCTGTTAATGTTCATCAAAGTACTGTTAGCATAAAGTGGGATGTGAAGGTTAGGATTGCCACATATCATGCCTGTGCCTTTAAATGTTCATAACAAACACATTGGTTGTTTGTATCTTTGTTTGACTCTGATACATATAACAACTTGCAGTTACTTGTATATTTTGTGAGATGTGTTGTATGATATATATATTGTTTTGAAGTGGCTTATTCACTTCAAACGTTATACCGATTATATATTTACTAACAGTTATTAGCCAGCGTGTTGCGTTTGCATTTTTTTAAAATGTTCTGAAGCAGTGAGAAAGGATGCAGCTCCTGTGACTTTTGCCTTTAGTATCACCCCCCCCCCCACTGAGCTTTGCATTGTTCAGAGGCACTTTTAGGCATTTAGGGAGTGGGGAGGGGGGCCTAGAATGTCCAACCTCAAGAGGAAGAAAGGTTTTCCTCTCTTTTTTGTCCATTCCACTCTTACTTTTTGCATACGATTTTACATGAAGGGCTTGAGAAGTTGGATTTAGTGAAACTGGGTCACTTGCAGGTACTGAAAACAGAGCTTCAACTATTAAACAAATTGCAAACAAATCCTGAGCAAGATAATCACCGCTGGTGGATTCAAACAAGTGGCCCACGAAGCCTCTGTTTGAGCCAGGTAGGAGTTGAATAGCTTCAGCTCAGTAGGAAGGAATGTCAAGTGTTCAGACCCAGGCAAATACAGCCCTAAAGAACTTAGCTCCCAAACATTCCCATCAAACATCCCGTCTCTTGAGAGCCTAATTATATAGTGTGCAATGTACATGTGCAATGTACATATATTTAATCTATATGTCTCCCATCTCACTCTTTTCTCCTCTAAAGACCTATGATTTGTAGTCTGCATCCATTTCGGAATGAAGTTAATCTTAGGCTACACGGCTATGTATAAAACAAGTGACATCTTCAAATGGTGAGAAAAATGAGCCAAAAGACTCTGAGTCATTAAGTACACATTAACTACGTGTTGTCACATTAACTATAGGGTGTAGGACCAATTTTCTCTTCTTTGTCATGATCTAACACTCTCCCCTTTTTGTGTGTGTACATGCTGCACATACCACACCATTCATGCTCCCTGTTCTCCAGTTTTACCCCTTGCCCCTGATTCTTGATTATATGCCATATACACTTATTTCTATCTGACATGACATTGAGTGGTCATCGGGAGAAATGTTAATGTTTACAATTGAATTAAAAAGGCACCAAAATTATTTCCCTTGTCAAAGTAAATTCTGTAGTCTCAAAAATAACTTGTGATCTATCTTAGGTCGTTTAAAATATTTGCTTACTGCCTAGTAGTCAGTTGGATTTTTATCGTTTGCAACCAATGTCCATTATAGTATAAATCACCAAAAAAAGAAAATCTCCAATCCAAGAGTAAGTTGAAACATATCAAAGTTCAGAATTGCAAATGATCAAAACTTAAAAGTTAGTCAAACAAGTAATAACTTTCCCCAAATCATTTGAATGTTTTGGATTAAAAAAAAGTAGCCTATGAATTTCTTGCTGCCAGTTCACATCAGCCAGCAACCATCAAATTTTGAAATTATTTGGTTGACCTTCTGGAAATTTATGAAATGAAGAGAAGATTATGTCCTGAAGAGAGCTATATAAAGGACAAGGCAGGATATGGTACGCAATGCCTTTGATCTGACCTGATCCTCATATGCAAAGATAGTAATTTCTTGGCCGAGTTCGAAATGAGTAAATACAGGTCTAACCTGGGTAAGGCAGAGTTATACCTGAGTTTAAACAGTCCTTTTTTCCTACAATTTTATTTTATTAAACTGAGGATTTGGTAAAGTCTGGTTGAGAGAAAGGGCCATAATCCAATCCAAAATCACAGGTACTTTACTCTGGATTAATTAGTATTGGCCAATGAATTACTAAGCCTTTTCTATGTACCATCTAAGGATACATTTATACAAGTACACCACTTCAACAAATCACAGCATGACATGTAATTTGCCAGTGTGTGTGTGTGTGTTTATGTGTGTGCCACCCCAGTATACATACAGAGTTGTTTCTCTCTACCCTTCTTGCATATATAGTAAACTATAAGTTAAACTGTAGAGGCTATTCCTTGTACTGCATACAATAGAACATTATGGAGTCTTATACTCCGAATAAAATTGAATTATAGTATTTATCATGCTCTTTTCATATAAATATTACTGTAATCTGAAACAAATAATATTGATTATAAAGGGTTCTTTACCAAAGTTAAATAAAGATGCTAAGAACTGTTTTACAATGACAGAAAACTAAAATTAAACCTCTCTTTTTTCCTATTTGGAGTGAAAATTTTAAAAAGAGAACAAATATTTTTTTAAATAGACTACTGTCTACAAAAGAACAGTGGGAATTTATGGCCCGGAGCTAAAGGGAATAGGAAAGCAAAAGGAGGAAGCACACCTTTACTGTTATTTCTTCTGATATGGAGATTAATATGTGAATGGAGGTGCAAAAATTTTAAAAAGCTGCTTTAGAGAGAGGCAATTTGGACTGGAAAAGTGATGGTGGATTGATAATAATTTCTCTGCCTCCCATTTCCCTGTTCTGGCCAACTCCAAAACCTCTGCTCACAAGTTTAAAAATCTGTACCTGTGAGTTAAACACTCTGCACATTTCCCTCCCGCCTGCCTGCTTTGGATTCCTTCCTTGTGAAACAGCTTTGCTGTTTAAAAAGCACAGGGGCTTTGTTAAACATGTTATCAATGTGGTTTGCCCCTTTAACCCATGTTTTCTGCTGATCTGCATGCAAAAATCTCCAATACCACTGCAACTAAGCCAGCACTGGTAACCACCTTGGCACTTGGGAAGCTGTTCAATCAAAGCTCTTAAGCCCTGTGCCCCAAACGTATCATTGCACCTAGAGGCAACTCTCCCCTCAGTACGGATTTGGCAAAGAACTTTTAACTTCTGGTTCGACCTAAACTCAAATCCCCCTGGTTTATTATCCCTAGTACTTCAAGACTACCACAAAAGTGCCTGGCTTAAAACTGTCCACCAAAAACTCCATTCTTGAGGGCTATTCCCACAAGACCTACTCACTATGGGCCTTACCAAAGCATACAGTCTAATTTGCCAATGTCTAAAAGGTATCGAGCATCAGAACAACCGGGCCACTATACGGAAATTCTGCCCATGGTATGATCAATTTCCATCTTTCCATTTTGATTCTCTGGTTCCATACCTGCACAAACTAGCTATCCCAAAATACAGACGTGCTTTCACACTTGCAAGACTGAATGTCTTGCCATCTGCGGTATTTGAGGACCGATTCCAAAAGATCCTGCATGAGGAACGCCTTTGCCCCTGTGGAGACGGTAGCAGCAAAACAGTGGCTCACGTCCTCCTCTCTTGTACTCTCTACAAAGACCTGAGGAACGAGATCATCACCCCACTCATACTGACCATGCCAGGACGCACAACCACTGCCACAGTGTCCTTTCTCCTGTCAGACCAAATGGAGCAGATAACAGCAAAGGCTGCTAGGTTCTTGGAAGGGGCGATCAGAATAAGGGCCACTATCTGACTGTTGATTCAGGACCGTAAACTGTGCTTTTATACTAAATTTCCTTTTTTCTGTGTATATTGTAATGTTTTATCATTGCTATGGCCATCGGCTGATGAGAATCAAGCTATATCTATCTCTCTCTGTGCAGCCCAGCTTTGCCACACAGAAGCTAACTAATGGGATGCTGGACCTGGTGAGAGTTGAAGTCCCAACAAAAGCTGGAAGGATGTGGGTTCCCCATACCTAAAAGGGGGTTGATCCAAGGACCATAACATTGTGATGGGTGATGTCCTTGCCTTAGTACTTATGGCCCTGTCTTAAAACAGGTATTAACAGTATAGCACATTTATTTTCCCTTTTCATCTTTCTAAAAAAAAGAGAGAAATAAAATTAATTTGTAATTGAAAAAATATTTCTTGACCGAGCTCATCTATTCTAGTTTTTCCTCTCTTAAGTCTTTCAGAAAGAAAGAGAAAGAAAGTTAGTTAGTTAGTTAGTTAGTTAGTTAGTTAAAGGGAGAATCAAACAGGGACTATAGAGAGCTAAAAGCCGCCAACAATGTATCACAAACAGCTCAGTAAATAATAGTGCAATTTTCATAGCTAATAGAATGTTTTAACACCTGAATACATTCACATGCCTGATTAAACATTTAACAACATAAACCCATAAAAGAAGATTATAAGTTGCAACATCTCTTTTTCAAGTAGCAACATATTAACCACTGTTGTATACTTCTTCAATTAGATTCCTTTAATTTATTTCTGTTGGGGAAAACATAATATTCAGCACCGGTTGTTTTTTTAAAAAACAAATGATTATTTTAAATGTGTAGTCCATCCCAAAAATAGAACTTGTCAAGTATATGTTCAAACCGTAGCTCAAATCTACTTAAATTGTAATTTTTCTTTTAGCTGTCCTACAAATCAGCTTTTGCATATATGTTCTGTTCCATTCTGACCTCCATGACTCCCTTTTAGAATCACAGAATCACAGAGCTGAAACTTGTATTTATTTTATTAAAAAATAATAATTTCACCCTACCTTGTTTCCCAAGGAAATTCAAGGTGACTAACAGATAAGTAATAACACCACATAAGAAGAGGAGTTTAGATTTGATATCCCGCTTTATCACTACCCGAAGGAGTCTCAAAGCAGCTAGCATTCTCCTTTCCCTTACTCTCCCACAACAAACACTCTGGTGAGTGGGGCTGAGAGACTTCAAAGAAGTATCACTAGCCCAAGGTCACCCAGCAGCTGCATGTGGAGGAGCGGAGACGCGAACCTGGTTCACCAGATTACGAGTCTGCCACTCGTAAAACAAATAGCATTCCAAACTAGACCCAGCATTAATTAAAATAAACTCAGTCTAAGCCACTATCTTCACCAGCCAACCAAAAGCAAGCAGAACTGCATCTGGTTAAGAACATTCTAGTTGCTGATATTTAGCTACAAGGTTATTTATTCCTATAGACCAGGGAATATCTTGCCCTCCAGAGGTTGTTGATTGCTAGTCCCATCATCCTTGATCACCAGCCATGCTAGACAGGGATCGTGGCAATTGGAGCCCAATGACATTTGGCGAGTCATACATTCCATCAAGAGACTGGATAACAACACTGAAGCACATTGCAAAACCACTATACACTGCATGGTATTCAACTAACATTTTGTAAGGATTAGTGCTAGCACAAGGGGATTTTCCTCCCTCCTCACCCCATGTGCGCTCCACACTGTCCCCATCTGCTTGTGGGGGCTGGAGGAACACCGAGAACAGATTTAGCAGGGGAGAATGTTTTGTCACACAACGTGAAATCCTTGCTTTGACAGAACTTTAACCTTAGTGTTTACATTGAATACAGTCCACTGTCCTCTCTAAGCACTCCACCCCAATAGTAACCTAGCAACATGAGGCTACTTTTCAAGGCTGATGTAACCCACACATTCTCAACCACCATACTGCAAATACACATATAGACAATTTGGATATACCAACGGTGCACATTTGTATTAGCAGGATGATTTGTTTACAGTGTAAAAAGAAATGCTGAAAAATGCTCTCTTTTTTGCACAAAATTAAACCTTAGAAAAAGAATGAGCTTCTCTCTTCACTGCTACCTTTTCCTTTTTGAGTGGACATGCTACTCCCCAGTCACAGCTACACTAAAATACTGGGATTTTCTGTTATTTTCTTCTGGGCAACAATTTGATTCTGGGCAACTTCTCTATACTGTAGCCAGAAAAATGGAAATAAGCATCACTTAAAAATGAAGCAGGAAGTCCCTTCAAAATGAAGCAGGCAATCTTTCTCTATTATCTAAATCTAGAAAGAATTCTAGAATGACAGATATGTCAAGATAAATCCCAAACTGGCTTCAAAATGAATGTGGAAATTCCTTCTCCGGTGGCTGGAGAAGTAACTTTCTGAGTCATTCTGAAGCTATTTTGGCGTCTTCCTTTTGCGATTGTATGAAGTTGTCCTCTACCACTTGCCAATCACAGCTCTTGACTTCATTCATTGACTAACACACTGAAAAGTGAGAAGAATATAAGGCATGTACCATCTGTCATTCAAAAACATGGCATGTGCCCTTCCCCCCTTTTCAATGCAAGTCCTGCCTCCTTTTAGAATGCCCTCCCAAAGTGCTGTTATGGAATGATGCCCTTTGAAATGATTTTAGGAGTGGGTCATGATCACTTTTCACAATCATCACATTGCCTGTGACTGTATACAAGGGGTTACAAGTCACCGTATGGTGTGGCTGCTAAACCCCATTTTCACTGAATGGCCCAAACGGTTTTAAGCATAGTTCTAGGGCTGGGTTGTACATGACTGTGTCATCCCAACAACAGGTGTACAGAATGAACCTTCTGTGTGCTTCCTAACCCCCGATGTTGGTGTGTCAGACCTGATGAACATGTGTTTGTTTTGGGGTATCATAAAAGCTCTCTACACGACTAGCTCAGTATTCCTGTTCCTATGGAATTCAGGTTTTAAATAATTTATATTAATTTTATATTATTATTTTTTTAATTATTTATACAGGCAATTCCGTGTTTGTGCTGGGGTTGCATTCCGGGCCACTGAGTCATGCATCAGCCCTTTCCTGTTCCTATTCCTGTTCTGCTTCCGCCCTTCCCCATTCCGCCCACTTCCAGGGCCGGAACCAGCATGTCGGCAATCACGCATCAATCGGAAGTGCACAAAATGGTCATTGCAGTTTAATAAAAATAGCAACTCCTTACCATCTATCTGATCCTTCCAAAACCGCTTTAAGTTGTAGTCTCCATGATGTATACAGTAGCTTATTCTGCACTGCTGTCTGAGGAACTCAGATCACTAGGGGCAGGGCTGTTTGCTGGCATATCATTCTTGTACGTATAAAGATATGGATACAGTTAGTTTAGGATTCTTGGAAGTGGCCAGGAGCGATCCCATTTGCAGCCATGAGTCTTAAGTGCATCAGGCGGCCACTTGATCTGAGAAATGCAATGCATAAACGCCAGAATAAATTTCACATAGGTCCTCAGAGGTGCACTCTTCTTCATCCCTAGTAAAGTCACTGTGAACTTCTGACACTACAGGAACTAGGAGAGAAGTTTGCAGAACAGTGACCGTACAGAGGTTTCCTGCACAGGAGTATCTGTAAACTGCAATGCAGTAAACTGCAGAGGCTTGGCGTCAGTACAGGATTCCATAGGTGGAAGAGCATGAGAGGAGTTCACTGGAGCCTGCTGTCATATACCCCAGCTCAGAGGGTAAGCTAGTAGGTTGGTCTCACCAGGGACATGTTGAGCAAAATGGGCCTCCCACACTTATTGGTCAAGGCCATGGACATTGAGATGTCATTTCTCACATTCTTCCTGGCTGAGAAATGGGCAGCCACTTCAAAATTACCCGACTGGGGAATTTTAAACACTTATATTTCTGAATACAAGCGCATTAGAGATAGTCAACGCATGCATTCTTTCAAATCTATCTGGCACTAATTTAAGAAGATTAATATGTTTTTAGTTTAATAGAGAAACTGAAAGCTTGTTATAATCACTCAAACATTAAGGTGCATTTATTATTATTACTTTCAATCATATATATATATATTTCTTTGCTGCATCTAATTTAGAATTGCCAGATGTCCGGCCCTAATTTTAAAAAGATTTATCCGTATTGCTCAAACAATACTGCAGCCCCACATAGGTTCCTTCTTTCAAACGACTGTGTGCAATTATATCACATATCCATTATGGTCTGTTACTCTGAAATCCTGAAAGCACTACACTTCCATCCATCAACGCTTTACCTGGTTGTATTGCTTGTGAACACCAATACAATAACCCTACTTAAGTTCTATTGATTTCTGCGAAAGATATTTAAGCGTATTTCTCCCACTGGAATAATGGTACTTGAAAATGCTTATACGGCCCTCACACAGGACTTCCACCTAGCCCAAATCCAGCTCTCGCCGACAAGTCCTCCAATGACCTGTACACAGATGGATTATGATTTCAAATGCTCAGTCGCTATTTCCTCCCGCTATCCCGCCCTAGGTAGGAACAAGAGCAGAGACTCTTGTCTTTGCTGCTATCTTTTGTTTGGGGTTGGGGAACATCTGGTGCCCAGCCATGGATAGGTTAAAATCTTAGATTTCTCCACTGGTTCCTGTGGGTTGTTCTCCCAGGGGAGAGAGGAAAGATCAATTCAAACCAGAAATTAAAAGGACAGTCCTCTATTTATCTCTCTACGTCATTTATCATTGCTGTCCAGTGGAAGGCAATAGAAGGCACTTTGTTTGGCACTAGGGTCTAGTCTACATACTCATTTATAATATCTCACCCAGACTACAAGAAACTCAGGGTGATGTGCATGGTTCTCAAACCTCTTCATTTCCCCCCTCCCCATTTCATCCGAGGTTGAGAAGCAGATCAGAATGAGAAACCATGATTGCCCCAAAGGCCACCCAGTTAACTGTACGGCCGAGTGAGAAAATGAACCTGGTCCCACTATCCTGACATTCTAACCACCAACCCCACAAGGGCAGCAGAATGGGGTGGGACGTGGGAATGAGGTGGTGAGCTTCTGAAGTGCTAGAATAAACTGCAGCACTTCAAAGGGTGCTTGTGTGTTATTCTTCAATCTTTCCTTGGGTGGTCTACACTCCCTGGCGTGATAGCTTTACAGGGCAGAAGAACATCAGAAAATGTTCTCGCCCACCTGCAGAATGAAGTGGTATAAGGCTTGCAGCAGCAAGAATACTTATTGCAAAGTACTGGAAGACACAAGATCTACCCACCCGGGAAGAATGGCAGATGAAGTTGATGGACTACATGGAACTGGCAGAAATGACTGGCAGAATCCGAGACCAGAGAGAAGAGTCAGTGGAGGAAGATTGGAAGAAATTTAAAGATTATTTACAGAAACATTGTAAAATTAATGAATGTTAGAAGGATGTTGGAATGAAGTTATGTGGTTTTAGCAGAAATGTTATAAAGGATTAAGTAAAAATAGACTGTTAATTGGTGAAAGGAGGGAAAGTAAAGTGAGATTATATCAAGATAAATTACAGGACAAAAACTGGGAAAGATGGAAAGGATTTGCTGAAATAGCTAACCGAACTAGAACACAAAAAAGGGAGGTGTGAGGAGGTCAAGGAAACAAGCAAATGAAAGATAAGTTATGCGAATGTTCGTTGTGTTTTTAATTGTTTTTATTTTTCTGGTTTTTTTTCTTTTTCCTTATTGTGGTGTGTTGTTTTATTTTTGCTTAATTTGGTGTCTTCTTTTTGTAATCTTTAAAACCTTAATAAATATTACTTTTTAAAAAAATTAAGCTACCTACCGCCTCATTCTGCTGGGTCTGTGGACCAGGCCTAGGAATTGTACTCTCGGGCTGCCTTTCTCGTATTTAATAGCAAGGCCTCCCTGGAAGCTGCTGCTTGAGCCTTCCTCAGAAAACGCAGGCAGTTCCATCCTTTCAGGAATTTCATGTCAAGCAGGAGAAAGTTCAGTTCTGGGATTGATGGGGGGAAAGCTTCCAGGCAGAATCCCTCAATTTCCTTACACACATAGGCTTAAGGAAGCCTCTCTTGGGAAGGCAGGAAGAAAACAAACCTTTCCATATTCCTATTAAGATTACAGGACGCTTCTTGTGGGTGGGAGGGATAAGGGCTCGCTCTGAGGCGAACAGCAAGCACCTCAAGCGACGGTGTGGCGGGCGCGCTTGTTAATATCGAATGGGGCCGGATTTTTTCCTTTCCTTCCTCGCCTGCAAAGTTCTGGAGAACTCTAAAGCTCGCTCGCTATTTTGTGGCCTTTTTGAGATGTCTATATTGCCCTACTGCGGAGTTTGGAGGGGCGTTTTTACCGGGCGTTTTGATACTGGCGAAATAAGGTTGTTGCCGGCCGTTTGGCGATGGCGGCTATTCCCTCAGAAAGTCCCCGCGTAAAGTATCCCTCCTTCTTGTGACCCACGCATTCTCCTCAGCCTGACAGCCAGCGCAGGGAGGGAAGCGAAATCCCACTTTTTCCCGCCCGCCAGTTCGCGCCTTTCTATGCGCCACAGACGAGAGCGCTCGGGCTGCAGGAGGCGTCCTTGGTGGTGGTGGGGGGGGGCTCCCCGTAGCGCCCCGCTTCCTCCTCAGCCGAGCAGCTCTGGAAGGCCCCCGACCCGAGGGGCTGTGCGGATCTCCGACGGCAGGGTGAGGTCACAGAGCCGGGAGCGTTCGGCGCGCGCCGCGTGTCCTGGAGACCGAGCGCCCCGCCGGCCGGAGCAGGTGGCCGGAGCTAAGTCGTTCCCAGGACAGCGGAGTCTCCTGCCGGAGGTGGCCGGTGGCGAATATGGCGCTGGCCGCTAGGGGTGCCATCCCCGCCTGCCTCCTCGTCCTCCTCGCTTCCCTGCCCAGCTGGAACACTCAGATTAGGCCCCAGGGAGAACCAGGCCCAGGTATCCTGCGCCGCGCTCCGTGAGGGTGGTGCGGGGCAGAGGCCACCCTTGCAAGGCCGAAACGAGGCTTTCTGTCACCTGGGGCAAAGAACCAATTTGTGTCACACACACACACACAGAGAGAGAGAGACAGACAGACAGACAGACACACACACGCACACACAAAACCACTTTCCTCCACACACCTCAACACATTTGTTCATAAGGGGCATAAAAAGGAGTTTGAAAGAGGCTGGAGGAGAGAGTCTCTCCAAATAGTGCAATTCCCTGTGTGTGTGTGGCTTTCATTCAACCTTAAGTGGATCATCTCAGAGAGTAATAGATCATTTGAGGAATTCTAAGAAGTATTATGCCTGTATGTAATAATAATAGTAATGATGATGATTATCAGGCACATACCAGAGAGTAAACTCTATTGAACTGAGTGGGACTTACTTCTGGGTAAAAAATGCTTAAGATTCCAGTATAAGACTGCAGTATCTGTGCACAATTCAGTGAGACTTACTTCTGAGTAGCAAAGGCTTGCGGTCTAAGGCTCAAAAGAATAAATACTCCACAAGTTAAATAATTGCTGGCTGCTGAACCATTGCAATTGAAGAATTTAAAGTGGATTGGCTACATTTTTCTTCCAAATTACAGGAAAGGATGAATACAAAGTGCTTTGTATATCAGCATCACATTTCTTTCAGTGCAGGTATTCTATTTTCGGTATAAAGAGGACTCAGTTTTTGTAGCTGATTGTATGAAGCAATGCCCTCTTTATGTATTCACATGGTGTAAACATGTATGTTGTCCTTTAGATCCAAACACACACACACAGAGAGAGAGAAAACATAAGCAAGCAATGCTCCAAAGTGCTTCTGTTCCCCTAAAGGGCAGGAGGTGGTGTTCTGATCTCTTCACCGCTTTTAATTGATCTCTGAGACATTGAGGGAAGCAAAAGAAGAAAGCAACAAAACTTCCCCCTTCTCTTTTGAAAAACAGTTCCAAAAGCAGACAAGGGGAAAGGGGAAGGAATACCATTTTCCAGGTTTCCTGCTTCCTCTTGCAAATTGCATCCCACCTGTCGGCTCAGCAGTTCTTCCTGTACAGTGAATCCATGATAGAAAAGTTTATCTGAATTTAAGGGAGTCTGTGGTAGTCAGCAGTTCCATGGTGCTCGGGAATATAGAACAGCCTTTTCAAATAAGTATCTGTGCAAGCCAGTTTGATGCAAACACTATAATTTATTTGTTTAAAATGTTTCTTGTTACCTGGTGCAGTCTTTGCCCAATGCCATAACTCAAAAATTAGATCTGTATTATAATTTATATGAATCATCATGGTCCAAGGCCTTGCATATCCTGTTGAGGTTATTGTCACATTATTGATCAGCTTCTGTGGGGCTTTAGTCTCAAGGTTATTATTCTAATGGTCATTTTACACCAGCCTCCACAATTCGTGACTCACCAAGCTGAATGCAGTGCACCAGCCATGTATGATGGTGTTTGTCACAGGCTTGACAAACCTATTTTTGTTGCATGCCCTGGACTGCAGAAGCAGAGCAGGGAGTAGTCAAGTACCCAGACAGTCACAATATATTATTGCTGGTGTGCTGTGTTAAGCTGATTTGTAAGGAGAGGTTATATTCTGAAGAGACTACTTCAGACATGGGAAGTAGAATACACTCAGAACTTGACTTTGGTTTCTGGTGTACAAGGTCCTTTATACCTTGTGCATTGTATTAGGGTTCTTCACATTGTAATTGTGATGACTGTATGATCAACATGGTGAATCAGGTATACTTAGGGAGCCTCAAACGGCATTTTTTTCTTGAGAAACAGACAGCATCGTTCCAAGTTAAGCAGGCTATGCAGTGGTGTAGAGCACAGGGGAGTGAAACAACATAGGTTATTACATTATCTGCTGGAGCAGTATTTGCCATTGTTCTAAAGCTTGCAGAGTTGGAGGTCAGGCACATGATCCATTATATGAGATTAGAACCCAGATCTCTCCAGCCGAAGATCCCAGATCTCTCCAGCTAACCACTACCCTACCCTTTGCTAGTTCCCCCTTTTTAGGAATGTCACTTGATCCTAAAATATTTGACTCTCTTTGAGGGCATGGCCCACAGGGAGCTGTCTTTATCAGTGACAGTCTATGCTCCATTAATTGTGCAAGAGGAGAGCAGGTTGGCATAACAGAATGTCTCCTATTAGCCATTCAGGACCACACAGGCTGGGCTGGGACTGGGTATAATAAACAGAACCAGAAAATTCTAGAATTAGAAGCAAACCCCAAGGGCCACCTAGTCTGACCTGCTGCAATGCAGAAATCACAGCTAATGTATCCATCTGCTGTTTAAAAACCTAAAATGAAGAAGAGTCCACCCCATTCTGAGTTAGTCCTTTCCGGTTCTTTCTGGTGTTTATTTGGAACCTCCTTTCTTGTAATTTGAATTAATTCTAATCCTACCCTCTGGAAACAAGCAGAAAACAAGCTTGCTCCTGCCCCATATTCATATGACAGTCCTTCAGGTATTTGAAGATCACTATCATAGCCCCCTCTCAGTTTTCTCTACTTCATAAGCAACTCTCTCAACTGTTCCTCGTAAGGCTTGGTTTCCAGATCCTTGATCATCTTGGTCACCCTCCTCTGCACATGTTCCCTCCTGTCAAAATCCTTCTTAAAACTGTGTTTCCCAGAACTGAACACAGTACTCCAGGTGTGGTCTGACCAAAGCAGAACAGAGTGGTACTATTACTTCCTTTTCTCTGGATACTGTACTTTTGTTGATGCAGTCTAGAGTTGTATTAGCTTTTTTGCTGCTGCATCACACTGTTGACTTATATTGAGATTCTGATCTACAAAGACAACTAGACCCTTTTCATGTATACTGTACTACTGCCAAGCCAGGTGCTCCTCATCCTACATTTGTGCATCTTACCATTCTTACTTAAGTGTAGAACCTTATATCTGTCCCTGTTGAAATTCATTTTGTTAGTTTTGGCCCAGTTCTACAATCTGTTAAATTCATCTTGATTCCCGAGTTTATCTTCTGAAGTATTAGCTACCCCAACTAGATTGGTGTCATCTGCAGATTTGATGAGCCTCTCCTCAATTCCTTCATCTAATGTTGAACAACACTGGACCCAGGACAGAATCCTGCAGCAGTATGACACCTCATTTGTCACTTTCCCCCCAGGATGACAAGGAACCATAAGTGAGCACTTTTTAGGTCCAGTCAGCCAGCTGCAAATCCACCTAACAGTAAGACCATCTAGCTCACATTTTACCAGCTTCTCCTCCAGAATATCATGGAGGACTTTGTTGAAAGCCTTGCTGAAATCAGTACCTTCTGCTAGTCCTAGAAGCTGTGTATACCTCCTTAGTTCATCTTCAGTTTTGAGAACCATAGCTCTGGTCCACCACCCAAAAAAATACCAGAATACATGTTTTTTTAAAACGTTTTAATGTTTTAAAAGTATGTAGCTTTCATATTTTAATTTTCAATAATTTTCACACATTAACAATAAATCCTGATTGTCTGTTGGGTTTATCTGTTAAGCAATTATTTTAGGAAATGAATTCAAAAGGTAGCATTCTGGAATATCTACTCAATATGCAATGGCTGTAGATATTGGAAATTAAGTAAGAATTTACTAAACTACTGCTGTACCAGCATGTAATAGTAATGATAGGGTCTGTATATAAATAATAGTAGTTGGAAAAATATTAAGTGAGCTGGTATTTGACAGTGTTGTCGAAAACCATATAGCTATTGTAAAAATATAAATATTTCACTGCATAGGCTTGCTTGCTTCCTTCCACAGTGTTTTCCATCATAATTATGAGACTGACACTGAATGCAAAAAGAATATTTTTAACCGAGTGTTCATATGATGCAGCTGTACTCATTCTTAATCACTCATTAATGTCTCGTCAAAAGAGCACTGTACTTTTTGTTTGTTTCGTTTACCAAAGGTCAGCATACTTGGAAGCAATTGTCATGCACCATTACAGACCTTTTTACATATTTTTCTTGTATTGTTCTCAGTTATCATGTGCGTAAATGAGTCAATTGGTATGCAGATTGTCTGTCATTAAGACCATTTGAAAATCAGCTTTGTCATTGGTTTAGTGTTGGAACTTTGGATTCATGCATATACTTCTTGAATATGTTGTGGCATTCAGAATGGGTCTAATGATGGATGGTCGGTCATGCTAGAATGAACAGTTCCATAGACCTTAGTCAAACTAAGTGAGCAGTGATATATTCCTCCTACACCTCCAGACAGGATTTTGGGCTAGAAACAGATACTAGTGGGCTTTAGTATTATAGAGGCGTCATTGCCATTTGGTGTGTATGCTTATTTCTTTCAGCTCACTATTAGAAAACAAAAAACATTGAAATTTGAGTTAGCATTGGTTCCAAGGGCAGACTCAAAGCTCTTTTATGGAGCAGTGGTATATGCTAATTAACATATCAAACTGGCTTGTTTCTAATGTGGACTGAGAGCAATGGTGCAGCTTTGGTGTGATGGCCTCAGCATCACCATGGTTCAAGCCCCACAATCTGATGCCCTACAGAAGGGTGTTTACAGGAGCCACAAGTTCCCACTGAAACAGAGAGTAACAACACACTCTAGTTTAAAGGTTTGCATATCAATCGGTTTGTTGAAGCGTAGCAGTGCAGAACATTTAGAACTCGGGCAACTAGCAGAACAGCAATACCTGCAGAGCAGAAGAAAACATAGAGAACATATGATACCTCTCCTGTGTAAAGCATGTGTGGCTCCTGAGAAGGCAAATAGCTAGTTCTCTCACCCTAGTTAGCAAACAATGAAGATGGGTCAGATCTTCTTAGGGGCAGAGGCAATCCGGACACTTAAAGTCATGTCTGGTTTTAATTCCTCAACTAGATGTCCCCAGTTTAATCTTGCTGATTCGTGTTTTCTCTCTCTCTCTCCCTGAGCTTTCCATTTCCCTAGCCCTCCTCCCTGCATTCCAAGCTAGATCATTATGGGGGGGGGGGGAATCCTCCATTTGTTTCCACCTTCACGAGTTCAAGAAACCCCCATTGTGAAAAGATTCAAAGGTTAAGTTTGCAATTCTAATTGTCTTTCAGTGTGACTTCTTGACTTTCTCCCTCAGTCTTGTCTTTGCTTGTTGCCCAGTTTTGTACTTACTACATTGACCTAATTAATTTAAAATAGTGCCTCATTGTCTCCTCTCAATACAATTCATAGAGGAACTAAGACCCTCCTTGAGAATATGCTGTGTGTCTCTTGAAGAGTTTAAGCCAAAAAATAAACATTCTCCTACTTTTCTAACTTACCTCTTGTTAGCATGTAGCCATAGAAACTTCCCATCCTTTTGTTCTTCTGAGTGGTGTTTGGCTTAGGTCAGAGACAGGCAACCCGTGACCCCTCCAGATATCATTGGATTACATTTCCCATCAGCCCCACCCAATGTGGTCAGTGGCCAGAGATTATGGGAGTTGCAGTCCAGCGGCATCTGCTTCCTAACCAGAGACCTTAGAAGACTTGCCTCAGCCTCTGAATTTGGGCCTAGGATTAAACCGTGCCAGTTCAATTTCAGCACTTTACAGTGGCATGGAAAAAGTAGTTCAGTTGTAGATTGAATGTGTGAAGCAGCTGATTTAGGATGTGTTCAGTATCTACACAAATTTGTTCAGTTTGCTTTCATCATTTTGAAATCCGGCCCAAAATAATTGATCCTATGCTCACTGACTTTGGTAGGTGTATCCTAAAGGTGTTCATGATAACTGATGATAAGATGGGCAATTTCAAAAGAACTCCGGCATGTAGTCTTTATAACTGATGTCATTGTGAAATTGTTTTGTTTGTTTTTTTGCAGATGTGAACAGTTCAATAAATTCAAAAAATAATCTTAAAGAAATTATTAAATTACTTGGTAAGTAGCAGCTCTCTATCACGTGTTATATTCCCATGTGAATAACATATAAATAAGCATTACATAGCATCAATGCACAAAGATGTACAAAATGTTAATCTCTATTTCCAGTGAAACTCTAGCCCACCACTTACAGCTGAAAAGTAGGGCTCAAAACTTGACATAAATGCAAAATAATCTGAAAATAGTTATCTGTGTATTAGAGTGTTTTTCACAGTATGCATTTATGTTGACTCCTTATTATTTGTCTTTGGGTTTGTTTGCTTGCATATGCCCCCCCACCCCGTTTTCTAGGCATGCTTTTGGAGGGGGAATGGATGGGTTCACAAATAACTACGAATTACAATGGCTGTGTGGAAGCTCCAAGTTCAGAGGCAGTGTGCCACTGAATTACAGTGGCAGGGGAGCAACCATGGGGAAAGGCCATTGCCTTCTAGTGGTGCTGCAATAAAACTGATAACCACAATTGCAAAGCTAAGCAGGGCCCAGCATGGTTTCAAATTGGATGGGGAACCACGTTTTGAGATTCAGGGGTTGGACTGAATGACCCTCGGGGTCCCTCCCAACTATGATTCACTCCCTACTTGTGGGCTTCCCATAGGAATATGAATGGCTACCATGCAAAACAGGAATGCTGGACAAGATAGAACTTTGGTCTGATCCAGCAAGGTTTCCTTGTGTTCTTAGCCTTCTCCATATTTTCTCCTCTCTATTCCTCTTCCAGAAACCTAATTTTACAAAGCCTTTCCCGGACCACAATTGAGCATCACATTTTGTATGTATGTTCTGGTCCCTTTTGTGCCTTCCTGGTGTCCACGCTTGCCATTTCTTTGCCAGGCCGTGTTTTAAGATGTTTGTGCTGTGCACTGTGTGGCTAAGCCACATGTTACTGTAGTCACATGGCAAATTGCCACACACATTTCTACTGTCCAGTTTAGCTTGCCTCAAGACTCCTCCCAATTATTTATTCGATTCATATCCAGCCCTTTATCAAAAGATCCCACGGCACAGTGTACAACATTGAGAACGCATTTAAAGGAGCACAATAATTCAAATGACTGAGTTGTTTTGCTTATAAATTACAAGAAATTGTGGGCAAGCTTCCACGCCAGCTGCAGATGCCTCTACAAAAGTCAGCCACTTGCAATAAAAGTCCGCAGCCGGATGGTAGAAATCATGAGTGGATATTATAGTGCCTAGACTGACTTCCACTTAAGCTTGAATCCTTGGCATATTTATACAGAAGTGAGCTGCGTTGAGCTTAGTAGAACTGGAGTCTAAATAAATACATTTAGGACTGAGCTGCGACTATTAAACTCCGTAAGAAGGAACCATGTCATGTGTGCGCACTGCACAGTGTATCGGCTTGCTGTCATTAAACAATTGTTGTTATTTCTGCTACCCTCTTTTAAATACTACAAAAGCTTGCCATTTGCTGTTAAAGCTGTTTCTCACGTAGTGTAATTCAGTGACAGTCATTAATGGTACTTGTATAGTACTTTTTTTTTTAAAAGTGTTCAGAGTACTTCACATACATTATCTGAAAGTTCCTTATAACAAGTGTGGGGAACCACATTCCTCACAAGGGCAAACTTCTGGGGACTGTTTGCCACTGGTGTGGAAAATGGAAACATGTGGGTGGAGATATGGAAATCCCCTTTACCTTTTGTCCAGGAGTCTATACACCAGCCACACAAGAGTCAGAGGTTTCTGCATTTGCATATATCTCCATTCCTCATCCAGGCATTTCTTACAGTTCCAAGGACACATCCCTGCCAGGAAAAGGCACTCAAGGAAGGAATGCAGTACAGCTGGTTAGGCACATGATCTGGGGATGGGTGTATCCTGGGAAGAATCCTGAAGGCCAGATAGGCAGGCCTGGAGGACCCAATATGACCCCTGGGCCTCATCTTCCCCTTTCGTGCCTTGTAAGATAGGGTTGCTGCAAATTAAGTCGAGGGCAGGAAAGGCTCAAGGGACATAGCTTACCTACAGCCATCATGTGAGTTCATGGCTGATTGAAAAGATTGGAGATTTTCTGGCTCGCAGTTACCTACACCGCACAACAATTTTAAAAGTTTGGGGTTTTGTTTTGTTTTTTGGTTAGGATATTGTCACATGTATATTCATGCAGATTATTTTATTTGCAGATCACCGAATCCAAGTTCTGCACCAAAAGAATTTGATGCATGAACATGAACCCTCAGAGAAACAGCACAGATCACTAACTGTACACTTGAATGTGGTCAAAGGCAGGTGGTCCCCTGTTGTTGGATTTTGTGTTTACTAACCTTCCTATGGAGAAGGCCAGCATTTAATCTCAGTAACACTCAACCACTACTTTCACCGTTAATCTACAACACATTAACTTGGATACCTATCCCTTTTAATCTGGAGGAACAAGATTTATGATTCTCAGCAAATTTGCTCGGTGTCATAGTCCCAAGGGATGTTGTGTGAAAAGTGTGTGGTTGTGTAGTCTGCGTGGCTGTTTTGTAGTACAGAATATCCTGCTTAAAAATGTTAACATATCAACTATATTGTTTCAGGATCCTCTGTAAAAGTGAAGGCAACTCCTAGTAGTCTAACAACACAAGAAATCCCTTTTCCCAATAGCTATACAGTACTGATTGGTTACAAGCTGCACAAGATTTCCCCAAATATCCTTGTGGACACACCAGTGAGACCTAATAAAGTGAAGGGTGCAGGAACCGAAGAAGAAATAACTTTGCTTCCTGGTTTGAAACAGGACAAAAATGCTGGTAATAATGCTGGCAGATCAGTAAGAGCAACAAATATCACTGTAAGATTCCTTTCCGCTGACAATTCAAGCAGAACTGAGATTGACATTTACAATTTAAAAGATTCAAGAGAAGTCCCTGAAATTCATGTTGTAGCCAGCAACATTATGAACCAAGGCATTAAAACTGATACAGTAGTATTAAAAGGCAATGGTTTGCAAGTGGTAGTAAACAGTTCAGTGGATAATAATGCGAAGCATATTCCTGAAAAAGGGAGAAGAACAGCCCTGATATTACCTGATCATGGAAAGACCACTGCAGATGGCAGTAAAAGAGACCATCCTTTCACAGGTAAAAGGCAGTATTTTTCCTTTCAGTGAGATGTAGAGGTTCACCCTGAAACAAATTTTCATACTGTTGTGTCGGTATATTGTTGTCACCAGAGACTTTGCAGAACAATTATGTACCCTAATGAAATTAAGTGAAATGCAATTAGTCATGTGTGCTATACTTTTATGTCACCTTTAATATGAACAACATATGTCTCAGTTCTTGTGTCATTCTTTCTTTTTTAACAACAATCTTGTGGTGATTTTAGGCCAAGAGGTTGAATTGACTGGTGCCCTTTTGTCTATGCAGTAGATAGGAATGGCTCGTGATATTCAACGTTACAAGTCCATAGTATTTAAATTCTCTAAAACCAGCATCTCACAGGACCGCACATGAAAAAGCTCTCACCTTTATTAGAGAGAATAGTGACTAAGGGTGAGCTGCAAACCAATGAATCCCAAACTGAAATCTCACCTCAGCCATGAGCTCACTTGGTGATCCTAAATAGTGTGGTGATTAAAGGAATACTTGCCTACTTTACAGGGCTATTGTAAGGATTACAGAGATAATGTATGTGAAGATTTGAACACTTGAAATAGCTTTACATAAATTGTAAGATTGTTATTATATATGGCAGGTAGGCAATACCATCCTGAGAATTCTGCAACCCTAATCAGCATTGCTTAGAAGTATATTCCATCCCTTGGAATGGGACTTACTTTGTACTGGTAGTGTGGCTGTTACCGGAAACATAAAATGAATAGGAAGCCATCTGTGTAAAGGAACTACCACTTAGATTACTGTTGTTGTTTTTGGAGTGGCTGGTGTGCTTATGATCTCCTAAACCGTATCAGGAAAACTTTCACACAAATGGCTTTCTGTGGGGTTTGGAGCCCATGTGGTTTGGCTTCAGTGGGGCTTACTCTCAAGTAAGTAAGTGTGTATAGAATTGCAGCCTGAAAGTCATAGCTAAATCAACACCTGATACAGGAAATTACACTTGTGTCTAATCAACACACCAGGGTCCATAACTCTTCTCATGCAGTCAATACCTGTGGAGGGCTCAGGAATATTTTGCATATGCTTTGACCGTGTAGACCCAGAAATAATTCATGTGTATAATGTGACTTGAAATGTGTGCTTGCTGCGCTTTCTATGATGTGTGAAGAGTCTAAGCAGGCAAGACTGAATCCTGTCCCAAAAGTTTCCCCTCTATTTTAAGAAACTTGCTATATGTGTATTTACAGCTTTCAAGCTAGTAAAAGCTGCCCACTTGGAAAAACCTGCAAGCCAGTCTCTGGTTTATGAAGATATTAACCGAAAAGGTTAGCAAATACGTATGTTTCTCCCTCCACCCATTTCAAGGTTGTTGTTTTTAATAAGAGTATGAAATTTGGCAGTGTGCACACAGGATTCCAGATATGTTTTATAACTTTGCTGTTGAGGGGGCAGGTGTCTGTATGAATCCTCTTGGTGCTAGTGGCTCCCACATTTAAGTCAGTGGCAAAACTTCCTTGACCAGGAGTTCCTTGCGCACATGAGAGTGCACCACAAAGTTTTTTGATCAGAGCTGCTTTTCCATGATTTACAATACTATGTGAAAGGGATTTTCGAACATCACATATGTTCCCGCTCTGGGACTGTTTTGTGAATGGCAGGCTTATAAATACCGCAAATAATGGTTTCAAGTGTAAAAACAACAACTTGTTACCCAGTCCTGGAAATCTAGTTATACCTGCTGTTAACTTTGCAGATGCAAATGCTCCCTTGCCACTCCAACCCCCGTCTCCCTATTAAGGAACTTTCCTCTTCTGTTTCCAGATAATGTAGTTTCAGCCTTGGTTACACCAGTACTTTGGGTGACTACATTATTACTGCATCTCAAGGGTGGAGTATCTCTTATGCGCTAACACACCAGGAACTGAAAGTTTTAAATGTTGGATTTATTTTTGCAAGAAGGCATAATAGCTTGAATTAAAGGTCAAATTTGACAGGCTATGGGTCCTCCTGCAAAGAATGCACTTGATAATCTGCATTATATTGTCCCATCGGGAAGAAATGTGACAGACAAATTTAACTGATAGATCAATTTTATGATGGTAGAATTGTCCTATTAAAGCTATGACATCAAATAGATTTGAGCTTTCAGACAGCGATACAACTAAGGAACCAAAAAAACTTATCAGTTTAAACTGTTTTAGCCTTTTAGCTCAAGTAGTATGTGAGGTGCAGAGTTATAATGAACATTGCTTATAGCTGCTTATAGTTTAAGCAAAACTGGAGGCATTTTTGTGCAACTCTCAAGACTCACTTCCCATGTTAGGATTTCTCTACACTCAAGTGTTCAAAGAGCAGCATGAGACTGTATGCAAGAGGGCTTTCAAACAGCCCCATTGTGTGCTTTCAAGTCCCAACAATGATTGACAGGCGGGCAACCCCACCCACGTGCTAGAGAATTGGAAATATTTGTCTACCTGTGGTGCCAGTGAGTGAAAACTGTATAAAAGCATAGTATGATCATACCTCTGCCAAAATATGTACAGGCAATCTTTGTTTGGGTGGGTTGGGCTGCCCCCACACATGTTGATGGAGGATGCATAAGCTTGCTCCACCCCATTCCACCCCCACCCCATTCAATCCTTTTATGTGACATTTTTGTGATGTTGGGGGGCTCCTTCTGGGTTCGGCGCCATGTGTGTTCGCGCGATCACGGTCATTTGGATGTGCTTTAAATGGGAGTTGCTTGTATAGTGAATGCATGATGAGATAGTAGAATTATTGTCTCCCATTCCACTCCACCGTTGAAAATCCATAGTAAATACAAACAGGGGCTTCCACATACAGTCACTATGGAAGGAGGAAGGGAAAGGGAAGGATTTCTTGGACTGGGACAATGTGTGGATACGCTAACACTCGACTTGCACACAGTGCTATTTTTCCAGAAAAAGAAGTGCCAGAACTCACCATGAACACCTCCCTTGTTCTCTTAAAATGGCAATGGCGCCCACCTGGGAGATGTCGGAACTGAGTTTCGGGAAATTCTGCCTGGGAAAAAAAGCCCTGCTTGCATGGTAGTGGCACACAATTCCACTGTCCTGTGGTGCATTCAGTATTTATATAAATGACTAGGACCCTGCAGTCATGTAATCACTCATAGCCATGGTTCCATTTTCTCTCCAGTAAGGGAGCTAGTAGTAGAACTAACATTTTTCAGAACTAAAAATGGTATTGTGTGTTGAGCTGTCAGCAGCAAAATGCTTCTGACATTTCTCTGGAATTGATTCCACCTTCTCTGAGAGCTCCACACTGTCAAGCTGATCAAGTTTATATTTCATTATGCAGTGTGTATTTCAGCCTAGCAGTTAGTCAGTTGCCCAGGCCAAGTTACACCTCTCTTATCATTTCAAACCTTCAGACAACCCTGTGACACATAAGTACATGTAAGAGAAGTGGCAGCATTTCTTTGTGAGCTGGTAAACCTAATACATTTCTTTTGCTGAATGATTTTGCTCTTACAGAAAATTAATACACAGGAGCCACAGAATACCTTTGCTCGTAGTTATTATTCTATGTAGCTTTCTTATCCATTGTCTTGCAGATAATCACTGCAGAGGTCATCCACAGGGCTGTTGTAGTCTAGTTACGGTTTGCAAACATATTGTTCAAAAACTGTGCATTGCAACAATAGGGACAAGGATCACAATAAAATAAGTACCTATAATTGCAGGATATTTTGTGTTTTGTTTTTGAAGTTTTGTGTTTTGTTTTTGAAGTGCCTGAATCTTTGGCATATCAGTTGTTGCTGTTAATTCAACCTCTACCACCACTGAAGAACAAATTACAAGATTTTGTTGGATAGTTTTGCATTAGATAGCTTTCCGTTATCAAAACCAGTCAGGTTTTTTTGTAACTTGCAGCAACAAGTGCACTCAAAGATGAAGGTTCACAAAGCATAATGACAACAAAAACAGAAACTTCTGTAGAAGAGCTAGAAAATATACTAACTGATCTGAAGATGGAAAGGGGTATGTATTTTTTGCCTTCCATTACTTTAAAAAACTTCTTTCTAAAATTAAAGATTAGCAGAGCTTTGATAAAATTGTACTAATGTATTTCAAATTGGTTTCCCAAAGCATTCTTATCAGAATCTCATTATAGAAATAGAGCTGTGGACTCGTTGACATTATTGATTTCACTCTGAACAATTCTGGGGATATTATTGTTATTAGCATTACAGTCTTGGTCTGGTCAGAGAATTTTTTTGGGGGGGGACATGGTATCACACCTACAAAGGAAGAACTTGACTGATCAGATAAATCATTACTTAAAAAAATATATTAATAATAATTACATTTCTATGCAGTCGTACCTTGGTTCTCAAACGGAATCTGTTCTGGAAATCCGTTCGATTTCCGAAAACATTCAAAAACTAAGGCACAGTTTCCAATTGGCTGCAGGAGCTTCCTACACTCAACTGGAAGCCGCGGAAGCCACGTCGGACGTTCGGGTTCCAAAGAACGTTCGCAAACCGGAACACTCACTTCCAGGTTTGCGGCGTTCGGGAGCCAAAATGTTCGAGTCGCAAGGCATTGGACAACCAAGGTATGACTGTCTTACCCTTCATCTAATGATCACAGGGCCTGAGCTGTCTAAGGCTTTATAGGGCAAAACCAGCACTCTGAATTGGGCCCAAAAACTATACTGGTCCAGCCAGTATAGTCATGCCAGGATTGGCATTATATGCCCGTGAGCAACCTGGCTGCTGAATTCTGCACCAGCTGAAGTCTCCAAACCTTCTGCAGAGTCAGCTCCGCGTGTGGCACATTGCAGTCATCTAACGTAGAGGTTAGATTAATCCAGAAAACTCAGAAATAAATATTGCTTTCTTGAACATAGATCCTGACTTATCAGTCCCCTTCATGTGTTGCTTAAAAGTTAAGACAGTAAGCTTATGTAATGGGCTTTAGGCCTCAATTTCTAGTTTACTTTGTACAGGCAGAGCAACCCTATGTTCCTGGCCACAGCTACTGCTGTATCCACAGCCCTTCCAAGAGGCACTGGCTAATGCAGATGACGTTGGGGCAATTTTCTCCACTTTCCCCATTATTGTTCTTTTATATTTTTCTTCCCATTGACTGCAGCAACACTTAACAGGTGCTGCTGCATATTTTTCCAGTCTGTTTGGGGAATAAGGAGGCTTTTGATCTTCTGGATCAATAGTCTCTCTCTCAAACACTCCCGCCTCAAATGCCTTGTTCCTGACCCCTCTGTGAGGAGACAGCCATTAGTGGATCAGCAGTAGGAGCAGAGCTTTCTGCCGTCACACCAGGAAGACCTCTGACCAGGGACAAGGAAGTCCATAATATGCTATACACCAGGTGTGGGAAACCATTGGTCATACTTTCTGGGGCTGATGGCAGTTGTCACTCCACAACATCTGGATCACCAAGGGCCCCTACTCCGCTGCAGACCCTCGGTTGCCTTCCCAGGAACTCCCTTATGCTGCAATCTTATACACACTTGGTAGGAACTAAGCCTCATTAAACTCAGTGGGATTTACTTCTAAGCAAACATGTTTATGATTGCACTGCTAATCTCTTCTGTCCATACAACCCCATAATGAAGCATCGTAATTTGTCACTTGCCTAAACCAAAGGGAAGGAGATGATCAATTACATCAGGGGGGGAAATTTAGTGATGGAAAATTATGCCTGATTGTGACTTGTCAAAGGCTAGAACTTGGCAAGTTAAGCTTCATGAACGAGCAGGAATTCAAATCTAGGTTTTCCTTCTTTAAAGTTGTTGTGTCAGGGATGGGGAACTACTGGCTGCCCAGATGTTGCTGGACTACGGCTCTCCTAATTCCTGGCCATTGGGCCAGTGAGACCAGCAACAATTGGAGGGCCACCACATCCCTGCTTTAGAACCTCTGGTCGAACTGGCAAGAGCTATAGTTCTGGCATACTCATTTAAAATCAGTTCCAGTCGATTTGTGTGCAACTAATTATTTGCCTTCTCACCAAACCTTCCCAGTGTAGCAATGACAATTAATTCAATTGTTGATATTTTTTGAAAACAGTGAAGCAAGAGACTCCATCCACTAATGAGAAATTGCAGTCTTCAGTAATGGAAGATGTTCTTCAGGATTTACAGGAACATCTAGGTAACTCTTATTGTTTCACTGAATTGTACAGACTGCTGTACGTATTAATGAGGTAATCATAGCAATGGGGATGTACCATGTTGCATACGGTATTAAGGGCTATTGATATGTGGGAGGAAATAAAATCAGCAAGGCCTACTACTACTGTTGAAACGAGGATGCTGTAGTCATCATTGGTTTATTCCCTGTCCAGATACCAAAAATTCTGAAGAGGTGGAGTAATGCTAAATTCTAAAATTGCTCACTTGTTAAAAATAGGCAGCATAGGGGAGTTTCATAATTGTGGAGTCAGATATTCCCCTAAATATGATTGAGTTCAGATTTACTCCTGAATGTAATTTAGTTTTATTTGTCAAATAACATATGCTTTGCCTTCTTAGATTCTGTAATAATTGTGTATAATCATTTTCACTTAATGGGAAATGAGTATGTAGGGACAGAGGTTTTTGTTTTACATGTCTGTGTTTTACTGAAAGCAAATATCTGAACTCAAGCATTGTATTTATTTATTTATTACTAGAATTTATAAACAGCTTTTCACCACAGTTGTGGTTCCAAAGTGTTGCACAATATAATAATAAAGTAGTACAAACATTTAAAACTCAAAAACCAAGTGAAAAAAAATCATAAACTTAGAACAATACAACAACATCAATATTTTATTGTTGTTCAAAGACCCATAGAATAACAATACTGTAAGGCCAACAAAGCTAAGATCCAATAGATTTGATCAGGTTCTCCAAAAAGCCTGGGAGAAATGTTTTAATTAATCAATGGAGGCCCATCAATGATGTTGCCATCTGTGCTGGGAGGGGGCTGGGAGAGTTCAAGGATTGGGTTGCTACATACTGAGAAGGCTGACTAGTTGAGACCAATTAGCCAACACCCCAGTTTGGGGTCCTTTGCAGTTATTAAAGCTTAAAATGCTCATATTAGCAAATGGCTGTTAAATTAATTGGCTACTTAACATAAATGGAAAAGAGGCACACAGCTGTGTCCCTTATGCTTGCTATGCCCTATGTCACAAGTTTTCTAGTGCAATTCTTTTAAGTTACCATTTCATCTTTTGTGAAAAACTGAAGTTCGTAGGCCTTCCACCAGTGACAGCGAGGAACCAATGCTGATGGACAATATTTATTCATCAAACGAACTTGAAGACCCAGGTAAATCTTGGTTTGGAGTGCATCAGAATTACTATGGGGTTGTGGTGTTCATCCTGCTTTCAGGCCAAGGGAGCCGGTGTTTGTCCACAAACAGCTTTCCGAGTCATGTGGCCAGCATGACTAAACTGCTTCTGGCGCGACAGAAACCAGAGCGCATGGAAACACCGTTTACCTTCTTGCCACAGCAGTACCTATTTATCTACTTGCACTGGTGTGCTTTCAAACTGCTAAGTTGGCAGGAGTTGGAACAGAGCAACAGGAGCTCACTCCACTGCGGGGATTCGAACTGGCAACTTTCCGATCGGCAAGCCCATGAGGCTCAGTGGTTTAGCCCACAACTCCACTTGCGTTGTGTTAATTAATAACATTTTAAGTGCAGAACATTGCTCCCACATTTATTCTATAAAAAGAAAGAGAACTAATTTCCCTCCATTTGCAGCCCTGATTTGTATTAGGAACCTTGTTATATGCACCCAAAGGTGCTGCCACCCTCCCAACCCATATTGGAATCCCAGCTGGGGCAAAGCTATAAAAACTTGACCTCATTCCAATACCAGGGTCATGATCTAGAACTGGGGATTGCATGTTGGTTATTTGTACAATAAACATCCTACATGTAGAGGCAAAGTATCACAAGTAGTTTGGCCTTAAGAATGTCTTTTGGTGGGCATATTTTTACTGAGTGACTCCAGGTGGGGATTGCACACTCCTATGTGTGTTAAACAGTACATCAGATCAGGTTAGTGGAGTCAGAATGAACATCACATACATTGGATACAGGGGTGTGTATCAGCCCTCAAGTTGCCATTGCTTTTTTGGCACAACTAAGGGCACAATCCAAACTCCCAGCTGACTCCGCCAGCACTCTGCAGAGTCAGGAACATCTCTGCTCAATCCAATCCTAGACAACCTGGCATAAGGGGGTTGGGTTGCCCTGTAAATAGAATTTTGCATTCTCTGGGCACCATTGGTTACACTTACGTTTAAATATTTCAAACCCTATGCCAGAAACTCGGGATTGGTAATATATATATATATATATATATATATATATATATATATATATATATATATATATATATATATATTTGCTTTCGTAGATTTTCACGGGTACAGGAATGCAGGTTTTGGTGTCCTCGGGTGTCTTCCCGTGTAAAAGTTGGGGTGTCTAGGCGACGTTTCGACGAGGTCTCACTCGTCATCTTCAGGCTGGTGCTTTCGGCTTCTTGTTACTGGAACAGAGCAGGATCTCAGTGTTTGAGTTCCTATAAATACTGTTGAGGGGGTGTGGTGTATAGCCTCCAATGTTCTGGGCAGAGAGGAAGTTCCCAGGCTAGTGTGCCTTTAGCCTGGGAACTTCCTCTCTGCCCAGAACATTGGAGGCTATACACCACACCCCCTCAACAGTATTTATAGGAACTCAAACACTGAGATCCTGCTCTGTTCCAGTAACAAGAAGCCGAAAGCACCAGCCTGAAGATGACGAGTGAGACCTCGTCGAAACGTCGCCTAGACACCCCAACTTTTACACGGGAAGACACCCGAGGACACCAAAACCTGCATATATATATATATATATATATATATATATATATATATATATATATATATATATTTGCTTAGAACTTTCCCAAGGAGGCTTTGCTGTTCTGCACAGAGTAAAAATCCTTATTGAATTAGCAGAGAAAGGGAAAGAGACCAAGTACCAAAAGTGTATCCTTTCTAACTGTCAGATATCATCTCAGTTTCGGTATTCAGTGGTTGGTTGTGAACCAATGATTTACATAGGCAGCAGTATACACAAACCATGTTGCTAGTTTAGGGTATCTGGAAAAGTGTGCATGCACACGAAAGCTTATACCAAGAACAAACTTAGTTGGTCTACAAGGTGCTACTGGACTATTTTTTTAATTTTTTTTATATATTTCATGTTGCCAGATGACTGCCTGCACTGTCAGTTTTGAGCATGGGAAAGCTTCAGTGACCCACATTCCAGAAAGGTGGCAATTGCTATCAAAGCTGAGGATGTTTGGAAGGGTGCAAGTGTCAGATAATAAAAGAAAAATTACATGTTCAGTGCTGCTGTTGCCCTTCTGTGGACAGCTTCAGTCAAAGAGGGGTGTGTCCCTTTGCCAGATAGGCAGGCCACTTGGAAAAGACTCCTCCTTGTCTAAGGTTAAGCAGATGAGCACATTTGTAGATGCCTCTGGTCACTGTGACGTCAAAGGCATTGAGGGCACACTGCAACTTGGCAAGGCTACTTGAAATCATCTTGCTAGGTGGGGGGAAACGAATTCCATTTTCCCAGCAGTAAAATGTTTACGTTGAGTGCTGGGAAGATGTGGCATCTCCCCAAAAGGGATACCGTACTTTTTCGTGTATAAGATGAGGGTTCCCAAAAATAGGGGGCGTCTTATGCATGGGGGCGTGTTATACATGGAAAAACACAGTACTTTCTTCAAGGAGAAACTGGAACTTGTACAACAAATGAACAATAGATGTACATTATTCATATAGAAGGGCCTTCTCCCACGCAGGCTGCACAAATGTTTTGGCTTTTTCCTCCCTACACAAAATCTGATGGGAAAAAAGAATCACAAAAGTTTTCTGGATGCATTTCCAGAATGTATCCAAAGCCAGCAGGCAGCCTGTCTTTCAGACTTACACTACTGAGTAATAGCTGCTTGCAACACTTTTGCAAGCTATATATGCTATATCTATAGCTATATGCTATATATGCTATATCTCTATTTGCCATAGATGTTCCACCTAACAAAAATAATGCATTTTCACAATACATCTGACTGCTTGGAAAACATACCTTTTTGAGATATGTAGCCTATATACAAAACAAAACAAAAACAGCAAATGTGCATTCATTTAACAAAGAACCAGTTGTGCAGACAGGCCCCTAATATTATATTTCTTTTTGTACCAGTACTGCTATAATAGCATTGGGATCCACATTTGTTTTGTGCCATGGTCACTGAATAAATCTAATTGTTTCTTGCTACAGAAGAAGCAGGTTACAGTGAAGAAAACCACAACATGATGACAGCGCCTGTCCCAGAAGAAGCAGATTTTCTGCCGTTCACAGACGAACCACCACTCGAAGCAATCTCTGTCCCAAGTAAAGTCGTTTAAACAGTTATCCATGCAATCTTACATTATTATCGGCAGTAATGGCCACCCCATTGCTCTCCAGCCACAGCTATTCCCGCATGCTTGGAGCAATCTAGTTTTGCTCGTGCAAGCCAGATCAGTGAAAATCGAGCTGTAGTGCATTTAGAATGTCATGAGCCAAGGTTGGAACATGGGATTAAAGGTAAAGGTAAAGGGACCCCTGAGCATTTGGTCCAGTCGTGGCCGACTCATCTCGCTTTACTGGCCGAGGGAGCCGGCGTACAGCTTCCGGGTCATGTGGCCAGCATGACTAAGCTGCTTCTGGCGAACCAGAGCAGCGCACGGAAATGCCGTTTACCTTCCCGCAGGAGCGGTACCTATTTACTTGCACTTTGACGTGCTTTCGAACTGCTAGGTTGGCAGGAGCAGGGACCGAGCAACAGGAGCTCACCCCGTGGCAGGGATTCGAACCGCCGACCTTCTGATCGGCAAGTCCTAGGCTCTGTGGTTTAACCCACAGCACCACCCATGTCCCAGAACATGGGATTACAATCACACAAATGAAGTGTAGGAGAGGAAGATCCAGCTAGTTTGACATTGACTGTAAGAGGTCAGCAGTAGCAAGGGAGATGGAACAGGAATAAACCACCAAATCTTCCCTTTCCCCCAACCCAACACACCCTAGCAAGCATCAGCTACAAGCAAGACAACTGGCCATCTTTCTGCACTAGACAGTGAATATTCATGGCCAGAGAGCGTGTGTGCAGATAAGTAGCCTGAGGCTGTTCCCATGATTCTCTGGACTGCAGAAACCTATGCAATATATCAGCTATCATCCCACCCAGAGCTACAGGAAAGTCCATCTACCTTTGCTTCATGATTCTTTAGTTTAAGTTTGTTTTTTTTTTTTTTGCCAACTCTTGCAGCTCAGTGCAGCTCACAATGTAAAAAACAAGGTATAAATAAAATTTGCAAAGCAAAACAATAAAGCCAGCTATAGAATAGTTCAGAAAGAAAATAATTACTGCTCCATAGCTGCACGTTTTATTTGAAAGTTCTTAGAATTTTTAGACATTTTCACTTTATTACCTACAAGTCAACAGCGAGCAGAAACATACTGTGTTTTGTTGCTATTCACCTTTTGCTTTGTTTTTTACAGATTTGGTTACTGAAGTGACAAATGAACATATGAATAATGCCCAAAGATATGAATTCTTTGAGAAATATGAAGGTAAATATGAACTATTTAAATGGAAGTAAAACAACCCATTAAGATTTTAGGTACGGTAGGATTAACAGCTTGCTCTTCCCTGCTCATCTTCCTGTAATGTGCTGTAGTTTTGTGAAAGCGAGCATTACCTAATACATCAGGGGTATAATTTCAGCTCTGTTGTCCTGTGTTTATTGACTTAGCAAACTGCTGCTATCCCCATTCTATTTTTAAACACTTGATTTATGCCTTTCAGTTGGGTTTATTCGGCTAAAACACATTTTGTGTGTATTCAGCTGAAAGAGAGCAAACATTTTTCTCTTCCTGTGTCAAATTGTTTGCCTAGACCTCAATTAGAAAATTAACAGGGCAGATTTTTGTTGTTGGGTTCCTTAAGCCACAGTTTAAACCTGTAATAAAGTAAGACACATAAATCAGAGCTGTGGAAAACAACAAAAAGGTACTGCTTCATTTGTTTACTTCATTTAATTCTGTAAACCAGCTGCAAAGCTGCAGTTTCAAAATTCATCACACAAGGCAAAAACAAATGATGTGAACATTTATACTGGAGCACTGAAACTCAGTCCTTAGATTCACTTGTCAGCAGAACTTGATGCAGTAGACAAAGGAACAGTTACATCGAATAATGTATTGTTGTACTAAAGGCTAATGAAAAACACCAAACAAGCCACCTTGTCCACACCCTCGTTAAGCCCAAAGTATGCGGATTAAGATGACTTAGTCACAGCAGAAACATTTCATCTTTGTAGTCAGCCCCTAGTGAAAATAGAGATTTTTAATGGCATTAGTGTTTTTTATCATGAGGTAAAAGCTACAAACCCCAGTGTAAATGCTGGATTTTGGATGCCAGAGCAATGCGGCTGCACCATTCAAAGGCTTAAGGACTGCCAGGTTTAGGGGCACTGCTCCTGCATGCCAGATTTAGTGGAATATATGCCCAGCTTTTGTGTGTGCTGATTTCTCTGGGCTTCTGTAGCTTGGGTCTGAAGCCAAGGAAGTACTGGCAGAGTCTCCAAATCCAAGATCAAGCTCGAGTCCCTTGGCTCTGCGGCAGTCAGGCCTGGAAGTATGGTGGAGTCAGCACACACAGCCCTTAGGGAACAGAGACATATCTCCTAACTGCCTCAGTCCTAAATACTAAACAGGATCCCAATTGGTTTCTGGAAGGGGAAACGTCACTTTTATACCCCAGACAGATGGGATAAAACTGAACACGGTGAAATTGGATTGTGGAAAATAAATTTCATTCCCCCCCTCTCCATTCTGCTTGCATCTTAAAAAAAAAAAACAGGAGAGAGTGACAAAAGGACAAATAGATAACGAGATTGTAAACCAGCAATCTTGCATCACCTAGTGGCATTGCTGAAGAAAAAATAAATAAATCTGGTAGCATGGAAGCATTGCAAAGTTGCTTTTGTGGAAGTGGCAAAGAGGTGATGGAGCATATAGCCCTAGCATACAACTCAAAGGGTTTTAACCTACATCTAGCGCTCATAAATATTTGCACCATAATGGAAAGTATTTAAAAAGGTAGGAATGGGAAAGTGGTTTGGCTGGATTGTGAGAAGCAGGCGCACTATGACAGTAATTTGCTCTGCCACCAGAGTGCCATTGCAGCTGGTATAGGCATCAGCCTTATAAACAGTGCTGTCAAATAGTTTTTACTTCATACAGGCTGCAGATAGGGCAGCTTTGGATATTTCGAGCAAGCAGTGCCAGCCACCTGCACTGTCTTTTCTATAGTAGTCAACAGCAGTGTTTGTTTGCATTGTCTGAAAGAAAAAAAAAATGACACTCTTGCACAGGAAAGGCAGGTAGCCTGCATTTGCACCTGCAACCTGTGCGACTTTGCTGTGCAACATGACCTTTGAACATTACAAAGGAACTATCAGCTGTCAAAGGGATTGGAACTCTTAAACAACACCTCTTAAACAGCTTGCACAGCATAGAGTTAAAAAGATTGTAAGGGAATTTGAAACCACTGTGTGGAGCGTCACCAAAATCAGGAGATGCAAAATTTAGGAGTAGGTCAATTGCCTGTTCTGGATGGTGTTGCCCTTACTCTGAAGAGCAGGCTGGTACCCCATGATCCATCTAGTGGTTCAAGTGACCTCTGCAGCCAAGAGTGCCTTCTACCAGCTTTAGCTGAAATGCCAGCTAAGAACATTCCTGGATCAGGAGAACCTGGTCCACGCTTTGGTAACCTCAAGACCTGATTACTGTAACACACTTCGTGGTGGGCTGCCCTGATATCTGGTCCAGAAACTGTCACTAGTGCTGAATGCAGTGGCCAGGCTGCTCACAGGAGCAGGTCACTGGCACATGCTACTACTTTGCTGAGAGAGCTGCCCTGGTTGCCAATTTACTACTGGGCCAGTTCCAAGGTGCTTGTGTTTACCAGGAATTGAACCTTTAGTCTGGTAGGCTGTACCCTGGTGAGTTCCTTGGCAATAGAAGCCTGTGAGAAGTCATCCCTGTTGTCCTTTTCAGACTTTGGAATTTTTTAACCAACCAGTTTGTAGTGACATGTTCCCGATGTTTCTACCAGTGTTGTTACTATATTGTTTTTAGGTTGTTTGCTGCTTTAAGTGCCACTTATATGTTTCTTCTCTGTTTTATTTAAATATTTATAATTTAAACACAGATTCAAAACTTTTAAAGTTTTGAGAGGATCTAAAATCTAGAACTGCCTGCAAATCCTGGGTCACTTTAAAATATATTCCACCTGTGTTAATATCACAAGCATTTCAGGTTGGGGTATCCAGTGAATATTGATAAGAAGAGAGGAGTGGAGGGTTTTTCAACAATGTGTTTAGATTAGAATATTTTCATATTGTGCCTTTTATAATCAAGTCACCATTCAGGGGGGGAACAACAGGAAAAGGAGAGGTGACTCGAGTTGCTGAATTCCCAGGCCACCATGGGAGGCCACTTAGGAGGAAAAGCCTACTTGCAAGGCTCAGCCCAAGAGTCTTCTATGAGCAGAGTGAAGTTTGGCCTCCAGCCTTCCAGGGAGCAGTTCCTTAAATCAGCCACTCAGCAAAGTCAGAGAGAATGTTTCGACTGCTTTGCTGGGGGGATGGAGACTGCTTTGAAGGGCTGCCCAGGTTGGTTCAGCAATGAGCAGAGCTATTTACTTTTTGGGGGGATAAACAGTAGCTCCAGTGGGTGCTGAGGGGAGTTCACCCAGCTCCAATGCTGGGATTTAACACTCAGTGCTTTCTGGCAAGGCTTTTATTGACTTGAACGGAATCTATGTATGTTTGAATACTTTTTATTTATTAATTAAATATTGCAATGACTGCTTATTACATTAAATGCATTTAGATGAGTAGGAGAGGATATTTTATTTATTTAATTACCCTTCAACTTTTTTCTCACTTGTGTGAGAATGCGAATACCTATTTCCACAGAGCAGATCCACCATCTGTGCACAGCTTATCGCCTCTATACAGGTTCTGAAACTCCATGGTGCCATTGACCCTGTTTGTGACTGTCTAGCAATCATGCGTTTGTGATTTGGTTGCCCATTCTCCCACATAATGGAAAAGAAAAAAGCAAGCAGGACTTGGGTACACATTAGCTTAAACTTACGTGCGCTTACCACAGCATTTACCGTAACTCAGAATAACTTTTTTATTATTACAGCTATGCTATAGTGTACAGCTTTATCAGATTAGTTTTCAGCAACAAGGTTTTGACAACGGTGTTGCTAAGAATTGCAGTAGTGTTGAGAATAAAACATTGTGAATAATATGATATGGTTCTGTGTTCGTCCCTTTAGGTATTCAGGGCAAGAGAAAAGCAAAAGCTGCAGACCTTAAAGACCTGCTAAAGCACATCATCATCGCCTGTGTAGCTGTCACTGGTTTGATCTTGACTGTAATAGTTGTTGTGCACATATACACTTCATTATTTGTGAAGAAGGAGCAGTAAGTCGCTGTTTCATTCTCTCCTCCCTCTCATCTGTGTATAATTCAAATTGCTTCCTAACAACTTGCACCCAGTCCTTGACATTTGCGCCTACTTTAGAATGCTGATATAACGCAATGGGCGTAATTGACGCAGTAGTAGATGCAGGCCAATCAAATACAATTTTTGCTGGCATAGCCATCTAAGAATCATAATATCCAAGTGGAATAACAACAGGCTTTCTGGTTCTGAAACCAGCATTAATTCATAATGGCAAAAGGCAAGATTTGCATGTCAGTTCAAAACACAGATACTGCTGTATCTTATTGCAGAACAAGTCACTATAGCACACACTGCTGTGACTGTAGTGTTGCTCGATATGGTAGCACCCCCATCCTCGTGTGTTCTGCTTCATGTGCAGCTTTGGAAAATCAATAGTCTGCAGATTCTGGCCCATTTTCCACTGTCCTTTTCTTCCAGATGAAAGGCAAAAATGCTCCCTAGATTTAACAATGATTTACTTTGCTTATCGTTATTACATAACTGTGATAACCACATCCTTCTCCACACTCTCCATTCTCCTCAGCACAGGATGTTTCATGATAGTTTGGATCTGCGGTGGGTTGAAATCCTCAGTCAGTCATGAAGATTACTCCCTGGATTGGGCAACTATCTCGGCCTAACCTCCTTCACAGAGATTTTAGCTCAGCAGAGTTTAGGATTTATCTATATAAAGCTGATCTAATCCTCTGTAACAAGGCCATACATTTAATGCAGCTCTTGGGACTTCAAGTTGGGCATACCCTTCTGCTAGCCAGGGAGGGCCAATGCAACCAAACTTATTTTCTTTTTCTTTGAGGTAGGAAGCAAGTTGGGGAATCGACAGCTCTCAGAGTAAGCTGCCAATGTGTTTTCCTGAAGCAGCAGCAACGGGCAAGGGAGTGACTTGGCTGTTGTATCACTGTTTGATGTTATGGCTTCCTTTCATAAAAAGATTTGTATCTATTAAAACAATTTCATCATTCTCTTAGGGAACCTGATAAAACAAATGCTGACAAAAAAGGCGGACTTGACAAAAATGAAGTCACATCAGCCGAAAAAAACAGAAGCCAACATCCACATTACAATGTTGGCATTGAGGGAGCACAAAACAAACAACCATATTACAATGCTGGCGTTGGGGGAACGCAAAACCAACAACTGGAATATGCTGTTAACATTGTGGAAACAGGAAGCCAACAGCTAGAAGACAGCGCTGTTGGAACGGACAATCAAAACAACAACAACTTAAGTTCACCACCGGAAATGTTTTCATCAACAGATTGTGATTACATCAAAAAGCCTTTAGATCTCCATCCTGTCAAAGCTATGTTGTCCCCTAGCTCCCCACCAGAAGACACTGGCTTGCTTCTCACAGTTGAACCTTCAAGGCACCGTGCCCATAATAGTTTGCCTTCATACAACAGCAGCACATGTAAGAACCTCAAAGTACAACCTAGAACTTTCAGAACCAATCATAGCTCTTATAACAGTCCAGGAAATTATGGTAAATCCAAAGATCATGACTATAAAAGACTTCAAGCCAAAGATACTGCTTGTTACAAAACAAAACCAATCTGCCAAAGACCATCTAGGCATAGACCCAAATCCACAGAACCCAGAAGAGGACACAAAAAGGTTTCAGCTAAGCAACATAGCTACAGCAGCTCAAGCTGGGTTGAAGATCCTTCATCAAATGTTTCTGCTGCTTTAGACACTAACAAAAACTCCAAGGAGTCAAGACTGTCCCAAGATGATGACTCAGACTGTGCATGTTTTCAGCATATCAAAGATTCTTCTAGTACAGACTCATATTCGAATTAGAGCAGCACAGAGAGGAGGGACTTATTGTTCAGTTTGACTGCTGTCCGGAAGTGTGCAGTCCTATATTTTTACCATGGTTAATCATGATGGAACCCTATAGTATCCTGGAGAACACATGTTGCAATCATGCTATTGAATAATAAAAAGTAGGTTTGGTGTTGGGTTGCAGGAGTTGCTAATCTGGCTTCTTGGATTTGTCCAATTAAATTATTTTCTGCTTGAAGTGTAATATGTGCTCACATTCTTTAACAGGCACTAATTCACTTTTTTTGGGGGGGGGGAGGATAGAAAAAAATAGAGCCCTGCACTCTGCAAGAACATGCAGTTCTTTGCAACCTGAGTGTCAAAGAGAAACTGCAACAGTATTAAGTATTTGGGGTCTTAAGACCCACTGGCACTATTAATGTTGAAGCGAAGGAAAAATGTATTGCACACCCGAATACTAAGGGACCAGGAAGCTATTGAAGAGGGTTTAGCTTTTAGCTTTTCCATTTTCTAAAAAATCCTTACTAGGAATGTTTCCTTACTAGGAAACAAAAAAAACCCCACACCCCAAGCACCTCGTAAGGGACATTATCTTACCACATAATCAGAAATAGTACAATATACTCTTGGCTCTACAACCTATGCAACTGAAATAACTTACAGAGCTTTCAGAAACAACTCTGTGACCCTGGAGCCAACAATCTCCATCTCTGAGATACAGTGCAAGTGTGTTTTAGTCCAGAGGCTGCTGTCCATCCCCACCTTGGAGCCTGGCAGGATGAAGGGGAAAAGGAAATATCTGTAGTAAGCTGGTCTCACTTGTTTCATAATGTACACTTGACATTCTGCATTGGTATCGAGACAAGCTACAGAAAAGGCTGCCCTATAATTCAGTATTAATTTTATTAAATCAGGCACTTTGTCAGTTAGAAGAAACAGAAAAAAGTTTGAAAGATAATTGTGTTTATTTTCTAAGCTTTTACCTGTGAATATAACAAATGGATAATTGAGTGATGATATATAGTGACTTTTTTTTTTACAAAAATGTTTCCCCCTAACATCTGGACAGCAATATATAAATATTTACAATGGAAAAATAGGCAAGGAAAGAGAAATAAGTAGTCTTCATTATCCAAATTAATTTCTAATACATCAGATTTGAACACAAAATACTTCATTCACATCTATTCAATATTTACATGTTTCATTACTGGAGATCACTGAGGTTTTAACTTCATTTCTACTATTTGTTGTGTTGGACTTCTGTTATGTCTCTAATATTTGTTTCTGTAAAGCAGTTAAAAAATTTCTGGAAAAATAAATCAGTTTTGATAATGTTGAAAACATTAATGTGTGTAATTTTAAGTGACTAATTTTTTCCCCACACAGTCAATACACCACAACACTGAAAAAGAAATAAGATAGACTTCTGGCCAGATTCTTAAACTGGCAGGTTTTAAAATAAAAGTGGTTTCTAAACTGAAATGGAAAATTACAGCCCTGCTTAGTGTAAAAGGAAACAAGTGTGTTCTGCATGTGGATAAAATGTCCTGACGACAAATATCAATGATGGTGGAATGTGCTTTAAAAGCCGCAAACAAAATATAGTTGGTTGATTAATGGACTACCAAAGCAAAATTGCAACAGTTTAAACCCATTTAGTAATCTCAACCATTAAATATAAAAAAATAAGCCATGTTGCTTTCTGCACAAGTGTTGCACAATCACATGACTGAAAACAGGTTGCTTGCGATAATGACAAACACCTATTGCATGCCATTTGGTTTTAGTATGCCAAGTTGACTGCCACAACCAACAACGGGTTACACATCCGTGATCCTGGTTTACATTCATTGCAGGGAGATTTATATATGTGAATTACGCCGCCCTCTAGTCCCCAAAGAAACCCTAAGCCTGGGCTCCCTAGCTTTATAATGTTCATTGAAATCCAATCGAAAGCTAAGAAATCGAAGACTTTCATCAGAACTGGTGGTCAGTAATACCAAGAACTGCTGCACAATGCCCTGAAAGAAAGAAAAACAGAGAAATTAGGCATTCATAAGAAGTCACACAAATGAATGTGTGTAATGGAATAAAGGTGTGAAGCATGCCACCATTCCATAACGATCCTTGAAAATTGCACTATATATAACAAGTAGAAAATGATCCACTGCAAGAGACGGGCAGTTCCTGCAATGCCCCATCCTTATAAAAGTAGGTGAAAAGTTAGTGAATTTCCTGTCTTGAGTTTTGACGGGGCGGTTTTTAACAAAGCGAATCCACAAAAATTATTCTAGCGAGAATGCTTTGTAAAAATGTTGTCTACCTACAGTGGCAATGGTCAGCATAAACATAGACTCTGGAGTGCAATCATTTACGTAGGCACTTTTATGTCTGGGACAACCTCTATGCACCTGGTTCTTTATCTCCTGAAGCCAAATGTCACATTCCCTAATGTATTCATAACATAACTTTTATTGTTATTGCCTTCTTCCAAATCCTGGGGAGGCTTGCATGCCGCATTAAAACAGTGTGCACTTTAAACCAGAAAACAGATACCGGCTATCAGTACGTTAATATTTTAAAAATTCCTCTTTTTAAAAATACCTGATAGAAATGGGTAAGTAGTCGCAGCTGTGAACACATTTTTGGTATTGAATCTTGAAATTCTTTAATCCTTTTATTCTCCTCTTCCTCTTCTGAAGCTTTTACTCCCCATTCACCCTTAACAATATACATTGTAAAAAAGAAAAGAAAAAAAGATGAGAAATTATCAGGTGTACACATCAATAAATCTGAAGCCACATGCTAATTTTTGTTTTATTAAGAGGAAGTGCCTTAAATTTAGTTGGTGATCTCTTACAGTTATAAGCCAAGAAGTTAAGACAGAAAAAACGTCTTACAAACAATACATACCAAGCGTGAAAAAGAATTCAATTTGTGTTTTAATGGGGGGGGGGATTAAGGTTTGTCAATTGCAGCTTCTAGGTTACCCCAATCTGGGTTAAATGTACTGTGTAATCTAGGCATATGTACTTTCTTAGAAGCCCATTGAGCATAGTGCAACTTACTTTTGAGTAAACATGCACACACTTACTTTTTATATTAAGACTTTATCCAAATACCTATTTGCTCAGTCTTTCAAAGAAAAGGAGGGGATATTAGAAGGATTATTTTTTGGTATTGAATTGGTATTGAACACAAGCAGCCTGTTGTGTTCACATCGTTCTTGTGCTTAAAATGCCACTGAAAACTCCTTTGTACCTCAAGCTCTCTCTCTCTCTTTCTTTCTTCAAACTGCAACCGTAACTGTAACTCCTCCAAGGCAACGCGGTACAGGCCATCTTGGGCATTTTGAAACTCAAGAATCTGATCAAAGACAGCTCGAAGCTGGTTGAGAAGCATCTACAACAAAAGTTGCAAAGGGAAGATAAAACCTCTAAAAATGAAATGTTCAAAGAAAAGCTAAGATTTGCTAGCCTATAAGAAACTGCTGAAATATTGTAATATTTAATATCTCCTCCTAGAGCAAAGGGATACATGGAAAAATTGATTTCAGTACGGAGGTTCTCCCAGAACATCCCGTAAAAGATTAAATTTACCAGGGCTGTAATCTAAACTTTTTTTTTTTTGCTTGTAATGAAGACGCACTGAACGCAGTGGAATTCATCTCCAAATAAAACTCCAATGTGTGTTGCCAGAAATAATCTCAAAAGCATAAATAATTAGAGAAATAATGGTAACATTTACCTATATATAAATAGGTAAATGAGACTTACTCTTGAGTCAGCGTCCAGCAAACAGCGAGATATAATTGTATCTAAGAAAACTTCATGAGCCGCAATGATGTGATCCAAGTCTTGAGCCTGCTGAACTTTGTTCCATAGTTCATCCCATGAACATTCAAGCACCTATGGAACAAAACATCCAGCAATGAGATTCACTTTGTTTTAGATTCACTTTGTTTAAATAGCAACCTCTCTGTTCTATACCTCTATGACATAATTAAGCTCACATCAATAAGAACGTTCTTCCAATTTCAAACAAACAAACAACAAAATGGATGGTTAAAGGGTACCTCAAATGTAATGTAATACTGCATTTGATGAATGAAATGGACCATTTCTGATGCCAGAACGTGACACTGATGCAGCACCCCAGAAAGTTCTGTAAGAAATTCAAAGAATATGTATATTAAAACTCAGAATGGAAATGTTCATCTAGCCATATTTTTAAAACACACACACACACACCTGAAATACAACAGCTACCTGCACCCATCTTTGAAAGGAGTAAGACATACCGTATTTTTTCGCTCTATAAAACGCACCAGACCATAAGATGCACCTAGTTTTTGGAGGAGGAAAACAAGAAAAAAAATATTCGGAATCTCAGAAGCCAGAACAACAAGAGGGATCACTGTGCAGCGAAAGCAGCAATCCCTCTTGCTGTTCTGGCTTCTGGGATAGCTGCACAGCCTGCATTCACTCCATAAGACGCACACACATTTCCCCTTACTTTTTAGGAGGGAAAAAGTGAGTCTTATAGAGCAAAACATACGGTATATAAATTGATAACGGGTTCTCAAAGAAAGGAGACTATATGTGGACTATCATTTTAATCTCAGTATATTTACGGCCACAAGTTCAGCATTTTCCAGAGGCGTAGCCATGATAGCCTCTGCCTGCAATAAATACACCCCCATATTAACAGAAAATATAATGCAGGATCAAACAAGAAAATGAAATTAATAGTATAGGTTGACAAAACTCTGGAGATCTGGTACAAAACAAGATTTATAATAGAAAGGAATTAGAACGTGGAACAGAATAGATAGGGAAAAGACCTTTGTGGCTGGGAAACAAAGTCTGCTTGGCACTGCTGTAACAGGTGGCAATCCACTAGCAAAGGAGCCTGAACAGAGCTCTTATTATGAGAAGGTTAATTTTTCTCAGCAACATATATAAAACATGAGATGCCTAAGCCCCCACTCTGGCTTGCCACAAGAGATTTGGAAGGACAAACTAGGAACTTTCAGGATACAAGATTACTTAGGAAAATATTTAACTAATGGTACAGTGAGTATAAATGTTAATAAATTGAATCCCTCATAGATGAAATTGTGGGCTGGGGAAGGAATGCATGACCTGGCAGAGCAGATGAAAATATTCCATATACAGTATGATTACGCATTATACAAAAATATCTCTTGTTTGTTCCAAAATGTCTCAAAAGCTCAGAGGCAAGCTGGACTTCTCTCTCAACATTTTGGTTGAGGCACATCAGCACTACCCAATTTTGTCTTGGATTATCGGAGCAAACTGCATCAGAATGAATGAAGCAAACCAATGACTATACCAAGATGACAAAGATCTATACGGAGCAAAATTGCCAAGATCTATACAGAGCAAAAATTACATGAGAAAGAATAACCTGCAGCTATCTGTGGGGGGGGGGGGATTCCCCCCCCCCAGCTGCTAGCCAGAAGCAACCATAAAATATACGGAATGAAGAGCAATAAAAAGTCTTCCCCCTAGAATATTCATACTGGATATTTCCTAATAATTAGAAAATATCTAGAGCAACTAATTCCTGGTTAACAGAGAAATTGTAACAATACTGCTGGATGAGGATTGGGTCCCAGATCACAGGGTTTGGAATAGGTTCACATCTCTCCTCGTCCCACTCTTTTTGAGACTTACATCACTGTAAGCCCTGCTGGCTGAACCAGGGTAAAGGATTTAATAGCAGTGTATGTATGGCTCAGCTGAGGGGAAGAACATAGGTCAGCATAGCCCACGGGAAACCCCCCAAATCTGCTGAACATAAACTCTCTCATCCCCATTAATTTTGGGTTTGGATCGTGCTGTCAAGATCTCTAAACTAGGGATATAATCCTAATATAGGAGTTAGAGCCATTAAACACAACAAGGCTTCCTTCTGAGTTAACATGCTTAAATTCTGAGTCTGCATGCTTATTAGTATGAACTGCAAACAGTAACAGTCAAAATAGTGACTACGGCTATTGGGAAAATCAACTAGGTGATATCAAGGTGAAGGTTACAGCAACAACAGCCTATGAGAAATCATGAATTGCGGTCAGCAAGGATTGCTGGAAAAGCCGCAGAAAAGGAAGTTTCACACAGATTGCTTAATTCTGAACTGAAGTTCAGTTATGATGGATCTTCATCATTTTTCTTATACAGCCTTTGCCTGTTTTGTTTTCTTGGTCCAACTCTCTTTTAAAAGGTGCTGTGGAACCAGAATGTCTATTTAGGTGAATTCCAAGAATAATGTTCTGAAAAACAATCACATTGAGTTACTTCAGTTCGAACATGAATCCCTACTTATGCCTCTTCTTTATATACCGTAGCACTTTCCGTCTCATTCCATCTTGTTTGTTAAAAAGGCAAATAAAATATGACAGTGGCCTTCTCTTTAATCAATAGCAGACATTTTTACCCAAGGCCACTAATAACTCCATGGTTATACAGGTATTTTCATGCATGACCCAGGCCAATATTCTAACTCCAGATGAACCCTGCTATGAATTAACATAGATATGTGACTATCATATAATGGGAGTCCTGCCTGGTGGCTTCCTTTCCAGTGGCTATTTATGTTCATCATTGGAAGATAGAGCCTGCCTTTCCAGTGCATGATCCTCAGAGATTACAACTCTCTTTTGGGAGAGAGTCACTAAAATGCCTAGGCCAAACTTTGTGGGGAAAGGAGATAAGGCATTGTCAGTCAAGGGTACTCAAGTGTGGAACAAGCTTCAAGAGGAGATAAGGCCATGCCAAAGCTTCCCTGTTTGCACAGCATGCTACCAAACCCACCTGTGTGCCACAACCTACCTGTGACATAGAAAGGCCAAACCATTCTTTACCGTGACTGATATTCCTGCGCTCTCAGATAACACATATGTAAAATTTGCAGCGCATATGGGAAAGAAAGAACCAGCCACAAAACCCAGAAGGAAGGAATCGTATGTGGACTCAAGTGTGCAAGACAAACAACCAGTAGCAGCACCAAGTAGTGAGTGTAAAAACATGTCCAGCTTCTTCAGTGGGGTTTCATGACCTCCTCTTAGTGTTATGCTAAAGATCCCACTTAAAGAGCAATACTGCCTAAAAAGTGAACACTGCAGATAAAAAACCCCCGCATTTATAGATTAAACAAGAACAATGATAAAAGTTGCAACTTTTAACTGGTAAAAACATTTCTCCATTACTGATTTCAGAGAGCCAATTGTTCCCTAAATGGATTGTTTTAGCTTTCCAAATGCCTGGCTGGGAATCACCTTCTTGGCTGCTAACAATAGAAATTCTAGCAATTTTCATCGACTCTTAAGGGGTTTACGTTCCCTGTATGCACAAAGAAGCGTTACATGAGAAGAGTTAAGGACTTCTGTTTTGATATATTCTCCAATTAATTTAGGATTGCATCCCAGTAGTCTGTCAAGTGAGGGCAGCCACATCACATGTATAAATACCTTTTCCTAACAACCATGCCAACAGTTTGCAGTAAATTTGCTGCAAATAAAACTTTTCACTGGGACTGGGTATTATTCTCTCATTTTAAATAAACCCTCCCAACAGTGCTAGGCTCTGACATTAGATGCATTTTCTCATCCTAGCAGAAAAATTTCACCTAGACCCCTGTCCTCCAGAAAGCTCTCTGTACCTGCTCTGCTTTGTAGCCCAGGTTTATATAACAAAGTTTGTATTCTTTGTAGCCAAGTTTAAATAACAACTGGTGCAACCAAGAGATCGAGCCCATAGAACTCCTAACTCATGATTGCCATATAATAGCTCTCTGTAAAATCTCTAGAGATATGAGTCTTAACAGATCACTGGATGATAATGGTTTATTATTTGCAAAACTATAGGGGTATGTAACACAGGAGCCTTTAGCTCACATATCATTCTAGTTAACAATTCATTGGAATTATCCTGAACATCCAACATCTACAATGCCCTTCTTTTTGTCATGTTTCAATATGTTTACCTGCTAGATTTTATTTTCTTACTGCACAATTTCCTGTGTATCTATCTAGATGTTTCCCCCGCTGAGTTCAACAGGGCAAACTCCCAGAAAGGTGGGTAGAGAATTTTAGCCTAGGAAGACGGGAGGGAGGTAATTCTAGGTGAAAATTTGGACTTCCATATTTTCCACACTTCCACTGTCCAGAAAGTGAATAGAGGCCAAAGATGCTATTTTATTCACTTGTGTCTGTCATAACAAACATTCTAGGTTTCCTTGGAAATTTTTGCTCTCTATACTTGAACAATTTATTTTTTAGTTTGTACTCACTTTAAAGTCAAAGATATCCCTCAGGTAGGCTGTGTCATACTACAGGCATGCATTCTGGATTGCTAACATTCTTCACTTTATATCTTGACTGAATTCTTTTTCCTAGACATAACATGTGAAAATCTTTGCCTAAAGAGTCATGCACGATTCAAAACCTTGCATGATTGCCAGCAGCTGCAGTTGATAACGAATGCTAGTTTTACCAGGTCTCCACTGCATATTCAGTTCTGGCAGTCACTCACAAAGAACTTTCCCTCTCCCTTGATTCTTATTTATATATTAATTAAAACATTTGTATACCAACCTACTGGAAATCCAAAGTGACTAACAATGCCCAGAAAACAAACAAACCCAGAATGTGATGTGCATAAAATCCCATTCACAAAAGCAAGAAAAGAAAATGCATATAATTCTATGCCAAAGCAGGGCTTAACCCATTTAGTCTAAAGACTAATTCAGTTTGGTTTCACAAATGGCAATACACACATCAGTACTCTGCAAGCCTGGAAGAGAGTTCTGGAGCTGAAAAAGGCACTGGTCAATAAAGAACCGTAATGCTCTATTGCCCCCTCAAGGCTATTTCAAAAATTTCATCATTCTTATTAAACCTGCAGAACTGTGTTGTTGTTTTAAAAAAAATCTTAGTAAACAGACTTCCCCACTGAAACTCTTTCATTATAGAAAATATACTCACTACATAATAATATTTTCCAGTCACACAACATTGCTACAGCCCACAAATGCATACAGCTCAGCAGCAGCCTCAAAAACAAAACAGAGAGAGTACAGCCAGGCTAAGAGAGAAGAAGGGGAAGAAATGAGCCTATGGCTTTGAAAATAAGCAACAACTCTTAGAGCTACCCCTGGCCCACTGAACCAGACATGGCCACCTGGCCACATAGACCAGGGAGTATTTGCAGATATTTAGGAGCAGTGTCCTTTTACCCATGACTACACAAACTTGATCCACCAACCAGAGCCATGAGCAAACAACTAGGTAGTTTGCTGCTTAATTTATTGGAAAGGTGGATTGAAAAGCATTCTGAGTTATATGTAGGTCACTAATCTCATTTATTGAAGCCTTTCAGCTAGAACAGAGGTTCTCAAACTGTGAGCTCCATTCAGGTAGTCTATTCAAAGGTTCCAGAAGAATCAGGAATATCTGTAGCTAACCCTGCTCTTGATTTATTTTTTCTTGATAATGGATACAACTATCTTGACCACAGCTGGATTTACCAACAGTCTAACAAGGCCCTGAACTAGGGGCTCTTATTTTTATACTATATTGGTGCAATCTACTAATTTTGCTGTAAAACTGATCAATTAAAAGTCAAGGCTGTGGTCATTAAAATATCAGTTATATATGGGTTTTGATCTGTAGAAAAAAGTTTGAAGGGTCCACTGAGTCCTAAAACAATATTGAAAAGCTCAGGGGCTGGGGGACAGCTTGAACATTTCTGAACATATTCAGAAGACCCACTAAGAAAACCAGAGACCTATCTAACCACAATCACAACAACAATTATATATAGCAATGCAGTAAGCAGAATATTTTAAGCATCCAATGTATCTTAGTGGTGCAACAGACTAGATGGCTATCCTCATACTGCGTTAAGGAAAAGGAGCTCAGATATGTTCATGATCAAGGTGAAATTTGAATTCAGAACTTTTTTACTCAGGTTGCAATCCTAAAACACACATTAAGTAGGAAATAACACCATGAAATACAATGTGATTTACTTCTGAGTAAACATGCATATAGGACTGTGTGGCCCTACACACCCTACCGCACTAGCTGCTCTCAGTCTACAGAGGAAATGTAGTCAAATTACAAATCAGTAATAGAATAAAAGACACAAGTTTGTTTGCCTCAATACCCCACCAAACGTTTGTGGGCCATTTCAACATTACATTGTGCCAAGCAGGTGTTTTTCAGCACCACCAACTGCACATTGGCCATGATTCTTCCGCTTACCTGATACCCGGCTGCCTACTGCAGCCTTGGGATACATACAATGGCAAAGGGGTGATTGCTGCATTAACATTATGCTTTCCACATAATATTATGTGTGTCCATGTAATAAACTTTAGGGTAGTGCACTGGATTTGGACAAATCCCAAATCCTGAGCTGAAGAAAGAAGCCTCAGAGGAACTTTAGGTGTATCGAAGGCAAAAGTGGAATCTGTATGAGGCAGCACAAGTTGAAGTGGCCGGTGCTGAAGTGCTTTGTGGAACAATGGCAATCCAGATGAAAAGAGAATTCTGAAAATGTCTGCTAAAAGCTACAGCAACGTCTCTAATCTCACCACATAAGGAATGATGCCAGGATGGAGTGATGGGGAAAGGGAGAGCAAATAGGAGAGTGGGCAGAGGGTGACCTCTCTTGTGACCAACATGTCAAGCTTGTAACCAGAAGGAAACTCTTTACCCAGAAAGCGAATCTCATTTTGTTCTCTCCCTTGCCTATTTATTTATTTACCAAAAGCAATATACTTACTCCAACGAAGACCTCTGAGTGGTTTACATAGAACATAAGCGGCTTACAAAGAACCATCAACTTTTTAGGTGCCTGGAACAAAAGCCCCTGTCCTATTTGTGTGCAATCTGGCAGTTTTATTACCAGGATTACAAAAAAAACATGGAAATTATTGTTAACTTAAAAACAAACCACCCTAAAAAAAAGAACATCTGCCCTTGCAGGAAACCTTCTGAAATTTGGAGAGACTTCAGCAGTACAAATAAATTTCTCTCACACACACAAAGCAACCTATAAGGAGGTTTGGTTTGAAAACAATTGTTTGTGTAATTTTGCCATAATATGGTTGGTTACTCCCTTACCTGGCATATTTTTCAGAAGCTTTGCATTACACATATGTCCTTTCCATATGTCTGTGAGAATATATTCCATCCGTTTTGCCCTCCACAAGAAGTTGAACACCCTCAGATAGTGGCTCATGCACTCACGGGTGAACACCTGCAAATATGAGCAACACACGAGATTTAAAGTGCGTTAAGTGCCTTTAATACTGCTCTTTTACTTGCTTCTAGTGTCTCTGGATAGCTTCACAGAGCAACCAACTGACACTTGAGGTTGAGTCAAGAGATTTACAACAAGATTTAAGCAAGGTCCAGTCCATCAAAAGTCACGGGAAGTCCATACTGGCATACAAGGACTTCTGTGTGAAGCAAGTGACAAGACAAATACAGAGGTAGAAAAAAAGTGTTCCAGGTTCAACCTCTAATATTACTGCTTAAGTTATCTGTGCAGTTTTTAGAGCTGGTGTGGTGTGGTGGTAAGAGTGTTAGACTAGGACCTGGGAGATGAAGCTTCGAATCCACCACTCAGTCATGAAGCTCACTGAGTGACCTTAGGCCAGTCATGGCTAAAAATTGGCTGCTGTTTCTTTAATGCTTAAAAAAAAGCTGGGTCAGCATGAGTCAGCGGCCTGCACCAGGTTGTATATATAGAGTGAGAAATGTTAGTTTGTTGGTTGGTTGGTTAGTGAAAGCTAGTAGTGTTGATGTGTGTACAGTTGGTCAGTTGCTTTTGCAGAAAGACCTTTAAGAATAAAAGCAGAAAGTACTCTGCAAGGATACTCTTCTCGTGGACTCTTTTATGCCAACAAGGGTCCGAGGACCAGGCTGAGGCAACAAAGGGAGGGCAGAACCCTTTCTTTTCTTTTTTTACAAACACTGACAACCTACACCAGGTTGATGTGAGCATAAAGTGGGGATATGGAGAACCTTGAATGCCACTTTGAGCTTCTTGGAGGAAAGATGAGATAAAAATGTAAAAATAGAAGAAGAAACACTTCCATTTGCACAATGTCAACCCAACTCTGCCTACACATGTTGGAGTCTACATGCACAGAGGACTATGCAAGCCTTTCATCGTACACACAGACAATGGGTACACGGACAGACCACACCTGCTGCCACTGTCCTTAGACTCACACAGGGCAGCCATTGTATGACGGCCCCAGGTCTCATTCCAACCAGATGGAGAGAAGGTGAGGAAGACAGCCATTAAATCTCTCCCCTCCTTGTCTAGAAATAACTCAGGCTTAAAAACTGAACCTGGCCATGGGGTTACTGACGGACGAATATGGCAGGTGGCTGAGATGCAGCTGTTGGGATCAAGCTCAAGTACAACTAGATCCTCTTTTTGCTTGATCCTTGCTGCCCTAAAATAGCGATGCTTAAAAAAATACTGAAATGAAACACTCCTTGTGAATGTCACTGCCTCATCTACGATATCTTTTCCCTCTGAAAACACAGGAAATTAAAAAGAAAGGACATGTTAAAATTAGGGAGGAATTTCAGATCTGATCAACTGGGCATTGAATTAATTTTGGAACAGAAAGCAAGAACCAGTAAATTTCCTCCCCGCACCTGACTACACAGGAGAAGCTAGGAGCTACACAGCACCAAGGATCTAGGGCACATCCCATGATCCTAACTGGCACAAACTCTTATGTACTGAAACCTAGTGTTCGGAATTTTCTTAATGGCTTACCAAAAATGCATGGAAAATTATGGCTGAGAGTATAACTTGCCCAGGACCAATCAGTCAGTCCATGGCTAAGGTTATAGGCAGGCCCAAAATTCAAACTAAAGGTCTACATTCTATTTACAGGTTCAAATTCTATTGTTTATATAATTGCATTAAAGCTTGCTATTTTATATACAACAGCTTTACGGATGTTAGGAATGCCTTCCACCACATTTTTCTTCTTTACCAAAGATGGATTGCTGTTTTTTGTTTAAAAAAAGAAGATATCAAACAGTTAACAATACCCTAAATATAAAGAAATTGGTTACACAGCCCTGCAACTACTTACAATCTACAGAGGAAAATCAGAGCATGAAAAAATGGATTAACAAATTAGGAAAGTGAGATATTATCTTCCTTTCACTAAACTATACATACCTTGCTGGTCAAACTCTCACTTCTGACACCTTGTTCAGAAAGCAATGCTATTCTTTACATATAGTAAAAGCATTCTGAACAATAGTGCTGCTATTTTCTCATCTGTTTTAATGAATACTACACATCAGATTTTATTTAAAGAGTACAAATAGGTTCCCCTAAAATACATCTCACAGTTCTTGCAAATTATCCCAAATTAGTTGCTACAGTTTCAGAATAATGGATGAAAATGAAAATCCATTTATTAAGTACTTTCTAAAAATCTCCGACAGAACAAATGAATTATTTATTTCAAATAATGAAAGTCTTAAAATGTAGCATTTTAACACTCATTAATAATTTAGGAAAATTGAGAGTTTGGCTGTACTCTTAATACAATGGGTACATCCAAGATACCAAGCAGTCTCTTTAATCATGCAATGCTAAAAGTACAAAGGCTATTTTAGTGCAAAGTATTTAAGTGAAGTAAGTGGGGGTGGGGGTGAAAATTGACAAACTGAGATAGATATAGATATAGAGCTAGAGATATAGAAATATACATATATCCTTACTGTTGCAATTGGTCCGTCGACATGATAGTCTAAGCTGAAAACATCCCAACCAGTATCACCAGGAGACACCTTAAAAAGAATTATCAGCATTTAACCAAATCATATATATTGTTATTTAGCTGTTTTCCAACAGTTATTTAGCTATTAGGAATGACCCTGCTTTACTTTACTCAATCAAAAATGGTTGGGAGGGATTCCCCCCTCCCCATACTTTCTTATTGGGCACAGAATGCAAGTCTGAAATTGGGAGATGCCATGTTTTTCAGCACACAGGGTATGGGAGGTCCCGTAGAAACCCTTTTGAGGAACAGTGGTACCTCGGTTTACAAACTTAATCCATTCTGGAAGTCCGTTCTTAAACTGAAACAGTTCTTAAACCAAGGCATGCTTTCCCTAATGAGGCCTTCCGCCGCCGGTGCCCTTCCACCATCAGCGCCCTTCCACCGTTTGGATTCCATTCTTAGACTGAGGTAAAGTTCTCAAACCAGGACACTGGTTTCCGGTTTTGCATTTCCGGTTTTCCAGAGTTTGTAAACCGAATAGTTCATAAACAGGGCTGTTCTTAAACCGAGGTATGACTGTGTTGTCATTGTATATCCAGGTCAGCAGGGAGAAGCACATATAAACATGAGAGAACCATGTCCTCCCTAGTACAGTGGTACCTCGGGTTAAGAACTTAATTCGTTCCAGAGGTCTGTTCTTAACCTGAGGTACCACTTTAGCTAATGGGGCCTCCCACTGCCGCCACGCTGCTGCTGCGTGATTTCTGTTCTCATCCTGAAGCAAAGTTCTTAACCTGAGGTACTATTTCTGGGTTAGTGGAGTCTGTAACCTGAAGTGTATGTAACCCGAGGTACCACTGTACTAAGTGGGATAGTACAACACCTCAGCACATCCTTAAAAGGGCCACATCAGGGTAAGTTCAGTAGCTTTGTCCCTTCCCCAACTCAGCCCCCTTTCCTTTTGTGTCATGTCTTTTAGATTGTAAGCCCGAGGACAGGAACAGTCTTATCACAGACATTTGTAAGTGGTTCTGGGAGCCTTTTTCGGTTGAAGAGCAGGGTTTTAAAAAATGATTTAAAATAAAATAAAACAAAACTGGACTGTAGCCTTAATTTTTATAAACACACATAGCTATAAGTGTAATCTATTTATAACTGACAAAAGAGCACACTGTTACCATTGTAAACTGCACAGAATGCCTTGCATTGTGGAGCGGCACTCAAATGCCATAAAAACAAACAAACAAATAAATAAATAAACCAAAGCTCCTTTTCAGAGAAATAATAGTTAAGAACTACACTGACAGATGAGAAAATCAGATTTTGCATGCAAGACAAGACAATGCTATTTTCCAATGCTGACCTTAGATGCCATTTTAGCAATTTTAAAAAAATTAAAACAAACCAATATTCTCGTAAAATGCTAAAGTGGTTTTTTGTTGTTGTTGTTTTAAAGTACCTCCAAAAGTCTGACATCCAAGCGTTTGAGGATCTCAGGGTTATCAAACTGTGCATTTGTTGCCCTGACAGCTGTTTCCAGGATTCCTGTCAGATTATGCTGATACAAAGTGGTAGCTGGCCTCGCAAGCTCTGGCCTAAAATAATAAAAGGGAGATAAATGGAAAGATAGATACACAATTTACATAATAGCCCAGTTGTCATCTAGCTGCAGTCGCAATGGACTAACTATGCAATATATTTTGAGCCCACACAATAGTGAGCAGATTATCCTTTTCAAACAGTAAGCTATCAACTGTTTTGTGTGTGTGTGTGTGTGTGTGTGTGTGTGTGTATGTGTGTAATTACGAGTATTTAAGCTGAGGATTTCCACACACAAAAATGACCCTGCACGATATACCTGTGCTCCTATGAGATAGGGACCAGTATGACATTTCAGCTACAGCTGCACACCCCTTAGCAACCTTCTCAAACAGAATCAACTCACACAACTTTTCAGGGCATGGGCAGCTGCTCATTGCTGGAGCATCTGCCTTTTCAGATTCAATCCTCAGCATTCCTGGTAGGGATGGGAATGCCCCATCTCAGAATCCCTGGAGAGACACTGCCAGTCCGTGCAGGCAACACTGAGCTAGATGGACACATTGGTCTGACATGGTATATAAAGCATCTTCCTAAGTCGTATGTTCCTATGTTTTCCGGATTCGGAAGAGGTGGGTTGTTAGACTTGCGAGCAACTCTGGAGAACTCCTCACCAGGCCACAATGTCACAACTCACCCAACTCAGTAGTACAGTGGTACCTTGGTAGTTGAATGGCTTGGCTCCCAAACAAATCAGCTCCCGAATGCTGCAAACCCAGGAGTGTTCCGGTTTGCAAACTTTTTTCAGAAGCTGAACATCTGACACGGCTTCCATGGCTTCCAAATGAGCGCAGGAAGTTCCTGCAGCAAATTGGAAGCTGCACCTTGGTTTTTGAATGATTTCGGGAGTCAAATGGACTCCCGGAATAGATTAAATTTGAGAACCAAGGTACCATTGTACTCGTGTCCATCAATGTTTTTCTATTCAGTGATATCCTTTTGGATAGGAGGCAACCAATTTTATTTTATTTTAATTAGTTTTCTTATTTAAAGAACTTCCCATAATCAAGCTGACAGATTTTTGTGCAAATGCTGATAACTAAATTTGGGGTGAGGAAAGAAGAAGGTTAAGCTTGAGGGAGCATTGATAGGAAAGTGGCTTTAGTTTCAGAACAATCGCCTCTGTCTGCATATTTGAGAAACAACCACTGTTTAGACCAAAAACTGCAGTAACAATGTCAAGATTTGGTTAACAACCCTAAGTTCTAAAAGCATTTCAAAAGAGTAATAAAATGAAAGCAGAATCTCTCCAAATTCTAACAAGTAACTTGGGCATTTCAGTTTAAATTCTATCACCAAAGAAAATGGAGGGTTCTAAGCTAATGTTCTCGATAAACTTGAAACAGTAAATTTAAAATTCCACGTCAAAAGATATTTCTTTGCACTAAAACATGCCCCTTCGCTGCTTGACGCACCAAAGCGTACTGATTTCACGTCTCATCATTATGCTGCTGCACTTTAGTGCAGAGATGCTACATCAATTCAGCTCTTGGACAAACAGACATCTCTTTGATGTCTGGCAAGTAAATGGACTCTTTTGTAATGAAAAATCAGCATTATGGTGGGGGAGAGGAATGCGGCGACATGCAGGAAGCCTGCCTTTATACTTTAAAAACCCCATCCTAAGGGAAAGCCCAATATGCTTTTAAAAAATACTGGCACCAAGGGAGGCAGATGTGGGGGTTTGATGTTAAATACAGGATCTAAGTTTAAAAGCTGTAGATTTAAGTGCACATTTAAGATGAATATATTTTGATACGTTCATCAAAGGTCAGTCTTCACTTTCTGCTGATCAGAATGTTATTCAGTGGCGGCAGCTACTGAATAGTTAAAACCCAAGCAAATCTGAATTTAGGTCCCTAGTACTTCTAGATTAGCCTATAGGTGGAATGAGACAAAGAGAGCTGGAAAAGCTGAAGGTTGGGGGTTGTACCTCGGCCTTGGTCCAGTATACCTGAAGGAGCGTCTCCACCCCCATCATTCTGCCCGGACGCTGAGGTCCAGCGCCGAGGGTCTCCTGGCGGTTCCCTCGTTGCGAGAAGCAAAGCTACAGGGAACCAGGCAGAGGGCCTTCTCGGTAGTGGCGCCCACCCTGTGGAACGCCCTTCCAGCAGATGTCAAAGCGATAAACAACTACCTGACATTCAGAAGACATCTTAAGGCAGCCCTGTTCAGGGAAGTTTTTAACGTGTGATATTTTACTGTATTTTTGGTTTTTATGGAAGCCGCCCAGAGTGGCTGGGGAGGCCCAGCCAGATGGGCGGGGTATAAATAATAAATTATTATTATTATTATTATTATTATTATTATTATTATACGGTAATGCAAAGTACCAACTTTAAGTTATAAGTCTATGGTTTCGCTGCTGTTTCTCCAGAACAGTGGGCGCAACCCATTACCTCTCCAACAAACAGGCCAGCACACACAAAATGAGATATCCACTGGTAGTCAAGAGCCCTGCCCTTCATCGGCCTTAGCCTATTCTACAGATAAACTCTGTAGATGCTGTTTGTGGGGTTGGGGAGGGATACCGCAACTGTGACACAACATCAATTAAACGTATGCACACAAGACTCTAAAAATGCAACTGGAGCTGAACACTATGCACATGTTCAACCAATAGGTGGGAGGTCAGGCACATAGAAGATGCAAGTCAGACGTGCCATGCTCAAACAAAAAACTAGAATGACTGCTCTGCAAAGAGCAACAATATTTCCAGCAATCGTAGAATTGTAGAGATGGATTGCAGGAAAGTTTTGCCCAACGTGGGGCTCGAACCCCTTGATATTAAGAGTCTAATGCTCTACTGACTGAGCTATCTCCCTTGAGTGTACTTAGTCCCCTGCACATTGAAATACTGAAAAACGGAAAGGATTTGTGCTATTATAAAAATGATGGTAATCCTAAATAAGATAGGACACAATAGAAAGGGAAATTGGGAGAAGGAGATAAGAGCAGAACCCCTCCCAGTCCTTCAAAAGTTGTAATATGCTGCCAACTATGTCTGGGGCTAAGGAAGTCAAGTAATAGATTACACCTGTTCTCCACCCTCATGTATGTGTGCGTAAAAGTCTTGTTGCATAATGTTTACAGTCATTAAATTTGTGGCCATTAAGCATGGACATGGTTTTATAACAAATTATACATTTAATGAACTGGTTCATATGTCATGGTAAACTAAGTAGAAATAAGCCATGGCTTATAGTGAATAATAAGGGTGTCGTTGCATGCTACTCAATTGCTCATTAACGGTCAAGCAGTCCTCAGCCAAAAACCGTCAATTGTTTAACAGGAAGAATTGAGCAGCGTACAATAGGACACTGCTCACTCATGGCAAGCCATGGTTTGTTTCTCACTGTGGAATTCAAGAGTATAGGTTGCGTCCAACAGCTATCCCATTAGTGTAAGGACTTCTGCTTGTGCAATGGAACTCCCCCAGCTTCTCCCTCATGCATCCCCAAACCCTAACCACCCAGAGCAGATTTGGGGGTGCAGGGAGAGGAGAGGGAGGGGAAGTCCCATTGGAATGGCTTTGCTGGACACAACACTAGCAATACCATTTATTTGTGGAAGAGAAGTGTTTTTCAATTCTGTTCCACTTAGAACCTGAAAGAACCAAATACTACCCAATATAAAAGCTAAAGCATTGCTTTGTTAATACTATATACTGAACCTAAAGCAGCATAACACAACACTGAACATATTAATAGAAGCAATAAAGTACATTTGTATTTTAATCATAAGTTTTATTGTTGGACCAGAGGCTTAACAAAACCCTATTTTGGATTTCAATCAATCTTCTCTTCCAGTACAAACATTTAAATTCAATAACATTACAATCCACATTCACTTACTTAAGCAAGTCCATTAAGTGCCTGATAAAATCTCCTTGACCGAGAAGTAAGTAGCGCCTCATGGCCTGCATGTGCTCCAGTAAATTGTACTTTTTATTGAGAACATCTAGCAAGTATTTGCTAGTCTCAAAATATGCAGCATCTATTTTTCCCTGAAATGCGTTTTCCAAATCCGTGAACATTTCAGCAGCTGTTACAAGAAGAAGAAAATGGTTACCGAGACTGCAGATATGTACTCTTTTAATATATATATATTTGTTTATTAAATGAGAGCAGCGTACAATTACTAAATTTGAAAACACTAATTGACTTGAGTTTCTACACATTAGTTCAGCAATACCATGGCTTGCTAAATAATGGGAAGGGATAGGATACACCTGAATTTTATAGGGTCCTAAATGCAGAATTTTCAGAATGTGTTATCATCTGAAAGAAAATATTCTACCAACACAAAAGCTACAGTAACTACTTCACATTCTTAAACTGTAAGAAACATTTTAGAGACAGCTTTGCAATACTAAAGCTAGTGCACCCTACTCAGATCGTGCCCACCCAGCTCTTCCTTTTGCCAAGCTGGAAGGAAACAAACCACAGCAGTGGTTTAGCTTTACATGCAAACCAGCACTCATGGTTTGCTTCTCTTCAAACAAACCATAGGAGGAAGCCAAGAACAAAGAGATGGACTAGATGTGCAGCATAATCTAGCCACAAGTAAGTGCCACTGTGCTCAAAGGGGTTTGCTTCCAGGTAAGTTTACAAAAGATTGCAGCCTAAGAAGGTGACCACAACAAAGCGAAATCAGTCATTATCTTTGTGAAAAACATTACTCTCTTTTTATCAAGCTCGCTTTTAAAAGCTACTAAATTAATGTAATTAAGGCTAGAAAACGTCCACCTAATGGAATATTAAGATCTATGCACTCTCAATTCATTATATAACTCACTATTTCTTAAAGCTAGCTAAAGAGGTATCTGCCCAAGCAGATGTAGATGTGAAAGAGCAGATTTCATTTGACCACATGGAACTGCACATCTTCATCCGGAGCCATTTGTTGCAAGCAGCAAAGCATGAATACAGCTGAACTGAGGCAATAGTTATTACCCGTGCCATCCTGTACCAGTCTACAAAAAAGCCCCATTGATTTCAGTGGGACTTACTTCAGGTGAGGGTGTAGATTGCAGCTTAAATTGGTAAAAATGTAAACACAAAATTATTATTTTCTTTTAAAAAAAAAAACCTAGACACTGCAAAGGAAAGCTGAAGGAATGTTGCAAGAGCAGCTGACTTTTTAAAATACATGATTCGTTTTAATAAATGCTTATATTTTTCAAGTACTGAAGATGCTTATCGGACAAATAAAAATTCTATTCTTAGCTGCTTATCTCAAAGACTTTCTTGAACTAACAAGCAATGTCTGAACAAAAAGACCAACCTACCACTACACCAGATCATTATAAATCATGTGGCTGCATTTAGAAGCAAGGTATAATCAAAGTATGGACACAAAGTTCTGGCCAAGTAGTGCTTATCAAATGCCACATTTCTTATAAGCACACCCTAAAATGCTTTGGTGCAAATTAAACAATTAAATGTAAATAAGCAGTAAGAAATGAAGGAAGAGATTTCAGGAGACTTACGAAAAAGCAAGATACAAGTTCTTCCTAGAACATGGTATATTTTTCAGATGCCACTTGGTGGAATCAAACTGAATTGCCCAGTAGGAGTCATCACATGATTATCTTTTAAGGGTAACAGTCACAATGCAATGGGGAAGTGGTCATTTGTACTAACAACTTCATATGCCCACATGGAATCATCCTACATGTAGATGTACAATACCAGAAGTGCAAAAAACAGCTCAAAGCTGGTACGATGCAATATTGGGGTTTTACAAACAGGTATCACTCTTTTCTCCCATAAGGGCTGCACTTCCTACATACATGCTACAATTATCCAAGGGTTGCCATCCAAGTTGGCAGGAATACTAAAGGTTCTTTCACAGATACCATATAGACTGCAAAGATAGTGTTTACTCAGTGCATTGGCCAAAGATCCCACCCCACAAAGCTCCCGCATTTGAACTTCGTATAGTTTCAGGCAGAGATTATTTGCAAAATCAGCAAGGTCAGAACAAAGGCTAATGTGGTTCTTCTAGAGTGATGTGTACAAACAAAGCAGGTATTCTGTTATGTGACACTCAAAGTGCATAATGATACAATATTCTTATTCTAATTTCATACCATCTTTTGGAGATTCTGCAGATTTGGCCACAGCTATCATCTTTGATGATGGACTTTGGTCATGACAAACCTGATGCAAGAAGTTTATGGATTTTCCTATTAGGAGAACCTAAATATAAATGAAAGGCATCTTCAGAAGTTATTCTTTAAAGGTTTTATAAAGAGAAACAGTACATTTTCAGCAAGTATATTTCACTTACTAAGTCAGCATAAATAAATAGCACACTATTTTTATTTCTCAACTGTCCTTCATCAAAAGATTCAAGGGCAGTTTCCGAAGTGTGACTAAAATTCACACAATGTAGAAATACAATTTATACCCAACAAATAAACATAATGTAAACTTACAAAAAGTGAACTGAAAATCTGGAGTGAGGGGAAGAGACCCTAAAAAGCAGAAGAGGAGAAAAGTCCAAAAATCACCTGAATCTAGAATGCCTGAGCAAGCTGAAAAGCTTGTCCTGTTGGCATCCAACCTCCTTCTTTGAGGAGTGAAGAGGTGCTGTTTCAGGCATATGGGTTCCAAGCCATTTAGGGCTGTTCCAAGAGAAGTACCAGCACCTTAAACTTAGCTCAAAAGTGAACAAGCAGCCAATGCAGATCTCTCATGATAGGCATAAACATGAACAACTCTGGTTGCACTCATCAATATTCTGGCAGCCGAGTTCTGCATGTCATCTTTAAGGACAACCCCAAGTACTATGGTAATCCAGCAGGGAGGTTCGTGGGATCACCATGGCTAGGCTACCCCTGCTCGCTTTCACCAGCATGTAAAAACCAAACCAAACTGAGGCAGATATTAAAACAAATCATATTCAAAAGAACCGCTGTGCATTCCAACTGTGTTTTCTAGACTGAGATATATTTGAAATATTCTGACAGAAAACACAGGTGAGGAGAAGCACCTATCCTATCGGCCCACTAGTGTTAAAAGCAGCCATGAAGGAGGCTCACAGCAAAGTCAGCAACAGTCAGGAGCATTCTGCTCAGTTTAGGGCTTAGTTTCTTGCCAACACAGAGATCATTAGGATGATCTGATAATTTACCATAAGAAATGATACATGGGTGCGAGTTCTGTGAAGAGCTGCTCCCGGCCTTGCAGGATTTTTTCCACCTGGCCTAGGAGGGTGGGGCCCTGACGGACTCAGCTACAAAAGCTGAAACTGCTGAAGAGACTTTTGGGCTGCTTTATAGTTTAGGTGGCTTTGTTGTGGAGGTGTGTTGTTGTTATTATTTATATTAATTTTTTGTATCTTTATTTTGGATCTTCTTATGGTTTAGGTGGAAATGGAAGGTAAAGGTAAAGGGACCCCTGACCCTTAGGTCCAGTCATGGCCGACTCTGGGGTTGCGGTGCTCATCTCGCTTTTACTGGCCGCGGGAGCCGGCGTACAGCTTCTGGGTCATGTGGCCAGCATGACTGAGCCACTTCTGGTGAACCAGAGCAGCGCACGGAAACGCCGTTTACCTTCCTGCCAGAGCGGTACTATTTATCTACTTGCACTTTGACGTGCTTCTGAACTGCTAGGTGGGCAGGAGCAGGGACTGAACAACGGGAGCTCACCCCGTCGCGGGGATTCGAACCGCCGACCTTCTGATCAGCAAGTCCTAGGCTCTGTGGTTTAACTCACAGCGCCTTAATTCTGTACTTTCTGATGTTTTATTCATTGTTATGATTACTTTTGTCATGTCTGTACGTAATTTTTTATACAGCAAGCCACAGTGATCATGGTTTTTAACTTTGGAAAAGCAGTACAGTATACAAATAACATGATTGACTGAGTGCTAAGAAATATCTATTTGTATGAATTCTGATTCACTGTGCCCCTGTCTGGAGCCACTTTTATGTCTAAAGTACAAAGAATGGTCCCCTCTGCACTTGTATGTCTGTTATTAATAGCTGAAAATGTCAATCTAGAAATAAGGTGGAAAGTCCTTTCCCTTCATACCTTTCTTGAGTGATCCATTGTAATAAAAGAAGGAATCATGGACTTCCGCAATGTGTATTTGTCGTGCCACAACCGATCTGTTTTCACTGCGGGATCTGAAGCTACAAAGAACTGTGAACACAAAATTTAAAAATACTTAATTTTTTTTAAAGCATAAGTGTTATGTATACATTTTAAGGCAGAGAATCAGAGAGACATCAGTTAGGTAGAGACAGAAACCTTCCTTTTCGAAAGCTATCAGGAATAGTATCAGCTGGGATGTTATGTGCATAATGTATAAAGCACCACCAGCTGTTTGTACTAATATGTACAATTAAACGTGAACCACAGTATAGACAATAACCAGTCTTTTAAGACCCACCAAGAAAATTCACCTAAACCACCTGCTAGCTATAAGCCACTAATGCACTTTTAAATAATTTGTAAGTTCACTGCACCCCACTGAAACACATGGATCTGAAATGCAGAATGGATGAAGTGTCTCAGAGTTGTTTACTGAAGGTGGCATATGCTAAAATCATTTAGCAGTGTGATACAGTGCAATCTGAACCAAAATACATTAGTCACATAAGAATGGCACAGCAATGACTCCACTATAACTGACAACACTTCCAATACAGCTCATTACAGTGGTACCTCGGGTTAAGTACTTAATTCGTTCTGGAGGTCCGTACTTAACCTGAAACTGTTCTTAGCCTGAAGCACCACTTTAGCTAATGGGGCCTCCTGCTGCCGCCGTGCCGCCAGAGCACGATTTCTGTTCTTATCCTGAAGCAAAGTTCTTAACCTGAAGCACTATTTCTGGGTTAGCAGCGTCTGTAACCTCAAGCGTATGTAACCTCAAGCGTACGTAACCCGAGGTACCACTGTATATAATGCCAACTGCATGAGACCCTTCAGTCAAATAAATGTGACATTTCCTTGTTCAGCTGTTATGTTCCAGGTGCAAACAAGGTATGCATGGAGGCAGTGGAAAGAGAACAGGGGTAGATTCATTCAAAAGTGCCCTAGAAACCAGATGTAAAACTTGAAAACATGACAACTATGCTAGAAAACAATACTAATGCATTAATATAAAAAAGCAGATATAATATGCATTAAAAAATAATAATAATCAAAAAATCAGCTTCTTAAATTTTTTACCATAGTCCCCTTTGGCAACCGGCATACAGCTTTAATTGGAGTATTAATGAGAAAAATATAATTTCAAAATCCATCAGACAATTCAATCATCTTTGGGAGTTATAAAAGCCCTCATTTTATAACCAGGGCAAAGTAACATGCAATTAATGTATTTAGAAAACATCTAGTAAAAAATACAAAGAGAGAGAAGAGCATTTTATAATTAATCCCGTGAAAACGAGATCTTGGGAAGGGTGAAGGAAACCAAGGTCAGAACATAATTGCGATATAATTATTTTATTGATTCACTGTACCCATTCAAGGTTCTTTGAGTTTTGTTATTATATCTTGTATAGAACGGAGTGCAGGAGAAATGGGAAATCATGGTACAATCTAACTGATGAACAAATGCCAAGGCCTTCCAACCAACAGATAAAAAGGGTGATTTTCTTACGGGGAAATTAAGAGCTTGTTTACAAAGGCAATCAGTATCCCAGAGGGTAAGTGCTAGGATATGATGGAGGGGAACCCACACATTCATATGCCCCATTGTAATTAACCTCTCTTTTTTCTAAAGGCGCTATATGACAAGCTTATTGTAGGGGTCGTGTTCACTAGAATATAGTCACTGCAGTAAGAGTTTATTGGGGCTTTCACCCAAGGGATTTATACAACTCATGGAAGTTTATTTTGTTGATAAAAGTTCCAAAGAAGTTTATATTGTAAAAACTGATCTCACCGATGCAAAAAAAAGCAGTACAGGGTAAAATGATCATCTAAGTCTAGTCTGGCCTGGGCATAAACTGAAGTCACATCTCAAATCTATCGCTGGCTCTTCTTTACCAGATTTATGTGGGAATGAATGCTTCAGCCCAAAGCAATGACATGTGACTTACTACACTGCACTGCTACTAGTCAGCTGGTATAGTCAATCCTGACCACTTATTTGCTACTTCACCAAAGATTTAACACCAGGCCATTAAGAAATGCTGGCATAGTTAAGAATGAAACAAAATACATGTTCTACCTGTGATATTTTACCACTGGTAAGGTAAGGTAAGGTAAGGTAAGGTAAGGTAAGGTAAAGGACCCCTGGGTGGTTCAGTCCAGTCAAAGGCAACTATGGGGTTGCAGTGCTCATCTCACTTTTCAGGCCAAGGAAGTTGGCATTTGTCTGCAGACAGCTTTCCGGGTCATTTGGCCAGCATGACTAAACTGCTACTGGCACACGGAAGACCGTGACGAGTGCCAGAGCACATGGAAACGCCATTTACCTTCCCACTGCAGCGGTACCTATTTATCTACCTGCACTGGTGTGCTTTCAAACTGTTGGCAGAAGCTGGGACAGAGCCACGGGAACTCACCCCATTGCGCAGATTCAAACTGCCAACCTTCTAATTAGCAAGCCCAAGAGATTCAGTGGTTTAGACAACAGCGCCACCTGCGTCCCTTTGTTACCACTGGACTGTTGTTTTGCAAGCACAAAGAACTGGACACACCAAACTAACCCCATGGTTCTTTGGATTCTGGCCACAGTGTCCAAACTGAAGTGATGCACAAGATCTTCACATGCCACTCTATTTCCAGTATAAATGTCAACTTTTTCTGCCTTGTCATGTCTCCTCTTAATTTTCTACAGTTCAGTTCCACAATTGTGAAAGAAGTGTTTCAACGGCTTAGTTTTACACAAAATGGGAAACAGAAAGCAGACCTCATGTTAGTGAACCGTTTATAGAACTTACTTCATGGTAGGTGTCCTCCAATTCCCCATCATAAATCCAACGATAAAGGAAATTCAAGACAGGATGCGACACAAGGCCAAGAATATGCTGCACCAGGGATCTCATGTAGGGGTCACCTGTTTTACTGTAGGCATGAACAGCTGATGCAAGTTCACCACCTTTTCTTCCTGGAGAAATATGACACACAGAGGAAAATTTAAACATACATTTTCACCTACCTGGAAAACTAATGCTACATCTGCAGCTTTGTCATACACCAAATTTCATTATGAAGCAGCTACCTGGCGTTTGAAGAGCATTCTTCAAAGGCAGAGACAAATTTACCATTGTGCCTAATTTTTTTTTTGAGGGAGTTCAGAGAAGTTGGAAGAGCACCAAAATTGCTAAGAGATTGCCATAGCTACAAGTAAAAATAGCGCACAGAGCACAAGAAGCAGAGCACTAATGTCTACTTCATTAGAGCCTTCTTTAGAGCGGGAAATGCTTCATAATTATTTAATCCACATGGGAAGACAGGGAATGGAAAGGCAGCTCTTTGGTTCCTCTAGAGAGCTTCTGGACTGAGTGAGAAAGTGGATCTGATAGCATGATGAAGTAGCCACTGGCCAGGACATTCCCCCCCGCCAAATGCTATAGAGCAGTGGTAGGAAACATGTGGTCCTCCAGATGTTGTTGGATTCCAATTCCCATCACCTCTGACCCTTAACTGTGCTGGTTGGGGTTGATGGGAGTTGAAATTCCACAATAGTTGGAGGGCCACAGGTTCCTCACCTGTGCTGAAGAATGAAAATATGCCCCCGCCTCCATACTTTAATAAGGGGTCAAAGAAGCAACTAGAGTGCCTCTCCCTATCTTCAACTATCCTGACAAACAGGGAGAAAAAAAATAGTACGCTGGCATCTTCCCCATCATAAAGAGGTTGCTATGTTGGCAGGTTTGTCACCTGGATCTCTGGGAAGGGCAGGCTGCAAGCAAAAATGCATATACCATATTTTTCCATGTTTAAGACTAGGTTTTCTCCCTAAAAATGTCAAAAAATTAGGGGGCGTCTTATACACAGATATATCTTTCCCCCATTTTCTTAAATCTGAGTCCTCCAAAATAGGGGGCATCTTATACATGGGGGTGTCTTATAGACAGAATACAAAAAAATGGAAAATGGAAATGGAAACTAAACACACTTCCTTTAAAATTTTGAGAGCAATCTACATCTTGTGAGGTTAAGTGAGGATAGCTTCTGTATTCTGCTAAACAATCTTTCCTAGGGCCAGCGGACATGTAACACTCCTGAGGCCTTAACTATGGTTAACAGCAGATCACAGGAACACATGCTGCCTTCAACAGCCACAGTTCTTTGTTGGAAGAAAGGGGTTATGGCATCGTACCTGGTAGCCAAGAGCTAGGCATTCTATTTCTCAGGATGGCAGGGAAAGGTAAGGTGAACCAAGACTTCAGTACTCTTTAACCTTGCCTGCCTGCAGAGACAGTTGTGGGAGGGAGCCCCTTCAGGGTCCCAAACAAGCAAATGTGGCTGTTTTCCGGTGGAAGCCACCATAACATGTAGTTACAGTCCAAGCTAGAAGGGGAAGGCAGGAAGCATGTATCTCAAAGGCCATGTCTTAAACATGAGAGATTATGAGCACTCATCCAGTGCCTGCCTTTAAAGCTTATACCGATTACCAAAATACTCCCTCAGTCACTAATAGAGATGAACAGTCTTAAATCAACCATGTAATAATCTCACTTTTAAATGCAAAATATATGAGATGCAAAACAATATTGCCACCATAAGGGTAATTATACGTAGTAAAAAGAAGTTATGATGAATGCATGCAGTGCTTTCAGCTACAGAGATAAATGGCATTATTTGAACAGTAAGTTAACTCCATCTATATCCACTGGAATGATATCTATATGTAAAGGTTCTTGGAATCATCCATTTCTGCACACACACACCCCTCCCAATAGTAATACTATTAATGCAATTTCCTGGAAATCATATTTCTAAGTGGAAGAGCTCCTACCATTTTAACATTCATTTTCACACCATGTGTAGCTGTAAATATCTACTGACAAACCTTGACAGTGGTCAACGAGTGCTGCAAGTGTCTTCAATCTTATCTTAGGATCGTATGTCCAAACTAAGAGACGCCGAAGTGTTAAGCTACTCTCAATCCCCAAATTTACACCTTGATCATCTTCTACCTGCAACTAAGAACAACGAGGGGCAAAGAAAAAGATTTAATCAATAATAGAAGCCCTTCAAGCTTTCCTCTACTACAAGCTTTAATTTCTAACCCCAGATATACACGTACCTAATATGTTTTGGCATTTTTAAATAATAATGCTTAGATTGAAAAAAATGTTACAGTTGTAATATAAAGAAAGGGAAGGGTAGCTGAAAGCTATAATTTGAAAAGAAATCAAAGAGCGGATAAATACAAAATGATGAATGGCAGGACAGCGAGAGAATTCTAAAAAAATATATATATTTCTTCTGTAAGAGTTCACTATAAGGAGTTTTAACAGTATTACTGTAAAAGCAGTATGATTGTAACATAATTTTGTAAACATTTCTGTTAGCTAAATACATGGAAAGTATTACATAGCAAACTTTCAAATAAGGAAAAGGTTTACAGGCTCATTTGCCCATGCATAACAACATAAGCAACATATAGTGTATGTTAGGAAACAGAAAGAAGTGCCAAAGTTACAAAAATGTGCTATCCTGGAACCAGCTCTTCACAGGTGAGTAGATATTTTACAAGCCTGTTACAGATGCAAATAGTTTATAAAATCATATTTTGCAACTAACTTTTTGGACTCAAGCAAAAAAACAGAAGTAATTATTTACCTGCGAGTGTAAAACAGACAGTAGCCTGTAGTATTCTTTGAGTTCCTGGTTTAAGGCAGCACAAAAACTCTGTAAGACAAGAACAAAAGGAACCAGTTCATATACATTCTAAAGAGCTCTGAATGACTTGCATACAGCCTGACCACTGATTTTGGGTCTTTGGATAAACTTCACAGCAAGTTAACCTTTGAAATTCAAGAGGTCATACAAAAGCACTCCCAAGTGGCATGAAATGTTTCAGTTCAATGGGGTGGGGAGTATAAAGAGCCACTGGGTGACTAATAAAAACAAAACTCCTGCAGACTTATTAAGATAAAATTTGCCACTAAACTATAACTGCGTTCATTCATTAGAAATGTACAGATAGTACATAGCTGTCAACGTTTCCCTTTTTTTAAAGGAAATTCCCTTATTCCGAATAGGATTCCTTGCAAGAAAAGGGAAAAGTTGACAGCTATGAGATAGTAAGTGTCCTGGACAAAATACAAAATCAAACCAAATAAGAAACTGGTAAAATAAACTCAAATAAAACCCATAACAAAAATGACTGCAATTAAGGCTGTACATGGGCTGCCTTTAAAGACATTCAGAAACAGGAGCTACTGCACAGTTGCAGGAGCCAAAATAACCACTGGGCCCAGATGATGACACCACATATAAACTGTTCTGGCCCAACTGCAGCGGCCGCCTATGTATTTTCTGGCCCAATTCAAAGTGTGTGTTTCAAACTATATGGCTCGGGACCACAATACCTAACAGAACGTCTCTCCCAGCACAAACCAACCTGTGCATTAAGATCCACACCAGAAACCCTCCCCCATGTGCTTCTGCTCCCCATCCCAGCACCTGAGACTGTTGCCTCATTCTGCATAATAAGAAGAGATGAAGAGCCCGCTGGATCAGGCCAGCTGGCTATCTAGTACAGCATTCTGTTCTCACAGTGGCCAACCAGATGCCTGTGGGCAGCCTGCAAGCTGAGCGCAATAGCACTCTGCCCACCTGTGGTTCCATCTACTGGTATTCAGAAGCATGATTCCTCTGACAATAGAGGTAAGGTAAAGGGACTCCTGACCATTAGGTCCAGTCGTGGCCGACTCTGGGGTTGCGGCACTCATCTCGCTTTATTGGCCGAGGGAGCCTGCGTACAGCTTCCAGGTCATGTGGCCAGCATGACTAAGCCACTTCTGGCGAACCAGAGCAGCGCACGGAAACGCCATTTACCTTCCCTATTTATCTACTTGCACTGGCGTGCTTTCGAACTGCTAGGTGGGCAGGAGCTGGGACCGAACAATGGGAGCTCACCCCATCGCGGGGATTCGAACCGCCGACCTTCTGATCAGCAAGCCCTAGGCTCTGTGGTTTAACCCACAGCGCCACCCACGTCCCTGACAATAGAGGTAGAACATTACAATTGAGGACAGTAGCCACTGACAGTGTTGTTCTTCATGAATTTGCCTAATCCTCTTTCAAAGCCATCCAGGTTGGTGCCATCACTGCCTCCAGCAGGAGCAAGTTCCATAATTCAACCGTGTGTGGCATGAACTACTTTTATTTGTCGTCAATATTCCAACATTCAGCTTCACTGGAGGTCCACAAGTTCTAGTGTTATTTCCTGTCTATTGCCAGGTCTCTCATCCCATACCAACAGATCTGACACACCAGTAACATCCTGTCAAGCAAAACAACAACAACAAACAAAATAAACAAAACCAACTTTTTTGAAGACTTCTGGGTTTTGCCCACATACCTGACCCACTAATCCAAATGCACGTTCCACGCTCCTCTGGTCAGTATACTTTCTTATTTTGTTATGCAGCCACCCTAATTCAGCAAGCCGGCTTGTTGTATCTCTCAGAGACTTGGAAATGCTCACCTAAAGTGTTAAGAAATAAATGATGAACAAATAGTTGGAAGACTGGCATTAAATAAGCGTAGGGTGAAACAAGCTCTAATGAGCAAGGTAAGGCATAAATCCAATTTTCTACTAGAATCTGACAAGGTGTTGATCACATTCGGTATTGTTGATCTTCAACAGAAAGAATATTCTATTAAGCAGTTACTTCTAAATGAGGAACAGAACCAGGCATGATAACAAATCAGGTCTTATGCCAGATATTTCCATATCCACTATAAATCTGTTACAGCAAGACTCAAAATGGATTCTCTACTTTTGTCCTGCTCTCTAAATTGTAAGCTTGCAGCTAGGAATTGTGTTATTACAGATTTTGTAAGCTGCTCTAAGAGTCTTTTTTGCCTTAAGAGTCGAGTAAAAATGTTTTAAGCAAATTAAACAAGTAAGTCCGGATGGTTCATGTGGCCCTACAGATGTTGGGCTCCAACCCTCATCAACCCTAGGCAGCATGACCAATGGTCAAGGAAGAAGTCCAACATCTGGAGGGCTAGATTCCCTGTGCCAGCCTCCTGTGTTCCCTGGACCAGTTTATTATTGGTTCTCTATCTTCTTCTTATTCCTAGAAAGCACTATTGTCTCCAAATGGGTAGCATTTCAACTACTTCCCATGACTCAGTCTAAATCATTCTATGGGAAGCAGCCTTCAGTTATGTTTGTGGCTCCTGAAGTAATCCTCACATTTTATATACTGACCCTTAAAAAAGGAACGCCTCTCTCAAATACTCATAACTAAACTCTCTCCCTCAGGCTACCTCCAATTTCCCTCTATACACTGTTGCTTGACTGGATTATGTATAAGTAATCAATTTTCTTAAAAAGTATCTCACTCATGTGGGTTGACAGCTTGAAGTGAGCTTTTTAAATACAGGGCTATCTGAAGAACAGGGTATTTCTATAAACTACCCTCCTAAACTCCACAGATAAAACTCCCTGGGAAAAAGCCTCTGATAAATCTCGGCTGCTGTGGAGATTCGTATGGGAACAGGTGGTTCTGTGGTTGTGGCCAAATGTTCAATGCCCTTCCAAGGACATTGTTGCTATCTTGTAGACACCAGGCAAAGTCTATTCTTTTGGGCTTTTGTTTGGTAATGATGCTTTTAGGGATATTTTTATTGTTCCTTTTACCATTTAACTGTGTATTAAGTGCACTTCTGATTTTTATCTGTTGTTTTTATGTTACTGGTTTACTGCCAACTGCCTTAGATGCCAACAATGATAGAAACATTTAAAAAAAAGCAAAATTAAAACCAAGGCAAAAGAATAATTGAAAAGAGTGGATATACTGAACAGTTTCCCCTCCCTCTCCCTGTGTGCAGACTATCTATATAAAACAGGTATAAGATCTTTACTGTACCTTTCCGTCTACTTTGTAACAGTTCTCTGAATTGAACATTTTGATGATTTTGCCATCTATTCCCTGGAAGACGTATAAAATGTCTCTCACAAGATATGCCTCTGTTATTTCAACAGAGCCTGAAAAGTGGGGGGAAACAAACAGATTAAGCTATATGCAGGATATTTAAGAATTATGTTTGCCATTTTAACAGTCAAAGCGTAACTATATTTAGTTCGAAATATGACCCACTGAGCTCAATCAAGCTTGCTCCATTCTTCAGGGTATAAAGGTAAAGGGACCCCTGACCGTTAAGTCCAGTCGCGGGCTACTCTGGGGTTGCGGTGTTCATCTTGCTTTATTGGCCGAGGGAACCGGCGTACAGCTTCCGGGTCATGTGGCCAGCATGACTACGCTGCTTCTGGGGAACCAGAGTAGTGCACGGAAACGCCGTTTACCTTCCACCAGAGCGGTACCTATTTATCTACTTGCACTTTGACGTGCTTTTGAACTGCTAGGTTGGCAGGAGCAGGGACCGAGCAACGGGAGTTCACCCCGTCATGGGGATTTGAACCGCTGACCTTCTGATTGGCAAGCCCTAGGCTCTGTGATTTAGACCACAGTGCCACCCGCATCTCTTCAGGGTATAACTGCATAGAATTCCAGTCCTAAAGTGAGTCAGCAAACAGGAGCACAGTTCCAGATTTACCATTATTTTGATATCTAAAACCAAATCAATATTTCAGACAAAGTCATATCCAATTTCTGAAATATTTTTTGCTACAAAAATAACCACCACATTTATGTAAACAAAGCAAACGTAATACTTTACAGCCTTGTTTAAAAATTCATGCAACGAGTCAAACGTAGCTCCTAGTAGCCCCAATTTTGGGATGTTTCTACGTGCATATCCACTCTTTGCAACTGGAACAGTGGACATTATAACCCAAAGTATTACCTGTAATAGCCTCCAAAAAAGACTCTTGAGGGGTTTAGGTACCTCATTGAACAAGCAGCTTATGACACTTTGTGATGAGCTTTACGCCAACATTTTCAACGACTTTGTAAACGCAGCTTCCTATGTTCCTAGGTCAGACCATTGGTCTAATTAAGTATTTCCTACACAGGCTGGCAGCAGCTCTGCAGAGTTACAGGCAGGAGTTTCTCCCATACTCAATACGTGCACAAAACCCATCTGCTTTCTTTTTTAAAAAAGGCCTTAATTTGGAATATGAATTTATTTAGTAGCAGCTACATAATATAATGGCAGAATGCATCTGTTCCTTCTGTTACATCTCGCCAGACAGAATGAATAAATGTTTTTTTTACTGGCACAACATAAACACAATAAATTAAGAAATGGAGATGGTTTCTCCCCCCTCCTCACCACCCGCTGTCTGTGGAAGCCACTGATGTCCAAGGTTCTATTCACATCATACTGTATCTGTGGCACCACAATATCAACCAGGTTTTAAGGGTGATGAGGGCTAAAAATAGAGGAACTCCATTAGATTGTCAAAGTGCAGGTTTTGCAGAGGAAGGCAAGGAAATGTTTTATGCAATATAATTTTTTCCGGAAAGTTACTGAGAAAACTCAAGGGTGTTCTCCAAGGTCATTTACAGCCAGCTTTTAAAAAACTAACCTGTCTTCTAAATGAAAAATGTACCAATGATTGGGTTAGTGCAAGAACGAACTATAATTTGTTGTAGTGAGATTATACCAGGCACCTTCTAGTGTTGTTCTTAAATACTTAGGCATAGTCATAACTTGGTTTTCAAACAGCTTAGTTCCCAAACACAGCAAACCCAGAAGTGACTGTTCCACTTTGCAAAATATTTTGGGAGGCCAAACATCTGAGAGGGCTTCCACGGCTTCTGATTGGCTGTAGGAGCTTCCTAAATCTAATCAGAAGCCACACTTTGGAAGTCAAACAGACTTCTAGAATGGATTCCATTCGAATTCCAAGGTACAACTGTACTCAGAGTTGCCCCTTTACAGTCAATGGACTAAAGATACTTAAGTTCAGTGAAGGCAGTGGATAAACTGTTATAATGCCTAATATTTGATACCACCCTCAGTGACAAATTCCACTTTATTACACATCTATACAAATTCAGCTTATCTTCTTTAGAGTGCATAGTGTTGATACTGATTTCCAGCAATATGATCAGAATCACTTTGCACTTTAAACATAAACAAAAATGGTTTTGAAGTGAAATCGTAAATTTAATGCATTTTTAAATTTAAAAAAAATCTATATATCCACATTTAAATATATGTAGCTCGGGCACTGAAGCAAAACCCTCCCCACTACCTAACTCCACAAATGGGCAAATGCTGTGCTTAGCCTTTTTCTTCCAGAATCAGCAATTGGAAACAAAACTGAAGAGGCAGAAAGCCAACTGATGATCTCAGCACAGGGTGATGCCCATAGGAGGCAGAGCCATCAATTTCAACGACGCCTATAAAAGTAGTTTCTGGAACACGGGAAGAGTTATCCAAGGCAGAAGATAACCAAACTACGTGCCTCAAATTCAGAGGTCAACCTCACTGTCCCAGACCACTTTATGGGTGTTCCCCCAGTGGTAGCAGAGCACACATGTGACTTTGGTTCTTAGCACATTAGCCATTTCTTTTATGAAGCAAGGACCCAAGTAACTTATTTTGGTGGCACACAAAATCACTTAGGTTTCAAAAACGGTTTGCCGTGGGGTATAGTCTCATTATTAGACTAAGGTTCGAACTAAGTGTGACATGACATCATCTAAATAACTCAAAGCAGCCTTACAATGCTGGAGTTTAAGCCAGAGATTGGGTTTTTTAACCCTTTCCCTTCCAATTGTTCTTCAGCTCAAAAGTGCCTCCCCAAAGCTTTTTTTATGCCTACAGCCAGGGTAAGGGGAGGGAAGTGAGAAATAGGTGCAGATACGTTTTCCCCAAATTGTCATTCCTCAACTTAATCCCTTAAATTACTTTTGGTTTTCTGCTGGTTGTTTTTTGTTTTTCAAATGGGTAAAAAACATGAAGCTTCATATAGTTTGAGCCTCAGGAAATATGTGAATACTGGGGAGGGGCTACATTTATGCTGCAATCCAATACCCTCTTACTTGGAAGTAAGTTCCAATGAACTCATTAAGGCTTTCATTTGAGAATACATACATATATATATATATATATATATTCTACGCCGACCAGCAAAACATAGGAGGAAGAAAGTGGGCAGACTCCAGCTATTTGGAGATACTTGAACCAGCCTGTTTTTGTAGTGAGGTTTGGGTATGAGTCTTTGTGTTCAGGTAGCTAAGATTTCAGACAACTAGTGTTCCTATAGGAGAACCTGTGTGTACACAATTTTCCTGGGAATTGTTATCAGCTGGTATCAAGGTCAAAGCTGAAACATCCCAATTTGAGCTAAGCACTGTGACGCAAGAATATAAAGAACAATGAAATGTATTTTTCTCACCCGTTATGTCCCCTTCCCGCCTTGACCTTGGCAGATTACGTGAAACAGTGGATGAGAGCCCTTTTGAGGTAGAGTTCTGTAATGTAGGCTGGCCTGCGGTTAAAGTCCAGGCAAGTCGTGCCCCCAGCTGCTGCCGAAGGCAATCTCCCACGCCTGCACGTTGATAGGATTGTCTGCAGAAATAAAAGCTATAATGTAGCTATTGAGTTGTCTTACTTATAGCAAAACTACTTATATTTCTGTGAAATTTCAGCTCAAAAAAATAGGCAGATGCAGAAGGCATTATCATGGCCAAGTATCTTTGATAATGCATTTAGAAATTCACCATTTTGCAGTTCTTGACAGCTACATAGAAAAGGTACTTGTTGCATGCCTACTAATGTTGCAACAAAGTGCATAAAGCACCTCAGAAATTTCAACTACCCATTCAGAGCCAGATGACTTTGCTGTGATTCCAACTACGGCTGATGCAGCCCTGCAAAAATAAAAGAATCATTCGAAAATAATTCCTGATAAATATTTGCAGTGGGAAAATTGCTAATTTCTAAAACAATCATAAAAATAAAGGGTCTCTCACCTCAGCAGGGTGACCGTGATTGTTCTACAATTTTGAGACCAGCCAAAAAGTTGCTTCAGCTTAATGTTCTGACACCTCTAATAGGTCAATGCAGATAGAAAAGCAATTGCTCTTATTTTATTTTAGTAACTCAGCCCTACTCATGGAAACAGATGTTTCTTACCTTGAATTCTCATGGATAAGCATCATCATATTTGGGTTAGCACCTTATTTTGGGTACAGTCAGGGTCAAGTTGCTAAGATATACCATGGGAAAGGCCAAGCCAGCTTCCCAGATCAAGAGCAGCAAGATAAGCCCGCTAAGCTTATTAAAACTTATCCAACACCAAACATTTCTGAAACAAATTGTTCAGGAAAATATATTTCAGACCAGATAGGACATCCCTGAAAGTTGTTGATGTTGTTTTTGCACTCTTGGATCTCAATATTGAGCTGCATGGTTCAGGAAAGTGGGACGACTGCCTCTGGTATTTCAAAAATATGGGAATTAAAAAGTAAGATAGATTTTCAGCTCTCCCAGTCATCATATATGGAACATACAAAGGCAATCGCCCCTCAGGATGACATCCTAGAATGTTGTTAATGAAAACAAAGATCTTCCCGACATAACCTCAGAGCTCTCTCTACAAGCACCTAAAATCTGTTATCGCCCCATCCCAATATGGTGGTTTAGAAATGAAAACGAGTAGCCTCCCATAACTCCCATAAGAGAGGAAGGGCCAGATCTCAACCCCCCTTTTGTCCTTATGGAAGGCTCATGGGCCCTTATTGGCTGACAGAACCTCTGGGAAACCAATAGGAAAAAAGCACTAGGATTAGTCACCCAGAAGCACTGGTTGAGAGTTAGCTCCCTTAGTGGCATAGGGCAGCTACGGGCTTCATAGGAGTTCACATTAAAAATCAGTTCTTTTCCCTTATAAGGTCCCATGGAAGGAATTTGCAAGTGGCAATGTGCCTGCAGTGCCACTGTGAGGTATTGAGAAGGAAAAGCAAGCAAGAGCAACCACAATTCTTCCTGAATTCCCTGGAACTTAAAGGCAGGAGAAGAAAATGTTGGTGCCCCCCCCTAAAAAAAAAAGCTGAACCATAAGCACAAACCACTAGTTTGGTGTACAAAGTTTGGAAGCCTCTTCCTTTTGATATTCTAGTAGCTTGACCTCATAGCTACTAGAGCTATGATGACTACTTCCCCGTGGCACTTTGGGATAATGCCACGTTGCAAAAATTCTGTCTTGGTGCTGGAGCAAACGCAATTGTCATCCAATGATTTCGAGCAAAAGTTTGGCCTGAAATCCAGCTCTTTGGAGGAAAGGCACAATATACAAGTCATAAATAAACAAGTACCAGTAATTATGAACGCATCGCTTTTATATACCCTCTCTCTCTTTTTCCTTTCCCTAGCTATATTTGCACTTGCCTTCATAAGAAGGTATCAGGGAGGGCGAGTTAGCAAGTATATCAAAAGGTGACTTAAAAAGAACCATAACTTCCTTTCCAGCAACAAAGGCTGGATCTGGATACATCAAAGAAGTGTTTCAGTTTAAAGCGTTGTAAATCTAAACAGGGAAAACAGGTAGAGAAAAACGGGACTCCACGTCGCCATCTTGTGGCACACTGTTATATTACACAAACAACGCATATAAATCGCTTTTTCTTTACCAGTCTAGCAGAGTCCAAAGAATTACCAGTCTTCTTGAAATTCAGCTAAGAACTGTTTACTTTCTTCATATTCTAACCAAGTATTAAGGTTGGACTCCAGTTTTGCAATCTTTGACTAACAGAAGACAGCGTGTCTCTGTGTTGTCTTGTAGACAACACTAGTGTGGTCCAGAGAGAGGGGGATAGCTGCCTTTGATCAATAAGACTTTCAATACAGTCTTATGCGCATTTACTCAGAAGCAAGTCTTGCTAAGTTCAATGGGGCTTTCTCCCAGGTAAGTGCACTTACCCCTCAGATGCTTTCCCCCCATAACTACTTTAAATCATTGTATGGTCTTAGGGAGGCTTCCTCAACCTCAGCCCTCCACATGCTTTGAGACTACAATTCCCATCATCCCTGACCACTGGTCCTACTAGCCAGGGATCATGGGAGTTGTAGGCCAAAAACATCTGGAGGGCCCAGTTTGAGGAAGCCTGGTCTTAGGTATATTAACTACAGCAGTTCCACCAACCCTGAAGGACAGTGACTGGAGAGGGTCTTTTAAGCAGTGGCGACCTATCTATGGAATCTTCTTCCCATATAGGTTTGCCTGGAAACTACTTGGATGTCTTTCAAAAAATAATTGTAACAGCTTTAATTCCCTCTGAAATGTTTTTATTGCTCTGCTGTTTCCGCTGTTTGTTCTAACTGCTGCTTTCTTTAATCTTTTTTTGGACTTGCCATTGATTTTGCTATTTTAGCATATGCCATCCTAAGAAACACTGAGATGCAGGATATAAAACACGCTTAAATAAAAGTCAAATTGACCTATGGTACAAGGTTAAGACGACAGCTGCCATGCAGGCCAGTTTCGTTGAACAGCAAGCCTTCACTGTCACCTCTGCTATATACTGAAACAGGTCTCTCTGCACAGTTATCGGCAACATGAAAAATGTTCATTTACCCTGGAAGAAATGACTGCGGGGTTGGTGTTGGCCCATTCGGGGCATACATGCCAAGGCTGCTGATTCCACTACTCCCCATACTGGCAGAATTCTGGCCAGACTGAGCATTCCGGTCTTGGTAGTTCAAAGGCAGGCTCTGGGGCCGGGCATAGTAATACGGAGTTGAGTGGGCATCCCGTGGCAGTGCTTGAGCAAACAGGGAGGCGAAATTTGATACCTTGAAGGGAGGGAAAAAACAACCCAATGTTTTAAAATAATTCCATTGCCATTAGCTAAATGATTATAAACACATTATCCTTCTGAAACCTATTGCCTATGTATCTGTTTAAAAATTAAAAATTAAAAATAAAATACAGAATACACTTTTCAGAATCAGCCCCAAACTTTTCAAAGACGTTTCTAAACAGGCGCTAAACGTTAGTAAGGTTAACCTCTAACATTTAAACTTTACGTTTGTCTCAGTTTTTTACATTGTGAGTTGTAATAATACAGTACTTCAAGGGGTGCTGCTCTTTCCTTCCATATCAACTTGCCTGCATGCCGAGATCTTGTGCCAGTGGCCTTCATCTAAATCCCACCTCCATTAGAGGTGAGGTTTGTTCAGATAGACATGCCTGGCACCAACTCTACTATCTTTTATGCGCCAGGCAAAAACGTCTTTATTTATCAGGGCACGTTAAAACATTGTTACAATCTTTAGTTATGTTTTGCTTTTATAATTTCACTTTTATTGGCTTTTATTTTTGTTTTCCAGCTTTAATTCTTTTAAATCAACTTTAAAACACTGATATAAAAAGTGGTGTGTGTGTTTGTGTGTGTGTGTGTGTGTGTGTGTGTGTGTGTGTGAATGCTCCATAAACTCCCTCCCACCCCTTGAGTTGTTCCCAAGCACCAACTTCCACCAAAGGAAGCCTAAGAAGGAAACATTTATCATGCTTCCCAGAGCCACAGAACGGGGTGGTGGTAGTGGTGGAGGAGGAGAAGGGGTAGACAAAGGAGAGAAAGAAGCTTATTTCTCTGCTTTGTGTCTGCCTGCCTCCTCACTGCCCCTTCCCGGAAATGAGAGAAGATTTCAAAATGCAGACTTATTTTCTGTTGCTTTCTGTAGCAGTGGCAGCAACCTCGGGCATCAGAGGTTGAAAGGATCAGCAGAGGGGAGCTTTGATGTTCTCTTTTCCATCTCATGCCGCCTTCGACTGGCCAGCCATTACTTCTGATGCCTTCTTCATCCCTGCATTGCTCTTGCTGCTGCTCTATATGTTACTTGGCAGTAGCAGATTGATTCTAAGGCCAATTGCAGAGGAGGAAGGGGGACAGTAGCAGTGGCAACTGGCCTAGGGACCTGAATCCGAGGGGCAGAGGCTCCAGAATGGGCAGAAGGAAGAGCCAGCAGAGCTGGGGGCCTGCTGCAGCCTCTTCTGACTGTCCAGCTCACCTGGGCTGCTCACCCACCAACTCTTGCCATGCTGTAGTTCACAATGTCGCTTGCCTGTGGCCTAGCAAACTGCAGCTCGATGATACTCTTACATGTTCATTATATGTAAGATAGATAGACACCCATACCCACAAAAATAGCTACCTTGTTTGGCTGCTTGCGTGGATCTTCACTGAGGCTCAGCAAGAGGTAGAGGATTGACCATCTGTTCTTCAAAACTCCCTGCCACAAGAGGTAAATATTAGAAATGGTAACGTGGTTTCAAAATTAGTTCTAGTTTTACTTGCCCGTGAGCAAGTATTACCATGATTTAATAGTGGTATGGATGGGAGACGCAAGGTTAGATTAATGGAAACCAAGCTTTGTTGACTGATTGTAGTGCATGACTGGTCTTCAGGCTTCGTGATTACAGTGCTGCAAAAAAACACCCACCGCCAATTTTTCATTCAGCTGCATCGGTCAAATCAATTAAAGATTTACAGGTCTACTTTTGTTCAAAATGGAAAGTGGTGCATGTATACACCCATCACAGCTACTTTTAAGAAAGTCCTGTTGAATTCTATGTGGGTTTGGACTGCAGCCGATGTAGCAGAAGGTTATCTGCCACTTACCTCTGCCTGGATAAGTTCTTTTTTAATAATAATAATAATAATAATAATAATAATACCAGACCCACCTCTTAAGAGACTTAAATGCCTGCTGATATCCTATTTGTCCCTGATCTGATCATACTACTCAACCAGGGTGGGTGGATTATCTTCACAGTGCTATTTCAGCAAGCAGCTTGTCATAACCATATGATAAAAGTACTGATATAAAGTATTCGGAAGTGCTTAATGGCTATTCTCAACAGTTCAGGACACTGTTCTAGGTTCTTTAAGCATGGTTTGTTCAAATTCTCTAATTCATCTATTTACCTTTGCAATATAAGCGGAAAAACATGAGCTGTGGCTTAAACAAATGACTGATAGATCTCCCACCAACAGCTGGGCTTCATGCTAATTCATGCCCTGCTGTTTTTAGGCAGCTACTATACTGCTCTCACAAGTCTGGAAATTATTGAACTAGTCTCTCTATAGCAGAGGGAAGTCAACTCATTAATGCCAGGGAATAACGGATTTGCTTGCAGTATACAAAAGTTTGTGAACTTCGCTGAACTTCACTGTCAAAACTGACTCATAAATTCTCAAGTACAAAAGAAAGAAAACCAAGACCACTTAAGAGGCCGACAGAAAACCTGATCAATAAATCAATACACATTATCTTAAAAATAGATTGTGGTGAGATAAGTTTAACATAAAAAGCAAAACACATTTTATGCTGATGTATGTCCTTCCCATAAGAAGTCATATAGTCAACAAAAACCACGTGATGATTATTTTTTACTTTCCTCAAAAACAGGCTTTTGATATTTTACAGGACAGGAGATCAGAAGAAACTCAAACACAACTCATTTCCTTGATGTATCAAAGCCACATTAGTGGTATTCTTTACTCAACAATTAGCAGCTAGTCTCCATATTGGATATTGGGTTGTTCAGAACATATTCCTGTACCTGTGAGTGGAGTTTTCTGTAGAGTTCTGAAAATACAGCAGCATTCTCTTCCCTTCCTTGCCGCACAACTTTAAAAGAGAAAAGGCATGTTAAGAACACTACAAGCCTGCCATGTGCAACATTAGTATTTAAACTAAACAGAAATTCAATCAACACAGATACCTAATTCACTGAGCTACCAGCTGCTTTGTTACAATGTAGATGACTATTCATTCTGGCCAGAAGGATGGTGTCATATTTAAGACTAGGCCTGTGATCCTAGTCAAAGGCTGCTTAAGAGACCTTAAGAAACAACATTAAGTGCTGTTCCGTCAGGAGAAAGGGATATGTGTGGGTAATTTGTAAAAAGATCCATGAGCACAGATGTTCTGTGGTCCATATCCCGCAGGCAGAGGGGGTCAAAAAAGCGGATTTCCAGCAGTCATGGATCGGCAAGATTCAAAATCCCCTGACACAACCACAAACTGGTCCAAGACTATGCCAGGCCTGGGCCTGGAGTATAGTAAGCCCACAACTTATGTTCTGGGGATCATGCATAAAGCCAAAATAGCATATCATCAAAGCACATTGGATCAATGATGGGTAGGATTGCCAAAGTTCTCCGCCCCACTGGACATCCGCTCTTTTACTTATTTTTTTGCCAAGCATGTAAAGTTGAATGTGTGCAAGTTAGATGTGCATAAGTCTACTGTATTTATTTCTCTCTCATTAGAATCAATGGAAGGGAAAGTGAAAAAATCTGCTTCCTCCACCTGCCACCCTAGCTTATTTAGCAACAAGGAGACAAATAATGGTGATCGCTCTGCCACAGGGTCTCCCCCTAAGGACAGGAATGCTCTGTGTCATCTCATCCAATGAAATGACCCTATATGAATATGTTTATACGTAGAATATTCAACTCTACACTATAATAATAGATAAATGCACACATCTCCGTCCATATTTTCCTTACAACCACATATGAAGGATAGAAATGTGTTCAGACAAAAGTATAAATACATCTACTCTATATTACACTATCTTCTTGCTTCTTCCCTGCTAGCTTCTGCTGACACAGTGATCTATTACTACAGTTCATATTGCACTCTCTCTCTCCTATATGAGAGAATTAAAAAAGAATTAAAACCACCTGTTTCAATTGGTTTCTAACAGGTGTGTCTTTTGGACATGCTGATAGGTGTTGTTGTTTTTTAAATAGCTTCGAAAATAGTTTTGTACTGATTTATATGCTAATGTTTTATTTGTTCATAAAAATTAGTTTTAGAAGCTTTTATAAGGGATTGTGTGAGAAAACCTTTTCACAATTTTATTATTTACAGGTAGGTAGCCGTGTTGGTCTGTCGTAGTTGAAACAAAATAAACCATTTTATTATTGTATTTTATGGTTGTATTGCTGTTCACTAGCTTGGGTAGACATAGTCTAGAAGAGAATCTTATAAATATTTTAAATAAATAAATAAATAAGCACATATATGCATGGTGAAAAACAAGGTAAAAGTTTATACTGATAAACAGTAAAATGAACCTTCTCTATCATAAGAGGCAAAACCCACACAGCATTGAACACCTTATAAAACTTGCTCTGAACACTGTTAAAAAATAATAAATAAGCTTACGTTCTTTTTTAATTTTTTCTGCTACAAGAAATTCATCTCTTTCAACAGTAGGGGCAAAGTTGCTTCCAATGACTCGCACTGCATATTGAAACTGCTGGGCTACATCGGCTGAAATAAAATCACAATTAGTCAACTGTTAATAATAAGAGACTGTGAATATGCATTTAATTTTATGAGTGGTGCTGTGGTCTAAACCACTGAGCCTAGGGCTTGCTGATCAGGAGGTTGGCAGTTCAAATCCTTGCGACGGAGTGAGTTTCCGTTGCTCAGTCCCTGCTCCTGCCAACCTAGCAGTATGAAAGCACATCAAAGTGCAAGTAGATAAATATGTACCGCTCCGGCGGGAAGGTAAACAGCGTTTCCGTGCACTTATCTGGTTTTGCCAGAAGCAGCTTAGTCATACTGGCCACATAACCCAGAAAAACTGTCTGCGGACAAACGTCAGCTCCCTTGGCCAGTAAAGTGAGATGAGCGCTGCAACCCAAGAGTCGTTCGTGACTGACTTTACTGTCAAGGGTCCTTTACCTTTACCTTTAATAATAAGAGACTGTGAAAATCATTTAATGTTATGAGTTGCATACCTACATACACACACACACACACACATGCACATACCCGATACTAATCTGCCAGAATAATGAATGTAAAAGTGTCTTCCTGCACAAACAGGATTTTTTGTGTCTAATACCACAGTTTGCTCAGAAGCAGTCAGCAGAAGTAAGAAACATTTTTTGGATTACTTCAGAAGTTCATTACAGGGCTGTAGAAGCTTCATGTCTATTTATAGGCACCTCCATTAAACACAGGTCATAAAAATCATAGAATTATAGAGCTCGAAGGGATCCCAAGGGTCACCTCGTCTAACCCCCTGCAATATAGGAATCTGAACACATAGTCCCTCATCCAATTTGAAATCATACCAGACCCTGCTTAGCTTTGCAAATGCGCTAGAAATTTTAGTGCTGAACTACTAGGAGGGGCTTTCAATGACAAAGAATGATAAGTAAATATTGCCTGGCATACTCATAATGTCCAGAGGATTACACATTCTGTGATATTCCAAGAAGGGATTCATGAGAACACCCAACTATTTCCTCCTAGAAATCTGCCCACTCTATCATTTGAACATTGTTCTACCCCTAAACACTGCATTTATCCTCACACCATTCCAAAGACTTTTCAGCTGTTTGGCTTTTGCTCTCAATTTGAACACGACTTTAAATCTCAGTATTTGCAAGCATTTCTGCCTTGAACAGTACGGGAGAATAAATAAAGCATTAGAAATACTCGGTTTCCAGTTTCACTTACAGTTACTTAAGTTTATTGTTCTAGCCAAAGGCCATGACAAACTCGTAGTGTGATGGGATAATGAGCTGCTTGTGCGTAAAAGCTTGATCCCTCTGGTGTTTGGCTGGTCAACCAAACCGAGACACTAACGGAGCCTCCCAAGGCATGACTCCGTTAGTCGCTGGTAGAATCTGACAGTGGGCGTCTACGAAATTTACGCCAACATAAAAGTTGTTTCACGGACATGCGCCTTCGTGACTCTCTGCGTGACAGCTTCCGGCGAAGGGTGGGAGTTGCCAACGGGGGTCTTGTTACCTCTGCACTATTCTCACTAGAAGTATCCCAGAGCCCTCCCTCCTCCGACTCCCCTTCTGCCGGAGCTTCTGCTCTCCCCCTGCTGGTTCCCTCCTCCGCTGCAGAATCTCTCCTAGTCTGCTGGAGCCTCTGCACCATCTCTCTTTCCGATGGCAGTTCCCTGACATCCACCTCCCCCTCAGGGCCCCCTTCACCCCCCACTTTCTCTCCCACTGGCGGTGAGGGCGGAAAGCCCCTAAAGGAACTCTCCTCGTCGTCCAAGGATTCAAACACTTCTAACCATGGCGTACCGTCTTTCTCCCCGTCTTCCTCTTCTTCGTCGGAGTCGGCTTCCTCACCCACCCCTGACTCTGGGAACCCTCCAAACTCTCCTTCCTCATCGGTGGTCCCAAAGTGTTCCCTTCTAAATCGTGCCACGGGTTGCGGTTTTTTTGGGAAACGCCGATGAAATGTTTCTATTAAAACCTCGTCATTGACTATCTCAGCGGGTACCCAAGTGTTTTCCGACTCTACTTCCCCCTCCCATTCTACCAGATATTCCACCTGATCCCTCTTCCACCTGGAATCAATGATTCCTGCCACGTTCATGTCGCGTTCTCTCTCTTCTATCACGGGCGTTCGGGAGACCTCTCTCTCACGCTCCCCCCCCCCCATTCACGTCCCTCTCGGTACGGTGACAGTAATGACCTGTGAAATACTGGGTGCAATTTCATGTGACTGGGCAGTCTGAGTTTGAATGCTACTGGGTTCACCTGCTGTATGACCTCAAAGGGTCCCAATCTTTTGGGTTTCAGTTTCTTACAACCCCCCTTGAAAGGTAGTCCCTGGGTGGATAGCCACACCCGGTCTCCCACCCTTATAGTTTCACCTTCCCTCCTATTTCTGTCTGCTTGCTTTTTATATTCTTCCTTGGCTCTCTCTAAGTTAAGTTGTAGCTGACGGTGGATGGCTTCCATCTCTTCAACAAAATGTTCCGCCGCCGGCACACTCCACCTCTCCCCTCCTTCTCCTGGAAATGCCCTGGGATGACACCCATAATTTGCCAGAAAGGGACTCATCCCTGTGGACACGTTCTCAGCGTTGTTGTAGGCAAATTCTGCCAGAGGTAACTTATCTACCCAATCATTTTCTCGGTCCTTTACATAACACCTCAGGTATTGTTGTAAAATCCCGTTTGCCCTTTCCGCTTGCCCATTTGTTTCCGGGTGCCGGGCAGTGGAGAAATTGATTTCCACGTGCAGTAAGCTCATAAGTTTCCTCCAGAACCTGGAAGTAAACTGTTTCCCTCTGTCGCTGACCACCCTCAAGGGGGCGCCATGCAACCGGAAAATATGCTCTACGAACAACTTGGCGGTTTCCTCTGCTGTGACCGCATGTGAACAGGCTATAAAATGACACATCTTAGTTAATAGATCTACCACTACCATGACCGCCGTTTTGCCCTTGGATTTTGGCAGGTCCGTCATAAAATCTATGGAGACTGCCTCCCATGGCCTTTCGGGTGTGGGTAAGGGTTGTAAGAGCCCCGCTGGCGCCACCCTCTCCCCTTTCGCTCGCTGGCACCTGTCGCAACCCCTGACATATTCCCGTACGTCCTCCCTCACCTTGGGCCACCAAAACTCCCTGGTAACCAACCACATGGTTTTGTGCTGTCCAAAATGCCCCGCTGTGGGGCTATCATGCAACTGCTTGAGTACTCTGCCCCTCAGTTCCCCATCGGGTATGTACAGTGCCCCTTTGTAATACAACGCCCCACTCTTTTCTTCAATCCCCCCTGTGTTCTCCTCTGTCCTCCTGAGTTCTCTGAGTTTCTCTTGGGCGTATTCGTCGTTCTCCGTACCCTCTAACAGTTCTTTCTGCCCCACCAAAGCCACCCCACACACCCAGCGGTTTTCAGGGATTACATGCCTTGCTTCCGGCGCGCCCTCCCCCTCTAAGTACTCAGGCTTTCTGGAAAGAGCGTCCGCCCTTACGTTCTCGGACCCTGGCACGTAACGAATCTCAAAATTGAATTTGGAGAACTCCTGGGCCCATCTCACTTGTCTCTGGTTCAGCACTCGGGCTGTTCTCCAGTACTCCAGATTTTTGTGGTCAGTCCGGACTTGAACCTTGTGCTGCGCCCCAATCAGCAAGTGCCGCCATCTCCGGAATGCTTCATGAATGGCGAGCAGTTCTCGGTCGTATACTGTGTAGTTCCTCTCGGATTTGTTCAACTTCCGCGAGAAGAATGCACACGGTCTCCATTCAGACGTATCTTTCCCCGGCTGGAGAAGCACGGCCCCTACCGCTCGGTCTGACGCGTCAGTCTCCACTCGCATTGGTTGCTGTAGATCCACGTGCAACAGTTGCTCCTCCGACGCAAACGCTGCCTTTAAGCGTTCGAATGCCCGTTGCGCTTCTTCCGTCCAAGCAAATTTTTTCTTGCTGCTAAGACAATCCGTGATGGGCGCGGTTAAATGGGCAAAGTTCTTGATGAACTTCCTATAGAAGTTTCCGAAGCCCAGGAACCTTTGCACGTCCTTCTTGGTCTTTGGTGTTTTCCATTCCAGTACCGCTTGAACCTTGCTGGGATCCATAGCCAACCCCTTGTCAGACAACCGGTACCCCAGGAATTCCACCTCCATGCTATGAAACTGGCATTTCTCCAGTTTCACCCACAGCCGATTTTCTCGCAGTTTGCTCAGTACTTCTCTAACATCTCGCACATGCTGCTCCTCATTCTCTGAGTACACCAGGACGTCATCTAAGAACGCCACGCAGTTCTTGTAGAGCAATGGCCCCAGGACGTGGTTCATGAATGATTGAAAGCAGGCCGAGCCCCCTTGTAATCCGAAAGGCATAACTAGGTACTCAAACGCCCCCAAGGGGGTGAACATAGTGGTCTTCCACTCATCCCCCTTCCTCACACGTATCAAGTTATATGCCCCCCTAAGGTCCAGCTTGGTAAAAATCTTCCCTTTTCTCACCCGTGTCAGAATGTCATCAATTCTGGGCATAGGGAAAGTCACTGGTTCTGACACAGCATTTAGAGCCCTGAAATCACACACAAGCCTGGGTTTGCCCGTGTTTTTTTTGTCCACAAAGAACACTGGGCTGCCCCCCACCGCTCGTGACTCTCTGATGAAACCTCGCTTGAGGTTCTTGTCAATGAACTCCCTTAACTCCTGCATCTCACGGTCTGACATGGCATACAGCTTGCCCACTGGCAATTGTGCTCCTGGGAGTAAGGTGATTTGACAGTCAAAGGGTCTGTGCGGGGGCAGTTTATCTGCTTCCTTTTCACTGAAGACGTCAATCAAATCAGCGTATTGTGGTGGCACCTTCCCCTTGTCAGTCACTTCCATCCCTGCTAGAGTGGCTCTGGCCCCTGCCTGACCCTCTCCCTCCTTGCAGTGTTCTAGGCAATGTGCTGATCCAAAGGAAACCACCCTCTGATGCCAGCCTACTAGCGGATCGTGCAGTGCCAGCCAGCTCATTCCCAGAATGATGGGAGCTCCTCCCAAGGTGGCTACATTAAACGCTATCAGTTCTGTGTGTCTTGCCACCCTCATAATCATTGGTACAGTCTGTTGGCTCACTTCTCCCCCCAACAGTTCCCTCCCATCAATCGTGGTTACTTGCAAAGGCTTACTTAATGGAAGAGTTTGTATCTGGTGTTCAGCAGCAAACTCCTTACTCATGAAATTACAGGAGCTGCCTGAATCCAATAGCGCTTTTATCTTTAGTGGGTGTCCGTTTGACAGTTCCAGCAACACCTCTATCACAAGCGCTGGTCTTGGAGGTTCCGGCGTGGGCACATTCACTACTCCCTGGCCTGGCTGCTGTGCCCTGATGTTGGCAACCAGGCGTTGGCTTTTACTTGCTCCTCTATTTCTCCTTCCTCCTTTCCCCCAACAGTTCCCGCCATGCCCTGCCATTCCTTCCTTTGCGGACAAACTCTGGCAAAGTGCCCTGGCTGTTGGCAGAGATAACATCTCTTGGCACTCTTTCCCTCCTTCTTCCGCCCTTCACTGGTGTTTGAAACTGCGCGCGCGCGCGCTGTTCCCAGTTCCATCGGCTCTGCGGGCGGGAAAGACTGCTCCGGAATCTCTGGAATGCGGAAGTCCTTCCAACGTTCCCCCTTTCCTTCCCGCTTTTCCAAAGCTCTTGCTTCTTGGCGCGCTCCTATGGACAGCGCAGATTTAGTCAGCTGATCCATAGACTCCGCCCTGGGCGCCTGGGAAAGTTCATCTTTCACTGTCGGAGAGAGCCCTTCTTCAAATAACATTTGAATAGGTTCACTTGCTAGATCCCACCCCAGTCTATGAATAAGCATAGTGAACTCAGTCCAGTACTCACGTACAGATCGGCTCCCCTGTTTGCACGCCATCAACTGCCTCCGCACCACCCCCTGCTCAATCTCGCTGGAAAACATCAAGTCCATGGCGCGAAAAAACTTCCTCGTGTCCTTTAAGATATCATTATTGGCTGCCATCAGGGGTCGAACCCAGTCCTTCGCCCCTCCCTCTAGATGGCTAATTACGTACGCCACTCTAGAGCTCTCATCGGTGAAGTCATCAAACAGTAGATTGAGAGCATATTGCATCTCCGTTCTAAAGGCTTGATAGTTCCTGGGATCCCCCCCAAATCTCTGCACCAATCCAGGCACCTTTCTGGCAAGTGGGGCGGTTTTCCCCTTATCCGCATCTTGAGCCCTCCTCTCCTCAAGCCTCGCCGTTTGCAGCGCGAGCTGGACCTCCAACGCCCTGTACCTTTCCTCCAGGCTTGGACCTGCTCCAGCTCCAGCTCCTGCGGTTCCGGCTGGTTCGCTCATGATGCCCTCTGCTTGCACAAGCTGCTTTCAAAGACTGTCAGATTGCTGTGATGGGATAATGAGCTGCTTGTGCGTAAAAGCTTGATCCCTCTGGTGTTTGGCTGGTCAACCAAACCGAGACACTAACGGAGCCTCCCAAGGCATGACTCCGTTAGTCGCTGGTAGAATCTGACAGTGGGCGTCTACGAAATTTACGCCAACATAAAAGTTGTTTCACGGACATGCGCCTTCGTGACTCTCTGCGTGACAGCTTCCGGCGAAGGGTGGGAGTTGCCAACGGGGGTCTTGTTACCTCTGCACTATTCTCACTAGAAGTATCCCAGAGCCCTCCCTCCTCCGACTCCCCTTCTGCCGGAGCTTCTGCTCTCCCCCTGCTGGTTCCCTCCTCCGCTGCAGAATCTCTCCTAGTCTGCTGGAGCCTCTGCACCATCTCTCTTTCCGATGGCAGTTCCCTGACACGTAGCAATAGTATTAATAAAATAATATAGAACATACATCCATAATATAAGCAGACATCCATGATGTGAGAGAGAGGAGATACCAGAGACATCAACAAGATTAGATTTAGCCTGATTTCAGATTAAACCTCTGTATCACCAAAACAATCCACAGCAATTTTATCTAAATCCCTTTTCCTCTTTTTTAAATTTTTTATTTTTTGCAGCCAATGCATAAACACTCTCTGTGTTACAAATATATTTCTGTCACTCAGAAAAACAAAAACAAAAAACCCTGAACCATTTCTGCTGGGGTATACATGTTTCTGCAACCAAAGGTTTCAGAAAGTGAACTCTTGGGACCCTATATAAAGAGGCAAGCTAACAGATAATGAGTGATGTCTTCCACCTGAGGCTGACTGCAAATACAAAGTCTGTCTGTGCGTGGGACCTTGTTGTAACAGCCATCTAAGACTACATTGGGCATCACCTGGAAACACAGCTCCATAAGAATACGTACATTTCTTACGGAAACTGGTGAGATAACTAGCTCTAAAATGCTCTGTTCTTGCGAGTGGATACCAAGGGGGATTTTTTGTGTGTTTCTAATTAGTTGCAGATCCCTTCTGAATTCTATCCAGAAAAGCCAATCCCTTAGCTAACACTTATTTAAGGTCAGTGTAGTGTTCAGTTCTGGATAGGAATAGTAGTCTAAAACATCTTGACAAGCTGCTTTCCAGAGTTGGTTTTCACCCAATTCCATATAGCACAGCACAGGAATATAACATATGTATAACAATTATTTTAATATACCTGAACTGAGAGCAGTCCGTTCAGTCTTAAATTGTTGGCCACACAAATTCTGTATGAAGAAGAGCTGCTGATATTTCTAATGGCAAAGTACAGCTTCTGAAAAAAATATTCCACAGTTTCTAAAACCTTAATGGAGTTCAAATCAGAAACGTAGATTCATTAGAAAGATGTAATAATTTCAAATAAAAAATGTGCTGAATTCCCAATACATATGTAGCAACCATATCACGTCCAGGGTCCCACATGCACCCTTTCAATTGGACGAACCTTGGACAGAATAAAGGCAGCACCATCTCAGTGTATAAAATTGCTAGGCCATAAAATTGACCATACAGCTTAGCAAGAGGAAGAAGTAAATATTATTTTAACCTAAGCAATATTTGAGATGAAAAGGCACTCTTTCCTCAAACTGCTTTTTAAAAGTCTCTGCTCCTGCCAGAGACTTCATTCAACATTTGGCTGAACTGGGTCAGCAAAACAGAAAACTGCTGGGCAGCCTCAGTTCCAAAAGGCAGATACCTTTGCCAAGTGTAAAGCGAAGGGGCTCTACAAATATAAAGAAATAGACTTCTAGCCTGCAGTTCCTAATGAGCTGTATATAGGGTGCATGCAAAGGAAGCCTCTTATCTGCCATGGATGCTTTAGTTGAGATTCCTGCATTGCAAGGGGTTGGATTAGACGACCCTCTGCAATTCTATGATTCCATTATTCATGTTAACAAAAGGCTAAACAGAGAACTTAGCAAATTAGCATCCATCACTCTCTCTCACTCTCATATAATATGGTGTTCCTTTGTACGCCCCCTAGAAAAGTTGACCTTCAAAACATTATATTTTCTACCGTGAAAGTCTCATTAAAATGAATGAGACCTTCACCTCTTAAATGTGAAAACAATGCAAGTGGGATATAAATTAAGTGTGATATTGATAAAGATGTGAGATGGAACATAGCCATAGACCTGCCTTTCAAAGCTCATGTGAATGCTAGCAATTTCACAATTGTGCCCTTATTTGAGTACTCTGACAGGATCTCTTAATGAACAGATTTGTGGAATACTCTCCAAAGAATTCAGAACACCAGTAAATAGCATTCTGATTCTCAAAGTGCTGAACGCAAAGAACAAAAGTATCAATAATTTTAAGGAGGCACGTTTTTATTGAGCATGCTTTTATGTAGCTGCTATGAAGTCAGGTTTCAATAATGCTTAGTGGGAATTTTCTTTTATCATCCATTTTTCACAAGCTTCTCACCATCTCCACTAATGTATCAGAGGTATTTCTACTCAGAACTGCAGTGTTCGGCATACATATTTCAAAGCCTAGAAAGAACTCTGAACAAATTCCCTGCGAAAATGTAGACAAACTATTAGAGCCAAGAGGAAATTAAAGTCAAAATGATCCAAGAAAAGAAGGAACTGTCACTGCTAGCGCTTTTTAGAAATTTCCCGAAAAGGGAGAGTACGGAATTAGATATGTATGGTTAAATTATGTGGTTTAATGATTTCCTTCCCACACCTTACAAAACCACTGAAAATAGCTAAACAAGGTTTGCACTTAAGACCTCAAGTACCATTTGCTGAAAAGACACAAGGAAAGTAAAAAACAACAACAGGTCTTTGGAGTCATGAAATCCAATTTCCTGTAGCCTCAAGCATAAATGCCACCATCTTGGCAAAGGATACGGGAGAAGGAAAGTTTGACCTTTCATCTACGGGTGGGGTCAAACACCTCCGAACAGCACCAGACAAAATCCATAAAACTTTTGTCTCAATAGCCTTTATTGAAACAAAGGTAGTTCTCATCCAATACAGAGCATAAATTATCATATTTTTCCGTGTATAAGACTAGGCTTTTTTCCTAAAAAATAATGTCAAAAATTAAGGGGCGTCTTATACACAGATACATCTCCCCCCATTTTCCTAAATCTGAGTCCCCCAAAATAGGGAGCATCTTATACACGGGGGCATCTTATAGATGGAAAAATACGGTACCATGTGGCATTTGGGCGGGGTGTGGGGGGGTGTAATTTTGATGGGGAAATGTTGTTTCACTTATGGTTTTTAAGGTCAATTTTACTGCCTTGGAATGTCCAAGAAAACCCAAACAACATGCACACAGGGTGCTAGGGCTCAAAGTAGCCACACAAAATGCTCTTGAAGGTTATTCACTAATTGCCACTATCTGCAGGTGCTTAGCCCAGAGCCTGTTGTGTCCTTTTCATGTGAGAAAAGAATACAGATGAAGAAACAGAATTCTGCCCATTTTCATAACAGACAAATCACCAAATCATAACATCACCAAAAATTGTGTAGGTGGGGTCAATAGCACCCCACAGGTTTACAAAATCATTTTACAAACCTAATTTTTTTAAAAAAATTGCCCGAATTAGACCCTTCCTTGTGACCTATAACAAAACTATTTTCATCATAACTATTATATTGTGCGAAGCTTATTGATGACCCCAATTCCATCTGCAAATGTTTGCAATCAACCTGGTCCCTCACTTCATCAGCTAGCAACTCTCAGTCAAGAACCTTTAAAGCAGCACATTTCTCTGTTTACAGTATGTGATTAGAGTTGCCCTCGACGCTTCCAGGACACAGCATCACTGGCCTCCTTCTAAAGAATCAATAAAGTCCTCAGTTTTGATTACTAGCATGAGCACAAAAGTACTGATGTGAAAGAAAACATTGCTCCCGTGCACAACCAGTAGGAAGCTTACCAGGAATCTCTCACAATGTTAAAACTGAGGAAGAATTACTTGCATTTAAAGGAAGATGTCCAAGATGTCCACATTTCCCAATATGACAAAAGATGTTTCCATAAATGAAGTAATGTACAAATCTGAGTTGAAATCTTATGCACACATTCCTGGGGAAAGTTCCCACTGAAATGTACGGGAATGTACATTCTTAAGAGGCTCTTCAGAGAGTAGCTGGAAATGGGGAGGCAGAAAAGGGTCCTCCTTTCCTTCCACACTGCAGTTTTAATCTGAAATCTTAGGCACAGTACTACACCCCGAATTTAGAAACTGCTCACACTAACGAAATTCCCTGTCTCAGAATGCGCCTAGAACAATGGGAGTTTTGAACACTGCTTCCAGGATACCGTCAGGAGAAGAAAAAGCTAACCAATAAACCCTACATAAATCCAGGTGGTCAGGTGGCACCTCATTTGCCTCTTTCCAGCAACTCCTGCAGCCAAACTGGTGACAAATGCAGTGCTCTGCTTTCCAGCACCTCCAAACATAGTGCCCAGGCCTGGTCCCAGAGGATGTCACTTCAGTGCTGCTATCGCAGTGATTTAACTTCATCACTGGAGGCACACACCATTGTCTCTCAAGACAAATGCCAACCAACTACAATCAAGTAAGTTCCTTACTAGTGAATCATGTTTGATATTTGTAGCAGCTTGCACACACCAAAAGAAACCCCAAATTTTTAAAGCACAATAAAGTATGCATCCAAGTCATCTTAACTAATTTTCAAAGAACAAGCAAATATTCATTATGCCATGTTTGAGACAATGATTATGAATTAGCACAAATCAGCAAATGAGTGGGTTCCCAGAGAGATCATGCCGATTTTGCTCCTCCTCTGGTCCTGCCGCTGCAAAATGCTGTAAGCTAAGCCATAGCTTGTGGTTTATCTCCCACAACCCACAAGCAGTATTCCATAGACAGCTTGTGGTTTGTCTGGAAATAAAGCATGAGCTCAAATATGACACAATGCTAAGACAAACCATGGCTTAGCTCACAGCAGGGCAGGGCAGCCATACATACAGATTGCTCCAATATCAGAAAAATAAAATAACCTGTGTTGGATGGGGTTACACAACACAGGTTCATAGTCTGGGGTGCTTCTGGCTGTGGCCTTGATATTGACACTCAGGTAAAAGCAATGGTCAGATGTATGTTTGCCCAGTTTAGTCTGGTGATGCGGTCACACATTCCTGGAGACAGCAGACCTAACCACAATGACACATCCAGATCATTCAAAGTCACTTAACATGGTTGCTTTGGAAAAGTGTCCAGAAACTTCAATCAGTTCAGAAATCATCAATCAGGTTGTTAATTAGAGTTGGATTACTGGACCCAATTCAAAATGCTAGTGATAACTTTCAGCCTTTCACAAATTGATACCAAGATAACTAAAGCACCATCTCCTCTTGTATCTTGCCAGGTCATATAAAGCCCACAGTGGAGGCCCTATATGGGTTCTAATAAACCCTGTAACCAGAAATAGGGCTGAATCAAGGCTTTGGAATTTCATCCCAAGAGGTTTGCCTTGCCTCCTTTTTGGTAGCTTAAATGGATCATAATATGAGTTAACCTTCATTGTAGGGTTGTTTTTTTTTAAATTCTGCCATGTGGTCTTTAATTATGCTACTTTACCTATTACTTCTTATGAAGCTTACTGTTTTTTATATTTATCCCCCTGCTTTAGTTTCTTTTTTAGCTGTTTATTTTATTTTTAATTAGTGTTTTCAGACTTTTAGCCATCTGGAAGTCTGCAGAAAACATACCGCAGTTCCATTTTTGCTTTTATAATCTTTGATCCAATCCAATTGCTGTATCTTTCAACTGTCCCATTCATAGGTAACTATTTTCTCACTGCAAACAGATTAACAGGATGTATTATGTAATTCAGTAATACTTTTTTGCCTACCAAATAAGAAAATTTAACCTACACATACAAAAATGCATGTTATGCTAGGGAAGCGGATTTTATATCAGCAGTAACTAACAAATTTAATTATGAAAATATCATTATCTGGAGAAATACCATAATCATGTACGTATACTTGATCTCTCACAATGATCTATAGGAAGTTGTGCATTCAGTAGCCATTGTTCTTTCAAAGTATTTGAACAATACCCTACAAAAGGGGATGATTTTTAGCTTTAGAAACAAGAATGCATTTCAAACTTTTCCTGAGATTTTCTCATCTGTATGCTTACTTATGGGATGTTAATCACAACATATCTGCTGTACCTCTTTTTCCATTGCTCAAAAAAAAGACTCAACACAGCTTTTTTTAGCAGCATCTCATCAGCTGGGAGATAGCTCTGAAGTTAATCAAGCCTCTTAAGATTTGGAAAAGAACTCAAATGTTCAATGATGCAGAAATCAACTTCTACAGAAACCCAACAGGTGACTAATTCACCTCTGCGTAAATACTTCTTAACAAAGGAGAGTCCACCACCTTCTGAAGCAGTCTGCCTCACTGTCCAACAGCTTCTACCTCCATAAAGTTCTTCCTAATGTTCTAAGTTTTTTATTCGTATTTGGATCCAATGGTTCAGGTCCTAACTTCTAGAGCACGGATAGGTAACATGATGTTCTCCAGTTGGCCACACTAGCTGGGACTGTCGGTAGTTGCAGTCCTACAATATCTGTAGAGTACCACATTGGCTACTCCTTACCTAGAGCAAGAGAAAACAAGTGTGTTCCATCTATGTAACAACCCTTGAGATACTTATGGTGGTCATTACACTGGAACTTAATCATTTCATTTCAAGGCTAAATGTACCTGACTTCAATCTTTCCTTACAGGACTCTCTAGGCTCCTCTGTATCTGTCGTCATCCTTTGGAGATGTTCTAATTTGTCTATATCCTTCTTAAACCACAATCTCCAGACCTGGAGTTCTAACCAATGCAGAACAGTGGTACCAGTTACTTCTCATGATCTAGACACTATGCATCTGCTGATGCAGTCAAAAATTGTATTAGCATTTGTAGCTGTTAACAGTACACTGCAGGTTTGTGGATGATAACTCTGTCAATGGCTACTAACCCTGATGGCTATGTTCTACCACCACTGTCAGAGGCAGTGTGCTTCTGAATACCAGATGCTGGGACCCATACCAGGAGAGCGCTGTTACACTCTGATAGTGATTGAGGGCTTCCCACAGGCATCTGGTTGGCCACTGTGAGAAGAGAATGCTGGCCTAGATGGTTTACTGGCCTGACCCAGCAGGTTAAAAACAGAAGATGAGCCAGTGAATCAGGCCAATGGTCACCTGGTCCAGCATACCATGGCTAACTAGGTTCATAGAATCACAGCATTGTAGAGTTGGAAGGGATCCCGAGGGTCATCCAGTCCAACCTCTGCAACAGGGTCCCGAAACCATACGGGGGCCCTGCTAGCAGTTGTTGGGTTTTTTTAACGCACCAATTCATTTCACACCTCCGGGTGTCAAGTTGAGTGTCATCCTATACTGTACATGTGGATCTGATTTCTCCCCTGCCAAAAAACACACGCTAAATGCAGAATATTACATTTGTGTATAGCTATTCCACACAATGCTGGCCACATGACCCAGAAGCTGTACGCCGGCTCCCTCGGCCAATAAAGCGAGATGAGCGCTGCAACCCCAGAGTCGGTCACAACTGGACCTAATGGTCAGGGGTCCCTTTACCTTTACCTATTCCACACAATATTCAGTGAGCCAGCATCCAGCCTATTCCTCTCAGAGGTCCTACTTAGCTTTTCCACCCCCTCGCCTTATTTATATGCACAAAGAAGCTCTGATGCCCAGGTGGCTGGGCCAAATCTCAGACAAGTCCACCCAGTGGAGCTGAGGGAAGAAACCTCGAGCCCCCACTTCCAGAACCGACCAGGCACTCTTACAGTCTCTCTGTCTCTCTCTCTGATGTGCATTAATTACTGTTTCAGGCACCTCTTTCAGCGGAAGGAGGCAAGGCGGTGTCTGGGGAGGGTGTTTCGCAGCCAAGTTATTCCAGGGGGCACGAAGCTGTCCGTCTGCTCAACTCAGCCACCCACGGAACGCAGCAGCAGCAGCCTCTTTCGCTTGCCTGCACGTTATTATGTGGGGAGGCAAAAGAACATCCTTCGCTCCACCTGCACGGCTCCCACAGCTGCTCCCCTGACAGAAGGGCAGAAGGAGCCGCTACGCAACACCACACACACACACAAGCCGACACAAACACCCGAGCAAGCTCACGACAAGCGGGAAAGGGCTTCTATAGTCTTCGGGGGAGGCAGTTACCTTCGCCCTTGCCCAGGATGCGGCAGCACAGGTTCTGCAGCAGGACGTTGGGCGACTTCTGATCCGGGCTCGCCATCCTCTCGCATGGGAGGCAGGAGGGTGGGGAGGAGGACGCGCCCCTCGCCCGCCCTTACCCTCCTCCGAGGGCCGCTTCTCCTCGAGCCTCCCAACTCGGGTGGCTTAGGGCGCCATTTTAATAAAACCCCGCCGGAGGGAGAAGAGAAGAGGTGGTGGCGGGGGGGGGGGAGAGAGAGAAAGGAAGGGGGGAATAAAAATTGAGAGAGGAGAAGAAGAAGCGAGCAACGGTTTTCAAACGCGGGCCCCCACAATGCCCCTCGCAGCCCGGACGGTGCAACGCCGAACACCTTCCCTCGCGCCGCCGCTAAGCCGCGGCGAGGAGGTTCCGCATTGCAAACGGGCCCCTACCAACACTGATAAGAGGCCCTGCCCGGGGCTTAGTTTTTAATATGGGAGGAGTGTTTGTGCCTCTTTTCTATCTATGTACCCCCCGGCATTTTGCAGCCACGCTTTTATTCATGCTGAAGTCAAGATGCCAAGGAAACATGGGAGGCGTCCCTCCAGCCGTAGCTGTTGGTGCGGCCGCCCTCCCGGCACGTCACTGGCCGCACCGTGGCGTCATCGCTTTTGAAATGATCAGAGCGGGGCACGTAAGAAGAAGAAAAAGGCGCGAGTCTTCTTCGACCGCCTGCTCTATGGAGGCTGTGCCCTGTATAAACTCTGCTGCTCTCATTGTACATAATGGAAAACAAAATCTCTTGGATTGTTATAAAAGATGCAGGATGAAATGATTAACAGTAGGACCATGATCACTGCAGATGGTGACAGCAGTCATGAAATTAAAAGATGCCTGCTTCTTGGGAGAAAAGCAATGGCAAACCTAGACAGCACCTTAAAAAGCAGAGACATCACCTTGCCAACAAAGGTCCGTATAGTTAAAGCTATGGTTTTCCCAGTAGTGATGTATGGAAGTGAGAGCTGGACCATAAAGAAGGCTGATCGCCAAAGAATTGATGCTTTTGAATTATGGTGCTGGAGGAGACTCTTGAGAGTCCCATGGACTGCAAGAAGATCAAACCTATCCATTCTTAAGGAAATCAGCCCTGAGTGCTCAATGGAAGGACAGATCCTGAAGCTGAGACTCCAATACTCTCGCCACCTCATAAGAAGTGGCAGTGCAGAAGTGCCGTTGGAGCACTGGCGGGGAAACATTTCCCCAAAATATTGGGCTTTTTGCAATCAGGAAAGTGAAATTACTTGCTGCAACGTTGTTGAATTTCTCCTAAAAAACAAATCAGGATGAATGATCATTAAACATGTTGCCTGGTCTGGAAGATACCTTAATCTGCAAATTAAGCCAATATCTGATGCTCCTCCAGACCCTGTTCGGCCTTCTACCTAACACTTTTGTCTGGCCCTTAAACTGCCGGATTTCTTCGTTTCAAATATCATTTATTTATGGTCCAATAGATGCTTAGGCCTCCATCTCCCTGGCCAAGTGCCCAGAGATGCTTGTGATTTCCAGCTTATTGAGGTGAAGTGTTTTTGAGACACTATTGCAACACACTAATTTATGTGCAGGGGTGGGGCAGAAAGAGAATGAATGCCCAGAGTGGCAGGCGCTTAGCATTCCTATAGACTGGAGACATGAAAATGCACTCCTCCAGCCTTGCAGCTAACCACCAAACTCCATCCTTCCAAGAAGAAGAAGCACTTGCCAAGTAACTGGGCTGACTTCCAAGAGCTAGTAAGGGTTTGCTTTAATGCATCACTAGGAAATAGAAGAACTACTTTGCTGCCTCCATTGCGTCCTCAAAGAACCATTCAGCAGAGTTGTTTCAGGCAGTCCAGAGGCTGGGCAGACCAGAAGTGGTGGGCGGGCTTCTGGAGTACATTGCCTGAGTAGTTTGCAAAGCAATTTGAGGATAAAGTTACTTAGCTCCATAGTGTCTTGTATGCCAAAGTTGTAGCAATTCCTGTTGAGATGTCCAATACAGCACCTTCCCGTACTTTATGGGGTGAGTTTCAGTTTATGTGGATGGGGAACCTTGCAGTGATGCAACCAGCTTCTTGTTCTCTTGATCCCTGTCCATTCTGACTTCTGAAAACTAGTCCAGGGATGGAGGGAAGGGATTGAGTGAGTCCAGTGTGGGGGTGAACACATGTCTACATAAGTAGTGTTGTTTCTGCTGTCCTTAAACAGGCGGTAGTACATCCATGTTTGAAGAAGCCAATTGTCACAACTACCACCCGGTTGTGAATACCCCATTCTTGGGAAAGGTGGTAGAGAGTTTCGGCTAAGCAGCTGCAGAAGTTCCTGGAGGATGTGGACTATCTGTATCCTCCCTGACCCGTATCAATAATGAGACAGGAGAATAATGAGATGGGGCTTCTGCGGCTCCTGATTGGCTGTAGGAGCTTCCTGCAGCCAATCAGAAGATGCACTTTGGTTTCCATGTAATCCTCATAGAACTCTAACCCAATGGATGCCATTAATTTGATTCTGAATTGATTCTGAATTGATTTTAGAATGTATTTTAATTAATTGACTGTGTGATTTTATGTACACTGTGCTATTTTTACTTGTTGTTAGCCACTCTGAGCCTGGGTTTGGCCAGGGAGGGTGGGATACAAATAAAATATTTATTAAATTATTATTATTATTATTATTATTATTATTATTATTATTATTATTATGCCACTTCCTGCGCATATCTTGAATGCTCGTAAACAGGGAGTTGTCTGTGGTGCAAGCTCCTGTGGACTGCAGTTCACTTCGTTTGATTCATGTCCTAAACAAATGCATGTGGAAGTGTGTTTTGTTTATTTCAAATAAGCACACTTGCAGTCAAATGTGCTCAATGTAGAGCAGCCTTGGTTTTAGCTTCTCAACAGCTCAACAAATGCCATACTGAAGGGAATAAAAAACCCAAAACAATGCTTCAGGGGCTCTCCTTAAAGGAAGGGAGAATCTTTCACCACTTCCAAGAGGAGCCCTGACTGAGCTGCATTCTTCTCCATTTTACCTGTCTGGACCTTGAACGTAAGTAGCCATCAGGACAGACCGCTGCCACGTGGGAACAAACCCTTCTCTTTGTACTGTAGCACCAAAAACACCCTTCTATGCAGCCTGTAATTATAACTCTTCAATTTACAATTTTCATCTTTCTACCTTTCCACCGTTTTATGAAGGTTGTAATTATTATTTGGCCAGCTTATAATTAAAGATGAATATATTTTCAGCAATTTTCTAAAAGGCATGTTACATGCAAGGGGGGAAGGTGACTATATGAAGAACAAATGTGACTCTTTTTCAACCATAAATTGCTACTATTAGCAAGCACTACAAAGAGGTGCTAGAATTGTTTATGGTAGGGCTCTCAGAATATGCATAGATGCCACACTAAGCAAAGCACATTTTTGCCCTCAAAAGAATTCTGGGGACTATGGTTTGCTAAGTATTGCTGGGAATCATAACTCTGTGAAGGGGTGAGCTGCAGTGCTCAGAATTATTTGATGGAGAGAAATGTGCCTCGAAAATGCTTTAAAGGTATCGTGTGTAATTTACTATACAGTTAACACCAGGTGGCAGCACAGAAGTTGTGAAAAACAGCTTTTTAATTTTTTTGGGTTTTTTTGTTTTCACTGTATCACAAAGTGTTGGGAACCCTGCTTATGGTCTTAAGAGCACTGGCTATGATCAGAGAGAACTAATCCTAGAGCAGGGATGGGGAACCTGTGGCCCTTCAGATGTTGCTGGACTCTAGTTTCTGTCAGCCCCAGCCAGAATAGCCAATAGTCCAGTATACCTGAAGGAGCGTCTCCACCTCCATCGTTCTACCCAGACACTGAGGTCCAGCGTCGAGGGCCTTCTGGTGGTTCCCTCGCTGCAAGAAGCCAAGTTACAGGGAACCAGACAGAGGGCCTTCTCGGTAGTGGAGTCCGCCCTGTGGAACACCCTTCCACCAGATGTCAAAGAGAAAAATTACTACCAAACTTTTAGAATACATCTAAAGGCAGCCCTGTTTAGGGAAGCTTTTAATGTTTAATAGGTTATTATATTTTAGTGTTTTGTTGGAAGCCGCCTAGAGTGGCTGGGGGGACCCAGCCAGATGGGTGAGGTATAAATAATAAATTATTATTATTATTATATTATGATACTAGGGGGGAACAGAAAATGCTCTAGGCAGGGTCGGCCCATCCATGAGGCAAGATGAGGCGACAGCCTCGGGCGGCAAGATACACAGGGGCAGTGGATCTGGCCTCCAAGCATAGGTGCCAACTGCATGGGGCCCTGGGTGCCTGAGCACCCACTAAATTCCCCCTGAAGGGGCTGGGCACCCACACATTTCAGTGCCAGGGCCATGCATGCTGCATAGCACCCACGGTTGTGGGGCCAAGTTGGCACTCCAAGGAACGCACCACAAGTAGATCTTTATTCCTCCCTTGTTCTTGATGCGGCTCTTTACTTCGGCCCTTGTTCCTGGTGTAGAGCTTCACTCCTCCATCTTTTCTAGCAGGGTGGGGCACCATTTTGTGGTTTGCCTCAGGCTTGGTCTTGGTCCGACACTAGGGTATAAATTGCTATAACTTAACTAACCCCATATTATCCCATGATGCAAAAGTAATATGCTCAGCAGACATTTGCTGAAAATGAGAGGAGGCATACATGTTATAACTGTGGGTAGACGGTTACAGCAAGAGCGATGGATCCCTTTTTTAGCACTTGTGGGAGTTCTGCTACCACCCCATATTCTAATCCAGATCAGCTAGACCAAAACCGAATGAGGAAATCTCAGTTTTCTCAGCTTCTGATCTAGAAGCTATAGGCTTGCAAGGTTCAGCATTCTTACTTGGCAACAAACACTGCTGAAATAATGGGGCGTACAATTAAACATATCAAGGACTGGACTGATAGTCTTACTGCCTGCTTGATTAACTTTAAGCATGACTGTATCGCATTACACAATGTACAGCTGCATCATGCAAGCGATAATGGGGCCATTGCAGTAAAATGACTTGGCCCAACAGAGACCCCTGTGCACATAATAAGCTGATTATCTGAATATTTTATAATGTCACCCATTTAAATTTAATGCCTAGTGATCAGTCAACAGGAGGTAGAAACGCATTTACCAGAGGACTTTAGTTCTTTCTTTCCAATGATAATGTTCAAATAAAACAATGCTTATAGATATTTTTAAAGCACCAGCGGCTTTCTATGGAAGTGCCTTCATTGTTTCTTTAATTCTTGAAATGGGGAGGCAGGGGAAATCACAGCTGAAGCTATGCATTTTTTAATTTTTTATTGCAAATGATTGGGATCTGGCACTGCCAAGGCACTAAAACATGGATTCGCGGCTCAGATTATGCATCCTTATATTTTTTACAAAGGATCATCTGGAAACCACCATCAAATCATGTCCCAGCTGAGTCCATTGATTTGTTGCTGCTTTCATTGTCATCCTATATAAAATAAAATTTAAAAATCATTAAGATCCTTGAGGATCCATGCCTCAAATCCATGAATTTGTAGTGCTGGCAAACACTGGATCTACGATTCTTACAGTCTACCAATGTAAGTTTTAATTGGGTGGTGGGCTTTTAGAGAGATGCTGTGTAAAATAAAGCAAATTCAAGAGGCTCTGTTTTAATTCTACTGTATCTAACTTTTACAGGACACTATGGAAAAAACAACATATGTGTGTGTGCTTTTTCTCTTTCTGTCTGTTGGGAAGGCAAGCAAAGAAAACCGACGGGGGCGGGCGGGTTGTGTGTGTGCCCGTGGCACACTCTCAAAATTCCAAATGTGCCCACAGGTCCAAAAAAGTTTGCCAACCTTTGTCTTTGTTTTAAAGGCATGAGGACCTGGTGTTGAAATAAAGAAACCCTTCACTGGGTACACACAAAGTAGGTGTGCCTAAGTGCCTCTTTAGATCCTAGCATAGTACCGCTTTCTAAGTAAATAAATGTCATTCCTCAGGCTCAATAATACTTTTCTTTTAGCCTGAGGCATGCAATAAGGATGAGGTCAGGACTCAAATGGATTGTGTTTTCCTGATACAGGAGATTGGGTTGCTTTCCACAGGATTGCTTCTTCTGTTGCAAAGTGTACTGTAGTGCCTCAGTCTGTTTCCCTACACTGGATCTTTGTGTTAGAATTCAGAAAGTCGGACACACACACACACACACAGAGAGAGAGAGAGAGAGAGAGAGAGAGAGACTCCTCGGTAAAAGTGACATTTCTAATGTGATCCAAGTTAGAAAAAAAAGTATTTGGCAATATTCTAGCAGTGCAATTTTTTGCATGTTTACTGAAAAATCAATGCTACTCTTCTCAATGCAGCCTATGTAATGGTGTATACTGTAGTTAGGATTGTCTCTTTGATAAACAATTACATGTTGCTTAACACTTGATTGGCAAGATGCATATGAAAACAATTCCTGATGCAGTTGGTGTCTAAATAGCTAAGTGGTAAAGGAAGAAATGGCAAGAACAAAGCAGCTGGTTGTTAAAAGAAAAAAATGGTGAGGCTATCAACATTAAAACAGATTAATTATCAGTGCTGGTTGGTCTCTAAGCCAAGGTTGGGCACAGGATGCAACAAACATAGGAAGAGAAGTTGACATTGCAGCATCTGTGCTGTTGGGCACAGAGATCATCGTCAGTAAGTTCACATTACAGATGGAGCAAGCGGCAGTAATTAAACACTTCTGATGACGCTGAACCAGATTGGCAACTGTCCCACTAGCATCGAAGTGTAGGACTTGTTTATAGTCAGGATATCACCCCTCCCCCATGGGTGTGGATTGTATCTTTACTGCAAAGGAGTCAATAAATATCTCTTATCTCAGATAAAGTGTTCTCATAACGATTGGATCCCTAGACTTGAACGGCATTAAAAATGAAGCAAACACAGCCCTTGAACAAGAGGAACCCTGAATGTATTGAAACCGTGTGTGAAAAGTTAAAGAGCTTTTTCAAGGGGCAGTAGTTACAGATAGAACTTTAATACCACATCAGATAAAATGTTTTTCAATGGATCTAAGCCAGTGATATACACACATACATATCAGTCAAACAATAGGTATATATTTGTGAACCAGTCCAGAGATTGGTTTTGCTGCAAGATATTCATGTTATCTGCCAACCTGTTGATGTTTCAATCCTGCCTGTGTGTTTAATGCAAACCTTCCAGAGATTGGTGAATTCCCATCATCCCTGACCATTAGCCACGTTGGCAGGAGCTGATAGGAGTTGGAGTCCACCAACATCCGGACGGCCAAAGTTTCTCCATCTCTGATTTCAGATACTGAGTGTTCGTAAGTTAGAAAGGAATCAGAAAGTACGTACTGTTCTTCTGAGGAAACAACCACATTGTAAATCCAACCATACAACATGACTGGGGGAGTTTCCGGCTATGTACATCTCAGACAACTGTTGGACACAGTTTCAATTTATTTAAGAAACCCCCCCCCCATGAAAGTTCAATGTGTTCGTACTAACAAATAACAAGATAGGGCAGGTATCCGCCATCCGTACTTCCCAGAAAAAATTCAAAACATTTCCCCTCCCAACGGGGTATAATTAGGTCTTTGTCATGAGTGTATGTTTTGCACTGTTTTCATTTTATTTTAAAGATATCTGCTGTTGTTGGTTTTTAATGCCACCCCCACCTCCATATTATTGTACATCACCTTGTGTCAGGCTTCAGGGAATCTGAGCCCTCCTCCTCACAGCAGGCTGCCAGTAATAGAGAGACAATAAGCTCTTACCAGTGGCGTAGCGTGGGGGGTGCAGGGGGGCCCGGCTGCACCGGGCACAACATCTGGGGGTTAGGGTTAGGGTGTGTAAATCCACGGGTTAGGGGGCACAAATTACTTGCCTTGCCCCGGGTGCTGACAACCCACGCTACGCCACTGGCTCTTACCAATGTATTTTATTCAATGTTCACAGAGAGAGGCTTAGAAATGTCGCCTCTCGGGTAATGGCATTGATCCGAGTAATCTCCTCCCTTCCCCCTTCCCCCTTCCCTCTCAGTCGTCAACAGCTTAAGGCCATTTTCCTTTTAGCTTTCTCCTCTACCACTTTCACTGGGAGAAGGGGGTCTGGAATACTTTCTAAAGATAACTGTCAGCCAGCTGCTCCAGCTCTGCTGCTCCCCCCGCCCATTATCTCCCAGCTTTGCCCCTCTTCTGCAGACCACTAATTATATACTGTCTTCCTCTTCTCTGGAAGATGCAAGAGGAGTGGGAGGTGGTCTCCACCATTCCTCCTCAGTCCAGCTCTGACACCTTGAGACAATTGCGTGGAAGACAATTAATGCATTAGATAATGATAATGACCCCTTCTGCTACATGAAAACAGCCTCTTCTATCGGCACATAAGAGATTTATGTTAAAGGAAGACTGGTGATAACAACAACAACAACATGCTGCCCATGACTGGGTTGCCCCAGCCACTCTGGGTGGCTCTTACCAGCATGGTTACCCCTGTAAGAAGACAACAATGAGTTATCATTTCACAACTGTCAGAGTTGCAATAAGTCGCTAGACAGATCTGTGCCATTTCTCGCCCAATAGATTTACCGACTGACCAATATGGATAGTTTTCAATGACAAAGAAAGAACCCAGGAGCAAAATTAAAAGAGCCAATAGCATTCTCTCTCATTTCACTTGGGATACTTAATGGATGAGCAACCATGTGGCGTGGCATTGCTTTTCAGGACACAGAAGTACAAAATTCCCTCAGGCACATGCAGTGAGTCACAGAGTTCTTGGAATTAAAGCCCGTACAACTGGTAATAGAAGGGAGAGACTTCCAGTCTAAGGTTCTATTATCCAGTAATGCTCTTTCCTTGCATCAAGTGCTCTTTCAGACTAAAAAAGAGTTCTAGCATCGTTTGCTAATTAGTATTGCTTTGCGGACCGATTGTATATTATTGATATCTTCTAAAGTTTCCAAGTGAAGCAGTGTACGGAGTGTGGTTCTGTTTGTAAGGCTATAGCATAACTCTCAGTTGCTATGATTGTTAATAGCATTACATCTAATCTGAATGCCCCTGCATAACCTCCAAGATTTAGCCGAGCATATGGTAATACTACTTGTATAGTCAGTTTTAAAGCCCTAACTGAGGATCAAAGGAGTTATCTGGTGTCAAAAGTTAAATACTGCATTAGAACCTCTAGGTACTATGGGGGCAGAACTGGTATTGGTGGTGAATAATGCAATGAGAGACATGCCATGGGCCCCATGGCATGAGGAGATACGGTAAATGGGCAAGAAGGTGTGTTGCTATGTTTTCTGAGGCTGAGTTTGTGTTGGCACTTGGAGAACTACAAGGTCAAAGCATTATAATCAATCATTAAGGAGCACTGGAGTACATCAAAAAACCAAAGACACTTAAAATACCGAATAATGCTGTCTGCCACCTCTTAGACAGATTGTCTACTTTAGCTGATGATTATCAGCCTGACTCCCTCCTTCAGCAATCTTCATGGAGCTCTGGCCCAATGGTTGCCATTGGTTTGATTTGAGTTAATTTTATAATGAATGATTTTAGAGTGTTGTGTTGTACTGTTGTACTGTTTTATTGTTGTTAGCCGCCCTGAGCCCGGCTTCAGCTGGGGAGGGCCCATGGCATGTCTCTCATTGCAATAATAAATAAAAATTATTATTATTATTATTATTATTATTATTATTATTATTATTTACAAGCATTAATGTTACTGAGTAAAAATAACCAAACCATTTAATTGGAAGCCCAGACTGGTTGTTTTCATCCTCACATCAAGCCTGAGGACAGAAGCCTTAGGTTTTGTTAAAAGGTTTGTGGTAAAACCAACTGGTTCTATTAAGATATCTTGATCAGAAATTGTCTGGTTTGGTGCTGTGTGGCACCAGAGGGACTGCCTGGTATTAGACCAATTTTGTTTCTTTTATATATGTAAAAAATAAAAAAATCCCCATGGAGATGATTTTAATTTTTGTTGACTTCTTGGAGAAATGGACAAAAAACAGGGCTGACAGCATGACTTTACTGTGAAAAGACTTTAATCTCTGCCTGTCGTCTTGGGGCACAAACCACAGAAGCTGTGCAAGAGCACAAAAGTGCTTCCAAGCATACCCCATCATTTTAAGGGGACTTAGACAGAATAATATTCCAATGTAGCGGACCCCTGAAATCTAATTTTCAGGACTCTTCCTGATTTGGTGTCAGAGACATTTTACAGGGCAGGACCTAAACATCCCTGTAATTACACTTTATGATCAGCAGTTCACCTGATCAGCAAAGAGAGAACGTACTTTTCCCCACAGAGGCACTGGTGTATTTTTGCTAATAAAAGCATCTGCAGCCATTATTTGCTTAGCTGTTTAGTTTAGCTATGTTCCTACGAACACTTACTTGGGAATAAGTCCTACTTTCTTCAGAGTAAACACCAAAGAACTTTCTTCTGAGCCAATGCGCGTAGGGTAGGGCAGTATTTCATAAACTGTGTGATTCTGAGTAACCATGCATAAGATTGCACTGTTCAGTCCATGTGCTTTAAAGCCTGATTCATTTGTATATGTTCTGAATACTGTACTCAAAAATGGTTAAAGCGGCAGCCTTACATACACTTATGTGGGAGTCAGAAGGACTTAATTCTGGATAAACATGTTAGGCTCCTTTATTATTATTATTATTATTATTATTATTATTATTATTATTATTATTATTATTATTATTTCTACTCCACCCATCTGGCTAGGTTTCCCCAGCCACTCTGGGCGGCTTTCAACAGAACATTAAAAACAGAATAAAACATCAAACATCAAAAACTTCCTTAAACAGGGCTGCCTTCAGATGTCTTCTAAAAGTCAGAGAGTTGTTTATTTCCTTGACATCTGATGGGAGGGCATTCCACAGGGCAGGCGACACTACCAAGAAGGTCCTCTGCCTGGTTCCCTGTAACTTCGCTTCTTGCAGTGAGGGAACTGTGAGAAGGCCCCCAGTGCTGGACCTCAGTGTCCACGCAGAACGATGGGGGTGGAAACGCTCCTTCAGGTACAAACATCCTTTGTAAACATCAGAAGAAAAGCCATATTTAATATATATTTTTACCACACTGGAGCAAAATCAAATTTAAAGGGTGCTTTTAACTCTCAGTTCCATTAATTAATCAGCTAACCCTATAGGTCATTAATCTAAAACTATCTGAATCTTCAAATTATTTGGAGGTTATTGTCTCATGGAAAAGGCAGTCTCACAGCTTAGCATTTCTGATTGCTGTATTAAGAATGCTGCTACCTTTGATCCTGTGAACAACTGAGAGGAGGGTGAACTTTGGCAAGCTGATGGGCTTTTTCCTTCTCTGGTTCTAATGCAACTTCAAAAATTTGTTTCCTGGAACTGAGCATTTGAAGTCAAGTCAAGTGCCTCTTTGATCTTGTCTGTATCTTCCACCGCCTGGAGGGACAGTGTGATTGCATCCTCTTTGATATGACATTTTTCGCTGGCTTAAGGTAGAGTCCAGCTCATATGTCTTTGAAGCAACTGGGCTTCTTTTTTTGGTTGCTTCCTCTTATCAGTTCTGCTACATGAACACTGAGACTAATTTAAATATGTCACGGTAGGGCAAAGAAAATAAATTAGCCATGCCCCTGTGCTCATGCACGCAAAGTTTATTTTCCTCTGCTCTCTGTTTCAAAGTGATTTGTGATTTCATCATGGTCCCATATTGGTTGTACAGTGTTGTTTTCATTGGGATTTTGTTTGTGTTATTCCCTGTTAGCCATCCAGGGAATGTTGGTTACAGGGCAGCCTATAAATTGCATGCATGCATGACAGCAGTTCCCCCCCCCCATGACAGCAGTTTTACCTTTCTACTTCCTCCCATTGTTTCCCCAAATATAAAAACAAAATGCAAGTCTGCTACTAAATTTTAAATAAGTCTTACGCTGATTAATCAACTGAGTCTTCATGCATACATTTTAGTAAAACTCAAGCAATAGCTTTGAAGGATAAGAAAAACATGCTTTCTCTTGGTTCTCTCTCTCTCTCTCTCTCTCTCTCTCTCTATATATATATATATATATATATATATATACACACCCACTCACCCACACCCGTATTTTTCGCACCAGACCATAAGACGCACCTAGTTTTTGGAGGAGGAAAACAAGCAAAAAAATATTCTGAATCTCAGAAGCCAGAACAGCAAGAGGGATCGCTGCGCAGTGAAAGCAGCGATCCCTCTTGCTGCTCTGGCTTCTGGGATAGCTGCGCAGCCTGCATTCGCTCCATAAGATGCACACACATTTCCCCTTACTTTTTAGGAGGGGAAAAGTGAGTCTTAGAGAGCAAAAAATACGGTATATGTCATGCCGTATGTTCCATTCAGGAACTTTACAAATTTGAAAACTTTGGGGATAAATCTGTTACTTGGACAGAAAGACTTATGAAAGAAATATGCCAAACGCTGTGTGACATGCAGCATGAGACTTTACTGAACTATTGGACCACACCCAACTGTTCCCTACTGTTAAAATAGGCATCTTTAGAGCACTTTCCCTCCCAGTTACAACATGCACAAATAAACAGTCCTTCAGCACTTTGTGCTGGGTGAAAACATGGCTACATTTGACAGTGAGTGGAGATCAATTGCCTGGCTTGTGTTTGTTCGTTGCCCATAAAGAAAAGTTGAAGAACTACTCCAAGAACAAATTTGTAGAAGATGTTATTGACTGATTTGGCCAAGACCTTCAAGGATTCCAGATTTTGTTTAAAGAATGACCCACTTTGTGTATTATTCTCCTTTATGTTATGTACAGACAAGCATTTGTTGTTGTTGTTTAGTCATTTAGTCGTGTCCAACTCTCGTGATCCCATGGACCAGAGCACGCCAGGCACTCCTGTCTTCCCACAGTTGGTCAAACTCATGTTGGTAGCTTTGAGAACACTGTCCAAGCATTTATCGCCGCCCCCCCAAAGTTCATCAATCCAATCAGATTCTGTGTAAAGGGTGTGAAATTCAGTTTTTAATTTGACTTAGTATTGTTGTTCAATGGACAAATCTTTCTAGTGCCTTACTCTGTTGTTGCGAAATGGACAAATAAATCAAGTTGTTAGAAGTTAGTTTTGAAATGTACAATCCCATGCAATGCAGTAAATCACAAACAGCACATTTCTCATTGCCTCATTGCTTCTCTTTGGCACCATGTTATAGCATGAGGGGTTCAGTCATATAAACTGCAAATAGTCAACAACCTGTAGTTACAAGTAATAGACCTTACCTGCCTGCACTGGACTTTTGGGTGGGGACACTCATACTATGTAGACTGCATTCCAGTAACCCAGGACTGATGTAACTAAGAAATGTCTTAATGTAGCCATGTCTTACTTTCTCAGGTATGTGTGCAACGGGCACAGCAACCAGGCAGAGGGCCTTCTTGGTAGTGGCACCCGTCCTGTGGAACACCCTCCCATCAGATGTCAAGGAAATAAACAACAATCTGACTTTTAGAAGACATCTGAAGGCAGCCATGTATAGCAAAAATTTTAATGTTTGATGTTTTATTGTGTTTTTAATATTCTGTTGGAAGCCAGCCACATGGGTGGCGTATTATTATTATTATTAGTAGTAGTAGTAGTAATAATTACTTGAACTGAGCAGAGGAACTCCTGTTCTGACCTCTGTTGCCACCTGGTTAAATTAAAGGTAAAGGTACCCCTGCCCGTACAGGCCAGTCTTGACAGACTCTAGGGTTGTGCGCTCATCTCACTCTAGAGGCCGGGAGCCAGCGCTGTCCGCAGACACTTCCGGGTCACGTGGCCAATGTGACGAAGCTGCTCTGGCTCGCCAGAGCAGCACACGGAAACGCTGTTTACCTTCCCGCTAGTAAGCAGTCCCTATTTATCTACTTGCACTTTTGACGTGCTTTCGAACTGCTAGGTTGGCAGGCGCTGGGACCGAGCAACGGGAGCTCACCCCGCCGCGGGGATTCGAACCGCCGACCATGCGATTGGCAAGTCCTAGGCGCTGAGGTTTTACCCACAGCGCCACCCGCGTCCCGCCACCTGGTTATCTCTATGTAAATCTGCTTCCAGAGCATTCCCAAACTGAGAACATGTTTCCCCACCCCCACCCCATCCAAACCTGATTGACTCTGGAAAAGGGTCTCAATCTTCCTCATTCTTGTCTGTTTTTTGTTTTGGAAAAGTTATCTTCAATCTCATTTTAGAATGTATATAAAACAGAGGGAACAATTCTAACAACAAACAAAAAAACACAAAACTATAAAATAGGCAGGTACGATGAGTACAGTTGCACATGGGTTAAAATAACAAAGTCCAAGTAAAGACTATCAATGTTATCAGATTCTTATCTGTTTGAACTTCAGTTTGTGAGCCACAATCCAGCCCATTAACACCTTCAGGTGGTGGTTAGAACCCCAAAAGCTTTATTTGTCCCTGATGTAAAAGAGAATTAGAATGTTGTGACATCTGTATATGGATGTATCTGCATAGTAGACAGATTCTAAAGGTATTTCTGAGAGGCAAAAATCTCTCTCGGTTTTTAGATTGTTATATTTGAGGATCTGTTGTTACTGGCTGGAATGCTGAAGTCATATAAGCCCCGAAGATGCATTTCTAAAACGCATTGCATTACATTGAATCAAGTCACTGAATGACAAAGGGGAAGTAATTGTCTGGAGCAGAAAGAAGATGCATTTCTGCTTCCTATACTCAGCGAGGATTCTTCCTGAGTAAATGTGAAAGGATCAGGCTTCTGAGTACTCTAGGTGGTGGTGGAGAAGCAGATTTGCAACAGCAGCAGCAACAACAAAAAGGAATTAAACTACCACAGCACTGAGCATGTATGAAGAAGACTCAGCCAATCATGACTTATACAACTTGCCCATCAAACTGGGTTTTTCAGGACTGATTCCGTTGGGGTTTAACACTTCACCGGAGGGGTCAACTTGCTTTCAGCCCCTTCTGAAACCTAAGGCAGCTCAGGCAAATCACAAGTGCATCAACATTGTCAGTTTGAGGCTCTATATCCAAACAGAAATGACAAAAACTGTTATGGTGAGGTTGGTTGGCAGCAGAATTGGGGGGGGGGGGATCTAATAATTCTGATTTTGAAATCATGGCTGTGAATCTGCACATGTTCAGAGGCACTCTTTTCATACTCCTTCATATTTTTCCTGTGTTAAGCTGGAGACACAGAGAATTGTCTTACTCTGCGCTGGACCAGAAGCTGTGGCTTGGGATTTCCATGGATGCCTAACAAGGAGGAAAGATCTGTTAGGGTATTAATGCTGTGAGCTCTTCCATCCTATGCTCAGGTTGCATATATGTGTAATTAAAACCACATGCCCTAAAGACACCACAGTCTCTATTGACCTTCATTCCAAGCAATCCGAACCCTGGCTGAAACTCCTGGAGTCTCTCACTGCTCTGAGAATGGTTTGCACACAACAGTATTTACATAAACTGAAGGAAGACAAGTCAGTGACTTATATTTCCACATGACTTCCTCTGTGCTGCCTTTCTTTGGCAATCAAGCAGCTCTGTGTGATACAGTGATATTATTAGTAATATGTATCCACACACTGTTTATTTTCACGGTTAATCCTTTGAAACCAAACCACTTTGTGTTACCTTTTCCAATATGCTTGCTGAGACAGTGTTTGTTTTGTACCATGTGCTTGAGTGTCCTTTTTCATCATGAATATCTGGATTGGAGCTTGCCATATAGTTCCACTGTAGCATCTTGTGGTGTAATCTACTGGGCAAGTGGTGGCATTTGCGTTTTTATATAATTGTTTATTAGTACTGCCAAGTGACTGAAAGTTTTCGAATCAATTAACAGACTTGCATTTGATAAATTTGTTCAATTAAAGCAAAACGTTGTGGTTTCTCATAACGGAGAACATTTAGGGAATCTTTTGTCATGAAATCGCTAAAATTTATAGAAATAAACAGCCAGGATAAAAATAAAAAACCTTTTTGAGAAACCAGTCAATCCAATTGCCTATGAAGTGTGTATAAATTGACATTACTCTGGTTTAAAATCCTAGCAAAAAGATAAAACCCACACACAGATCAATAAACCCACCTATGCCTTCAAGTACAATTGTTTACTCATATGGGGCATGAAATATACTCGGAGTCGAGAGTGGATTTCATGCTCTTTATTCAGCTCATAGTGGTGAGGAGGAATGGAAGTTCCCCCAGAATGTCTGCTTTATATACATTATTTACAAAATGGCCCCATGTAATTGGCTAATTCTGGGATTCTCCTGTAGGCCAATCAGGTTGTGGATTCACTTCCACCTGGAGCTGGATTCGGTGGCTCCTGTGGACCAATCAGACTGCTGCATTCTGGATCCTATTGTTCTAGGACCAATCAGACTGCTGCATTTTGGATCCTATTCAACTCAGTACATAACAGGGCAAATGCTATAGGCTCTGAAAGACAACCCATTCATCCTGAAAGGCTGGTAGATTCCAGGACTGTTTCTGAAAACTCCCTTACCCCATCTTCCTATTATTTATACGGAAAGTGTATTGATTTCTTAAAATTAAAATTGCAGATGTGGAGGGTGCAATGGCAGCTGGAATGGGACGTAAAAGCAGAGGTTCGAGAAGTGAAAGGAGGCTAAGCATAAGATGCTTATGAAAGCCCATGTTTGTTTACAAAAATGGAGGTTCTTATTTGTCCTTATTACCACAGTTGGTGGATCCACCTCCAGAAATAATGTGCCTTCAGACATTCCAAGGCATTGCACCTCTCACCAGTCCTCTTTCCCATCTGCTGTATGTAACAGGTCCCTAATCTTTGCCCCAGCAAAACAAGTAGAAACCCTGGGAAACATTTGAGTATACCCACAGAAGTTTGAGGGCCAAGCTTCTAGAATAGCGTTTCTCAGATAGTGGGAACGACCACTATGGTTCAGGGCACTTTCAGGTTTTGCACCACAGCCAGCACAGTGCCTCTTCAGAAGAAATGCTGGGTACCTGAGTCATTCACCACCACATCCTCTTTAAAAAATGCCCTTCCTTCCCTTCTGGTTAATGTAGATGTCTGAAGCTGTGTGTTGTTATTGTGAGGACTCTCTGAGAGAAGAAGGGAGAAATATTCAAGTACAGTGATACCTCGGGTTAAGTACTTAATTCGTTCTGTAGGTCTGTACTTAATCTGAAACTGTTCTTAACCTGAAGCACCACTTTAGCTAATGGGGCCTCCTGCTGCTGCCGTGCTGCCAGAGCACGATTTCTGTTCTCATCCTGAAGTAAAGTTCTTAACCTGAAGCACTATTTCTGGGTTAGCAGAGTATGTAACCTGAAGCATATGTAACCTGAAGCATATGTAACCCGAGGTACCAGTGTAGTAAACCAGCTGCTCTCCTACTCTAGAGGAAAATTAAGATTCCTTTCTCATTGTGACTGATGCATGATGTTTTCCCCTACAAGGCCACCAAGACAGTCTTCTCTGCCCTGGAGTTCCCAGGAGGCTCAAAAGCTTTCTAGCAGCACCTCCCCTCTGATGCTCCCTCCAGGGGCTCCAGCTGCAACCTAGGCAGCCGTCACCTAGCTACTGCTACCTTTGTGGGGGCGAGGGGAGTGATCTCAGGAAACAAACGGAAACGGCCTGTTGACAGCAGGTCCCCTTCTTTTTAGCCACGCTTCCCTGGCCATTTTCTCAGATCTGCAACACATGAAGCCTTTCTCCTCTTCTGTGCATAATTCCCCCTACCATCTGCGCATATACATTCCTGGAGTGGCAGTTTGGACGGAAGTTGTTGCGGGGATTGTTTCTCCGCCCCCACTAAACTGGCCGAGCCAACAAAACAAAAAGCAGCTCTCACAGCTTCCTTGTAGAAGACTCAGGGCACAAAAAGGCTTTTGATGCTCTCCATTTATTGCAACACACACACACACACACCGGCGGATGTGGAACAGCTCATCCTTTCCTTCTCGCCTCTCCACCTTTTTTAAATTTTTGCTTGGCCGGGTGACTTCTGTACGGAGCGAAGCCCAGGCTCAAGCTTCAGGTAATGCGCTCAACGTTGAGCGCGCCCGTGTGCAAAATACATATATTACAAAGAGAGAAGGGAGGGAGGCGTAAAGGGGTGTGTGTTGTTGTATTGGACAAGTTCGGAGCGCGCATGCTCGCCCGCACCGTATGACGTGAGCTGACTGGCTAAGCAAGGGAAAGATCAAAGCGCGAGTGAGAAGAACCCGAGGCTCTCGGGGAGCTCGCCACACGGAGAGCCATTGCGCGGGCAGCAGCCGGGCTTAGGGGCCAAGTTTCCTGAAGCACTGAGGGACCTGGCCTTCGCAAGTCTCCGAGCAAAGTTGCCTTTTGTTCCCCCCCCCCTAATCCTCTTGCTCCTCCTCCTCCTCCACCGCCGCCTTTTCGGAGCGAGCTGCCGGGGACGGCTGGCTGGCTGGCTAGCTGAGCGCACATGGGCAGAGGCAAGCGAGGCGCCCCAGCCTGGCGCACGCATGACTGAGCGGAAGAATCGCCCGCCAAGAATCCCCGGCAGGTCAAGGCAGGGCAGGGATGTGGCCGCGGCTGCCATGAGACAGAAACTCCGGCGTGGTGGTGGATGTAGGAAGTAGCAGAGCGGCGGCGGCGACCGAGAGAGAAGCTCCCCCTGGCTGGAGTCTCCCGCCTGTAGCAGAAGGAGCAGGCGGCGGCGCAGGAGGAGGCTGAGAGCCGCCTGAGCAGCTGCCCGTCGCCTCGCCATGGATTGCAGCCGCCTCAGGACTCTTATTAATAGATACGTGAGTATCCGGGCAGGGGTCGGCGCTGCCTGCCGTTGCCAAGGCGTCCTGCCGAGCGCGCCAAAGCAAAAAAAAAAGGGAAATCTTGCCTGGCTTTTGCTCATAGCGTGGAAGCGCTCCCTTGCGCGCAGGCATGGCGCGCTGGCACCCGAGCCGAGCGAAGATGTCGCTTTCTTTAATTTCAGGGCATCGCAGACCCGAAGGGAGCAAAGCCCCGCGCGTCCCTCCTCGCTTCATCTTTCTGTCTGTGAAATGTTGATCCCCGGAGACAAATGATCCGCCGCTCCCCTTAGATTTTCCTAGAGATAAAAAGGAAGGGTTGAAGCCCTCGATGATGTGTCTCCCATTCATAGATGTGCCTGATCTACGGTTGATAGTCCTATTACACTTGAGTGCAGTTTGCTTCTAAATAGGTGAATTTAGGAAATCGGCCTCCCACCTGCTTTTAAACACATTTACCTGGAAGGCTCAGGGGCGCTGGTTTACCTGCAGCCTGATGCTGGGCATGGCTTAAACCTAAATAAATGGGTTTGGGATCACTGTTTTGCAGCCTGGTTCTGTGTGCATTTTTTTGGCAGTAAATCCCACTCCTTGCACTCCTTGCTTACTACCAAGTTACATGTAATAGGATTACTTTGTGCAGTGCTTTTTCTGGGGGGACACAGGGGTACACATACCCCTAAACATTTTGTGAATCTTAAGTTTGGCCTCATTGAGGGGAAGTATTTCAAAATGAGTAGGAAAATGAGAGTACCCCTAAGCATATATATTTTTTTAGGGAAAAAAGCACTGCTTTTGTGTAAACAAGCATAGGCACAACCATCTCTTTTTCAACTTTCTAATTTACTTTTTTAAAATTATGCTTTATACAGCATTAAAGTCTTACAAATAATATAACGGATCTGTAGAAAGAACCTTATGATCTGAAAATAGAGATGCTGTATGTACTTTTGCAACCCAAGAAAATCTCTAATAAAAGCAATTAAAAATATATATATATTTCACTGCTGGCAGCACAGCTTCCTTCTCTTGGCAACTGGAGGCTGAAAACTATTTGGAACTGATCAAATAACATTAGATTACCCTCCTACTTGGCCGGGCAGAGTGTGGCCATGAACATTTCAGTCCAGCATATGATTTGCTTGCTGTAATTCATACTTTGGGAAAGCTAATAGGCCAGCAGCACTCAAAATTAATTGACATGTGTTGCCAGCGCTTTCTTAAGCCTCTTTAAATCGAATTAAGAAAATGGTTCTCAACAGTTGCCTCTGAAGGTCAGCAACAGATGACAATTGGTTGGATAGCTGCACTAAACCATCGCACTAATCCTAAATACTACTTGCATCATATACTCCAGTGGAGTTTACTTTCAGAAAATTGACTGCCTACAGTAACGGAAGTTACTTCCAATTACCATATTTTATCGGTTATAAGATTAGGTTTCCCCCCTAAAAATAAATGTCAAAAATTAGGGGGCATCTTATACACAGATAGTGCCGAGGGTGGATTTTCTTAAATCTGAGTTCCCCAAAATAGGGGGCGTCTCATACATGGGGGCATCTTATAGTCAGGAAAATATGGTAAATATGTTTGGTTTGAGGTGTGTATGGATGTAGTGGGAAATTAGTTCAGCTGAAAGCCAATGGTAAGCATTGTAGAAATGGGGTGCCAGTTTGTATTGGATCCTGTACTTCATTAGGAGTCCTGTGGTGAGAGAGAGAGAGAGAGAACCGCTTGCTACAGTTAAGGTTTCGAAAAACCACAATGTAAACAGATTGACAGATATGCACATTTTATGATGCTCGTATATGTAATAAGGCTCTGGAGCCTGTCTGTTTACAAGCTCCCCTTCTTTCTGAAGCTTTCCAGTAAGTGATCCGTCATGAGTCTGATAGTCTCATGATTTGCGCTGAGGTCAGAACAAAAAGCCCTTGAGGCATATTATACATTATTGTCTCCAGCAGGCAGCCATTGCTTAGTTGTCTGTGTTTTCCTGAGCATGCTGATACAATGTGTGCCTTCTTATCAAAGAAAGTGGAGGGAAACCCATGTAAAATAGTGTGTGTTGGTTGGTTTTAGTCCGCAATCCAATGCATGCTTGCCCATTGAGTTCAGTGGGTCTTCTGAGCACACATTTGCAGGACTGCTTTGTTAGTTAGTTTGTTTGCAAATGCTGGAGAATGATAATGTGGTAGGTCAATATGAACATTGAGTAGCTAATTATATATTTAGGATTTTGGAAGGGCTGTGGTCGTATCAGTTGTTTCTTGAGTTGCTAGCCTATAGAGCAGGCAAAGTTGTGTGCATACTCCATTCTAAATAAATAAAGACACAGAAATTTTGTGCCAAGAAAGTCTTAAGTGTATAAACTATGGAAATGATGCCAATAAATACACTTGGAGTGGACCCATTGAAATTAATAAAACTTGGTTAGTCATGCCTATTAACTTCAGTGGATCTATTCTGAGTAGGGCTAGCATTTGCTACAACCCATAATTTGTTACTGTTTTGGGTAAATTTTATTCTAGTTTTACCACTTCCGTGACTGGTAAAAGGATTTCCTAACCATTGTTAATCTTATTCAGGCATTCTTTTGGCTTCTGGGTTGTCAGCACAGTGGTGAACTTCGGGCTCTCAAATTTCAGTGGTGTCCTATGCGAGACTAACATTTGGTGGCCTCCACCTCTCGTGCTTCATTCCACAATCCACAGCATTGTTCTGGTGCCCCCAGGGTGACTGAAACGGTCTCGCTACCCTAAAATTGCCTCTGTTAAGCAGGTGCTGCCCATACACTGCCCAGTGTATCTTGACAACATAAGGGCCAGGTATGAGATTATTGGGAAGCTGAGTTGTTCACCCATTACAGCATCTCTGCAGGCTGAGCACTCCTGTAGATTTGCTGTAGCTCTGAATATGCGTTAATGCTCGCCAATTTGCCATCTTCTTACAAAACAACCACTTCCACAATCCTCTGTCGTCACAGATAAGGATAATAACATGCTGCCATATCTATCTCCCACCCACAATCAGGCAAGTAGAAACGTTTTCTTGGTGAGCTAGCATCCACACATCCACACACACACATGCCCTGCACACTTGAGTGCGAGGTGGAAATAAAAGAGACTTGCTGAACACAACAAATGGTATAATCTTAAAAGACATCATACACACGTTTTTAATAATAAACAGTGTAAGGTAGGGCTATGGTTTTCCCAGTAGTGATGTATGGAAGTGAGAGCTGGACCACAAAGAAGGCTGATCGCCGTAGAATTGAAGCTTTTGAATTATGGTGCTGGAGGAGATTCTTGAGAGTCCCATGGACTGCAAGAAGATCAAACCTATCCATTCTGAAGGAAATCAGCCCTGAGTGTTCACCGGAAGGACACATCCTGAAGCTGAGGCTCCAATACTTTGGCCACCTCATGAGAAGAGAAGACTCCCTGGAAAAGACCCTGATGTTGGGAAAGGAGAAGGGGACGACAGAGGACCAGATGGCTGGACAGTGTTCTTGAAGCTACCAACATGAATTTGAACAAACTGAGGGAGGCAGTGGAAGACAGGAGTGCCTGGCATGCTCTGGTCCATGGGATCACGAAGAGTCGGACACGACTAAACAACAACAATACACACACACACACACACACATGCATATACATATATACCCAGGATCAATTCCCATTCACTAATGGGACACTCAGGCTTTCTTTGTTTCTGTCAAGATGCACAGTGCCACAGCCTTATCGTAAAGAAAACCCTCTGATCCTCCATCTTAATGCACACGCACACGTGCATGCGCGCACACACACACACACACTTCACCAGTAGTCGAGCACACTTCATTCAGTATAAAAGGTGTGTGTAGAACCTTTGCCCCCTCCCCCCGAATTTGCTGAGCTACAACTCCCACAATCCCTAGCCATAGGCCATGTTTGCTGGGGCTGATGGGAATTGTAGTTTATCAACGTTTGGCAGGCCCAAGGCTCCCCAGCCCTGCTATGCAATGAGCTTCCAGGTGCTGTGGCCAAACTTAACAATGCTGCAGGTTTTGTGGTGCAAGCTATGTACTTGAGCACTTTTAATTTCCAAAGGATTTGCACCCTGTTCAGCCCCATCCTGTATTTGAGTGAATTGAAATGGGCTTAAAATCATATATTTTGCCTAGAAGAGCAACCAAATAGAAACAAAAGCATTTAAAAAGGCTTGTGAAGAAATTTACAAGCTGGCGTTTAGACCTTTTAGATAGCTTTCCAAGTAAAAACTAGGATGAGGTAAATGGCATATTTATTGAGCCGATACACTGATGGGCCTGTGTAAATAATGTATGTGTTGGCTTACCAAGTTACGTAGGAAAAAGTAGACAGATACAAGCCTCCAAATATTTTACAATCCAATAAAGACAACTTGAAGAGAACACAGGCAGGAAATAGATAAGTTTGTGGCTAGGTTGCTTGTGGGCAGAAAAGTCCTGCCAGCATATATAACACCATGTTTGCGGGATTTGAACTGGCTACTGATCTGTTACTGGGCCAAGTTCAAAGTTTTGGTGCTGTTAATGTTCTTATTTAATATAAGGCAGTCCTCCTCGCTTTGTAAGCCCAGACAGTCAGTTTATTGATGAACACAGCTGTGTAGGAAAATGAAAGTAGCTGCAGGAACAAGCTAAAAGGTGGTGTCTTCACTACAACCTATAATAACTGGAGACAGTGTTTAATTTTGTCATTAGAAGAAGAAGAAGAAGAAGAAGAGTTTGGATTTGATATCCCGCTTTATCACTACCCGAAGGAGTCTCAAAGCGGCTAACATTCTCCTTTCCCTTCCTCCCCCTCAACAAACACTCTGTGAGGTGAGTGGGGTTGAGAGACTTCAGAGAAGTGTGACTAGCCCAAGGCAACCCAGCAGCTGCATGTGGAGGAGCGGAGACGCGAACCCGGTTCACCAGATTACGAATCTACCGCTCTTATCCACTACACCACACTAGTGTAGTCATTACTACAGATACTAACTTATAAGGCCCTGTACAGCTCAGGCTTGAAAGATCGCCTTACCTCTTCTGCAGGAGAGTTGCACCTTCAAGCCCTTAAAATATCAGAGGCCTGGTAACTCAGAGCAGGCCTTTCTTTCAGTGTGGCTGCCCATGTTTTGTGGATCAGCATCCCTGTGGAGATAAGTCAGGCACCCCACTCTTTATATTTTCCAGAAACCATTGAAGACAATTTTTGTTTTTCACAAGCTTCCTCTGTTTTTAAACCCATCTTTAGTTGTTTTTGTAAAACTATTTTTGGCTGTTTTTATGGAATGTATGTAAATTTCATTGAGATGGATATAAAAGGCAATTCATAAATAAGTAAATTATTTTAAAAACATGGGCAAATGCAGTGCACCACATTTGTATCTCCCAAGTCAACAAGGATGGATCCGTTTCCATTTTATCCTAGCAGCAAACCTATAAAGTACCGGTAGGTTGGGTGGAGAGACAAGGATTGGTCCCAGTAAGCCTCATGCTTGAAAGGAGATTTGAACTCAGGTTCCTCTGCATAAGTGCAAAACTCTAGCCTGGAAAGAAATGTTGAGAAGAAGTAACTAGAAAAGAAAATACTTGGAGTATAAACAGGGTCTGTAGATAATGTCTCATGTAGGAAATTTCCTTCCATGTGTAGAGTAGGGAACTTGAATGCACTTATGCATACTAATCTTCATTAACAGCAATACTGAAAAAGGAATAACAGCTGAAGACAATGCAGGTCTCTGTCCAAACAGATCAAGTAACAGGATCAGGTATATGGGCTTATTTAATAATTGTGGCTACATAGGGAAGTGTTTCAGAGGGCCAAATGGAGAGAAGTATATGAAATGCAATTAATGATGGCAGATCAGGTTCATCAATAAAAAAAACAACAACTGTGGATGGGATTCACCTAACTAGCCCCATCGGCGGAAGCCCTGTGCAAGGGCTTTTGAGGGAACATTAGGGCTTTCCCTTCTTTACCCCATGCTCCCTGAAATTGGCTTTGAGGCGGTTGGGAGAACCCCCTCTCTAAGAGCAGAGGGAGGACTGTTATGCATGGCAAGGTGAAATGCTTTTTCAGATGGAAGGTATGTCATATCATAGCTTTGAATTCCAGCCTGTGTGTATAGAAATTTGTGCTATGACTTCAAAACTATGCAAACTTTGTGTTGTGTTTTATGGGGGTGAGGTCCTATGGAAAAAGAACTTGGGCTGTTCCAACCATGAGCTGTCACCATCTTTGAAACTGTGGTTGCTCTAGACACGAAAAGGAATTTAGTATTGTAATCTTACACTTATAGAATGCAGCAGTTTTATAGCCTGGATTGTAAAGCGTCCATTCACTTGCTTCAAATCACCCTGTGCTTTAAGGCTGAACAGGTATCTGCAAACACCAGTTTCACATTTAGTTTTTGAATCCCTGTGTTTGTTACTACGCCATTAGGGCGAGCGTAATAGGATGATCTAAATTTACAACTGCTGGCTCCTATTTGTATGTGCTTTGGAGAAACCAGAAATGCAAGGCTGAAGGCTTGGGACACTTCTGTAGATTCACAGGGACAGCGCTGTACCTGCTAGAAGCTGTACATGTGATATGCAGTACATGCAACTACCTTGCTCTTGTGGCCTGTCCAAAGATGAACTTGAGATAGAATTGCCATTGTAGTTAATTGGTGTACATAGTGCCATAAAGCACAGGCAAAAAAAGAGACATGTTTCTGTTCCCTGCAAGGAGTGGGCAATATAAAGTTTGTTAGCTGGGGAAAGTAAATGTCGCAGAAACTACTAAGACTTTGATGTGGGTAGGTTGTAGGGTGGGTGGCCAGAGGGCAGCTGCACCTTTAGTTGTTGTGTGGAAGAGGGAATCTAACAGGTATTGCAGCAGGTATCTTCACACAACAATAGCAGGAGCCCTACCTTCTTCTGCATCTCTGGCCATGTTTGCAGGATGAAAGGAGATGCTGTCAATAAAAATGGACATCCAGGTGTCCACTAACATGAAATTGGGCGGGAGGTATAACAGGGAAGGTTTTTAGGAGACCTTGTGTCTTTAAAGATTAAAATCCAGTGCAGAATTTCTTAACTAGCTGCTCGTTTGTAAATAACCTCCTTGCTTTTCATTGTCTGCAGTTGGCTTGGAAAAAATGTGAATATGTTATATAGAATAAAGGAGGGACATGGGGAAGAGCTAATGGTGACTGTGGTGGGAGAAAGTTGTTGGCTAGGCTTATAAAACAAAAGGAGAAAAAACCCTTAAGTTGAATATTAATTACATTGTTTGTTTCAGCCATTGGCCACAATAATACAGTGATTAACATAAGGACAATAGGCATAAGATGACATAGAAATAATTTTACAAGCATATAACCAGTCAGCTGAAGTATAAAACTGCTTAATTAAAACAGCTGAACAGATGAACTTCAGGAATGATGATTGCCGAGTCAGAAAACCAAACAAGCAACAAGAATAACAGTTGAGTATACAACTGAGATAGCAATGTATTCTGGAATTGTCAGAAGGTGCAGTAGCGCTGATGTGAAACGCAGTAGGGTGATCAACCCCCCCCCTGTAACCAATTTATTGGAATTCTAAGCGCTTTCTCCTGAGGTTACTCATCAGGAGCTCCTATCCTTCATCTGTTGCACTCACTGGAGCTCTTGTGATTGAAGCAACATATGAGCAACATGAGATAAGAACAGTTGGTTATAGTTGATGCTAAAGTGAACATTCTGTCAGTGCAAGGATTTCTGCTTGTACAGTGCTATGTTCCCCTCCCCCTCTGATCCCCCTATGTACCCCCAAATCTGTTCTGGGGGTTGCACCCAATGCTCTGGAGCAGGTTTGTGGGTAGCATGTATATTCTTGATGAAAGACGCAATGGCAGGTTCAATGAGTGAAGAGTAAATTGAAATCCCTGCTTACAGGGGGTGCTGTTGTGTGTTGCATACATAAGTTTGCATGAATATAACACTCAGGTGAGCAGTTACTTGCACACAGTGGAACTACGTCAGAACATGTGAATTTAGTCTCTGGTTTTTGGATGATGATAAATAATGGAAGATCTTTATATTATGCATTATTCAGGTCGTGGAGGTAAAGTATAAAATTACGTGAGGAGGTCATGGGTCTTTGAAGTGTCCTTAAGATTTTGGTCTGAAACTGCTAGGGCATACTGAATTTAAAACATTTTTGTTTCCTTGTACTTAACTACGCTTTAAGTAATAAAAACAAACATTTGTTGTAGTTTCCTTGAAAATGTCTGGAGCTACAATGTTGTATTTAGCTACATTATTCACTTTTAACATTTTAAATTGAAGTATAATAGCGTTGGGTTGTTTTTTTTAAAAAAGTAGCATATATTTATTATGTAATTTCCAATGTTTCTGCACAGTTGCAATGCTCTTTGGAGCTCTTTATTATATGCTAAAGCCTGTTTTGTTTTATATGTAATTTATCCCACAGTGAAACAGTCCAGGTGCAATTGCTGATTGCTTCTCAAATGTGCAAAAGCAGCAGCACAATTTTTTTAAAATGTGCAGCAGTAAGTATTTTTTCAGCAGGAAGTATTCTGCAATTTTTTAATGACTAGCAGTCATTGCAGAACAATTTGATTTTGTATTGTCAGAATGACTTTGGCCTAGAAAAAAAAATACTGTATGCCTATACCATTTAAGCTACTAAAAGTAACATTGACTTTCAGAATTCAAATTCACAGCTTCCCTTCCCACCCTCTAGTGTCAAAGAAGAGCTGACAAGATACATTTGTGAAACACATTTGCAAAAATGGCCTGACTTAAATCTCATTGGGCAATTTCTGTTTGTGGCAAGTTGTAGAAAGAAGCAGTGGTTTTCACGAACTGAATCCCTCCAAACATCAGGAGTAAACATCTGACTAAACATCAGGAAAAACCTTCTCACAGTAAGAGCTGTTCAACAGTGGAACAGTCTCCCTTGGAAGGTGGTGGACTCTCCTTCCTTGGCGGTTTTTAAGCAGAGGTTGGATGGCGCTCTGTCATGGATGCTTTAGCTAAGATTCCTCATTGCAGGAGGTTGGACTAGATGACCCTTGGATCCCCTTCCAACTCTACAATTCTATGACTCTAGAATTTTGGATAATGCATCTCACAAATACTTATCTGAGTACATTGCCTTCTGCTTCAATAGACTACTTCCATGAAAGTCATGTGAGAATGGCAGGCAGATCTGTCTCAGTTTCAAAGTGTTATAAAAATGTAGAAAACAGTACTGTTGTTTTAAGGGGGAATGATCAAAATAGTTCTACTATACAAGATCTATACGGGATTGGGAAATATATGTCTTCAGTTACTTAAATACAGGGCTTTGTTTTTGTTTTGGAGGAGAATACTGTATGGTCTTCACTGCAGCCTTTTGCTTTAATATATATGGAAATATTTATTCAGTAGGGATTGCAGCCTAAATTGACTTCCTTTTAATCATTTATAGTGGTTCACTTCTAATGTATTCTTGCTAAGCTGCGCTTGCTTTCAAAGGCAAAATATGCAAATACCGATATTTGTGGGGGAAATTACTTTTACTCAGAGCATAGCTACTAATTTTATTTTATTTTTATTTTGTTGTTTTCATTATCAGTTGGAAAATGAGCTTACGCAGCAATATATGGATAAGATTTTTTGTTGTTGGCCGTGAGCTTTTTGTGTTGGAGCAGCAGTGAAGTACACACTTTTTATTTCTGATAAGTAGATTCCACTTTAATTCAGTCAACAATAACCTGTTAGTATTGAGAGCTGAGCACGAGAACTCCTACAGTCAATTTTGTTTGGTTTTCCAAATCTTAAGTTAAAACTTTTTTCACGAACCTTTCCTTTTGTTCTGTTCTTTCATGGATAAGTTTGAGAGTCTTTAAGACTGGAAAGATACTTCAAAGTACTCCTTTAGTACTTAAATAAACAGTACTTGAACATTCGCATGGGTAAGAACAAAAAAAATCTCTCCAGTTCACAGTCAGGTCCATGTGTGCTACAGGCCAGCTTGAAAGATGGATCTGAGTTGCTAGTTGCCTTGGGCATTTAATGACTTCTGCTCAGAAGGACCAAATGTTTACCTCCAAGCTGACATTTGGAAAATGTGCTAAATTGGATGGTCAATATTAGAATGCTCCTAGTGTTGTTACTGATTCATATTGCCAGGAGGAATTTCTGATTAAATTTCATCAATAACTTTCCTTCTGTAGGACGGGCTACTACTGTAACACTGTGAATATCTGCTTTGCATACAGTTTTAACAATGAAAAGTTCATTTATGGTAGGTCAACTGCTTTTTGCTAAGATGCCGGGATTCCATCACACAGGGGCTAGTTAGTGATGAGTTAATATCCACATTTTGTTCTGGTTTTAAAATATAGCTTGATATTTTCTGCCATAGATGTCAAACACTATATCCTTATAGTGACCAAACATTGTATGTGGAATATGGAGCAGTCTAAATATGCGGTTGTTTGCTGTTTCAGGCAGTCTGAAAGATATGTCCCTTGCAGCATGCGATGATTCCAGCATTAAGTCGTCACTAAACTCCTTTGCAGCCAGTGGCAATTGCCTGCTCTGCCTGAATAGGGCAGCTGGCTCTTCTCTGTTTAGAACGACTTGGCAGTTGTAGACCTTTGACAAGTTCATGGCTTCTGAAGTCTTCTATGTCTGCTGACATACTGATGCTTTGTGTTATTATGGGGCCAGGCATTTTGATCTCATGTGAGATCTGTTCCTTTTAAGAATTCATCAGTTGTTGTTGTTGTTTAGTCGTTTAGTCGTGTCCGACTCTTCGTGACCCCATGGACCAGAGTACGCCAGGCACTCCTGTCTTCCACTGTCTCCCGCAGTTTGGTCAAACTCATGCTGGTAGCTTCGAGAACACTATCCAGCCATCTCTTCCTCTGTCGTCCCCTTCTCCTTGTGCTCTCCATCTTTCCCAACATCAGGGTCCTTTCCAGGGAGTCTTCTCTTCTCATGAGGTGGCCAAAGTATTGGAGCCTCAGCTTCAGGATCTGTTCTTCCAGTGAGCACTCAGGGCTGATTTCCTTAAGAATGGATAATTCATCAGTAACATGTGTTTAAAAATTGGTCTCTTGCTTTCCAATCTTAAACGTTAGCCTGCAAATAGTCCTTTTTTATTGTCATTAGCATTTACTTTGAAATACTGTAAGCTTATTTGGGTGTGTGTTTGTTTTAAATGCACCCATATCCTACTTTGACCTAAAACTCCCCAGTGTCTGTTTGCTGGAATACTTTAAAATTTCAAGAAGGTAAAAAAAATATAATAAGTGCGTACTTATCTTCCCAGTTGGGACACAGGTGGCGCTGTGGGTTAAAGCCTCAGCGCCTAGGACTTGCCGATCGAAAGGTCGGCGGTTCGAATCCCTGCGGCGGGGTGCGCTCCCGCTGCTCGGTCCCAGCGCCTGCCAACCTAGCAGTTCGAAAGCACCTCCGGGTGCAAGTAGATAAATAGGGACCGCTTACCAGCGGGAAGGTAAACGGCGTTTCCGTGTGCAGCTCTGGCTCGCCAGAGCAGCGATGTCACGCTGGCCACGTGACCCGGAAGTGTCTCCGGACAGCGCTGGCCCCTGGCCTCTTGAGTGAGATGGGCGCACAACCCCAGAGTCTGTCAAGACTGGCCCGTACGGGCAGGGGTACCTTTACCTTTACCTATCTTCCCAGTACAGTAGAAGTGATTTGAAAACACAGCTATGAATGGGAAAGATGATAGAGATTGCTACAATAATGATTACAAAAGGAAATGTACATAAGCCTGAAATACTCGCTTTTAAAAATCTAGAATTAATTCTGATTCCCTTTTGGGGTAGTTAAAGCCAATTATGAGCCAATTAAGTGTTTTCACATATTGCTTTAGGGAAAGTGCCGTTAACACCCCATCTGCTTGTCTCAAAAATAATACTTCTGCTGTCAAGGATTTTGTTTGTTAACACTTAACTAGAAGAAAAAGAAAAATCACGACCAATTGGTTAAGCAACAACTCCACAATTTGGGGTAATTCTTCTTGCCCAAGTGGATATCTATGCCCTGAGCTATCCCACACTGTTCAGGAGGGTTTGTAGCTTCCAGCGAAGTTGTTACTGGTGGTGCAGAGGCTATAACAGATATGGAACTGTGGCTGTATAAGCCAGTTACAGAAAGCTCTAACCCTAGCCAAATGCATTCTACAGTCCAGTTGCTATTGGTTGCAAGATGCTGCTCTGTTGCATTTTGTCTTAAATATACTATAATGTTCAAACCTTTTTTTTTAAAAAAAGAGACATTCATTAGAATTAATTTTTAAGTTGCAAAACTTTAACACAAAGCTTTTTTAAAAAATGCTTTGTAATGTAAACAAGTTTACATTGATGTCTTACTCATAAGCACTAGATGATGTTATTCAGATGATGGGAGTTAGGAGTAAGTCTCTTTGTATTCAATAGGGCTTACTCTCAGGTAAGTTTGTACAGGCTTATAACCTAAGAAACATTTGAGGGGGGGGATATTTCTGGAGCTGGGACATTATAGTGTTGCATTTGAGGTAAAAATATGTCCAGGTCATTATTTTTCCTGCACCAGTAATTTATACTTTGAAGGCGAAAGAAAGAATAAGATTTTGCTTTTATTCTAGATATCCTATAGGTTTTATTTCTCTCTTGCATGCATACACTCAAGAGATGCTGTGGGCTAGCACATCAAATTGTAGTTAAAACAATTCAGAAATGCAAGAACTGCTAAAATGTCCTTAACTAGAATGAATATGATGAAAGTTTGAGGGAAATTTTGTGATAGTTATTGGGGGGGGGAGCTTCCTGTGTGTGTGTTTTACGAAAGAGCAGAACCCTGTTGAAATCAACAGGAATGACTGAGAAAATAATGGCATTATATCTTATCATATTGACTTTAGCTCAGATATTATTGGTGCTCTGAGCTGAGAGGTTAGCTCCCTCACACGCCAGCATATCTCCTCTATCTTGGCTCAGCTGGTACCTGGTTGGCTGAGCTGAGCCCTCCATATTTTAAGCCAGCATAATCCCTGAAAAGCAAGGGACGCGGGTGGCGCTGTGGGTTAAACCACAGAGCCTAGGACTTGCCGATCAGAAGGTTGGCGGTTCGAATCCCTGTGACGGGGTGAGCTCCCGTTGCTCAGTCCCAGCTCCTGCCAACCTAGCAGTTCGAAAGCACATCAAAGTGCAAGTACATAAATAGGTACCGCTCCGGCGGGAAGGTAAACGGCGTTTCTGTGCGCTGCTCTGGTTCGCCAGAAGCGGCTTATTCATGCTGGCCACATGACCTGGAAGCTGTACACCGGCTCCCTTGGCCAATAAAGCGAGATGAGCACCGCAACCCCAGAGTCTGCCACGACTGGACCTAATGGTCAGGGGTCCCTTTACCTTTAATCCCCGAGAAAAGGGGAGTTCTGGGGGCATGTCCAGTAGGTTTGCCAGGTCAGGAGCATCCCAGCTTCTGCGAGTTCAGGGCCCAAACCTGAGATCTAAGAGCAGCCCTTGGTGATGTCATGGGGAGGCCCCTGTTGTTACGGCATTGGAGATGGAGGTTAATTGGGAGAGGGGAAGGGAGAAGGGCAGACAATGCTATAATTTGTAGCCAGCTCCTGCTGGGCTGAAGCTTGCATGCTGCATGTACAGTGTCCTTAATAATTTCAAGCATTATGATTAAAGGCACTCTCACCCATGTGGAGATTCAAGGTCTTTACCTGCCACACAGAGAGTGCCAGACAAACCTGGAAACCTAATGACCAGAGAGGGGGGACATCGGTGGAATCCTAAACCCATGCAGCTTCATCACTTGACTAGACAACCTGGTGTAAAATAAGCCAGCAAAGAGAGTCAAAGACTATTTTAAAGGCTTGTTTTCCCATTCCCACGGTTAGGACAGCTCAGCCAGCTGTAGGGCTGTAGCTGAGTAGAGTTTGGATCTGGTTTAACTTTACACCAGTTTGATTTACACCAGCTGCTTGTGTATAGGATTGCTCCCTAAGTCTTGTTGATTTCAGAGGCACGGACACTTGATTGCCAGTATATCAGCCTGCAGCAGCCTTGTACCTTTTACTCAACATTACTTGGTTGAAGTATTGCCTCGAATGATAAAGAAACAGGAAACTGTAATGTTTCTATTGTTATAATTGTCAAGTGAAAACTCAGCTGAAGTTCAGCCTGAACTAGAAGGCAGAATAACACAACAATACGGTTATCTCTCCTGCTTTAATTGTCATGGCAACAAATACAGCGTAGATTAGATAAAACAAAGGCTTTTTTCTCTTTACACTGCACAGACACCAGTTTCTTATCTTAATCTCGATTATCCAAGCTTTGATTTAGTGGTATAGCCTTCAAAGATTGTTAAAGAGCTTACCTTACAAGTGTGTTTCTGTGTTTATTTTAAGCTGCATACACATTCATTATCTGTATTTCTTTTTTTTTTTTTTTAGTTCTATCAGAAAACATGAATGAATTTGCCTTGTCCTTAGTTTCACAAGATTGTATGCAGTGTTCTCTCTGTTAGGACTAGCTGTGCTGGTTATAGTATATTGCCTTGAAGCAGCAGATGTTGATCTAAGAAGGCTGTACCGCCAACATTGAGGCGTAAGCATTAGCTTCTTCAAAGGGTATAAGTAATGCAGTTGCCTTTCCTCACTTGCAATTATCTAAATCTTATCCAAAGTCTATTGCCGGTTAACTTTGGATTTTTCACATTCTCAATAGCTGAGTAATTAAATTGCAAAGCAGTGGCGATTCTGTTGCCTGATGTCATTGAGTAATCTTCCTGCTTTGCTCAAAAGAGGATTTCATCTAACCTATTTTAACTAGAGGATTAAGGACAATTAGGTTCTTCCACTGCATTGTTGCTAAGATATGATGTTTTGAAATCCTCTGAAATGCACTTCTGCTAAAGCTCTAGAGATCTCTTACTCAAATTAATTAGCAACATTTTCTTTAAAAAAAATTTTTTTAGAAGTTGCATACTGACAAGATATATCTTAAATAGATAGAAAAGTCTTCTCTTCATGCTTTTTAAGTACTATATTTGAATATAAACTCAGGGAAATAATTATGCATCATAAATGCATAATTTTATTGTTTCTGTGTAGAAAGCCAGTCTCATCGTAATAATCTCAAGCACTGTGTTAAATACCAGCTTCAAATGCAAGCCTTGTGATCTTTTAAGGATAGCTTTCAGAATGTGGGAGGTGGCACAGATTTGTGGTAATAGCTATTTATTGCTTATGCCTCCTTAATGCTTTGTTCCTCTGTACACACTTGGCAAATGATGAAGTAGACAGTCCACAAAAGCTCAATGCAGAACAAATCTATTAATCGTTAAGGTGCTGTTAGATTGTTGTTTTTCTTGCAGCAGACAAAATCAAAGCTCAGCAATTCATGTAACTGTTTTTTGGATTTCCTCTTTGGACTGAGGTGACCAATTCAGTTTTGAAAAAAGCTCAGGTATATTTTGGAAGTAGCTGTCTATAGGCTATGCAACCATGTTTGCTGAAAGTGGTGAAGGATTTGAGAGGAAAGAACTTGGGCCTAGGCTTTAAGTTATATCTTCACTTTTTCCACCATTAGCCATCAAATAAGTTGACTTTTTGATTAAGTGGTAACAAGGATGTAACAGAGGTGGTATTACTCCTGCCTGCTGAAATCCCTAAATGCTGTTTGCTAGCACTCCAGATTATTAAACTGGTTTCTATTACCGTACTCCCCAAAACACAGGTGTTGTTTGTCTAATAATTGAAACAGCCAAATAGCTTCCCAAGCAGAACCAGCCAGAAAGCAGACTTTTTTTGTGCAACCTAATGGCAGCACTAACTAGTGTTTTCTTTCAGCTTGCCTCCCCCGCCCCCAATAATAGACTTAAGTACTTACACTGCAAGTATATCTGACCAGAATGACACATGTGCTTTGGGAAACATATTTTAACCAATGGCACATTATTTACAAATGAGATTAAATAGACCAATCATTCATAGAAGAAATATTGCATATTGGGTGTGTTTGAGTTCCAGTCTTCTTCAAGATCAGCGTCCTTTAGAGCCTTAAGGTGTGTGTGAGGGGGAGCTTCTCTTTAGCAATCTCGAATTTTCGGCGTTGCTTTTTTTTGTTCTGCACTTTCTCATACTTCAAACAGCTCCCGTGTCCTTTTGTTTTCTTTCCTTCTCCTCAACCTCGGTTGTCTCCTTTTAATGGCCTGTTTTTGTTTTTGCATCGGAGCCATTGAATGTCTCTGGTGCAAATCTTGCTCTCCTGTTTTGTTCATTATAAATTCATGCTTTCCTCCTACTCATCTGCCCTATTTTCTGCCAAGCAAGCTTGCGTATCTCATCTTACCCTTCTCGTATTCAATATCCATTTGCTACTTTAAAAAAAACAAAAAACCCAACCCATCTTTCTTCAGTCCTCCTTCAATTTATTCAGATAGCATTGTCCCATATTTTGTTGATAAAATTTCTCCCTGTTCATTACTTCCTGCATTTTGATCTGTTTCTTCCTTCCTACCAAATCCTCTTACTTTTTCATGTTCTTCCTCTCCCCTTGGTTTCTGCCTCTGACAGTTCTTCCCTTCTTTCTTCAGCTAAATCTACCATTTGGACTCTTCATGTCATTTCCTCTTGCTTCTTAACAAATACGGTCCTGCTTTTTTCTTCCTCACTTGATCTTTGTCATAGCGCAGTCCTTTCTTGCTTTAAACCTGCTTGTGACAGCCACTTCTCAGTCACCCTGGGTCCTGTGCCATCTGAAGGAAGGGAATTCCTGGCTCACACAGAGTGTACCCCTCTCCTCAGTCCACCCTTCCCCCTTAAACTACTTGCTGCCACCAGACAAGGGGTTAATTATTTCCACAAAGCTTCCTCCTTGCTAGTCAGCCTCCCAACTTTCCCTGGGGGTCTCCTTAAGCCTCTTAAAGAAGTGTGTTACAGTGCTACCTCGGGTTACATACGCTTCAGGTTACAGGCTCCGCTAACCGAGAAATAGTACCTCGGGTTAAGAACTTTGCTTCAGGATGAGAACAGAAATCACGCGGTGGCGGCGCGGCAGCAGCAGGAGGCCCCATTAGCTAAAGTGGTGCTTCAGGTTAAGAACAGATTCAGGTTAAGAACGGACCTCTGGAACGAATTAAGTATGTTAATCAGAGGTACCACTGTATTGTAGCTTCTGAAGTGTCAGGGTGTTATTCAGGTTTAAGAAACAAACAAAGAGTTTAATAAGATTGAGGGGGTGTGTGGAATAAAAAGAGATATCTGCAGAGTATACAGAAATCCAATCTATCCCCACTGGAATAAAATAGAAAACTGAAGTAGGTTAAAACACCAGCCACTTTCACTGGACTAAACAGTCCTGAAACTCACCAGGATCTTACTCTTGAGAAGTAGCCTTTTGTTTGCCCATCTCCCAGACTTTCAGAGCTTTTCCTTATCACCCTCCAGGCTTGGTACCTGTTGATGTAGATTCTGTCCCTAAGTAGACTAAAACCTTTGAAACAGGAGACATGGGCCTTTCCTACATCTACAATGGAATTTCACTGCCTCTGTCCTGGCCTCCACTCTCAGACACAGTACTTGGACTGTTCAGTGGAGAATTCCAGAAGGCTTATTCCAAAGAAGTCAGCTCACAGTTTAAACATAGGCAGATACAGGTTACACAGTCAGTAGTTTAGAAGCAGAGTTCTAATATGCGGTCCAGGTTATGTCTGCTCAGCTGACTTACTGCCCAACCAGTAAGTCACATGCTTCTTCAGCTGCCGAGACAACTTTGCTATCAGTAGGTGGGGTGATAGCTGACTCACACGATACTCCCTTCTCTGCTGGGGCATCCAAAATAGCTGGCTGTAGAAGTCTCCTGGAGGGTTTCTCGAACCATCCCCACCTCACATTCGTCCTCTCCCTCTGACAGATCCTGCCAAGGCAGTTCCTCCTTACTTGTTGCCATGGGTTGAGTCAGGGCAGCCTTGATAGTAGGGTATTTGCGAGGTTTCCAAGTTAACTCTGTAATCCCAAGTGGACAAGCAAGAAAGATATGTAACATACAGTACAAGTAAAATATGCATTCCCACATACCATATGCAACAGTCTATACAAGTAGCCTGGGACAACCAAACCCAATGCCTTCACACTGCTATTGTTTTCCCAATTTATTTTTTTAAAAAGCTTCTTCAGATCCCTACCTCCTTTCCAAACCATCACATTCTTTCTTTCGTTTCATCTATGTGAACAGTTTGTCTATCAATATGCCAGTTGTCTGTTTTTTAATTCTTCTTTTGACCTCCTTCAGTCTCATTTTTTTAAGCTCCCCTTGCTACTGAGACTGCTTTGTGTAAATGGTGTAATGGGTTTTTTTTATAGCTAAGTCACAAGGGCTAAATCCATTCTTCATTCCCCTTGATCTTTCTTTAATTTAGGATGCAGCTGGTCATTCTGGTTCTTGATTCTAATTCTTTGGAATTTTGTGGCATTTGCTGGTTAGGTTTCACTCCTAACAAAGAGTTCTCTTAAAGTTTGTGTCCATGACTCTTTTTCTTCTTGGGACAAACCCACAGAATACTTTTAAAGTAAGCATCCGCCCTCCAGGGAATTGTAAAGGGTGCTGGGAATTGTCGCTCTGTGAAGGGGAAACTATGGTTCCCAGAATGCTTTGGGGGAAAGTCATGTGTTTTAAATGTATGGTGCAGATCTGCTCAGAGTAGAAACAAATAATGTCATTGTCAGAAAAACCCTGAAAGAACTCTTTGTAAGAGTGAAACCAAGGAGTGTCACCAAATCCCAAATAGTGAGAATTGGGGCAGGCTGTCTTCTTCTCTTCCTCCCATGATGAGAAGGACTACTCCTGTTTTAGACAGAGGAGCGTTTTGTGACCATCTCCTGAAGAGCAATAACAGGCATAGGCAAATCTGGTCCTCCAGATGTTTTAAGACTACAGCTCCCATCATCCCTGACCACTGGTCCTGTTAGCCAGGGATGATGGGAGTTGTAGTCCCAAAACATCTGGAGGGCTGAGTTTGCCTATGCCTGAGCAAGAAACTTGAGAGAAGCTTAGAGGGGGCTGGAGCTAGCCATTTGTAACATTAGAGTGTACAGATTCCTATTTAATCTACTTCTATCACTTTTTCAGAAAGAGGCAAAGTGAAAATGTTTTGTTTTTAAAAAAGGTTCCCCCCCAAGCTAAAATTAGCAATTTGGATTAGTATCCTATTATATTCCTAATTCTGTTGTTGTTGTTTTTGAAACGTTGCTGGAAGAGCCATTGCTTTTAGCGGATGTAGGCTGTGAAAGCTATCGCATATCAAACTGTCATTCTGTCTTAATGTGAAATGAGCCCCCGCCCTCTAGAAAAATGCACTTTATTGGACATACAATACATAAATGGGAACAGAACTGCAAATCTAAGATGTTTAACTTAATTATTCTCATAGTTTTAGCATTTTCAGTAGTAATATTATTATATTGCAGTTAGCAGTTTCAGGTCAGATTTAGGCCAACAGTTTGCTTTTCAGTAGAGCAGATAATGTAGACTGTTATGAGCTCATTTGGGTATAACCAGGTGGCAGAATAGTGAAATAAAATGGCCTCCTTGCATATTAGAATGTTTTTCCTTTTTTTTTTTTTGGTAACATTACTACAAATTGCACAGATGTGTCAATCATTAAAAGGAGACCTGAACCAAATATTTTACGAATTTTCAGTTGTAGGGCTTGTTTAAACCAAAAATAATACTAAAATTTTGAGGTTCTTGTCCTGACTTCACCAAGGAACTCTGGATTGTTTTCATTGTTGCTGTTCCACTTGTGCAACAGAATTTCTCTTGCACCACAGAATAATAATAATAATAATAATAATAATAATAATAATAATAATAATAATGTATTTGTACCCCGCCCATCTGGCTAGGTTTCCCCAGCCACTCTGGGCGGCTTCCACAAAGACCAAAAATACACTAAAATGTCACACATTAAAAATTTCCCAGAAGATGCCTTCTGAATGTCAGGTTTGACATTATCGCTTTGACATCTGATGGGAGGGTGTTCGACAGGGCGGGCGCCACTACCGAGAAGGTCCTCTGCCTGGTTCCCTGTAGCTTTGCTTCTCGCAATGAGGGAACCGCCAGAAGGCCCTCGGAGCTGGACCTCAGCGTTTGGGCAGAATGATGGGGGTGGAGACGCTCCTTTCAGCCTCCTCTGCTATCCACTGCAGCTCCCTTCCATGCACCCTCAAAATCTGCTCCAGAGGGTTGGGGAATCCTCCAGAGCAGATTTTTTTTTAAGCATGTGAAGTGAAAGGTGGAGGGGCATTAGATGAGCAAAACGTCCAAGCACTCATAGATACAACGCTCTCTCAAAACTGGCTATGCCCTTAAACCTGCTCTCAGAGTTGGGTGTGTATCAGTTGCATTTTTTAAAACCTGAGTAGCTGGAGTGCAAGATTGTCCATTTTTAAAAGAAAAGGACAACTGATAGCTGGGGACATTTAAGGGAGACAGAGAGAGACAGACAGACAGACAGACAGACAGACAGACAGACAGACAGAGAGCTAAACTTGCTGAAATGCTATGTACTGAATAATGTTCCAAAACTTACATAGAGTTCCTGTAAAGCAGGAAGCAAGCAACGGATATGGGTCCTGGCCGTTTCCTCCAAACTTTTATTAAAAGGACAATGCTACATTATTTTTAGCTGCCAAAGTGGTCCATGGGAGGGGTTTGAACCCCTGGATTTGGCTGTTGTTTATGCTGATGAGCAGTAAAATAATATAGCAGCAGAGAACACATACCATTCCTGCTCTCCCCTCCCTGCAATTTAACACATGGAGTGAAGAATGAAGTACACACAATGGATAAAGTCTAGTGCAGGTTCAGATGAGCCTGGAAGAATACAAGATAAAAATTTAAGCTTTGCAGCACAAACTTCTAGCACATCTGCCATACACAACGTCTGGTGAAGAATCATCAGCCTGAATTGCAAACAAATCCACAGGTCTGTACATACCTGTGTGTCACACTGACATCTAAAGATAGAGACAAAGAACCTGTTCTTACCCAGTTTACAAAATCTTCCCTATCTTCTCACCTAGCGTCAGTTCTCAGCAGATGCAAATAGGTGAGAATACAATTTGCATGGTTGTAATAAATGAGTGCAGCATCTAATTCCATTGCAATGAAACATGGATGTGTTGCAACTGAAGAGTGTGCATGGATATAAGCCAGATCTGTGGAGTGTATCCTTCATTAAGTGCTTTTGGTCAAGTCTTTATGGCCCTCAAGTACCAAGCGCAAGAATAGATTGAACTTGAGAAAATAGATCAGCTCTTTAGGCCGCTCTGCAGTTCCTCTTTCACATGCATTATATCATGTTTTATTGAGAGAGGGGGATTTCTACCAGTAGTGCATCAGGACTGTATTACCATCCATACTTTCGAAAAAGCGCTTTAGGTTCTTCCAACCGTTTCCTGGATAGTCACCAGGGACTTTGAAAAAAGATTTCTTTACTTTAATATTGATGCCAAATGCAAGAGGATCTAGCTGTGTAGCATCCAAATAACTCTCATATTGCATAGGAGTCTCTGACTGGCGTAGCTTAGGGAGTGGTGTGTGCTCCCCCCCTCATTTGAGCTATGCCAGCTTGCGCAATGGACCCTGAACGATAAAACGATTTGTGTAAAACGCACAGAAAGAGGCCAAAATGTGAAGATCTCATAGGAGAACTTGAGGCCTGGTTTACATAAGTTATTTCACAGGGAATCAGAATTAGTTGTCAGAACGTAGAAGGCACACCTGGTAATCAATGTATGGCTATCAAGACCAGCTTATGAAGTGTGGTGACTTACCGTGGTGCCCATACATTACCCTATCAGGTGTGGTAATGAGAACTTGCGCCCCAACGTCTTGATCAAGTACAGTGGTGCCTCGCAAGACGAAAATAATCCGTTCCGCGAGTCTCTTCGTCTAGCGGTTTTTTCGTCTTGCAAAGCAACCCTATTAGCGGCTTAGCGGCTATTAAAGGCTTAGCGGCTAGAAGGCTATTAGTGGCTTAGCGGCTTAGAAAAGGGGGGGGAAGCGGAAAAAATCGCAAGACGTTTTCGTCTTGCGAAGCAAGCCCATAGGGAAATTCGTCTTGCGAAGCGCATCGAAAAACGGAAAACCCTTTCGTCTAGCGGGTTTTTCGTCTTGCAAGGCATTCGTCTTGCGGGGCACCACTGTACTGTACAGAAGTGTAACAAAATGTGGCTTGCTACTTGATTGACAGGCTTCCTTAAGTTGTTACATACATACCATGGAAGAAGGGGTTTTTTTTGGATGCATTTCATTTGAATTGCACTTTTTTCTAGTACCTTCATGTGGAACAATTACTACTGCCACTTCGGAGGAAGTGTAACTTCAATGGAAAACAAATCGGAAGTTGTCAAAAGTGTGAACAAGTGTGGGAGTATTATGCCTGATCCCAGTCATTTCCTTCTGACAACAAATAACACTAACAAAAATGCAACTTTTTTTATATGGGTGTACCCAGCTTTTTTTAAAAAAAAACAGGTCTAAATCAACTTAGGGCTTAGGGCCCTTGTATCTATGGGACCGCCTTTCCGGGTATGCCCCGCAGAGGACCTTGAATAACCATAGTTTAGAAGTCCCAGGCCCTAAGGAAGTCAGACTATCTTCCACCAGGGCCAGGGCCTTTTCAGTGATGGCTCCGACTTGGTGGAATGCTCTGTCCCATGAGACTAAGGCCCTTCAGGATTCAACCTCCTTCCATCGGGCCTGTAAGACAGAGCTATTCCGCCTGGCCTTTAATTTGAATTCAGCCTGATCTTTTATTTCCCTTCCCTTCTCTTCCCTCCCCCTCCCCTTTTATGAAGATCACCCACTCTGAGACCCCACAGCTAATTCTCCCCTGACCTCCTTGCTGGCCCAAGTAGGACTAATTCAGCCAGCTAGTCCTGGGGATTATCTAATTGATTTTTGAATTTTATTGTTATTCATGTTTTTATACTGTCTTTTTTGCTGCTTTTATAATTAAGTGTTTTAAAGTGTTTTAAATTTGTTGTTAGCCGCCCTGAGCCCGGTTTTTGAACCAGAAAGGGTGGGGTATAAATAAAAATTTATTATTATTATTAACTTTCTCCCCAAAGGAACTTTTGTGAAAACACTTGCAATTTACAGAAAATAAACTAGTTCTTCCACTTTGCAGGTGTCACAGTATTGCCTCAAATGATATGCATATGAAAGTTGGAAAAAGGCTTAACTAGTGATGATAACTTTCCTCTGACCCTATTGGTTATAAGGTACTGAAGTCTAAACAGTGATTATACTGTAGCACGAATAACCCATGATCAAGTCTTAAGTGCTCAGCAAAAGTTCCTGGTTCCCAATTCCTGTCACACATTCATGGCCTGTAAATTGCTAGTTGGGTTTGATCAGGGTTGAGCAGTGTTTGGAGAAGAGGAGAAATATTGCCCATATGGAATTATTATGGTCGCAAGTTCTAGGACACGAGTGGGCAACTCACGGCCTACGATGTGGATTACAGTAGAAGAACAGGTAGCTAAAGACAACAACACCATGAACAAAATAGTCATTAAAATATAAGTAGTATATCTAAACAGCAGGCACTAGCAGCAGTCCCCCACAAAAGCTTGGGTTTTCAGCTGGCGTTAAAAAGTAGACCGTAAAAAGTAGACTGCAGCACAACCAGGATTCTACAGCCAAGAATGCCTGCACTGAGAAGGGTTTGTCCCAGACCACTTGCCTTATTGCTGGGACCATCAGTCTGGTGTCTCGCACTGATTTCCATACACGAGCACGCTAATTCCTTTCAAGGATTCTGATTAACCTGAGTCAAAATTATTCCCCATTTGCTTCTGTGGAAGGGGCTTATGCAAACTTCTGCACAGAGCAAACGCCCATCAGTTGAAGTGAATGGGAAACCATGCCTGTGCAGGAGGTTTGGGTGTGCACCGTAGCGCAAACAGGGCTTTGCGTCCTGGCAAATGGTCTAAAACAAGTTAAAAGTTTTGCAGTAAAAGTGAAACATAACTGTGGCTGGCTTCTTTTCTGCAAGCTGGAATGTCCAGTGTTTGCGTGGCGTTGGCAAACAATTATTGATTCGCTAACAGTTTACTATCTAAATGTATTTTATTTTATTTCTAAAGTGTAACATTTGTACGCTGTGTATTTTTTGCAAGGAAGTCAGAACAACAATATGGTAAATATTTAATAATCGTAGTAAAAACTCCTTGCTCTCAGCAGGCAAAGGTCCAGATCTAGAGAAGAGGAAATAGACTTTCTAAATTATTTATAAAATGCTGCATGTAACAAGATTTCTGACTTTATGACTTTCCCTTATGTAGAGACATAGTAAATCTATGTGCTCATTTGTAAGGGATTCTGTTGATGAGACCATCTGAAGATGAATTAACAACAGTTGCAGAACAGCCCAATTTCAGGGTTTTGTTTTGTTTACCCAAATGGAAAAAAAAGAGAACTAGGGATTGGATTGGCTGATCCTGCATTGTGATGTGGTCCATTAAAAGTCCCTTCCTAACGAAAGTCCTAGCATCTCCCAGTTTTCCCCTGGCCTCCTTTCACAAGGAAGCTCTGTATGTATGTGGTACCTTCTTCTTTTCTTTTCGGTATCCAATTTTCTTTTCAGTGTACACTTTGCCTGAAGAGTTTGCTATGTAATGTAATGTGGCAGATCATAATCTAATAGCACACATCACGTGGCCTCAGTGTTATGTCAATATAGAATCCTTTATACTATGTCTAGCATGGTGTTTATGTAGGTCTTCTTTTCCAGTGGATTTGTAACTCTAACCTGACAAAATAATTCCCTACACGTTTTCCAGGATAACCTTCACTACCGAATTTTTGTTAGGTTCCTCACTACTAATTAAAGGACTAGGTCTGGGAAGCAGTAAAGATAAGGTTATTATAGAGCAGTGTATCCATCTCTGGTGCAGATAAATGATGATCTTTCTGACAACCCTCTTTAATCTTCTTCTTCGCCATCCATTGTGTCAAAGCAGAAAAGCAAACAAGACAAAATGGTGGTAATAGTCTTTAGGCAGGCTGTATCTAAACCCATCAGTCACCTTCTCTAAATTCATTGCAAACAGAGATGACATGGTTTCAAATGTTATAGCTGGAAGACAGGCTGCTGAGAGTGACAGGCTGCTCTTAAATATCTTGTATTTCACGTTCTTTAAGAACACATGTAATCTGTGTTGTCAGAGCAGATACCGTGGATCTGAAGCACTAAAATGCCTCAGTCTCCCACCGCATTGTAAGGCCAGTCCTACACATATTATTATTGATATTATATATATATATACTGCCTTGCATTTCAAGAAGAAATGCTGAACAAACACCCACAGCAAAATAACGAAAAATAAAATCAATTATACCTGTAATTAAAATGCATTGTATAACAGCTACATTAAAGCACCCATAATTAAAATAAAAGAAACAGGCCCATAAAAATGGCATAACAGTTAAAATAACAATCAGAGCAGGAGATTCGTGCCAGGAGATCAGGGGCATGCTTGTCTAAATAGACGTGACTTCAGTTGCACCCTCCTCTGTTATTATCTCTCCATCCTTACCTTACAATTACTGTTGTAATCTGCAGCCCACCCAGGGATCATAAATGAAGAGGGAGGAGCAAAGAGAATTCAAGATATTTGTGACTTACCTTGCCTCCAAGGGGTTAAGGGGGATCTCTTCGGATTAGATGAGATAGGTACAGGCATGTCAAACAGGTACAGTGGTGCCCCGCAAGACGAATGCCTCGCAAGACGAAAAACCCGCAAGATGAAAGGGTTTTTCGGTTTTTGCGACGCTTCGCTAGACGATTTTCCCTATGGGCTTGCATCGCAAGACGAAAGCCCATAGGGAAATCTCGGGGACCTTTTTTTAAATGCTGGCGGTGGGGAGCAAAGCCTTTTCCCCCCCTCCGGACTTCAGAAGAGGTCCAGGAAGGCCGGCGGGGGCGAAAGGCTTTGCTCCCCACCGCCAGCATTTCAAAAGCGGTCCGGGATAGCAGGGAAGCGCTTCCCGCTATCCCGGACGGCTTTTGAAGGCAGGCAGGGGGGGCAAAGACTTTTGCCCCCCGCCCGCCTTGGGAAGAGGTCCTGGACCTCTTCCGAAGGCGGGCGGGGGGCAAAAGTCTTTGCTCCCCCCTGCCTGCCTTTCCGGGAGAGCGGAAAAGGCAGCGCTGCCTTCCCGCTCTCCCGGAAAGGCAGGCAGGGGGGAGCAAAGACTTTTGCCCCCCGCCCGCCTTCGGAAGAGGTCCAGGACCTCTTCCCAAGGCGGGCGGTGGGCAAAAGTCTTTGCCCCCCCTGCCTGCCTAACCGGGGGCTTTTAAATCGCCCCGGGACTGTCCGGGGCGATTTAAAAGCCCCCGGACGGCTTTTGAAGCCTCCCCCCGCCGCCTAGCATCGGAACGATGTCCCGAAGCTGGGCGGCGGGGCGGGAAAGCCTTCCCCCGCCGCCCGGCTTCGGGGCATCGTCCCGATGCCGGGCGGCGGGGCAGGAACGCCTCCCCCCGCCGCCCGGCTTCGGGGCATCGTCCCGATGCCGGGCGGCGGGGCGAGAAAGCCTCCCCCCACCGCCCGGCATCGGGGCATCGTCCCGATGCCGGGCGGCGGGGCGGGAAAGCCTCCCCCCGCCGCCCGGCTTCGGGGCATCGTCCCGATGCCGGGCGGTGGGGCAGGAACGCCTCCCGCCGCCGCCCGGCTTCGGGGCATCGTCCCGATGCCGGGTGGTGGGGCGGGAAAGCTTCCCCCCGCCGCCCGGCATCGGAACGATGTCCCGAAGCTGGGCGGCGGGGCGGGAAAGCCTCCCCCCGCCGCCCGGCTTCGGGGCATCGTCCCGATGCCCAGCGGCGGGGCGGGAAAGCTTCCCCCCGCCGCCCGGCTTCGGGGCATCGTCCCGATGCCCAGCGGCGGGGCGAGAAAGCCTCCCCCCGCCGCCCGGCATCGGAACGATGTCCCGAAGCCGAGCGGCGGGGCGGGAAAGCCTCCCCCCGCCGCCCGGCTTCAGAACGATGTCCCGAAGCCCGGCGGCGGGGCGGGAAAGCCTCCCCCCGCCGCCCGGCTTCGGAACGATGCCCCGAAGCCCGGCGGCGGGGCCGCGAAGCCTGGGCGCGCTGGCAACTCTCCGCAAGGAGCGCTCCCGCTGCTTGCGGAGAGGTCCGCGAAGCCTGTCCTGGACCTCTTCTGAAGGCAGGCGGGGGGCAAAAGTCTTTGTCCCCCCTGCCTGCCTTCCCAGGGGCTTTTAAATCGCCCCGGACAGCGGAGAAGTCCTCCGCTGTCCCGGGCGATTTTAAAATGCCGCCTGCCAGAAGAGGTCGGGGGAAGGCGGTTTCCATAGGAACGCATTAATTGATTTTCAATGCATTCCTATGGAAAACTGTGCATCGCAAGACGAAAAACTCGCAAGACGAAGAGACTTGCGGAACGAATTAATTTCGTCTTGCGAGGCACCACGGTAGATCGTGATCTCCCAGTAGATCACCGGACGTCTGTGGTAGATCACTGGCTCCCCCCAGCAACTTTGAATCCCCTGAAAATACGGGCGCCTTCTTCCTCCCCCAAAAAGCTCAACAACTTTGACCTGAACCCCCCAAAAGGGGGTAGATCACTGCCAGTTTTTAACTAGATCGCAGTCCCTTGGGAGTTGGCCACCCCAGGGCTATTCAATGGCCTCTGCTGAGAGACCATCTGTCTTTGACTTTCCCTCAACTGTTACCAAGGGACAGCCATTCCACCTTGCTATCTGAAGTGTTTCCATCCCCAACAGTGACTTTGAGAACTTCCCTTCTTCTTCTGTCTCGTTACTTTTAGGTTGTAAATCCAAGAGCAGGAACTTAATAAGCTTCAATACACTGTTCTTGCAGCAATCCTGTGGTGTAGGTTAGGCTGAGAAAATAATCGCACCATTGCACTTCATGGTTAAGCAGGGACTTAAACCCTGTTCTCTGTGGTCTAAGTCCAGCACGTCTCTTGTCTGCTAGATTGCAGAAGGCCTCAAGAAGGTAACTTGCAATGATGCCTGCAGTGAAAATCAATCCAGTGGAGCTGACAAATATGCCTGAGCATTAAGTCAGGCCAGAATTCTTCACAGGAGAGTGAATAATACTAATGTTTTCTTTTGACCGCTGCTCTATTATATCATGACAAACAACCTTAGGTTTTATGGTGAGTTTTTATTGCTTCCCCCCGTATGGTTCATTTTTATGTACTCTGCTTTGAAATGCTAATGATTAAGTGGGATATAAATGTCTTAAAAGAATAAATGAAACCTGTTAGTGTTTTATCTTAAAGTTACGACACCATGGCGTGAAAAGAGGAATCTAAAAAATCCTTTCATCTCTCAGTAGATCTTACAATCCATTGACATTCTGTTTAATTGTCTATTTATTTTTAATTGTCCTTTAATATTCATACATATGTACATTCTTGGAGCTGTGCCATGTGGTAGATTGCACATATTGAATCCTCCCTAAATTTAAAACAAAACAAAACTGCTGCTGAGAAGATAGCATTTTGGGGAAAATATGGTATACAGTGGTAGGTAAAGGTAAAGGTACCCCTGCCCGTACGGGCCAGTCTTGACAGACTCTGGGGTTGTGCGCCCATCTCACTTAAGAGGCCAGGGGCCAGCGCTGTCCGGAGACACTTCCGGGTCACATGGCCAGCGTGACATCGCTGCTCTGGCGAGCCAGAGCTGCACACGGAAACGCCATTTACCTTCCCGCTGGTAAGCGGTCCCTATTTATCTACTTGCACCCAGAGGTGCTTTCGAACTGCTAGGTTGGCAGGCGCTGGGACCGAGCAGCGGGAGCGCACCCCGCCGCAGGGATTCGAACTGCCGACCTTTCGATCGGCAAGTCCTAGGCGCTGAGGCTTTAACCCACAGCGCCACCTGTGTCCCTATTATACAGTGGTATCTCGGGTTAAATACTTAATTCGTTCCGGAGGTCCGTACTTAACCTGAAACTGTTCTTAACCTGAAGCACCACTTTAGCTAATGGGGCCTCCTGTTGCTGCTGCACCACCGGAGCACATTTTCTGTTCTCATCCTGAAGCAAAGTTCTTAACCTGAAGCAATATTTCTGGGTTAGCGGAGTCTGTAACCTGAAGCGTATGTAACCCGAGGTACCACTGTATATAAAAAGAATCTTCCTTTGTTTTTTAACTCAAGGCTGTTCAAACATCCATCCTACCCTCCAGGTTCTGAAGTGATACAGTCCTATTTTTAAAACGTGTAGATCAGCTTGAACATACTACCATTTCAAGAAAGATTATTAAAGGATATGAGGCACTAGAATCATGCCCACTTGAAGGTCACATAGCATTATCATAAATGATGCTATCTCATCTGAGTCTCTCTTTACAGAAATTATAGCCTTCATTTCCTGAGCTTTGCTATAATCCCTGTGGCCTCTAGCGACAATAGGCATTTGATTGCATTAAATGGTATAATAGAAAAAACGTTGACTTGCATTGTTTCCTGTGGGTAGCATTGTTTGCTTTTCCCCATTACAACATTTCCTGAAATTACTGGACCTTTATGCTGCAGAGCATTGTGGATTTGCTACTCACTTAAATCTGCCATCTTAAATTAAATATATCAGCATCCAAATCTAGCTGAGGGATAGGTACATGCATAAATTGCTGGAGCAAGAGCTGAGGATCTAAACTGAATGTGTGTTTACTGTGGCTGCTTTGTGCATTCCATTCCATGAGATGCACCTTCAAACGTACATTTCAAATGTGCATCCACATCCTGGGGCAACTATTTATTTAGAAAATTTATAAACTGCTTGATCAAAAAATTCTCCAAGCGGTGAACAGCTATGATTATGAAACTTGGCTGAAATCCACGAGCCAATTAAAATCACATATCCTTGCTAAAGTGAAGATGAAATCGATAAAACAAATATAAGTAACTAAATTGTGTCCAGATAGTGGTAATGGGTGGGGTGGGGTAGCAGCGCTCATCTGGCCTCCTGACAGCTTGTCCATTGCTGCTTATAGGGAGGTGTAGGGAGATAAGTAAGGTGTAAACACATAGTCAGAGCCAACCCAGTGCTCTTGCTGCTGTGTTTGCACCACAACAACCTCTCTGCTGCCGCACTTTCCCAAACATAAAAGCTTTCGGCATGTGTCTGCAACAATATAGTGTGTGTGCCTTTCCAACTAGTCACACCTTTTAAAAGTGCAGCTGAATTTAGATTGAGATAAAGATGTGTTCACTCTATAACTGTGTAAAGGTAAAGGGACCCCTGACCATTAGGTCTAGTCATGACCGACTCTGGGGTTGCGGCACTCATCTCACTTTATAGGCTGAGGGAGCTGGCGTACAGCTTCCGGGTCATGTGGCCAGCATGACTAAGCTGCTTCTGGCGAACCAGAGCAGCACATGGAAACGCCATTTACCTTCCCGCCAGAGCGGTACCTATTTATCTACTTGCACTTTGACGTGCTTTCGAACTGCTAGGTTGGCAGGAGCAGGGACAGAGCAATGGGAGCTCACCCCGTCGCGGGGATTCGAACCGCCGACCTTCTGAGCGGCAAGTCCTAGGCTCTGTGGTTTAACCCACAGCGCCACCCTCTATAACTGTGTACGTATATTAAATTTACTTCATTCAGGCTGTCTTTGCCCCCTAAACCCTTCTTGATTCCTAGAATATACTCCAAAGCAGTGAAGCTGCTTTTGTAAAAGAGTTCTCAGTACATGAACCAGTGCTAGAGACGACTGTTTTCCAAGGTGATTTGTGCACTAGTTGCAAGTTGCACCCCATTCATTCTATGTTAGCGCTATGCTGGGATCAGGTCAAGCAGGTAGTTCAGAATCCCCTTCCCACAGTGGCGAACCAGATGCCTTTGTGAAGCCCACAAGAAGGTCAAGAGCAAAATGGCACTCCCTAGCTCATGTTCCACAGCATCTGATATTCAGAGGCATCTGCTTGTGTTAATCTTGGTAACAGGATGGCATAGCCCCAGCGCTGAGCATGTCAGAGGCCTTTTTTCATCACTCTAATCAGCTTGCCTTTCACATTGGAAGACTTGTCTTTAGCTGAGCTGCGATCATTCGTTGGTGCGGCGACATGCTATAAATTTAAGGTATCAGATGAAAGGCTTATTGAATATTCTGCCTTGTGTGCAATCAGCTAGCCAGAGGTAACCTGAAATTTACCTGCATGCCAGACATATTTTCTCGCCTATTCTAGATTATGGACAACTGACTCATATGTGCTGCTTAATGCCTTTAACCTTTAAAACCTCCTTTAAAATGCGCTTTTAGCCTGCTTATAACCTCTGGGTGGTATCCAGCATTACTCATACGCAAAGTCAGGCTGCACAGAGCTTGTCTGAGCCCAGGGCAGGAGGCCCTGATCAGCTGGGAGGTCCAGGGTCTTATTGGCATGACAGTGTTAGTTCGGCAGCCCCCTCACAGGGCTGCCCAGCCAGCTTAACCTTCCAAGACCCTGGGCAAGGGTACCTGGATGTCACCTCCCTTTGCACAGGCCTGCTCAAAGTATACTATTGAAATAACTGGTCAGTGTTGGTGCTGACCTTCAAAGCCCTAAACGGCCTCGGCCCAGTATACCTTAAGAAGTGTCTCCACCCCCAGTGTTCTGCCCAGACACTGAGATTCAGCTCCAAGGGCCTTTTGGCAGTTCCCTAACTGCGAGAAGTGAGGTTACAGGGAACCAGGCAGAGGGCCTTCTCGGTAGTGGCGTCCGCCCTGTAGAATGCCCTCCCACCAGATGTCAAGGAAATAAACAACTCTCTGACTTTTAGAAGACATCTGACGGCAGCCCTGTTTAGGGAAGTTTTTAATGTTTGATGTTTTATTGTGTTTTTATTAAATTATTACTATTATTACTGTTACTACTACTACTACTATTATTATTATTATTAAAGTGTACCAATTTCAGTGAATCTAAAGCTATCGTCCTCTAATTTTTGCAGACAGAAGCACTGTGTTTAAACTTAATTTATTTTCACTTCAAATCAAGACCTATGAAAGTAAACTCTAGTTGGGTGGAGTGCCAGTATTAGTTATGTACCTCTCAGCTCTAGATATGAAGTAGACTACAAATCATTTTAAAGCCTCTTTTACACATGTATGATTCTAAAATAAAAACAAGCACACCCAACTTCAATTTGCAAAGGTTTACAAATTCACTAAAAAGCAAGACAATTGAAAGGTAGAGTTCTTACTGTAACTTCTGTGCCACGTAAACAGTAAACACATTCTGTGGTCTTACATGAATAGTAGTTTTAGTAGTAAATGCCAGATATCATTTAGTTTGGGAAAGTAAAACACACAGTTGAGGCTATTTCTAGTCCTCGTAAGTTTGGAGCTAGCTCATCATATGCCTAATAGAAATTGAAAAACTAATAGTGTCTGACATAATTCCCGAAACCTGATGCTAGGAGCCGTTAACCAATGAGAGTAATTTGTAATATATAGACATGTGTTCACAGTAAATGTACCTATTTCACTAAGTAGAGTATCTCTTTGATAATTGCGTTGCATTTTAAGCCTTGGCAGAAACTTTTTTGAATGGGTTAATATGACTTGTGTAAGAGTTTCCGGTACTCTGTATAAAAAAACGAAAGGAAGTTTTGAGTGTCTGATTACTACAAAGTGGCTGAGGTTAAAATTTAGAGTGCAAAGTTCCATGTATTTCTTTTCTCACTAGACCTATTGGCTGATCTTGTGTCCTAGAGTTCACATTTAATAACTGTGCTTGGACCCCTTTGCCTTCACGACCCAGACGTCTTCTTTATTGGGCATTCATCATGATTTGTGTTCATGATGTTACTGGAATGGTTTCAGTGCCATTTGCATCTGCAGAAGATTTGGAGCAGTCATATAGCTTGCTTTGCAATAGGTTCATCTCCTATAAAAGTAAAGGTAAAGGGACCCCTGACCATTAGGTCCAGTCGTGACTGACTCTGGGGTTGCGACGCTCATCTCGCTTTATTGGCCAAGGGAGCCGGCGTACAGCTTCTGGGTCATGTGGCCAGCATGACTAAGCCGCTTCTGGCGAACCAGAGCAGCGCACGGAAACGCCGTTTACCTTCCCGCGGGAGCGGTACCTATTTATCTACTTGCACTTTCACATGCTTTCGAACTGCTAGGTTGGCAGGAGCAGGGACCGAGCAAAGGGAGCGCACCCCGTTGCAGGGATTCGAATCGCCAACCTTCTGATCGGCCAGTCCTAGGCTCTGTGGTTTAACCCACAGCGCCACCTGCATCCCCTTCATCTTCTATAGCCTTCTACTAAAATCCTTCAACCGTTCATGCCACAAATGTTCTGGTGTGTGTGTGCGTGCGTACGTGCACATGTGTGTGTGTTATCCTGCTTTTGTTGTGCTGTACCACAAAAGTTCCCCTCCAGATGGTAATAACAAGGGGTGCAACTGCACCAAGTAGCCAAACCCTAGATATTGCACATGCTGGCTTGCCCCATCCCTGGGGTTCACAAATTCAGTGCAAATGTCTGCAGGCAGGAAGTCTTTGTATGTACTGCTACGTGTGTGAGGTTTCGTCCCTGCAGATTTGTGTGCTGCATGCCTGGATACCAGGGTGTGGGCCAAGCTGGTGTGCACATCTTTGGAATTAGGGCTTGCTTTCTGCCGTATTTATATATTGATTGAATGTGTGATTATTAGTTTCGGGTAGGGCTTTACAGATGTAAAAAATAATGCTTTCTGGGTTACAAGTAAAGGTCAGTATTTTTCAAAATACTTTGATAAAGCATGTCTAAGGGTAGACACATAAGGTGTGATCTTGGTGTAGTAAATGCAGCTGAAATTCATACAGATATAAAATAAATATGTCTTTCTCAGGCATTTGTTATTGGCATCCGTCTGTCTTGGGAGACAGTGGAGGAGTGTGCCTTCAGGGGTAGAGTCAAACTATTGGAGAGTTACAGTTGCTTTTGTGGCTGTAGAGACTGATATTGGAGAGACATGTTTTATTGCAGGTGGGCAGATTTTGCTGCTACAGGTGTGCCATGGTGTTTCTTCTGTCTGTGCTCCTCCCAGCAGACATTCCTCCTCTGGTCATTGGAGAATATGATACAAGGAGCCAAGTAAAATACTTTAAATCTGCAATAAACTGCTATATTGGTGAGCAGTTTGATGGCATTTAACACTGCATTTGGAGACTTACCAGTGTTTAATTCTTCTGACATTCTCTTTAATGCTGAACCTTTGGAGCAAATAATAATTTCCCTTTCTTCAACATAACTGAATGTGCTTGCTTGACCTCAAGGAAATGTTTCTTTTTTTCATGAAGGCCTTGTTAGCTTATGAGCAGTGGGCACTTGCAGAAATAGTTTATGACAGGATTAAGATTGCAGAGGGCAAGAACAGGTTTGCCTATAGGGAATATCACTTATTAGGGTTGAAACAGATGTAACACAGACCACAGGTTTAAAAAATGCCCATGCAGGCATACAGACACACACTGTAACATTTAAGTGCAATTATTGCATGTGACGGCCTGTTTGCATGTAGTCTTGCACACAAGTGTTTATGCTTGCCTACATGTCAGGGTTGAGTTCTCAGCAGTGGTCTGAGGTGATCCGGCAATGAGGAGCTGTGCCAGAAGGTCAGAGTCAAGGAACAAAGCCAGAAATCAGGACCAAAGGACACACCACTTGTTCCTTGTGCCTCTCACTTGCACCAGGGGAGAAGCAAAGTGAAAGCAATCAGGTAGTACACATCAGCCAGAAAACTTGGCTTGTCATTAAATATGAACCTGGCCTTTATCCCTTGTGAGGCTACAGATAATAAATAGTTCCAGCTTTGGGAACATCATTGAAATGCTTTATTCTGGACTTGTCTCTGATATCTCATATCACCAGTGAAGGTTGCACCCTGGGCTTGCATGACTGGTGAGTTTGCTACAAGCCAGGTGTACTGCAGAGAGGGAAAACATATTTTTGGGGAAGTGTGGCCAAACAACAAATGGGACTTTACAATGAGCCTGATTAGATGAATGATCCAATCCAATAGCCACCATCATTCATCTCTCCTTCAACTGCTTTTGCTATGGCAGGTGAGCATTAAACACAGACATAATTTCCAAAGACGGCATCTACTGTCATTTTGGCTTGGGGAGATGTTTAAGCAACAGCCTGATTCAGTCTCCAATATTCATACTTACTGACCTAAGAATACAGAAACTTTGTTCCGTTCAGTTGTTAAATGCTTATCTGCGCAACAGCCAAAGCATTGTTAACTTTGTCTGTTACTGTGCAGCTGTAGGAACACAAGGTTCAGCTTCCCTTCCCCATGCTTTGGGCTATTTATAGCAAATGTAATATCATAATCCTGTTACTAAGCATTGTGCTTGTTTGCTAAGCACTGAAAAAATCCCATGATGGATCAACTCTATGTTTTGAGGGGACAGTCATGAGCTATATACTGTAATAATGGTGACTTAGGATCTTTCTGCTTGTTATTTAATTGAGGAGTTTTATTACCATACAGGGAAGCATAGGAGATCACTGCCTTCTTCTCTTTCCTATGTTTTTATTCAAATCTCTATTTTCAGATAGATTTCATCTAGTTCATAAACTTGTGTCGGGTGCAGTACCAATTGCTGAAAACCTTAGGGACCCTTCCTGAGACATTTGCTGATTCTCCGTCAGTCTATTGTCCCTTAGGGTGTACTTTCGGAGAAGGTTAAGAATATAGGTAGCTGCCTTACTTTGGGTCAGGCCATTGCTCCATCTAGTTCAGTATCATCTACATTGACTAGAAGCTGCTCTTCAAGGTTTCTTCAGGTGTTCTCCATCATTACCTAGAGAGGTCATAGGTTGAACATGGCAACTTTTTTGTTCAAAGGAAGTAATGCAGAATGTGGACTTTTAGAGTTTCCAAGTACCTGAGGAGACCCTCTAATGTGTGTGGGAAAGAGAAATGTAGCTTGAGCTTCCATCTGTTTTCTGTTTGCACACCAGTTGCTGCTTCTCCTTTTATTCCCTCAAAAAAGGGGGGGAGTTTCGAGGGAGGTTGGAGAATCTGCTGCCCTCCAGATGTTATTGGTAGACAACTCCCACCACCCCTGATGCTTGCCCCTGCTGGCTGGGGCTGATGGGAGTCCAATACCACCTGGCAGACCACAGGCTCCCCACCCTCACAGAGACTTACGGAGTGACTTACAAGTGGTTCTCAGGTGGTCTCCCTAATGGAACAAAACCACAACTGAACAACAGCATCTCATGACTTCAGAACATTCTATATCATGTGGCCTGCATGAAGCTTATTGCTTCATAAAGCAGTGATAATGTTAACCATCATGGCCTCCTTTCCCTCCTTCTCGCACACCCCCTGGCAGTAAATCAGAGCTCTGTAGTACACGCCACCTTCTGCACTGTTCTTGTTGAATAGAAAGCTGTGGTTTGAAAAGGTTAGGCAACCTTTCAATGTATCACTGAACAGCAGAGACATCTGGAAGTTGTGATTACCCTTATCTTCCCACCCAGAAGCAACTTAAACAATTTCCCCATGGCATTTGCTATCAAGCTCAGCGCAGTACAGAATGCATTAATCTATTATAAAATACGTCCCCCTGCTTATTAACGTGAAAGAAAAATAATTCCACAAGAGTATCTCTGCTTACCTATATCTAGGAACATAGCAGAGGCTTTCAGCTATCAAATGTACTTGAAATGCAGACCTTTATTCTCTTTACCAGTAGGTAGATAATTTATAACATTATTTGCCTCGATTTATTTTTGGTACATCGTTTCTTGTTGGGCGAGCACGTGTCTCTTTTACCACCCAACTAAAAAGGTAGTTCCATAGTACTGACCTTTTGGATTTAAATTGCAAATGAAATTATAGGCAGCACCACTTTGGTGATGGGGTATTTGGTTAACCATGTAGAAAATTTCTTGATCAAACTCTTTTTCTTTCATTTATCTGTACTGTACTTCGATGAGTCTGGAGTTTTTATCATTGCGTTATTTATCTTTAATTTTATTATGTCTACTTGTTTTTAAGGGTTTGTTGATTGTATAGGTACCTTTAATGAAAATGCCATACTATTTTGTGCAGGCTGCACATATATATAATTAAGTGGTCTATAAGTGATGTTAAATAAATAAAAATTAATTTTCTGCAATATCCCTGTGTGATACTATGTCAAGGATGTTCCAGAGCATTACAGTGGTACTTCGAGTTAAGAACTTAATTCGTTCTGGAGGTCCGTTCTTAACCTGAAACTGTTCTTAACTTGAGGTACCACTTTAGGTAATGGAGTCTCCCGCTGGTGCCACACCGCCATCACGCGATTTCTGTTCTCATCCTGAAGCAAAGTTCTTAACCTGAGGAAATATTTCTGGGTTAGCGGAGTCTGTAACCTGAAGCGTCTGTAACCTGAGGTAGCACTGTATAGGAAGTTTTAAATGTGTGCTCCAAGGTGCCCAGTGTTCATCAGGGCTGTATTTTTGCTTCCCATTTTCCATAGCAGGTAAGCTTACTAGGGATGGATGCACAGTGTTTGAGGAGACCATCAGAGAGCAGTATGTCGACCCCCCCCCCCTCAAACTTCAGTTGGCTCTTATTTATCTGTTGCTCCAGGCTTTCTGATAATCAAATCTTGCTTATGGCGCAGCATAACACTTCTTATTGAATTTGAGACTTGTGTGGTGTCATGTTTCATACGAAAGAAGTTCTGCAAGTAAAAGTTTTGCAATTCGAAATTGCTGTTCCCTGTGTCTTGCTTCCTTGTCCTTTTTAACAAGGGGACCCATTGTTCTTTTGGATTTGCACGAGCTCCTCAAGTGAGAGTCCTGGCTCATGAAGCAGATCGGAGCCTAATGGGGTTGCTGTCTGTATGTGATGAAAAGATATGGGTCACATGAAACACAAAAAATAATCCTGTTCAAGTACCTGCAATGAGTTAGCATTAACTGAACCTAAACCCTTTTAGCCAGATGCTTCTAAAAAAAAAAGAAAGCCTTCCAGAAGAGTGAATTTATTACTTTTCAAGATATTTGCATGATTGGATGACCTTTCCCAGATATTAAATCTATACTGACTTTCTTCTGACCAGGCTTTCACGAAGGTTAAGCCCACTGCTGAGCTTGATATTGGTTTACTTACTTGCACTTTCATGAAGCTGTTTAGAGTAGTACCTCGAGTTAAGTTCTTAATTCGTTCCAGAGGTCTGTTCTTAACCTGAAACTGTTCTTAACCTGAAGCACCACTTTAGCTAATGCGGGCCTCCCGCTGCTGCTGTGCCGCCGGAGCATGATTTCTGTTCTCATCCTGAAGCAAAGTTCTTAACCCGAGGTAATATTTCTGGGTTAGCGGAGTCTGTAACCTGAAGCGTCTGTAATCCGAGGTACTACTGTAGTCAAAACACGTCGGGTGCAATGGGGGGGGGGGGTTCCAGAGTCGTGTGTGTGTGTGTGTGTGTGTGTGTGTGTGTGTGTGGATGCCCACACCCTTTATTTATTTATTTATATCTTTTTGCCAAGTGCGTAAAGCTGAATATGCGCAAGTTAAATGTGTGTAAGTTGCTGGCTAGTTATATTACACTGATTATATGTGAGGAAGCAGTGGGAGATTGAGTTGATGGAATTATGAAATTAGGGGATAGGTTGTGAAATGGTCCTGAGAGATAGAAAGAAGTAGGAGAATTCACTCGAAACACGGCCTTAACCCTGAGTGGTGCAGCATCACTGTGGGAGGAGAACATCAGCTGCAGGCTTTGCTGTGGGAACGTTTTTCTCATTCACACCAAATCATGGTTTTGCTCAGCATTATGTGCTAACCAGGTCCCAGTCTTTTAATTTTCACGTAGTAGCTGTGAAGTTGTGCATTTGGGAAACAATTTCCATTTCTTTTTATAATCTTGCTGAGTGTTCCCTTTGAGGTCTTTGAGCATCATTGGGATAAGCTGTTATCCTCTGAAATAATATTTTTTATACATAACTTATTGTGCAGTGTTTACTGTGCTATTTTGAAAAGGAAATAAGATTCCATAGATATTCAGGACACCAAGGGAGTTTCTGAAGATGGAGCAATACAATACATGTATTCCCTTGATTTTTGGGCAGGGGGAGAGACTTTCTTCCTCTTCCACACAATGCAACACTGAAGCTACAATTTGAAGATCAGTGTGTGGGGAGACAGTGTGTCTTAATACTTTCCTTTTGTGCTGTTTTCCCACTGAAAATTATCTCCCCTGCTTCAGCCGCCTTTTATGCCCGCCAGGTAGAAAATCCAGGTATTCAGAGAAATAAAAAACAGCTCTGTGTATGTATTAATTTCAGTGTAAAAATGATACAAAAGGGAAATGTTAAGAAGCCACTCCCTGCCGCCTCCGATTTACTTCGAATTGTAGCACAAATAACTACCGTATTTTTCGCTCTATAAGACGCACCAGACCACAAGACGCACCTGGTTTTTGGAGGAGGAAAACAAGAAAAAATATATTCTGAATCTCAGAAGCCAGAACAGCAAGAGGGATTGCTGCGCAGTGAAAGCAGCAATCGCTCTTGCTGTTCTGGCTTCGGGGATAGCTGCGCAGCCTGCACTCGCTCCATAAGACACACACACATTTCCCCTTACTTTTTAGGAGGGAAAAAGTGAGTCTTATAGAGCAAAAAATACGGTACATTCTGTCCTCCTCATAGAAGCCTAGACGACCCTCGGGGTCTCTTCCCACTCTGCAGTTCTATGATTCTAAGCCAGGTATACCTTATTTTACAAACAAACTGGTGGTTGCTTCGAATTCAGTCCCGTTCTCTGCTATGCTTATGCCACGAGAGCAGTGTATCCGGGCTAAGGGATTAAGTACATTATTCTTTCCTACTCCCCTTCCTGTTAGCCCCTGGTCAAACAAGTGTATTCATAGAATCTTAGAGTTGGAAGGCTCTACAGTACGGGAATCTCAGCTAAATCATCCATCCAACCTCTGCCATCCAATCTCTGCTTAAAAACCTCCAAGGAAGGACAGTCCAGCATCTCCTGAGGGAGCCGGTTCTACGTTTCGTAGCAATTCCCAGACGGCAGCCACTCTCACTAGTTCCTCAGAAGTTGTTTATTTATTATTATTTTTATCGTGTTCATATCCCACTTTTTTCTTCAAGATGCTCAAGGTGACGGATATGGTTCTCTCCCCCCCTCCCCGCAGTTAATCCCCACAACTACTCTTGTGAGGTAGGTTAGGCTGAGAGGCAATGGCTGGCCCCCAAGTGAACTTCCTGTCTGAGTGGGGATTTGAACCCTTGTCCTAGACCAACACTGTAACCACTACACTAAACCGCACCACCAAAATGCCTAAACTACTAACTAAAAGCACAACTGGCGCTGTTGCAGTAAAAGTGTGCTATTGTTCTCACAGTCCTCTGTTGGTTACAGCCTATAACAGGGGTCTGCAACCTTTAAGACAAAAAGAGCCACTTGGACCCGTTTCCGAAGAAAAAAAAAACTGGGAGCCGCAAAACTCGTCATTATAAAAATAACTTTTTTGTCACTTTTTTAAATTATTTCTTTGTTTGACCCCTCAGAATTACTCCTCCTCATAGAAATAAACGTTAAATTAACAAGTTACCTTTTTGTGCGTGTGTGTTCTTCACTCCCCTTCAAAACAGTGACCAGCGTACATGCCCCCTTTCAATGCAGTGACCAGCGTACATGCCCCTTACAATGTAGCGGGCAGGCAGGAAGGTGACGTTGGGACGGTGCATGACTAACGCACGCACTGCCCCATACGACCTCACAGCCAGTACAGCGCCCGCCACAGTGGGGAGTGCCGGGGCGCACAATGCGCCTCCTCCCCTCGCTAGTATCCGCCCTGGAGCCGCGGCAAAGGTGTAAAAGAGCCACATGCGGCTCCGGAGCCGCGGGTTGCAGACCCCTGGCCTATAAGATTACTGAAATATTGTTTGCTCCAGAGATGGTGGTGGTGAGGCGAGCATTCTTTGTTTACATAATCGTGTTAATTATAGAATCATAGAATTGTAGAGTTGGAAGGGCAATCTAGTCCAGCCCCTGCAATTCAGGAATCTCAACAGGACTTCTCCCATCCAATTTGAACCCATACTGGACCCTGCTTAGCTTTGCAAATGTGCTGGCAGCTTTATTGCTGCACACGTTCTACGGTAATCTTTTCCACAGGAAAACATGTAAAATGATTCAGTTAGGTAGCCGTGTTGGTCTGACACAGTTGAAATAAATTAAAAAATTGTCCAGTAGCACCTTAGAGACGAACTAAGTTTGTTCTGGGTATAAGCTTTCGTGTGCATGCATATCATGTGTTTCTGAAGAAGTGTGCATGCAAACGAAAGCTTATACCCAGAACAAACTTAGCTGGTCTCTAAGGTGCAACTGGACAATATTTATCTATTTATTTATTTATTTAGACACGTAAAATGGTGTAAAGGAATGTCTTCATCATGTCAAGATTTTTAAAAAAATTTTTTTTTTTGCATAATCTTGGCCCCCTTAGGAGTGATATTGATTAGACCAATATCCAATATATTAAGATAGCCAAGTCAAGTTTACTCCCCCATTGACTTCTGTGGAACTAATGGAAGGGACTGCTGCTTGGAATTATTGAAGAACAGGCAGCAGCTAGTCAGCCATTTCTCCAGTTCCAGTTTTTCTGCCATGGTGCTGCTAATACTGGATATTTCTATAGTAAAGCTAAGGGACAAGTGTTTCCCACCATGGGAGTGAAGTGGTGCAGTGGATTTTGTACCTAAGACAGAATAATTAATTCTCTATTCCTCAGTGCAGGGAAACCTCCAGAAAAGTCAAATGCCGTTGCAGATTTAGCCTGAGACTTCTCCCAAGAATCAGACATTACAAAACCAAGGCTTTGGGATAAACAGCCGGGAGGTACAAGCTATTTCACTTTGGAGAAACATGAAGACATCACTTTCCAGGTTTCCATGGTTATGTGCACTTGCAGGCTCATCAGCGACCCAGTTAAACTAAAGTACTCACATTTAAGCTTATTTAGTTGCATGAGAGAGTCAGGGAGGCTAAGGTTCGCTTAAACCAAAGTACTTTGACTCCACTTAGCTGTGGAATGCCTTCGGAGCAATAAATGCAAATTAAATCCATCCTCACAATGGAGGTCTGAGGATTTTCAGGAATGCATACATAGAAAAAGAGTGAGTCAGAACAACAGGGCAACTCAGCCCTATGGTCCCATTACAAGCTGTAGTCCTATATACACTTCCTTGAGAGTTGGCTTTATTGATCGCAGTGGAACTTACTCCTTTGTAAACATGCATAAGATAAACCTGGTGGTAGTTACTTTGGCTCTGCTTGTGATGGTTCAGCTGTACCCTGTTCCGCTCAGCTCTAACAACAGTGAAATGACAATAAGGAAACCTCCACTAGTGACAAGTTATTCTCTTCGCAACAGCACAGCTACCCCAACCAATCTCATTGCCACGTGTGGACGACTCCACTAGGACTTATGCATGGAAGAAACCAGTTGCTATGCAGCAATGTCATGACAGCGCAGTAGGCAAATATTAACTCGTTCCTTCTGGTCTCACCTGCTCTGTGGCTAGTGATATTTGCGGAGACGGAAGATAGCAGTTTTCTCTCTTGGAGAACCATAAACGCTGATAACATACAGCAGTGGTTAGGAATGCTGCAGCATAAGTAACTGGGAGACTCGAGTTGTTTGCTTGCTTATGCAGCGTGATCAGTGTGCATGGCACCTCACAGAGTACAGCTTCCTGCTCAAAGGAGTGAGTTCAGACCCTGCTTCAGGTATATGGAAGATGGTGCTATTTTTCTTCTTTCATGTCTATCAGGTTTCTATGTCAGTACCTCTCTAGCTACATCTAGTCAGTACCCAATGTTGCATCACATTCCACATGACCCAGAAAGGGAACCTAAAGTGTGGAGAGAGAGAGAGAGAGAGAACTTTTTCATTCTCAATGGCCCCAAGGGCACGGAGCAACTTTAATCTTCACCCAACTTCTTCTCCTACATGCACCCATTTACTCTCATCCTTTTAGGTAAGTAAATGATTGCCATTCATTTCTGAGTAAACAAGTTAAGAGCTCCTAGGGGGTTGGCTAGACTGGCCTCTGCCAAAGGTGCAGGCCCATGGAGGCACAAAAATTGCCCCTCTCCACTCTGACTAGGAACCTGATCTCCCGTCCATGTGCTCAGGCAAATGGACCGATGGAAGAGGAGAAGGGAAGGCAGAGCAAAACAGACCCAACCGCAATGGCTGTGGAGGAAGTCACTGGCAGAGTATGAAAGGCGCCAAAAAGCAAACTTTTTGAGTTTCTGGTCCATAGTCTCTCCTGGCTTCGGAGTCACTGCTACATCCCCTTGCCAAGGATGCAAGGGAGTCTAGGTAGGCCTCTGAAGATCTGTACTTGGGGACACTGCTATAATGATGGGAAAGCTGCCCTCTCACTCCTGATACTTCAGAAATATGTAGAGCAAAAAGAACCACACTTTCCCAAAGGCCCTTGCCACTTTCCAGCTCTCCTTAGATATACACCAACCATCATGATAAACAACACTTTGCTTAAAATAAAATTTAAAAAAAAAACTAATTTAGGTGTGAGTGTGTGTGTTTCACTAACACTGTAATGTTTGAGAAGGTATCTATGAACATTTGTATAATATTTATTACAGTGATCAGCTCTGCAAACATTTGAGTTTCTTGCTGCTGTGCATCTTTCGTTTTGCTCCAAGAAATGCTCTTTTTACACACTTCAGTTTCACCTTTTGTTAAATTTTGAGTGCAGGAGGAGCCCGGCAGTCACATTTTATATTTAAGTAAAAACACAGAGCAGCCAAATATTATGTGTCTCATGTATTGTTACGGCTTCCGCATGCCCTGTTCATGCCAGTCTGAATTCTCATGTATCTTGGCTGGGCTTCAAGATGACAAGTGATATATCATGGCAGCAACTTCTCCTTCTCTGCCAGGGGAAACAAACACCAGCGCTTTCTTTGCTTCTAGTAATCTGCCATAGTGGAAATATAAGACAGTCGAATAGTATGAGGCTAATACGATATACGTTTATTGAGGTGATGTTGAAAACGTGTGTGCTTGGACTGCATGATTCTGCTGTGCTACTTAAAAAATTATTTTGATGATTCTTTCCCTTATCCCTGGAAAAAATATTGTCGTGCACTGCATAGGGAGTCTTGTCTGGATGTGATGCAAAAACATGGTGTTTTTGATTCTGATGCTTATATCTTATAAACTAGTTTGATGGCCTTTTTGACAGAAAAGTGGCTAAAAACACGAAGATGACCAAGTACAAGGTTTCCTTCATGTCATTTTCATAAAATAATCCAAAACAGCAATATTCATGTTGCAAGTTAGTTTTGTTACAACCCTTTAATTTGTAGCATACATAAAGAAGCAGATTATGACTGATATGAATTTATGCCGTCTAAGATGCCTAGAACTGTTAATATTAGGTGTTAAAATCCATGGATACTACATAAAATGCATTAGCTCTCATAGTTTTATTTATAATTGCATATAATAATTCAAACATTTCAGTGTTTGTTCGGCTTCTCCAACAGACACTCTCCAAATATCTGCTTTCCTATTTTTTACACAGAACAGAAGTACAGTGGTACCTCGGTTTGCGAACTTAATTCGTTCCAGAAGTCCATTCTTAAACCGAAACCGTTCTTAAACCAAGGCACACTTTCCCTAGAAGCCTCCCACCGCCAGTGCCCTTCCGCCATTCGGCTTCCGTTCATAGACCGAGGTAAAGTTCGCTAACCAGAACACTACTTCTGGTTTTACGGATTTCGTATACAGATTAGTTCATAAACAGGGCTGTTCTTAAACTGAGGTACCACTGTAGCTGTTTCTTTTCTTTTCCTTTACAAATTGATATAACAACTAGCATTGAATTAGTTGCACTTTTTTAATGAGCTGCGGTTACCTACGCTTGTAAGAATTCTCATTCAATTGTTGGTTTTGCTCTTAAAGCAAATATAAAAGTTCAGGAGCTAACAATTAATGGTTGCAAGGTGGGAGGCGTAAAAGGCAGGGAAGAAAAAAAAGATAAGGAACAGAGCAACAGAGCAGAATAGCTTTAAAGCTTAGATGCTAAACCTTTCAAGTGACAGACTTGCCGGTTCTAACCTGAGCAGTAACTAACCCCTGTGCACACGGTATGCAGCCGTTTCTGTCAAGACCTTAATATTTTTCCACTGCAGGACTCTTTTAAGGATCTATCTTCTTCACAGCTGTGCCCTTGTTAGCACTTGAGGAAGGGCCCTCGCTCAGCTCCAGAGTGTGCAGAAATTCTCAGGTTCATCCCCTAACATCTTCAGCTATAGCTGGGAAAAACACCTGCCTGAAACTCTGAGAGTGCCCTTGCCAGTAAGTGGAGACAGTTCTGAGTTTGATGAACCACTTGTATGACTGTATAGGTGGATTCTAGTAAATCCCCTCCCCGCACCAGTGACAGTTCAATGCCCCTCGCGAGATGGATCCCTTAGAACTGTGTTTTCCAAACTTGGGCCTCCAGCTGTTTTTGGACTACAGTTCCCATCATCCCTGACCACTGGCCCTGCTAGCTAGGGATGATAGGATTTGTAGTCCCAAAACAGCTGAAGATCCAAGTATAAGAAACTCTGCCCTAGAAGCATAAAGGATCCCGGAAATAAATAGAAATCGGGGGCAGAGGGCACATGCTATCATTCCTCCAGTGGCAGCTGTTAGGCTGTAGAGTCAGGAAAAATTAAGTGTCCTGTCACCAGACAGAGTTAGTCTGCAGTCATGTTGCCAGGATTCCATAACAGCATATTGGGAGCTTGCATGTGCTCCAGTTGTGCAGAAAGTTCCGTCTTTTTCTGAGCACCCCCTTTTTGTTGCCTTGTAGGGAGGGGGGGACACTGGCTGGAGGGGGACCCCCACTTGGCTATTAGATGAAATAATTTGAAATTCCCTACGTACCTTTCTGTGTCTACGTACTGACAGGGATAAGCAACATTTTGAATGGCTATAGGAATCGTTATCGATCCTAAGTTCACCTAATCTGACTCCTGGAGACGCAATTGTCTCTCATCCTCAGCTAGCCTGTAAGCTTCACAGTTATAACAATCAGAAGCCTAGCATGACGAGACAGGACAGCAGCATCTTATGGGTAAATGAGACGTCATTCTTTGAACATTAAATCAAAACAGGCCTCTTCGTTTCCTACACAGTGAGCTGCATCTGCTTTTAAGCGGTGAGTGTGCTCTCTTTGGTTGCAGATGAATCCGATGAGAACAAATGTAGAGGAGGGAGGAATGCTGTAGCATTCATAGCGAGGGCAATGTGTGATTTTCTACATTGGCTGTACGGATTTTAGATGCTTAGAAGAGCAGGGGCTGCCGGTCTATTTCTGTGAAGTGACAGAACAACACCGTTTCAAGTGCAATCTGAAAAGCAGCGATAATTGCTTCATCAAGGTCAGAACTCTGCAGCATTTTTACAGAACCCCCATCATGTCTGCAAGCCAAGTGTTGTTATCTCATATCTGAGTATCTCAATGCATGGCATATCCTTGTGCCGGTCGCGTTGAATAGTAAACCGAGAGAGACGTTCATTCAGAGCTAGGCCAGGCACAGTTTTCAGTCGGCTTACCATCTGCCTATGTTCTTCCCTCTCCCCTTGAGCAAATGTTCAACAGTATAATGCAGGGTTATGCTGGTGAAAGGCTGGATTTCTAGGGTATCTGTTAGCATAGTGGCTGTGAGCCAGAAATTCTCTGGTTTAAAGCCATGAACTCATTGTATGGCAATAGGCAGGGTACTGTTCTCCAGTCGGTAAGATGGTGCAGGGATACCTTTTCAAGCTGTATTGTGAAGCATTCAGAACACTCTCGATATATTCTTTAAAAATTATTATGGTCTTATTAACAATTTGGGAAAATACTCTCATTTTCAGATCTTAATCATAATTAACCCGATATTTGATTAGCTTGATCACATATCTTTTGGCAATTTACAAAGCAGAATGCCTGATTTATGATTTTAAAAATTAATGGGAAGAAGATTTGCCTATTCAAGCTATCCGAATATTGCATTAAGGCAAATCTTCTTTCCATTAATTTTTAAAATCATAAATCAGGCATTCTGCTTTGTAAATTGCCAAAGATATGTGATCTTTGCAAAATCAGCAACTCACCCCCCGCCCACTAATGTGCGACATTATCCTGACAGATGAGAACAAGAGTGATATTTCAGTATCATATGGATGTGTGAGATGAAAATGGCATAATAATAACTGGCTCACTTTAGTGAGGCATAGATAGTGGCCCTGCTAGCACTTTGAAGGTTATAGTCTTTGTTAATTATTTATTAGTGCATATATGGTATTCCAGACAAACCAACTGTAAGAGATCCTGTCCGGCACAGGAAAAGGGAGACCATTTTGGTGAGGCATGGTGCTCAGCTCCCACACTCATTGCAGCCATGGCTGATGGGAGAACGCTAGGCATTGCTGGGCAGAGGGCAGGTTCAGGCTCTCAGACCATATCTCAGTGGCTGAGAGGAGATAGAGAAGGATGGGAAGCCAACACCATCCTTTCATCCCTTGGAATATTGTCTGATGGTTGTTCAAAACCACCAGCTGTGCCTGAGGGCTAGACCAGAAATGATGAAACAAATGGCCAGCCAGATGATGCTGGACTCCCAACACCCATTAGCTCCAGCCTATACGGCCAATGGTTGGAGTTGGGTCCTCAATCTGTTTCCAGACATTAAGTCTGGAAGAGATGTTCACCTGGAAGAGATGTTCTCGCAGCCCGGTGCTGGACTCTGGGCTTCCATTGCCCGCACATGCAGCATGCATGTAGCAGAGCCACAGGACTGAGAATCATGCAGGAGCCATTCCCTGCTTCTGCACATGTGTGGTCTGCTGATTATATGATGGCCCATCTGTTGAGAATTCCATTCCTCCCATGCTGCAGATATGTGGGATTGTTACATGTCACATGCCTGTTTACATTCCAGCACCGATTAGTGGAGCCTTGTGAGAGGAGATACGCTGTTTCCGCTCTGTATAGCTTTTGCAGTTCTTTCTCCGAGGAAGAAAGACAGAGAGAGAAGCCATGTTTTTCTTTGTTCTGTTACGTTTGCTCTCATTTGCAATAAATAAGGCTTAGATATTACTCCTCAAGGCTAAGCTTCTGTTTGAACTTTGCTTGTCGTGTGCTCATGTCCCTGGACATGGGTCACATCAGCGTGATGGGAGACCAGAGTGATGAATCCTGGGCGATGCTGCGTTGGGGGGAGGCACCAGGCCTCGGTGTTATCACCCAGCACCATTGTATGATCTGATGGAAAACTCCATATATGTGTTGCTCATAAGGTTTTATATATGGGAAGCAGCAGTTCCCTGTTCCCTGTATCTTTCCACATCAAGCCATCCTCTTCCGAATGCATGACAAGATCATACTTTTACAGTGGTACCTCGGGTTAAGTACTTAATTCATTCCAGAGGTCCGTACTTAACCTGAAACTGTTCTTAACCTGAAGCACCACTTTAGCTAATGGGGCCTCCTGCTGCTGCCGCGCTGCCAGAGCACGATTTCTGTTCTGAAGCACTATTTCTGTAACCTGTAACCTGAAGCATATGTAACCTGAAGCGCATGTAACCCGAGGTACCACTGTAGTAACCCAGCAGAGTTAAGGCCATTGTTCTCTCAGTACCATATTTTGATGGTCATTTAGCCGCTTTCCCCATCCAATCCATTTCATCACTTAAACGTAGCGGACACCATCCCATCTACTGCAGAGAGCAGAAACAATCAAAGCTTAGAAATATTTCTAGAACAGTTCATAAGATAAAAGCAAATGGGCTTTTCATGTTAACAGGCAAGGTGAAAAAAAATACCTGCAGTTTTATGCCAGTCTTATCTGGAGGACAGCTGGGATATTTCTTGACCTAATGTAAGTTAAGCAACTAAGCAAAATTGTTTGAGCCCCTTCAGGCTTGTTTCCTTTTTAAACTAATGGTTTTTTTAGTACCTTGCCAGATAAACAATTGTGATTCAAGGGACAGAGTATGAGCCCTGAACGCTCACCCTAGCTCATGCATTGAGCAAGTTGTTATAAACTTCTCGGACTTGTTTCTCAGAATGTAAAATGGCAATACTTGTAACCTACCATATACAGGTTTTCCTGTGAGGATGCAAATGTGGACTTTGAATTCTGACAGCTGTAGCACCTGTGAGGTTAAATGTTAACAAATTTAGTGTACCATAAGATTTTGTAGACTTGCCCGTTAAAGTTTATGTCACAAAAGCCTTAAGGTATCACAGGGTTTTTCCCCTCCCTCCTTGTTTTTTCCTGTTTGGGCTACAGCAAATCAATGTATCTCTTCTGTTTGAATGGGATAATGGGATAGTTTTCTTTTCTTTCCTTTTTTTTAAAAAAAGAAACATTATTATTCAGAAAACTGAATACTTCACTGAGTTTGTTGTGAGTACTTCACCCCCATTTTATTTTTTAAAAGTTTTCTATTATGTTAAAAGTTTCATGACCTTAAACTGAAAAACGAAGTCGTACTTAAATCATCATTCAAGCTTGATGAAGCTAGGAGTCTTGAATATGTCCTTTTGTATTTATTCAATTTGTATACCATTCTGTATCCAAAGGTCCCAGGGCAGTGTACAATATTAAAAACATATTTTACATAGCATAATAATAATAAATGATATAACAGTCACAGAAATAACAACAACAACAACAACAACAACAACAACAACAACAACAACAACAGGTCCACCACATTTAAAAGGTCATAGGTTGTTTAATGGCTAAAGACCTGGATAAAGAGGAATGTTTTCACCTGGCACCTAAAGGCATGAAATGATGGCTCCTGGCAAACTACGGTACTTTGAAGAGAACATTCCACAAACGGAAAGCCCTCACAAAAAAGGCCTATTCTCCTGTTGTCGCCCTCCAAGGTTGAGCAACCTGACCGTCAAATTTTGCTTGAGCTGAAGTTTCTGAACCGTCTTCAGAGGCACCCCCATGTATAACACACTGAAGTAATCTAACCTAGAGCTTACCAGATCGTAGGGCACAGAAGTGAGGCTATGCTTGTCTAGATAGCAGCATAGCTGGGCCACCAGCTGAAGCTGACAGAAGGCACTCTATGTCATCAATGCCACCTTTGCCTCCAGTGACAGCAATGGGTCCAGGAGACCCTCAAGCTGCGTACCTGCTCCTTTAGAGGGAGTGCAATCCCCTCAAGAGCAGGCAGTCTTCCATCCACCCAGTCTAGGGAACCATCCACTAACAGTGTCTCAGTCTTAACTGGATTGGCTCTCACGCAGTCCAGTACCAAGGCCAGACACCGGTCCAACACATCCACTTCCATACCTGTAGGAGAAATAGAGCTGTGTGTCATCAGCATATTGCTGACAACACACTCCTAAACTCCTGATGACCCCACTCAACGACTTCATATAGATATTAAACAGCGTGGGGGGATATAATTGAACCCTGAGTGTCCCCACATTGAAGGCCCTATAGTGCTGAATAACATTCCCCAAGCATCACCCATTGAAGATGCTTCATCCATGTAGGAACAGCACCCCTGCAAAGCAGTGCCCCTCACCCCCACCCACTTGGAGAGGCTCCCCAGGAGGATACTGTGGCCAGTGGTATGTGAAGCAAAGACAGCATAATGGATCTTCCACCAGTTTTTGGGTTCTGCATTTGCTGACAGGGCTGAAGCAAGAAAAGTAATGCTTCATCATTGATGTGCCAATGGAATAGGGTTTCGGTACATTGAGCTTTAAGTTATTATTAGAAACTCATAATGCTTAGGTTTATTTATGGTTTCTTGGATGTACCTTTTAATGGGCTTAAGTAATAGCATATAAAGCAGTGGATACACTTCACTGCTCTTCCTACTTCGCTGCAGTACTTTCCCCTTTCCTTGCAGGGATATCAGTGTCATTGTCCAAAGGAAATCTAATACAGAGTGGTAGTTTGATTGGGGGGGGGGAGTGCTGTCTTGGGGTGTTGTTGTTTTTTTGCTAGACATAATAGCTGTTCGTATATAGTATATTTTATATCAATTATTGGCAATAAGCAGTATAAGAAAGCCTTTTTGTTCTGCTGTCCTCTAAACCAGTGTTTTTCAACCTTTTTTGGGCAAAGGCACACTTGTTTCATGAAAAAAATCATGAGGCACACCACCATTAGAAAATGTTAAAAAAATTAACTCTGTCCCTATATTGACTATATATAAAGTAATTCTCTTGAATAGGAATCAAATAAACACAAAGAAAGTATTTTATAATTACTTTTTTATGAAATAGTAAGTAAACAGAAATATGAAAAATTATAAAATACTTTATTTTTAAATCTTTCGAATTTTTCAATTTTTCCCACGGCACACCAGGCAACATCTCGCGGCACACTAGTGTGCCGCGGAACAGTGGTTGAAAAACACTGCTCTAAACTATGTAGTACCCTCATGAGAAGAATCAAGTTCTGTTGAATAATGGGTTTAATAACGCATGCCTTCTTTCGTTATTCAGTATTACTTTTGTTGAGCAAAGCACAGGTTGTCTTCTCTGTTCTTGAGGATGTAGTGTAAATCACTTAAATCTGCATTTTGGAATACTTTGGGTCCCCCCCCCCCAAATCGTTCTTCGTTCATGTTTTGTTATATTCTTATCATAAACTGTTCAGAACATGAAGTCTTAAGCAAAAAAATTTCAACAGGCTTATACAATCTATTTTTCCTAATGTCTTCTTTGGCCATTAGCGATTGTCCCCCATGACATCATTGAGAGTTTGACAAGGTCTGAACCCTGCCTTTACCTCTGTTCTGACCAGTTCACACCAGAAGGCAGGATGGTGGGTACAGCACCTTGGAGAACTCCAACTGAACAACTCATTCATACGAAGATGGACTGAGTTTTCAGGATGAGGCCCTCCCTCCAGCCTGCCGCTTCTCCACTCCTCTTTCTTAGAAATGTGAAATCTTAAAGGACCAAGCCCCTGGCTTAAAGGGGTGTGCTTTTTCTTTCTATGGCTTCCCATCTGGTGCAGTCTCTGCAAGACTGTTGGGAGCCAGAGTCAGAAGTAGGTCAGCAATAAAAAACACCAGTGTCAGTGAAGTTAACTATTCAAAGAAACCAAAACAGCACAGGCCTAGGGATCACAACAACTCTTCCCAGTAGGTCTTGCCCCAGTGAGACAGTTGCGAGGACTGAAGTTCTCTGCCTCTCCTGGTTTCTTCCCCAGCAGCCTAAGGCTCCTTCACCTTGTATCTCATTCTGGGAAACCAGCGGGGAGAGGAGCTGGTCGCAGCAGAAATGGGAGAGCCTGGCTTCTTTACCAGCCTGATTTATTGCTGCCTCTTCGCCCCCTTCCACTCCAGCCTCCACTTCTGCCTCTGATTCTGGGCTGCTCCCTGTCCCAGGCTCTTCCTGGTCACTAAATCCATCCTCTGAATCTTGAGTTTGAGGCTGGGGCTATTACAACTTCCTTTTAAAAAAACACCATTTAAAATAAATTGAATATAAATTCTTAACAACTCTTTCCTTAACAAGTCCTACTAATTCCATACATCCAAAATAATAATGCGTAGAATCATGGATACTTCCGTACATATATATTTTAGAAGATTTCAGATAAAGGCCTTCTACCTTTTGTCCTCATATTAGGGTTCCCCATCCATACTTTATGGTTTTCATAATCTTTTGTGATCTGCCATGGCAGGAGTTTGCACCCCTCCCCCAAGAAAGGCAGCATAAAAATCTTTTGAATAAATAAATGTGTTACACTCCCCAAGTAAGCAGGGCTTCATAGTCAATCCCTCTTTCTAGAAGCGGTGCTGCAACTATTTGTCGCATAGCTTCAAAACTTGGAAGAACTTCACAAGTGGCCCCTCAGCTTTGTAGTTTGCAGAGAAAACCCAAATATGCACAAGCCCTGGCAGTTTCTTGAAATGGCTCCTTGGATTACAGTGCAAATGATTAGGGAAATATGCTCAATCTGTATTCAGAGAGCTGGGATGTGTCAGCGTGCATGCCTTTTCTTTTCTTTTCTTTTCTTTTCTTTTTAGAGTAATACGAGGACAAAATATAAAACTCGCCATTTAGAGTAACAGATTTGAATTGTGTGGGTTTGCCTTTATTGCTCCAGGGGTAAGGGACTTACTGAAGGCAATTAAAGGCAGGATTTTGACAGCTCACTCCTATGTGTCATCTAAGTATCGCTCAGGAGAAGATAGGCAAAGACTTTTGTGGGGGGGGGGCGGGTTAAGATTTTGACAGCTATTAGAGAATGAAGGATCAACTGATGCCAAGAGACGGGGCTAGCCAGTTCAGTGTATGACTCATGTCTATGCAGAACTACAGACTGAACTAAAATGACACATTCTTTTTTCCACAGTGTGCTGGAGAAGAAAATTGGGTGGACAATCGGACTATTTATGTTGGACATCGTGAACCCCCTGCAGGCACTGAAGCGTACATTCCACAGAGGTATCCGGATAACAGAATAGTCTCCTCAAAGGTAGAGTGTGCGTTTGCATAATTTGCCTAATGCTTTTGACTCTGCTCTGTCAGCTCCCTTTTTCTTTTTTCCACCAACAATTTTATTTTTTGCTTCCTGAGCTACCTTTGTTTACCAGCAGCAGCTGATTGGAAAGGAACTATAATAAAAAGTAGATGTTGCTTCCCACCATTAAAATTTGCTTGTAGTCAAATTGTCACTAGTCTGTGCTCTTACAAGATCTGTTCTTATGATACACAGTCATAACAGGCATTTTTCAGAAATATCTAGCAGGGCAGTTTCCAGAGGACCAGAAGAACAATTTGCCGCTGGGCTGCTTTACCTGCGGCAAGTTGTAATTATCGCTGCGTGAACAGCTGAATGACAAACGACACCTTCCAGTCTCTTCCCTTCCTATCATAAGCACAGCATTCTTAACCCAGTGTCAGGACCCTGTGGGGTCAGGCCTGCAAGCAGTCAGTGGGAAGTGCTGGGTGGCTTCAAATCAGTTAATTAAATCAAACAAGTCAGGATTGGGTACATCGTCAGGTCAGGCAGAAGTCAATGTCCAGAGCAGCAAACAGAAATCAAAAGGATGAGGGGTGGGTGGGTGCGGTCAAAGGGTCAAGCAAAAGTTGGGAATCCAGGGAAAGGAAAAGGAAGCAAGGGAAGGCACAGGAATGTGCATGTCTAATCTGTGATGAGTCACCTCTGGCAGGGTCCTAGATCCCTCCCACCTCCTGTTCAAAGGTTGGAACGTGCTAACAAGGCTTTGGGAAGGAGGTGAGAGGAATCTAGGACCTCATGTCTCCTTCTCATCTAGACCTCCTTCCCATCTAGACCTCATGCCTCCTTCCCAAATCCCAGTGCCTCACTTACCTTGCTTTGGGAAGGCAACAGCACCGCAAAGGCTGATCACCAGATGTTGTTGAGGGCCCATAAAAAAAGGCCTTGAGGACACGCATTGGACTACCCTGTGCGAACACTGCCAGTTGAACCCATAAGAATAATAGCCTTCCATGTTACATTTTATAGTTAATTTATCATTTTATCTGAATTTCCTATTAGCTATATTTAAAAGGACACTTTGCTTTACGGGCCGTTCTCTGTATGTGTCAGAAGAGCTGTCTGATTGTGTTACTGACTTAATATTTAGCGGAAATGTCTCCTGCAGATCGTATTGGAGCTCACTTGCTCAGAGGCATGTCAGTAATGGCTAGCCAGCTGCAGATGGAATATTAATAATAGCTTTCTGGAATTTTGTTGCTAGCATTTGTGTGATATTGACAGATGTCACCCCCATCTTATCACTTAACCTGGTAGTTTCAAGTAGAGACATCTACTGCTGATAGAAGGTGAATAAAGAGGCAAGCATGAGTAGGAGGTATAGCAGGAATTGAGGATCGTGGGAAGGAAATATATTATCACCCAGGACCAATATGAGAAGAGAAGCCATTGTCCTATTCCTCTAAAATTAGACCTGACCAGAGGAGGACTAGCATGAAGTTCAGCAGATGGTTCCCCTGGATCCAGGCCTGGGTCTGCTGGAAAGCTCCCAATCTCATAGGTAACCATTTCTAGAAAGAGTCACAGGTGAATTCCCCTTGAATTTCCAGCTGATTTTCTGAGCCTTCTCTTACAAGATGGCAGCTACACCTGTGATCCATTCAACCATGTAAAAATTATGAAATTATTAAATTCCCTACTCCAAACAGATGTTCCTCCCCCAGCCAGGACATCTGTTATTTCCTTCTGGGTCCCATGCTCATTTGTGGTGTTAATTCTTGGTACATCATTTGCTGCTGGAGTAGACCATCCAAGTATGGCGTTCGTTCTTCTACACCTTCCGAAGTTGCTCCATGAATTCCTTCTAACACTCTGCCCCTGTTCCTCAAATAACTGTCAAATTCAAAAAAGTGAAGTTTGTCCCTTCTGAAAAGCTGGGATTTGATATGTCAGTCTGCTTAATAATGCCAACCGCTTGCCTCAAGTTATGCAATTTACTTAAATTCACAATAATATTACTTTGCAGATAGGTTTTGTGTTTACTTAGAGCAGTTAAGTTTATACATGCCATTGATCCAGGCAAAGTTAACTCTGCCAAAGTTCTTTGTAAATCAAGATTTAAGCTTGATTAACTTTCTCAGAACTGGGATCTATATATAATTGATTCCCCCGCCCTTTTAAAGCCATTAGTTCCTAATGTATACCATTTGATAAATTTGAAAGCACAGCATGTCATCAACAGTCCATTTCTGTCTCTCTTTTTCTCTTAGTACACTTTTTGGAACTTTGTTCCAAAGAATTTATTTGAGCAGTTCCGAAGAATAGCTAACTTTTATTTTCTCATCATTTTTCTTGTACAGGTAAGATATACACATTTCTTTCATTTAAAACAGGATATACATATTTGATATGGATGTCCAAAATTAAATATTTTGGAGTCTTCAGCTATGTTTTTATAGGGGTAGAAAGGGAATTTGTCATGAAGTTTTTTGTCTTTACAATTACTTACATGTTTTATGTTGTGAACCACCCTGAGAGTTGCAGGTATAGGGCAGTATACTACTACTACTACTAGTAGTAGTAATAATATCACCCTGCCTTTCAGGAATGTACATCCCATTAAACCTAGGCCATATCCTCAATGTGCATTTAAAGCGCTATTATACCACTTTAACAGTCATGGCTTCCTGCCAAAAACTGGGAACTGTAGTTAAGAGGGCTGAGAGTTGTTAGACTCTCACAGACTATTCCCTTCACTACAGTTTCCTGGGTGGTTTAACAACCAGGGAACTCTGGGAATGGAGCTCTGTGAAGAGGATAGGGAGGGTCTCATAACAACTCTTAACTACAGTTCCCAGGATTCCTTGGGGGAAGCCATGACTATTAAAGAGGTATAATAGCGCTTAAAATATATGGTGTGGATGTGGGCTTAGCTATAAAGGTAAAGATAAAGGGACCCCTGACCATTAGGTCCAGTCGTGGCCGACTCTGGGGTTGCGGCGCTCATCTCGCTTTATTGGCTGAGGGAGCCGGCGTACAGCTTCCAGGTCATGTGGCCAGCATGACTAAGCCGCTTCTGACGAACCAGAGCAGCGCACGGAAACGCCGCATGACTAAGCCGCTTCTGACGAACCAGAGCAGCGCACGGAAACGCCGTTTACCTTCCCGCCGGAGCGGTACCTATTTATCTACTTGCACTTTGACGTGCTTTTGAATTGCTAGGTGGGCACGAGCAGGGACCGAGCAACGGGAGCTCACCCCGTGGCGGGGATTTGAACCGCCGACCTTCTGATCGGCAAGTCCTAGGCTCTGTGGTTTAACCCACAGCGCCACCCACGTCCCACAGCTATACGTAGGTTAAATTAGAAAATGATAGGGGGGAGGGAACCATGTTACCTAATCAGTGCAACATATAATGGACTATGCAACAAGTAAGATGCTTTTCCAGGAAGCTAAATGGTATTTCACTGCAAGTGGAAAATTGAATACTTAACATTCCCCTTTCCAGGTACTGTATATGGTTCTGCTTAAGCTGTGTTGGTATTCTTTGTGTTGCTGTGGCTCAAGGTCACTTTATACTCTGCTGTGTGTACAGCAAACATATGTTTGCAAACAGTTGAATCGTGCAGGCTTATTGGAGGTCTGTGATTAATTTCAGATCCCTGTCGAGTGTACACTCAGTGGTAAGCCAGATTTTCCTCTGCATAATAAGTGCAGTAGCCGCTAGTACCGTGCCTTCTGATAAGTTAATTAACTTGAATTAGTCAACGTGGCCAAACTCTTCTAAGATGTTATGGAAGTGATGTGTAAATCACTGGTTATCATCTTAATGTTCAGATGGCTCAGTTTTAATGATTGCAGAGTACTTTATCAAAGGCTACTAATAAAAACGTTTTAAGGCCGTTTTTTAAAAGAATGCTGTTCTTTAGAAAATGTATGCTAATTCTTTTTCCCCCACCTAGTTAATTATTGACACACCAACTAGCCCAGTGACAAGTGGGCTTCCACTTTTCTTTGTCATCACTGTAACAGCTATTAAACAGGTAAGAGCATTGTCTGTTAAAAGTGAAGATAGTATAAATTCTGCATGGTTTTTTTAAAAATAATTTTTTTTATTCATTTCCTGAGATATTGTTTTTCTGGATACCAGAAGTGTGAGGGCAACACCAACCATGCAATCATCAGCAGTATGATAATTTTGAATCTGATACACCATGGGTAGGCAAACTAAGGCCTGGGGGCCGAATCCGGCCCAATAGCCTTCTAAATCCGGCCCGCGGATGTTCCGGGAATCAGCGTTTTTTTTACATGAGTAGAATGTGTCCTTTTATTTAAAATGCATCTCTGGGTTATTTGTGGAGCATAGGAATTTGTTCATTTTCCCCCTTCAAAATATAGTCCGGCCCCCCACAAGGTTTGAGGGACTGTGGACCAGGCCCCTGCTGAAAAGGTTTGCTGACCCCTGTGATACACCCATTATGATCAGGAGCGGATGCGAATTGAGTTGGAGTCATGTCATTTTTTAAAAAGGAAGTCAGCAAGCAACCATCATAATTTTCGAACTCCTGGTCTGTTTCCCCACCTTACACTTTTGAAATTACAGTTTCTCCAACAATGTTGTACAAGTCTAATATAAATGATAAACGGTTACTTTTTTGGGTCATTATAAATATTTAATTGGCTATTCCATTTAGGGCTATGAAGATTGGCTTCGTCACAAAGCCGACAATGCAATGAACCAGTGTCCTGTTCACTTCATTCGACATGGCAAACTGGTTAGAAAGCAAAGCCGCAAACTCAGAGTGAGTCCCATGTATTATTCAATGTATTTCTTGGATGGAGATTACTTGTTGTGTCAGAAAGAGAGAAAGTTGGATACAACTCGCCATGTTATATACTCCATGAGTATAACTTTCTTCATTTCATAAATATTGCTTCTGCCTGCCTTTAAAAGAAAAATTAGTCCCATGTATCAGGTGGGCTACGTTAGAACACAGCAGAGCCTTTTATGAACCGGGGTGAAGACTTTGCTTCAAAAAGAGGATCAGGATGCAAATAGAGAAGTAGTTATTTTGGGATCCTCATCGGTCACTAAAAATATGCAACAGTGGTGGCAGGAGCTAGATGACCCATAAGAGGGAAGCATCACTTGTGGCCTTTTAGTGGTTGATGTTAAGTACTGAGCACACAGGTTTATACCTTTAAAATTGGTTACTAAAAATCCAGCAGTGGCAGTGGCATGAGTGATAACCACCTTGGAAATGGCATCTCATGTAGAGTGCCACAACTGCTGTTGGCAAAGTTTTAGTCAGAGGTTAGTCCTTCTTTAAATGGGGGAGGGACACTGAACAAATCTTAAGCTATCAAGCTTAATTGTATTAAGAAGTATAAGGTGTTCCATAGGTTTAAAAAATTACATCATGCAAGCCACTTCCACATAGGAATTTCTGCCTTTCATTTCTGTAATTCAGAAATTGTCAGGAAACCCAAAGCAGAAAACGACAGCAACCCTAAAATAGCTCATTGAGTACTAAGCATGCTTAGTGAGCATGGAATGTTAAATAACTGTTAGAGTGGGGAAAATGAAAAACAAGGGCTGAGCAGGGACTAAAATTCAGTTTTCTAGATGAGTGCATAGCTTGATGGCTGCCTGAAACACTTGTTTTATTTTAGTTCATGAAAGCACAGCATTCCCTTGTTGTTTCTCCTTAATATCTAGTATTTTGAGGTATACTGCTTCCAAACATGCATGCTCTAGTTAGTTGCCACGGCTAGGAAAAGAATTGATCACATCTTTGTAAATTATGTCATTTAAAATTCTTTGAAAGGTTATTTTGTTTGCCAAGTAGGTCAATGAGAAGGCTGTGCCAGATGATTCTGTCTCATTCCTCTGGAGAGAGAGAGAGAGAGAGAGAGAGAGAGAGAGAGAGAGTGTTTTGCATATTATTTTACTCCAACAAGAACATGAAAAATGATTGTATTTTTGGTAGAAATGTGCTCACATTTTTCATCCTGCTCTAGTTTAAGCAGAGCTTAAACACACACACGCACACCGCATAGAAGTGCCTTGTTCTGAAATAATGCAATAGGATAATTTTGGACATTTGATTGTTGTTGGTTATTTTTTTAAAAAAGCAACCTTTTCTTTTCTTTTTGCAGTCCTAAAAATGATAGTTTGCTGAAAGGTTACCTATGTTCATATAATCCACAGAAGAGTATACTAATTATGTTACAGCATGGATAACTTCTTACGCATTTGTAATTAATAGCTGTTGTGAACTCCATTTTAACCTCTGCAGGTAGACTTGATAGCCATAGCCATAGTAGGAACTGGCAGTGAATGTTTACTTGGAAGCAAGTCTTACCGCATCAAAGAGCATTTATTCTCATACAAGATGTATGGGATTGCTGCCTCAGTCCCTGAGGCACAGGCAACTGCAAGAAAGGCAGGGACAACACAGGGACAACAGTGGATTTTCGTTTTTTAAGACACTTGGGATTGACAACTTAAAATTCTTGCTTAAACATTGACTGATTACACTCTTCTCTTCCAGGTTGGAGATATTGTAATGGTAAAAGAAGACGAAACATTCCCTTGTGACTTAATATTTTTGTCCAGTAGTCGGGCAGATGGAACATGTTTTGTTACGACAGCAAGTTTGGATGGTGAATCCAGTCATAAGGTGAACAGCATTTGATGAAATGTCAATATAAGGGTTAAAGATAGGCACTGAAGGCTTCTGCACTAAATGATGTACATATGACTATTAGAGTGAATAGCTTAAACTTGTTATCCTTATACTGTTGTACCTTGGATCTCAAATGCCTGAACAAATCGGCTCCCGAACGATCGAAATCCGGAAGTGAGTGATCCGGTTTTTGAATGATTTTCGGAAGCAGAACATCCGACACGGCTTCCAATTGGCTGCAGGACCTTCCTGCAGCCAATCAGAAGCCATGCTTTAGTTTCCGAACGTTTTGGAAGTCTAACAGACTTCCGGAACGGATTCTATTTGACTTCCAAGGTACGACTAGTGAATTTTATTTTGTAGGGTTGTAGATTTTGTCATTGTAAAAGAATATAAAACATTCCCTTGTGGCTTTACAGTTTTATCAAGGGCAAATAGAGTATATTATGTTAATAAACAAAACAATCACATTTGGAACATGCTTGAAAAATTTGATTGCTCCTGTTTGTAAATATGGGCTGCTACAACAGTTTAAAACTTGGTAATTGTAGTTTTCTATTAATATTTGACTTACTTTGCAACGTGCTATGGAAACCTCGTAATAATTTAGAATTGCAGAATTTTACAATAGTTGACCATTGCACTCATGACAGAAGTTGGTTTGTATCCCCCTCTTCATTTTCAAAATTCTCACTTCAGTTTCATAAACACCTTGACTTGATACTGAACTACACTTTCTTGTCCTTTCTAGACGTATTATGCTGTCCAAGATACAAAAGCCTTTCAAAGCGAACAGGATATCGACACATTGCATGCTACCATTGAATGTGAACAACCTCAGCCTGATCTTTATAAGTAAGAACATGTGGTAATTATTTTCCTGAATTGTGAATTGTCCCATAATTATGTATACTGTGTTATTTATATGATGTTAGCCGCTCTGAGCCCGGCTCTGGCCGGGGAGGGCGGGGTACAAAGAAAATTTGTTGTTGTTGTTGTTATCTAAGCAGCATATTTAGTACAGTTGAGTTGGTTCCTGTCTCTTTCCTTCTTTCTCTTCCTTTGGAGAACTGTGTGCGTGTGTCTCCTGACTCCCAGCTTAGTGCTGGCAGGCATAAAGAAAACACCTTAATTCTCACAGGTGAATGTGTGTCTATAACTGATAATTAGGTGAGAATGCTTTGAGTGACATTGTAATTGAGATAGATTGAGCAAAGGTGTGTAGAGCCAGGAACATCAACAATTACTTGCAGGTACCAGTTTTACCAGATGCCAACTAGAAAAAGAAACAGGAAGTGCCTCAAAGAAAAAGTGACTGCTTGCAGGCTGGAGCTGCTGTTGTTGTATGGTTGCTGCTGTCTCTCTGATACTCCATTTGATCAGCAGCGGGGTGGCGTTTGGAATCAGCAGAATGGTTGTTGTTGTTGTTTAAATAGTAATACAGTCTTACCTCGGGTTGAAGTAGCTTCGGGATAAGTATTTTCGGGTTGCGCACTGCGGCGATCCGGAAGTAACGGAGCGCATTACTTCCAGGTTTTGTCACTCACGCATGCGCAGACGGTCAAAATGACGTCACACGCATGCACAGAAGCGGTGAATTGCGACCCGCGCAAACGCAGGTTGCGTTTGGTTCTGGATGCGAACAGGGCTCTGGAATGGATCCCGTTCGCATCCAGAGGTACCACTGTAATATTTTCGAGGAAAAAGGGGGATACAGTGGTACCTCGGGTTACGAACATTTCGGGTTACAGTCTCTGCTAACCCGGAAGTAAAACCTCGGGTTAAGAACTTTACCTCCGGATAAGAACAGAAATTGCGATGCCGCGGTGTGGCGGCAGCAGGAGGCCCCTTAGCTAAAGTGGTACCTCAGGTTAAGAACAGTTTCAGGTTAAGAACGGACCTCCAGAACGAATTAAGTTCTTAACCCAAGGTACCACTGTATATAAAATTCATAATGAAGAAATATTCCCATATAATTGCAGGTGTTAGGTTGAATCAGATCACAAGGCCTCAGCAATCTCTGAGGGGAAAACCCTACCTGGAAGCAGTCATAGGAACTCAGGCTTACCTTTCTCCTAGTGTCTCTCCCCAGAATCTTACTCCATTGTCCCTGTGTAATGTCAGTGCACCCTTAGAGATAATCGCCATTCACCATCCTGAAATTTTGATTTTCAACATCTTGTCACAGTATGTGGAATTAGAAGTCAGGATATGAATACAGTTCTCCAAATGAAAGAAAACCCCTACTTTGACTGTAATCTTATAAACTGCTTTGAGGTTTTCTACAATCAAGCGGTATATAAATGCTACGAAGTAAGCAAATATATGATGAAATGAGGGAAATAAGTTTTGGGTGAAAGGTCAAGTTCATTTATTGTGGTGTTCCGTTTTGCGTTTGCATTGAGGCATCCAGGGACAGCTAAGGATACAAGTTGTAGAAGTTTTGCATTGAGGCAGGGACTGGAACGCAATGCGTTTCAAAGGTGCATTTGTGATTCATCTCCCTAGAGGCAATAGCTGAACTTATTTGCATGCAAGGCTGTACAATTACTGGAATACTCTCCTCTGCATTCCTACAGGCATAATGATATTGAGGTATTTCCTAATCTGTTTTTCCTCTTGCAGATTTGTTGGTCGGATAAATGTTTACCATGACAGAGATGAGCCTGTTGCAAGGTAGGACTTAAAACATGTAATGCCTGGGTTATTCAGTCCTTACCATAAGCAAATACTATCAGACAACCCGCCAGGCAGTTTTTCCCCTCCATCCTTAAAAAGTTTTAAAGACCTGATGGTGTTTGATTTTATCGCTTAATTTGTGCTGCAATATATTGCATTTTAAGAATTTTATCAGCGTCACCCAAAGAACTTTGGTATTGGGGTTGCGTAGAAATATTGTTTTTAAAAAAATCAGTGCATGCATGTGCACTGTCGGGGCTAGTTAAATTCGGAATATATGCAACAAAAAAAGTGAAACCGTGGCACGTTGTAGCAGAGAAAAGCAGGAAGACTATCAGGGGCATTGAGTTTTCTTTGAGATGGTGGTTTCATTATCCTGAAAAAGCTGGGCCAAGAGCCTGATGCGAATCCCTTTCTGCCCACCTGTTTTTTACTTTGTTCATCAGTATCAGGGAGCAGATGATCAGGGAATGAAAGGCACATAGTTGAACATGACACAAAAAGGACTTGATTATGTATGGCTGGGCACTGTGTATGGGGACAAAACTCTATGCGGCTTCCATTGAAGCTGCCAGTGGAGGAACAGATGCTAAAATTTTGGCAGCAAAATACAAAGTTAGATGATAGGATTGGTGAACACCCTTGTCTTGCTTTTACCAGAATGAAATTGTGGCTAATAATCTGCCCCCATCCTACTCCAACCCTCAAGTGCAACCAACCATAAAAATGAGTATACTCTAAGTGAGTCCTTTTTAAAAAGCCTTTAATGTGCTGTTCTTAGAATGCGCAGAAGTTCTTTTCTAGCTGGTTAACCGCACTACTTGAGTTTATAGAACATTTTGGTTTTTAAAGCACTGATGGTCTTAGATTAAAATCTTCTGCTAAGGTTGCCAGTGCTTAAGTGCTGAAATGCTAAAGAAAGATTAATGCCATCCATATTGAGTTCAAGTGGCATTTCCTTTTAATATTTTATGGGTTTATACGCTGGTTGTAGTCTTTCTACTGATGTCATGCTGTTTTATTATGCATCTGTGTGCTTTTTTAAAATGCCACCCTGAACAATTTTTATTAAAATACAGCTAATAAGGCTTGTATACGTAAAAATAAGTATATTTTTTAAAAGCCCTGACTTGAATCCTCACATTTATGAGTAAAGCTCTTATCCTACTTTACTGGAAAGGACTTTTTAATAAGAAGTTTTGGGTTTGTACCAATTGCATGACCTGCTTTTAGCAATTAAGAAAACATATAACTTCTGTACAGGTGAATCAGGATGAATACTCAATATAAATGTCATCTGGAGGTGCCCGCCATTTCAGAAATGTGAACTTATTTTCTTTTCTAAACTTAACCTTATTTATTTTGTGTTTAAAACACTGCCTTCATGCTGCCACTTCAGACAGTTAATTAATATTATTACCTTTGTAGGCCATTGGGATCTGAAAATGTGCTTCTTAGAGGAGCTACGTTGAAGAACACAGAGAAAATATTTGGTAAATTACTATAAAAGCAGTAACAGTCCTAATTCAGAGATATAAATGAGAAGATTTAAGTTTCAGCAGCATCTTCTGATGTTGTACAGAGGATATTCTGCTAAAAAAAATAAGAAGTGGGGGAAAACAACCCATTGAAAAGGACTGTTATCTGTTTTGATGGTGGTGGTGATGGTTTAATTTCTATAACACTTAATATATTAATATATGTTATATTTGGGGGCTGAAAATAGTGTTCTTGAAATCAAATCATTCCTGAATAACCACTTAATTCTGCAAATATTCACTGCTTGTTGTTGTTCTTTCCCTGCTTTTTTAGTCTGTTGCCATTTTTCTGGGTTGTCTTTCCCCCAGATTTCGTCACACTGGCCATCTCATCAAATTGGGAGATGTCATACAGTAATTATGGCATTGCATTATGTAGCCAATCTGATTTGGTAATATGATTATGGAGGGAAAACAGATGATCCCTGCATCAGCATTGCCCTCAGTCTGAATGGATGGACATTTTTTGTGCCCTTCTGGAATAAATCTGCTGAAATGCTAGATGTGTTTTATTGCCCTAACCCCCCGCTAAAAACTTGAACAAATATTATCCCACCACTTCCAGTTTCAGCCGAGCCCCACAGCTGAATGTATGCAGTTGTTAATGCATCCATTAACAGACTCACTAAATCAGGCCCACAGCTGTGTCTCCTACACAATCCTATCCTTTTTAATAGAATTTGTAATTAGCTGCATTAGCTAGCGGTTGTGCGTAATATTACATAATATGCACATTCACCCACATCCATATTTTTTTTAATGAAATAGTATTTCTGTTTGTTTCAGGTGTTGCTATCTACACTGGCATGGAAACAAAAATGGCACTGAACTACCAATCAAAATCTCAGAAACGATCTGCTGTGGAAAAGTAAAGCTATGAGTGCTTCTAATATGCAAATATGTGTGGGCAAGATCAGTGGGAAGCAGGAAAGGAAAGGAAATGTCTGCATGATGTGATGCAGCGAAAAACCCCTATCAGTGTTTGTTTGTTTTGGAAATAACTAATCGTGTCGTAAGCCTGCTATGAAGGTTTTGTTCTTCTGTTGTTTGTTCGTACACATTGTGATACAGTCATCACTTGATTGCCAGTTTAAAACTGCTAGCTTTGAAAAGGTTCTGATCCGTGCTATTTTTCTAGAAAAAGAGATGCCGGAACTCACCTTACTTGTTCTCTTATGATGGCAATGGCACCAAACTGAGAGGTGCCGGAACGCAGTTCCAGCGAGTTCTAGCTGGGAAAAAAAGCCCTGCTTCTGATGCCATTCCTGTTTCTACTTGTCTTGTTCTTTTAGACAAGCATGAGTTTGCTTCATACATTATACTGGGAAATATTTGGGCTTATTTCTGAACCAGTCAAAATTGGATCCACTTCATATCCACCAATCCCCACAAACCCCTTCCCTTCAAAGAGGGCCAGATTTGATGAAGTGAACCGACCTTTTTTTACAATTTTACCCCAAAGTTTTTGTTTTTTTTAAAAGGATTTGACCCCAATAAATAAACTGCCACAGGAGGGGCCAGATAAAACCGTCTGGGGGGCTGAATTAGGCCCCCCAAAAGGACTTTGGACTTGCCTGCCTTAAACCTTACTTAATAGGGTACTGGCACAGCCAATGGCAGCAATAAGCTATAGGGAGAAGAAAAGGAGGGGCATTCTGCTCTTGGGTGGTCTGCCATGCTGCAATGTAGCACATGCCATCCTTCAAAGCCTCTAATGTCCCAAAGAATGCACAGTTTCCCCATAGGGCTCCTAGGTGCTGCATTGCAGCATACCAGTCTGTTAGAGAAGGGAGTGGGGAGGGAGAATCCTTTCCCAGTGACTTGCCATCTGCAAGGAAACTACCACTGCATCTGAGCTGGAGAAGAATTGGGGGAACAAAATGATTGCTTCATCTTCGTAGCAGTCATGATTTCCCGTCACCGGAGTACAAGTTTGGTGGCACCTCTAACTATACTGGGTGATCATTACTTGCCCTTAACCACACAGTGGTTTATGCAAAATGCATGTAATATAACACAACTCTGTCCTCCTCCATTGATTTGCTTCTGGAAACAGCCAAATGTACAAATTTAAAACACCTTTCTGGATTGTTAGATCTGGACCGGGGAAATCAGATTATCGTTCAGTCTTGCAGCATGTTGCATATTCATTTATGCACTTTCCGCTTAACCTCACCTGTAGATTTGTTGTGAGAATGAAATAGTGGCAGTCCTATGTAAGAAACCACTCCCATGTTCCTGAGAAGAAAAGTGGGAGTGTAAATGCTTTGGAAATGCCTTTGCATGCACATGTTAGTACTGTTCAGACAAAGATTGTGGTTTTGGTCATGGCAATTTCACAACTAGCCCTGTCATCCCAGAAGAATGAGCTGATCATAACTGGTGTTGAACCGAGGATGTAGTAAGTTTGGTTTATAGTGCATAGCCTGAGGGATATTTGCCCATTTGTCCACCTATCAAAACCAAAATAATACATGTGGGTCATGATTCATCAAAAGCACTGATAACCTTTGTAATATGCACTGTGAAATCCTTTATTCCCTGTTATGAATTGCAAATGCCTTTTCTGCAAAAGGTCTTTTGCTGCATTTGTTAGATATGTCAAATTTACATGGAGGGTGGGGAAGGCTTAGACTGATTCAAAAGCATGCTAACATATAAAAAAAAAATCTCTCTTTTTTACTTATGCTAAAAACCTTTTCCTCTCATTTGTTTCAGATCCATGAATGTATTTCTTATTGTATACCTCTGTATTCTGATCAGTAAATCGCTAATAAATACTGTCCTGAAATACGTGTGGCAAAGTGAGCAGTTTCGCGATGAGCCTTGGTATAATGAGAAAACAGAACTGGAACGGAAAAGAAATGTGGTATGTGAATGACTTGAGGTTTAATAAAAGATTTAAGGGTTTTGCGCAATAGTGTCACTACAGCTGATGATAAGGCTTCTGTCAGTAGAATGGGAAAGGATGTGATTTTCAGTTATTTCCCCCTCCCTCAGTGCCTCACTAAATTTGCTCTGAAGATTTCCCATACCCTCTGAGGAAGAGGGAGGAATTGCTGAAAATGGCTTTTCTCCCTGTTCCACTGATGGAAGCCTTACTGTCACCTATGTGGCATTGTGGCTGCAACTTATGGCATATGATGATGATGATGATGATGATGCAGTTTTGCTATATTTCTGCCCTTACATATCTCCAATAACTACATTTCTTGGTAATGCCTTCAAGAGTGTTCTTCCTTTGCAAATAATATGGAACATTCTTTGCTCCGTCACCCTTCCAATCCTACAGGATAATCTGAATAAAGAAGTTTTTTCTTTCTGTGTATCTTCTTTGGGGCTTCTGTTAGTTAAAAGCAAGTACTGGCAAAGTGCATGTGAATTGGGCTGCTCAAAAAACCACAGTTTTTTTAGCACATGGACAAGGGATGAACTGGAAAGAAGGAAATGCTCAAACCAGTTTCCTGCTTGGGATGTTGTGGAAAACTAGTTTAAGAAACATAGAACTCATGTCTGCAGCTCTGCGTACAAAGGAACAGAAGGCTAGGCAAGGAGGAGAATGTGCTTGAACTTGACAATTCTTCGTGCACCAACAAGCAGTAGTTTATGAGAGTAAGCCCATTATGGCTGCACTGGGCCTAAGCTAACTACTTGATTTTTCTTCATGATACACCTATAGTTTAAAAATATGTATTTTAGAATATAAATAATATAATAAATCTAAAGATTGTTTTTGCAGAGCAGATCAGTGACTATTTTGGAAGAGGCAGAATTTTATGCTGGGATGAAAGGGAGTTAAGTTATATATCTCAAATGTCTAACAGTGCAGTCATTAATAAGACTTATTTTGCAGTAAATGTACTTAAGATTGCAACCTAAGAGTGCAATCCTATGCACGTTTGATAGAAGTTGATCCAGCTGCTTGATTGCACCTAAGATTCTTGCTGTTACTGTATATCCAAATAAATTCTTTGCTTTTGTCCCCCCAACCCCAACCCTGCCGCCTTGGCAGTTTATTACAGCATTCACAGATTTCCTTGCCTTCATGGTTCTTTTCAACTACATCATTCCTGTATCCATGTACGTCACAGTAGAAATGCAGAAGTTTCTTGGTTCTTATTTTCTTACCTGGGATGAAGAAATGTTTGATGAAGAAACAGGTGAAGGGCCGCTGGTGAATACGTCTGACCTGAATGAAGAGTTGGGGCAGGTAACAAGTCACGTACAATTTATCCTACAAATCTTGCAGCTGTTTCTGATATTTAGATTCCTGCAGATATTGAACAGACCATTCTACTTGGAAATATCTCTTCCTGCATGGCCAGCTCTCTGTACAATGGGACAAGAAAAGGCAGTGTGTCATAGAATCATAGAACTGTAGAATTGGAAGGGACCCTGGAGGTCATCTCAACAAAAGCATCCGTGACAGAAGACCACCCAACCTCAAGCCAGTGTGGTGTAGTGGTTAAGAGTGGTAGACCCATAATCTGGGGAACCAGGTTCGCGTCTCCACTCCTCCACATGCAGCTGCTGGGTGACCTTGGGCTAGTCACACTTCTTTGAAGTGTCTAAGCCTCACTCACCTCACAGAGTGTTTGCTGTGGGGGAGGAAGGGAAAGATTGTTAGCCGCTTTGAGACTCCTTAGGGTAGTGATAAAGCGGGATATCAGATCCAAACTACTCCTCTTCCTCTTCTTCTTCTTCTTCTTCTTCTTCTTCTTCTTCTTCTTCTTCTTCTTCTTCTCTGCTTAAAAACATCCAAGGAAGGAGAGTCTACAACTTCCTGAGGGAGTCTGTTCCAATGTCGAGCAGCTCTTACTGTCAGAAAGTTATCCCTGATGTTTAGTCAGAATCTCCTTTCTTGTAACGTGAATCCATTGGAGTAGGAGAAGACAAGCTTGCTCCATCTTTCATGTGACAGCCATCTGAAGATGGCTATTATATCTCTCAAATTCTTCTTTCCCAGGCTAAGCATTCCCAACTCCCTCAACCGTTCCTCATAAGGCATGGTTTCCAGACCCTTGGCCATCTTGGTCGCCCTCCTCTGCACATTTTCCAGCTTGTCAATCTCCTTCTTAAGTGGTGGTGCCCAGAACTGGGCACATTTCAGTATCATATGGATAATGCTGAGAACTGAAGAAAGAGTTCTGGCGAACCAGGTTAAGCCCATGGGCTGGAAGTTCCTATGCCTCAACTGGAAAAGACAAGTACTGCATGCTTTTTCAAGGACAGAGAACAAAAAAAGTATCACATAAAACCTTCATCTATTGAAATATCTGACTTCCCCTGCCTTGCCCTCCCCCCCAGCTCTGTTCTTCTTGTTTTAATTCTTAATTGTTCTATCTGTTTCTCTTCAGGTTGAATATGTCTTCACAGATAAAACAGGGACCTTAACAGAGAACAATATGGAGTTCATAGAATGCTGCATTGAGGGCCATGTGTATGTTCCTCATGTCATCTGTAATGGCCAAATTCTCCCGGATTCTGCTGGTATTGATATGATTGATTCTTCCCCAGGAGGAAGTAGCAAAGTACGAAGATTTTTATTATTATTATTAAATACCGAAAACATGACACTTGGGGGGCTCAGTTAAATAAAGTAGCTTTTCGTCAGGTAGGAGTTTTACTTTCAGAATGTTCCATTCCCCCCCCCCCCTTTGTAATATGAAATTCCTGCTTTGCTATAACTCAAGAGCTGTTGCCCATAATATTTACAAATAATAGTTTGCAAAGCTGAAGGATACCCTTGCTCTATACAAGCTAGCAAAGACAAAAACACAAAGCAAACTGGGTGTCTCCCCCATCCATGAGTGAGATATTTGTGGACGTTTGAGGAGAACCCAAAGAGTTTTGATAAGACCAACAACCAGGGACAACACCAAAGTTCAGGTGGCCCTTGGCATAGGACCTAGGTCATCCAAACCTCACCATGTGGCCACACTGTTGTTTTCCTGATGCTGGAAGAAACATCAAGAATATTTATATCCAGAATTATATGTTCATGCTATGGCTCTATGAAATAAATAAGCAGCGATAAATGTCTCAAGAGTTAGATGGGTGCTTATTTCAGGAGTGGCTTACAGCAAATTAAAGTGGCTTACAGCAAATTTATCTAGTCAGTATGTTAAATCCTTTGCAATCCTTTTCTATTCCAATGGTAGCTTCTTAATAAAGTCACTGTTGTTCCAAGATGAACTGGTCTGAAACATAAATGAGAGTCCAGAGATAGGGAGGACTCTAGGGTACTAAGGGGGAACAACAGCATCCTGCATTGCTTAGAAGGGTCCCACTTAGTCCGTAAAGGTAAAGGGTAAAGGGATCCCTGACCATTAGGTCCAGTTGTGACTGACTCTGGGGTTGCGGCGCTCATCTCGCTTTACTGGCCGAGGGAGCCGGTGTACAGCTTCCAGGTCATGTGGCCAGCATGACTAAGCCACTTCTGGTGAACCAGAGCAGCGCACGGAAATGCCGTTTACCTTCCCGTCGGAGCGGTACCTATTTATCTACTTGCACTTTGATGTGCTTTCGAACTGCTAGGTTGGCAGGAGCAGAGGCTGAGCAACGGGAGCTCACCCCGTCACAGGGATTCAAACCACTGACCTTCTGATCGGCAAGTCCTAGGCTCTGTGGTTTAACCCACAGCGCCACCCGCGTCCCTAACTTAGGCCTTTAAAGCATCTCAGGTGACGCCAGAGTGTAGGATGGGCAACTTTCCTCCCACAAACAACCTTTAATTTACCAAATTAAATTTACCAAATTGCGGAGGTGGCGCAAAACGGCAATGGCGGTCCTCTTTACACTGTGAAGAGGGGCTCCGCGAAAAAGGGTCGTCCGCTGCGGCAAAGCGGAGACCCATTAAGACAAACCGCAGGCAGAGCGAGCCTGCGGCCGTGGGACTCGGCGGGTGCCAGAAGCCCCCCCAGAAACGGAGAAGGGACCTCGTAAGAGGCTCCGGAGCGTGAAAGGGGGAGCGGCGCTGTGAGTTCATCGCTCTTTTCGCGGAAGTGAAGCCGCGCTGCTGCTGATGATGAGCGTCGACCTTTCTTCTTGAAAAACATCGGAATTGGCTGCAATTTACCCGTGAGTAAGGAGTACTAAAGATTGACTTAAAGATTGACTTAAATTCATTTAATTCGGCTGAAAACGGGAGGCGAGTAACAGGAAGTCCGTCTCCCGATCCTGCTAATCAGAGCAAAGCAAAGAATTCGGTGTGGGCTGAAGCGCTTAAAAAGAGACTCTGAAAGTAGCACGAAGGGGCATCAATAGACTGTGTTTTTAGAAAGTAAAAGGATTGAAGGATTAAATCTTTTGGTTTATTTTGCCACGGAACCTTCCCCCTACTGTGGAGTGACGTGGAGTTAAAGGGGATAACCGAGCTGTCGGGCTGCCAGTGTTGCAAAGGAGAACTGTCAGGCTGTTGAAACTTTCTCTGAAGTACAAATTGTCGCATTGATGGATACATTATCGCTTTAATACTGATACTGGAACCTTTCTGTCACCTTGTGGCACTACTTTGAAACAGATTTATCTGGAAGCCTCCCTTTTGAACTTGGGGACTATAAAAGTTGAAATAGGAACTTTGATGGTGGAAAAGAAACTTTCCTTCCTATGAAACACCCCCCCTAGTGGATTTGCGGAGGTATAGAGGTCTGGGAACTGTACCATATTGAGATTTTTTGTGGTTTAATTGTTTACATTCTGGACTTGCCTTTCTCATGGATTGAAAGACTATTTGACCTTGAACAGAGGCAGCTGGGGAATGAGCGGCCCAGGGAAAACAAGAGCAGCTAAAGCTAAGGAAGCTAAAGAAAAAGATAAGAGAGCTGGGCAGCTTGTTCAAACAACGTTAATCCATCAACGTAGATCCTCTGTACCAACTGTGCTGACGGCGCAGGAGGAAGAAGTTGAAACGCTTGCCACAGAAGATATGGCAACTGGAGGAACTGATCCAGTCTTGAAACAAATTTTGGAACAATTGGCACTTCTGAATAAAAAGGTGGATGATCAGTCATCTAAAATTGACAGAGCTACATCTACTATCAGTAAGTTATCAGATCAGGTTTCCCAGCATACCCAGGCCATTGAGAAATTGCAAGGAGCTACGGTAGAGAACTATAAACTAGCTGCGGAAGCCAACCAAAAAGCTGAGCAAGCGTGCAAAAAGGTCGAGGAGATCAAAGGGGAAGTAAGACCTCTGAAAAGACAGGTAGGAGAACAGCAAGCCTACCTGTCAATGGTGGAATTGAAAAGTAAGGAATGCAATCTTAGGCTGAGGGCCGTCCCAGAACTGGAACAGGGCAACCTAGAGGAATTTTTGACGCAGTTATTTTCTAAATTTTGGGGGGTTGAGGAAGACAAAGACTTTAAAATTGTGACGGCCTTCAGATTGGGAAGATCGGCTAAGAAAGACAAGTCCAGAGACTGTTTGGTTTGCTTGAGAACAAGAGAGGAAAGAGACAAGATACTAGGCCAACATTTTAAAAAATCTCTGGAAGTTGAAGGCAAAAGAGCAGAAATTTATAGAGACATTCCTAAATATCTGTTGGACCTTAGAGCCTCATATACAGACTTGGCCAAACTGTTAAGGTACAACGCAATTCCTTACAGGTGGGAATTCCCTCAAGGTTTATCATTTACCTATAAAGGAAAGAAGGCAAGAATTAAAACACTAGAGGACCAGCAGAAGTTCCTGCACGACAACGAGGAGGACCTCCAAAAGAGAGCCGCAGATTCTTGGCCTCCACCACCGGGATTACCACCAGGACCATCTGGAGGCGGACCGGCACCACATCCTTCGGGAACGGAGGATAACATAGATACCCAACTGTGATACTTAAGTACTAGACCAGGATGTCTCTACAGCTTCTTAGTTGGAACATAAATGGCGGGAACTCTCCAGAAAAAAGGAGAAAAGTATTTCATATTTTGAAAAAAGAACAATTGGACATTATCTGCTTGCAAGAAACACATGTGACAAGACTCCACAGAAAAGTGTTAATTAATAAAAGGTTAGGCCAAGAATTTATTTCATCGGACAAAGTCAAGAAAAGAGGAGTGGTGATATATGCAAAGGAGAACTTGTCACCAAAATTTGTATTTAAAGATGAACAGGGCAGAATTTTGGCGGTTGAAATTCAGACACAAGGAGAAAAGTTTTTAATTTTAGGAATATACGCCCCAAATGAAGGGAAATCGGAATTTTTCAAGAGGCTGCATGAGACTATGCTGGACTATTTGGATTACAACAACATTATCATGTTGGGAGATATGAACAGAGTCGTCTCAGTGAATATGGATAAGTCGCAAAGTGCTAACATAACGAAAGACGGCAGACTACCAAAAACTTTTTTCGAAATGACTGACAATTTGGACTTGACTGATATATGGAGGATCAAGAACCCTCTAGGGAAAGAAGGAACTTTCTTTTCTGAGGCCCATATGACATGGACGCGAATCGACCAAATATGGATAACTAGAGGACTGGCACCTAAGACTAGAAAAGTGGAAATCTGCCCAAAAACCTGCTCCGACCACAATGCTTTGAGAATGGAACTGAGATTAAACACAACCGGATCTTTCAGATGGAAAATGAATGACGCTTTGTTAAGAGATCAGGAGATTGTTAGGAAGGCCCAAAAAGCTTTAAAGGATTATTTTGAAATAAATTTAAAGACAAATGTGGAAAAAAGAACAATCTGGGACGCAAGTAAAGCAGTTATGAGAGGGTTTCTAATACAGCAGAATACGATCAAAAAAAGGCTCTGGAATGAAAAGAAGGAGAAGATTTTGGAGAAAATAAGAGAAGGAGAGAAAAAATTGAGATCCAGGCCTAAATCAAAGGAAGTATTGAGAGAAGTGAAGTTTTTCCAGGCACAATATTCGAAATTGATAAATCAGGAGGTGGAATGGAAAATTAAACAAATGAAACAAAGATCCTTTGAATCTGCTAACAAGTGTGGGAAGCTGCTGGCTTGGCAGTTGAAAAAGAGACAAAAGCTTAATACAGTTACAAATCTAGAGATCGAAGGGAGAATGGTTCAGAAACCCGAGGAAATTAGAAAGTGTTTCCAGAGATATTTCAAAGAACTTTACTCACAAAGGCCACAAAAAGATTCGGAGGTGGACCAATTTTTCATAACTAATGGATTACAAAAAATACCTCAGGAAATGAGAGCAACCTTGAACTGTAATATTACGTTCCAAGAAATTGAATGCGCCATTCAGAACCTCCAACTGGGCAAGTCTCCAGAACCAGATGGACTTACTTCCAAATACTATAAGGTACTGAAGGATTCGTTGATACAACCACTGTTGGAAGTTAGTAACCAGATTATGGAGGGGAAGAAGGCACCGGAAACGTGGAAAGAAGCTTTCATCACGTTGATACCAAAATTAGAAACTGAAAAAACCCAACTTAAAAACTACCGTCCTATTTCACTCCTAAATGTGGATTATAAAATTTTTGCAGACATTTTGGCAAGCAGGTTTAAGAAAGTATTAAATGAAGTGATTCATAAGGACCAAGCAGGCTTTCTCCCTGGCAGGCATTTATTTGATAACACAAGAAACATCATTGACATTTTGGAATTCCTACAGACAAACTCAAATACAAGAGCGGTGTTGATTTTTATTGATGCGGAGAAAGCCTTTGACAACATTTCTTGGATGTTTATGAAGAAAAATTTGGAAAGGATGGGAGTAGGGCGGGGGTTTGAAAATGGAATAGAAGCAATTTATTCAGAACAAAAAGCTAAATTGATAGTAAACGACGTGGTGACAGAGGAGTTCAAAATTGAAAAAGGGACACGACAGGGGTGCCCTCTATCTCCTCTGCTGTTTATTTCAGTCCTGGAGGTGCTATTGAACATGATCAGAAATGACCGGTTGGCACAGGGAATTGTGGTCGGAGAGAAACAATATAAACTGAAAGCATTCGCAGATGACTTGGTATTAACATTACAGGAGCCAGCCTCTAGTACTAAAAGAGCGTTAGAATTAATTTCTGACTTTGGTCGGGTGGCGGGATTTAAGCTGAATAAACAAAAAACTAAAGTTCTAGCAAAAAATTTGACAACTACTGAAATAGAGGAGTTCAGAAAAGAAACGGAACTAAATGTGGTTAAAAAAGTAAAGTACTTAGGGGTGTACTTGACCTCCAAAAACTTGAATTTGTTTAAGGACAATTATGAGAAATGTTGGTCAGAGATTAAAAGAGACTTGGAAACATGGTCAAGACTGAAACTTTCCTTGTTGGGTAGAATAGTTGCTATAAAGATGAATGTATTGCCGAAAATGTTATTTTTGTTTCAGGCCCTCCAGATCGTGGACAAGGTGGAATGTTTTGGAAGATGGCAGAGGGATATTTCTAAATTTGTCTGGCAGGGCAAAAAGCCCCGAATAAAGTTTAAAATACTAACTGATGCGAAAGAAAGAGGGGGGTTTGCCCTGCCGGACTTGAGGTTATATTATGAATCTGCAGCCCTCTGCTGGTTGAAGGATTGGATTTTATTGGAGAACACCGATGTCCTCGACCTGGAAGGATTTGATAATGCTTTTGGGTGGCATGCATATTTGTGGTACGACAAGGTTAAAGTGCATAGATTGTTCAAAAACCATATTGTCAGAAGGGCAATTTTTATGGTCTGGTCAAAATATAAAGACTTATTGGAGAGTAAAACTCCGAGGTGGCTCTCACCGATGGAGGCCAAAGCACGTAAAAGACTCAATATGGAGGCCCACTGGCCTAAATATTGGGAAATAATTGAAAAAATTGGAGATAATTGGAGGTTGCAGAGTATGGAAAAGTTAAAAAACAAGGTGCGAGATTGGTTGCATTATGCCCAAATCCAGGAAGTTTTTAAAGCGGACAAAAAAGTGGGTTTCCAGGAGGAAAAATCGAAATTAGAGACAGAGTTGCTAGAGCCAAAATCTAAGTTAATTTCGAGAATGTACAACTTGCTGCTTAAATGGAATACACAGGATGAGATTGTTAAATCCTCCATGATAAAGTGGGCACAGGATTTGGGGCACAACATTATGTTCGAAGACTGGGAAAGGTTATGGAACACCGGAATGAAATTTACGGCATGTAGTGCCCTGAAGGAAAATATTATGAAAATGATATACCGGTGGTACATGACCCCAGTCAAGCTTGCAAAGATATATCACCTGTCTGACAACAAATGTTGGAAATGTAAAGAGGAGGAAGGGACATTCTTACACCTCTGGTGGACCTGCCCGAAGGTGAAGGCCTTCTGGGAGATGATACATAATGAACTAAAAAAGGTGCTTAGATTTACCTTACCCAAGAAACCGGAGGCCTTCCTCCTGGGCATGGTGGACCAGAGGGTGGCAAAGAAAGATAGAATTTTCTTTATGTATGCTACTACAGCAGCAAGGATCTTGATGGCAAAGCACTGGAAGACACAAAATCTACCCACATTGGAAGAATGGCAGACGCAGCTGATGGACTATATGGAACTGGCTGAAATGACTGGCAGAATTCGAGACTCGGGAGAAGAAGAAACGGAGGAAGTTTGGGAAAAGTTCAAGGATTATTTGAAAAAGCATTATAAGTTGTATGAATGTTAAAAAATGCTCCTTTTTAGGAAATTACAGCTTCAGCATCGGAAAATTTTTGAATTGGAAAATAAGGTATAACAAGACAGAAGTGGTGTAATGAAATAATTTTATTGTGTTGAAACTAAAAATTAATGGATTTGGACTGTAATGTTTAGAGACCAGATATCACGATAAAATGGAAGACATATTATTATGTTTAAAATAAGTTAACAAATTGCTGAGGTTTTGAATTGATAGAGAATGCAGTGCTCGGAAGATGGGGGGAGTCTATTAGATCTATGGAAATATGTATTTGGAAGTTGGATTTTGTATATTATAAACTTAATAAAAATTATATTAAAAAAAAAAATAATTTACCAAAAGAATTTAGTGTGTGAACTTAAATAATGCATGACAATCTAGTCTGTTCAGCTGCTACTGTTACATGTGCAAAGTATTAAATTTTGTTGCTAATTCCCTCGGAGTTGAAAATCTGTATTAGCAGCATTCTTCCTGGGAGCCCGTGTGGTGTAGTGGTTAAGAGCGGTAGTCTCGTAATCTGGGGAACTGGGTTCGCTTCTCCGCTCCTCCACATGCAGCTGCTGGGTGACCTTGGGCCAGTCACACTTCTCTGAAGTCTCTCAGCCCCACTCACCTCACAGAGTGTTTGTTGTGGGGGAGGAAGGGAAAGGAAATAGTTAGCCACCTTCAGACTCCGTAAGGAAAGTGAAAAGCGGGATATCAAGTCCAAACTCCTCCTCTTCTTCTTTATTAGGACAGAGAAGAACTCTTTTTCCGTGCTCTGTGCCTTTGTCACACCGTTCAAGTGAAGGAAGATGACAACGTGGATGGGTTGAAGAAAGCACAGCTGTCAGGGAGGTCTGCCGTGTATATTTCATCGTCCCCTGATGAAGTCGCTTTAGTTGAAGGGATTCAGAGGTATGGACCATAATGCCTTTTTTCCAGTTTGTGTAAGTGCTGAGACTCGTTTCCTTTGATAGTAACTCCAAAGGCAGCCGTTGGGGAGAAATATCTTTGTGAAGGTGTCCCTGAAGTGAGAGACGTGCTGAGGGTAAAATGAAAGTAAGGAGGACACAAGAAATGGAGAGAGAGGGGGAGAGGTCAGGCCTAACTGTGTGTGAGGTGTTGCTGAATGTCTCTGTTGAAAAATAAACATTACTTCTGCTTTCTCAAACCCGGTTACTGTTACTGGAGAGAATTTGTGTGGCTCGGAGCTGATAGAACTATTAACATTAGTAGAAGGGGGAGGCATGCAGGGCGGCAGCGGCAGTGGAGAGAGCATGGACAAGAAACAGAAAGGTAGAATTTCATTACAAGGTACAGCACAACAGCTGTACAGCTTTACAGGCCATATGTGTAATGGGACACTAAAGACTACTCTGCTATTCCTGCCAGCACAATATTAGAGCAGGTGGTCAAAGTGAGGGAGTGTTTTGCCTTAAGAGCTTTGAAGCAGGTATGTTTTGCAATGGGAACATCTTGGATTGGGGCAGGGATGATAACTTATCATATGGGGATAATCTACTCTAATCAGGTCCAGATGTCTGTAGGTCTAGGTACTTCTGTGCCCATATCTTTTGGGGGGGAAAAGATTAATACCATTCTCATCGTATACTTACTTGATTGTTGTCATTTGGGTGTGGTGAACATGCCACAGATGAGGTACTTAGGTGTGTCTGTATGTCCATGCAAGAGTACAGGGGGAGCCAAAAGTACAGTGTTTTTGGAAAGCGGTTGAAAGTAATGGTCCTGAACTGTAGGAGCAGCTTATGTGGTAGGATTGTTCTCAAAACATTGAAATGAGAAACAAAACCACAGAGAAATCTTGAGCCAGCTTGAGCAAATAATAACTTGTGTGATCTGTAAATGAAATTTAGAGAAGTTTGTTTCTAGTAATACACAACCCATCGCACAGTTCAGTCTACTGTAAACTTGGTGGCATACAGTTGTTGTAACTTCTGATGTGTATCTACGGTTGAATTTCAGGCTTGGTTACACCTATTTAAGACTGAAGGACAATTTTATGGAAATCTTGAATCGAGAAAATGATATTGAAAGGTAAGTTGTGCACTGTTGTCCTGTACATAAGTATGTTTTGTCTTTAATGGCCTTTTAAAAAGTTAACTTTGAGAAAAACACTTTGCTTAGTTGATTGTATGGTTTATTACGGGGCTGATTTGCAAGTCTGTCAGTTTGGATTTTGAGCCAAGGGTATGGAGTTTAATGAAACACTTTGTTTATCTCACAGGAACCATGGATTTACATCTGTTTTACTCCGTGTGTGTGTGTGTGTGTGTGTGTGTGCGTGTGTGTGTATAAAAACGTACGTTATTACAACATGTCCTTGTTTTTCCCCCTTTAGGTTTGAACTATTGGAAATCCTTAGTTTTGATTCTGTAAGGAGACGAATGAGTGTGATAGTTAAATCGGCAAAAGGTACTTAAAGAAAAGAAAAAAGTCTAGTCCCTAAACTCTTGGGAACTTGTTTTAAGTCTGAAATCTATTACTTATTTCTTAAATTTATATACTGCCCTTCATCCAAAGATCACAGGGCGCTTTATCACATAAAAATACAAAATGAAAACACAAAATACCTATCATAACAACAACAACAACAAATACCACCCCCCTCCCACAAACACATTTTAAAGGCCATAGACTGTTTAATCAGCCAAAGGCCTGGTTAAAGAGGAACGTTTTTGCTCCTCACATAAAGATATGTAGCGAAGGCGCCAGGCAAACCTCCCTGGGGAGAGCATTCCACAAACAGGGAGCCCCTGCCAAAAAGGCCCCGTTCTCACCCTCCAGACCTATTGTGGAAGGGAGTACATGATGAAGGGCCTCAGATTATCACAGATCTTTTGCTCTTTAGCCTGTCTTGCTTTTTGCTGTTTTCTACTATTCCATCATATTTTCGAATACAGTCACACCTTGGAAGTCGAATGGAATTCTTTCCGGAAGTCCGTTCAACTTCCAAAACATTTGGAAACCAAAGCATGGCTTCTGATTGGCTGCAGGACGCTTCTGCAGCCAATCGGAAGCCGCAGAAGCCCCGTCAGATGTTCGGCTTCCAAAAATAGTTCGCAAACTGAAACAGTCACTTCCGGGTTCGCAGCGTTAGGGAGCCAAAACTAAGCTGTTCGAAAACCAAGGTACGACTGTAGTATGCTTGTAATTTTGACTCCGTTTAATTTGAGTCCATTTAATATAGAGTGTGATAATTTCCAAAAGCTGTTTCATAAGAAGACTTTTTTAAATATTTTGGCAGCAAGGGTTCTGAACCATAGACCCAAAGGGGAGGGATCATGGGAGTGGTTGAGTGCAAGGATACCAAAGAGTGATCAGTTCTAGGTTTTTATTATTATTGAGGAAGGCTTACAGCAAAGCAGCCTGCTAGGTCTTCTAGCCTTTGCAGACCCAGGGCTTATTAGTCAACGCATGTGCAACCAAACCAAAGACCCGGGACCTTGCTGCATTGTCTGTCCTGCATCTGCAGAGGCTAGGAGACCTTTGCTGAAAGTCTTTTAATAATACTAGAGCTACTGGTGTTTTTGACATCCTTCTTTGATATCCCTGTACCCAGCCACTCCCCTGTGCTATCCTTTGAACCTGTGGTTCAGAACAGCAAGGGCTTTATCTGCATTTAACCCACTATTAAAATTTTGTTTTGCTTACATTTCCAGGAGAAATATTTCTGTTTTGTAAAGGAGCAGATTCGTCTATTTTCCCCAGAGTTGCGGAAGGCAAAATAGACCAGATTAGATCAAGAGTTGAGCGCAACGCAGTGGTAAGATCAAGCATTTGGCATTTATTATGTGCAAATTGTGTGCATTCAAGGCAGAAAGCTGCAAAAGTCAGTTTGTAAGGGCAAACTCGTCTAAATAAGGGAATGATGGCAAAGTGTAGATGAGGAAGTCATCGTTGTGTTGACATCTATTCTCCTTCAGTGCACTTTTTGTGAGAGGTCACACACACAGCATAAATTTTTAGAGACACCCAAGAATCTTGTAGTTCTGCTTGCCACATATGGGTTTTTGATGGAAGACATAGTTGGTTTGCCCTCCTCTATCAGCAGTATTTTCTTTCTTTCTTTTCCCAAAACTGTAGAGAAGTTGGGTTTCCAGCTTTCTCATAGCCTTCTCCAGAGGCAACATTCAAGTTAACCAAATTGTTGCCTTGCTCAAGGCAGTCGATAAACTTGCATTCTAAGCTCAAGTCAATTAAACCACTAAACGAGGCAGAAACCTAAATTATAACCTGCAGAACTGAAAATCTCCAGAAGACTTTCACTGAACACATCTCTATGCTTTTAAAATAATTTCCTTTAGGAGGGCCTGCGAACGCTATGTGTAGCGTATAAGAAATTCACCTGTGAAGAATACGAGAATGTGCAGAAGCATTTGCAGGAGGCCAAACTGGCTCTTCGGGATCGGGAGAAGAAACTGGCTGAGGCATACGAGCAGATAGAAAAGGGACTTATCCTGCTTGGTGCTACAGCAGTTGAAGACCGGTTAGTGCACTTTTTTTAATTTAAAACATATATATATATATATATATATATATATATGCTTTCGTAGATTTTCACGGGTACAGGAATGTAGGTTTTGGTGTCCTCGGGTGTCTTCCCGTGTAAAAGTTGGGGTGTCTAGGCGACGTTTCGACGAGGTCTCACTCGTCATCTTCAGGCTGGTGCTTTCGGCTTCTTGTTACTGGAACAGAGCAGGATCTCAGTGTTTGAGTTCCTATAAATACTGTTGAGGGGGTGTGGTGTATAGCCTCCAATGTTCTGGGCAGAGAGGAAGTTCCCAGGCTAGTGTGCCTTTTCTTCTTTTGTTCCTTAATTACTTGAGGGATATCTTGAGTGATTTCTTGAGTGATATCCTGAGTACCACTTAGGTGGGTCACCTAATGACCTAAGTGGTACTCAGGATATCACTCAAGAAATCACTCAAGATATCCCTCAAGTAATTAAGGAACAAAAGAAGAAAAGGCACACTAGCCTGGGAACTTCCCCTCTGCCCAGAACATTGGAGGCTATACACCACACCCCCTCAACAGTATTTATAGGAACTCAAACACTGAGATCCTGCTCTGTTCCAGTAACAAGAAGCCGAAAGCACCAGCCTGAAGATGACGAGTGAGACCTCGTCGAAACGTCGCCTAGACACCCCAACTTTTACACGGGAAGACACCCGAGGACACCAAAACCTACATATATATATATATATATATATATATATATATATATATATATATATATATATATATAATATTTCCATTTGAACAATCCAATAAAAACCACATTAAAACATCTTTGGTTTAGTTGCACATGCGTTGACTAATAAGCCAATATGTTTATAATCCTTCTTCCCTGCACATGCAGCCCCTTCCCTCCTCTCTTCGTGGTATGCCTCTTTTCCCTCTATGTGCCTCCTAAATCTGTTCTGCGGTTTCCCCCTACCCTCCAGATCAGATTTGGGGATAGCACGAGGGTAGGAGAGACAGGGAAGTCCCCTGATGTTAACTCAAAAATGTATTTGAATACCTCCCTATCTAATAAACTATAGTTTCCCATTTTTTTCTCTGACCAAGAAAACGGTGGTTACTATGTTCAGACCACACCAGGATCATGAACATACCGTACTTTTCGCTCTATTAGACGTACCTAGTTTTTAGGGGAATAAAACAAGAAATAAGAAAGCAACGCAAAGCATCCTGAGCTAAGAGGGAGTGCTCCTCCATCTTCGTTCAGGAGGCTTTGCAGGGCTATCCCTGAAGCCAGGAGAGCAAGTGGGATCGGTGCACACCGATCCCTCTTGCCCTCCTGGTTCCAGCGAAAGCAAGCCTACTGGCTTTCCCCCCACTTCCCGCAAGAGCCGTGCGCTCTTTAAAGGGAGCACGGCTCTTGGAGGTTTTTCTGGGAGCTCTGTCCCTTCCCCCACCTCCCAGAAAAGCCAGGGATAGCTACGCGAAGCCTCCGCAGGGCAGCGGGATGAAGGCTCCCCGTGCCCTGCAGAGGCTTCGCGTGGCTAAGCCAGAAGCTTGAACAGCCAGCAGGATCGCAGCGCAGCTGTCCTGGCTTCTTGCTTGGCTGCGTGTGGCTAAGGCTCCCCCAAGAGCCGCACTCCCTTTAAAGAGCGCGCAGAGTGTGTGTGCGGCTCTTTAAAGGGAGCGCTGAGCAGAGCCTCCCGCCTGCATTCGCTCCATAAGACACACACACATTTCCCCTTCCTTTTTAGGAGGGGAAAAGTGTGTCTTATAGAGCGAAAAATACGGTAGTTTGAAAACTGGATTAAGGCCCTGGTTTCCTCAGAATCTCTTAACCACAGTTTTCTGATTTGAACGATACAGACTTCCTTATCAAGGCGATGAGAGCTGCATGCAAGGGCAAAAGGCTCATACGTGTCTCAGTGAGACACAGTTGTCTGTAGAGAGCCCAATTTATTTATTGTTTGTTTGTTTAGATTTATGTGCTGTGTTTCTACCACAACAGTGGTCAAACCGACATGCAGCCAATACACAATAATGTAAACATTTCCTAAAATAGATTTAAAACTAGTTAACAAACCAGAATTTGGAATCAATGGGGTGGTACAGAGCTGAAAGAAAAGAAACCCTGTACTTGTCTAATCCTTCTTAACGGATTTTTGCAAGTGTCCTTTCTCCCCCTCTCCTAATGGGGGAGCATCCTTTCTGCCCCACCCCCCACTGTCCTGCCAGACCCATTAATCTCTTCTTAGCACATCTGACTCAATAACGGTCTTGTGGAGGCGTTTAGAAGCAGTATTATAACAATTAGTAGTTTACAATGTGGCCACACAGTAATTAGCAGCACTACGAGCTGTTTCCACAACAGAATCTAATTGTACTGTGAAATGGCAAAAACCTCAGAATGCGTTGCACTGGGATAAAAGAATCTCTAAACATTATTATAGTTATAATTATAATATATGCATATTTATTTAATACCCCGCCTTTTCCCTGACAGCAAGTTTTCTGGTCCCAGTTATTAAAAATAACAACCTACTCCCAACTCAATAAAAATGAAAGCAGGAAAATAAAAGACTATCCTGCGCAAACTGGGCAAGGCTTCCCACTCGTACATTGCATCAAAATGTTCCCACTTCCACCATGTGTATTTGCCTCAATAAAACACCAGGGACCAGATGTTATTTCACACTGTAAAAGAAACAAGGATTCATTGATAATAGGTAGCCCCACTGTCTCTCTGGCATTTAACCTTCACTAGAAATGGGGGGTCATTAAAGTCCATTTCCATTGCTCTCCTGCGGCCACACAAACTTTGGTTGAGCTTCCTAAGAATACTTGTAATGTGCACTCAGTTTCTGAGTCAAACTGTGTCCACGTATCACTACTGCTGCCTGCTGCGTGGCGTAAAGACAGGAAGTCAAGTCCATGGTTAGTATTTGTAGGAGCAAATACTAACCTGCTTCTTCATAGTTGCAGCCACTGCCATCATCGTTACTCAGCGGTCTCAATACACATTGTGATTTACAGAGCTCTGTAAGCAGTAAAAGTCCTGTTATGTACTGAAGTTCTCACCCTGGGCCAGCAGGGGAATACTGTAGATAGTTTTCACTCAGGTCCACATATGCAAATAAGGAATTGAAAGTGACGTTCAGTGATTGGATAGTTACAGAAAATGGTTACTGTTGCGTTCTAGTGGAGCTCTATATAAGCAGGCTGGCTGAACCCTTCAGTTCAGTTCAGTTCAGTTCAGTTCTGGCCTGTGAATAAACAAGAGCTGTTTGAAGAATCGCTGTGTCATCTGATATGTTCACCCACAACTTAACAGGTTCCTGACCTGAAAAGCTTGCAGTCTAAATTTGAATGGGAAAGGAAAGAAAAGGCTACAAAAGGATGATTACGAACAAGTGCAGTTGTTGTGTTTGCTCAGGTTTGGTTTTGTAGACCAGCCCTTAGAACGAAGTTCCTTTTCATTGTTTCAGGCCTCTTTTGCTGTAGTCAAGCTAAACTCAGCCTAATAGGAATAGAAACATATTGTTCAACCTGGAATGTATAGATTTAGCTTGCTTTCTATCTGTCTTCCTCACCCACCCCCCTTTCATAGACTGGTTCTAATTTTTATATTTCTGGAGCTACCAGGTTTGAACCCGGGAATATACTGATTAGCTGAAAACTGCAACAAGAAATGGGTTCTTTCTTACCAATTACCTTGCTATCAGTGCAGCTAGAAGTGTAGAATAAAAAAATTATTTATGTTCATGTGTGGGGTTCAGGAAATGCCCACAAATACTTTTCAGTGGACAAGACAACCAATTTTTATTATTTGCCTACCTAAGCTTTTGTTAAGTTACTACAGAGACCAAATTAAAGCCAGTATGACATAGACAGTGTTAGTATCTCTTGGTTTCAATCCTAAAAGATTAAGATTCTAACAAAAAATTTAATTCATTTTCAAACTGCACAAAATGAGACTGAGTTGTGAGCAATTCAAAGGCTTGCTGTATCTTGCCAGTTTAACTAAAAATGGCGTAAATTGCTGTGAAGCATGATTATACAGTATGTGCTTTAAAACAGACAGGTAAAGGGCACTAAAATACACTGCAGCTCCTCTGGACTGCAGCATCTGAACCCTTTAAATCAACGGAGAGAAAACTATTGAGTAAATAAATAAATAAAATATTGCATGACAGCAAAGGCTTCTTAAGTCCAAACTCCTTTTTACCGCCATGTTTTCCAATATGATAGAAACCTTTTAGTAAGTGCCCTAAATTTTTAATTTAAAGTTTGTCAATAATTATTTGTGATTGGTATCTCGAAGATTACAGGAAAAGGCTGCTGATACAATCGAATCCCTGCAAAAAGCTGGCATTAAGGTTTGGGTTCTGACGGGAGACAAAATGGAGACTGCCGCAGCTGCCTGCTACGCCTGCAAACTGTTCAGAAGAAGTACTCAAATACTTGAGTTAACTACCAAGAAAATAGAGGAGCAGAGCTTGCACGATGTGTTGTTTGATTTAAGCAAGACTGTCCTAAGGCACAGCGGCAGTTTAACAAGGGACACCTTCTCAGGGTATGTATAAAGTACAAATTCAACCAAAGTCAAAATTTGCATCCTTTTTTTGGCATTGGTTCAGTGGCAGAATTGGAAACAGCTTTTAAAAAAACATATATAGATATACCATATTTTTCCATGTATAAGACGCCCCCTATTTTTGGGGCCGGCTCCCTCGGCCAATAAAGCGAGACGAGCGCCGCAACCCCAGAGTCAGCCACGACTGGACCTAATGGTCAGGGGTCCCTTTACCTTTACCTTTTATCCTGTGCAACAAAATTGGAAATTGAGGGAATAGATTTCTTGTGAGAGTATGCTAGTGCGTAGAGGGAACAAAAACCTAGTGGTGGGGTTTCTACTCTCCACGGTGGTAATTGGAGGCAAAAACAAGATTGCTGTATCAAGTTAGTTACTTCAAATGGCAAGAAATCTAAAAGACGGTATTCAACCAAATAATCCTGTCAGCGCAAGGAATGGGACTTTCTCCCCTCTCCTCCCCCTGCACGTCTCCCTCCTCTGTCCCCAGATCTTCTCCGGAGGGTTGGGCTAACAGAGAGAAGAGAATTAGGATGTACAAGAGGGGAGAAAAGAGGAAGAATGTTCCATTGCACACTGATAAATCCTTGAGCTTAAGGAACCTTAGCCTTAGCCCTATGTTACATGCAACCCAAAATACCCTGAGTGTGCTGCATTTCAGCATGTCTTTTGAAGCGACTGCTGTATAAAACATGGTTGGTTAAACTGCAAAACCAGCATTAATTTGTGTATTTTTGTCACTCAATAGGCTTTCAGCTGAAATGCAAGATTATGGTTTAATTATTGATGGAGCAGCGTTATCATTAATAATGAAACCACGGGAAGATGGGAGCTCTGGTAACTACAGAGAGATCTTCCTTGAAATCTGTAGGAACTGCAGCGCGGTTCTATGCTGCCGCATGGCTCCTTTGCAAAAAGCACAGGTTTGTGTTTCGCGTCTTCAATTACATGACAAATGTATATTTATATAAATATTGAAAGTCTCCGTGTAATGTGTTGTGTTTAAATACCCACCTTCCAGTGATTGATAATGGAAGCAAAAAATGAAGAAAAAAAACAAGGAGAAATGAGTGAAAGAATTTCTGAAAGAAAGCAATTAGTTAATGGTACATTAAAATGGCACCCTGCTGTGCCACTGATTTATGTATGTTTCAAGCAGATTTCAGGGATTGACATGCTACTTGGAAAAGAGCTCATTTAACTAAGGAAAAGTGCTGTATTTTCAGCTGATGCTACATTGTGAGGCTACACATTAACCTCACATGGAAAGCTGTTATTTCTATTTCCTTGTGTTTTTGTGTTTAGGAAATAAGAATAGGTGTGTGTTGGAAATTCTTTTGATTAGGCTTTTATCAGTAGATAATTGGAATAACACTGGAAAGATATAAGGATGGCAGAAAGAAAACAACTAGGCCCATCTTGGGGCCTGTTCAGCCATTACTTTCCTGTAGAAAAGCGAGATCTGCCTCTTCCTCTTGCTGTGGAAAAGAAGTACAGTGGTACCTCAGGTTAAGTACTTAATTCATTCCGGAGGTCCGTACTTAACCTGAAACTGTTCTTAACCTGAAGCACCACTTTAGCTAATGGGGCCTCCTGCTGCTGCCGCCGCGCCGCCAGAGCACGATTTCTGTTCTCATCCTGAAGCAAAGTTCTTAACCTGAAGCACTATTTCTGGGTTAGCGGAGTCTGTAACCTGAAGCGTATGTAACCTGAAGCGTACATAACCTGAGGTACCACTGTATTAAGTGAACTGGGTTATGTTGCCGAATGAAGTATTTCCCTGACTGCCTAATCTGTTATCAGAAAGAATAGAGATTTTCTGCCAAGTAGCTGTGGAGATAATCTGTTCAAATAAACATCATACAGTTATATCTTTGGTTGTTATTTTCTCTCCATGGTAAAGGAAGGGGAATTCTGAGTTTTCTTAGAAAGTAATGTGTGAACAGGCCCAAATGCCAGCCTGTCTGTTTCACTACTGCTTGGAAAATAGAAGATTCCCTGAAGTGAATGTCCTTTCTTCTTACTTGGTTCAGTTTCCACCACCGCCAAAATATCTAGCAAGTGGAACATTGAGCATAATGGTGCAGTTTAAAAACATGTATGTAACATTTGCACCTTTCCCCCCTTCCAGATTGTAAAATTAATTAAATGGTCAAAGGAGCATCCAATCACGTTAGCAATTGGTGATGGAGCAAATGATGTCAGTATGATCTTAGAAGCACACGTTGGCATTGGTAAGTGGATTGTTATGGTCAAGTTTAAAGTCGTCATCATCATAATGTAATATTGAGTCACTGGTTATTATGGTCCTAGTACTTTGTATCATTGCCATTGTTTCCTTCAATCTATTGTGAAGGAGTATATACCGTATTTTTTGCCCAAAAGACTCACCTTTTCCCTCCTAAAAAGTAAGGGGAAATGTGTGTGCGTCTTATGGAGTGAATGCAGGCTGCACAGCTATCCCAGGAGCCAGAACAGCAAGAGGGATTGCTGCTTTCACTGCGCAGCGATCCCTCTTGCTGTTCTGGCTTCTGAGATTCAGAATATTTTTTTTCTTGTTTTCCTCCTCCAAAAACTAGGTGCGTCTTGTGGTCTGGTGCATCTTATAGAGCAAAAAATATGGTATTTTTTCCCATCAGTAGCTAAGTCCCCATTTCACTGTTGGGTGGAAGATACTTTGTGAGCAGCAGAAACATCCTAAACATTAGGAACAAATGATTCTTCCTCAGTTTATGATGATGGAGAGAGAAGATACTGGCTTGCTCTGAACCTGCTAACCATAGTTTCCCAGTTCAAACGAAATCTAATGATAAGTATCACCAGTTCAGTTTCACTTCATCGTTTCACTTTCTGCCATTTTGTTTCTCTTCTAGGCCTTATTGGGAAAGAAGGCCGCCAAGCTGCAAGAAACAGCGACTATGCAATACCCAAATTTAAACATTTGAAAAAAATGTTGCTTGTTCATGGGCATTTTTATTATGTCAGGATATCTGAACTTGTGCAATACTTCTTTTATAAGGTATATTGGGGCTTTTGTATTATGGTTGTTAACAGTTTAGACGGAGGCAGATTATTTTGAAGCTTCTTGTCTTGGATTCCACTGTGTGACCATCATCCTTCCAGACCTCCATTCCTCCAGTTTAACTTTAGATTCCTCCTACTCTGCCTCCTAGATATGGGGAAAACCTGTTTTCTAAAAGCACTTACTTCCAGAATGTCCAGTAATGTAGTAAGTAAAAGAGCAAGTGGTTTGATGGCTGCAAATGTGAATCAGCTTCTAATTTCAGTTGACCAAGCTGAATGGAAGAATGATGGGTTTGTTTTTATGTTTACACTGATAGCCGGATCATATTAGTGATAACTTTCGCCAGTGTATGCTTGCAACAACAAAGTCTCTTGTGTTGTAAATCTAAAATGCCAACCTCAGGTGTTTTATAACAACAGATCAGCACATTAGGCATATGTATTTTGTTTCCTTCGGGGAGTAGCTCATCTCAGCACTACAGTAAGCCAAATCCTGTTTATTTCACCTTTTTGTTGCTTTGACATACTATTCAATGCACCAATTCACTGGTAAAATAAGATAGCCAAATTCACCAAGGACATCTAGCATCAACACCCCATAGGGCATAATAAGTATTACAAAGACATATAAATGTGTACCAATGTGAAAGATTTATTTCTGCCATGGGAACATGTTTACGTTCCGCTTCTAGCATAGTGTTGAATAACCATTTGAACTAGCCGAAACTCTGCAGCAACGCACTGCTCTCATAACATCAAGGCTTAGTGCAACTTTCGTCTGTAAATAATCTGATGAGTAAGCTCAAATGTAGCAATAACACTTAGAAACTATTGAAATCTCTTAGTCCGAAGCGTATACTCTACTACGCAGGAAAAGAAAGAGCGGGGAGTAGTTCCTAGTTCTGAGCCAGTTTATTTGTGTATCGGTGTCTCCATGTTTCCTCCATTGTATCATGAATATGTACAAGTGTAGAGAGACAGCTACACAGCATTTCAGGAATTCATGCCATTGTAGCGTCACTACTTGGACCTGAAGTAATCTCAGGGCTCAGTCTAGAAAACATGGTTCTGAGCAGTTTTCCCTTTGCCCTGCCACTTTCCTCCGGAAAACCTGCTCTTTATAGGGATAAATCAGAGCAAACGTATTTCTGGAGAAACCTGATTGATAAATTTGCTGTGATTCAGCGGTAAAGATATGGCAGGGCAAGGGGAAGTCTGGATGAGCTCTCGGTGACTGCAGTTCATTTCTTCAACCATCCAGTACTGCTTCTGCCTCCTCTTCCTGAGGACTGCATTGTTTGCCTTCTTTTTTGTGCTTGCTTCTGTATCACCAACAGCCATTTCTGCGACTGTTGTCCAAATCCTCCTCGCCTTCCTTTTACAGACTGTACTTTATGTTCCCCAGACGTTACCTTTAGACATGTATTTATTTCCCTAGAACCTTTTTTGCTCTTATCTCCATTTCCAGGGTGTGGGCAAGAATGCACAAACAAAAATCAAAGCATCGACATATTTTAATTGCTTGCCACTTTTAAAAAAACAGCTTTTCTACGCTGCCATAATCAATGTAGTACTGAAGGAGGTGCCCTTTTATCAAGTTTTGTTTTTTACAAAAGCTAAATTCTGTGTTCAGTTGAACTTAGATATGTGTTTAAATTTGTGTAGCTGCCAGTTCATTTTTATACTATGATAATGTCATGCAACATATCTTGCTTTTGTCTTCCAGAATGTCTGTTTCATTTTTCCTCAGTTTTTATACCAGTTCTTCTGTGGGTTTTCACAGCAGGTATCTCAAAAAACTTTCCCCCCTTTATCATTAAACCAAGTTAATATTTTGAAACGTGTTCTTTATTGGTCCAGTAGAATTTTAAATGTATCTTGATCAATTTATCTTGCTTTGCATGGTGTTGAATGAAAAAGTATAGAATTTTCTGGTTTATCGGAAGCACAGATAATGAGATATGCTCCCTGAAGCATGCAGATTTTAAGTAGAACCCACAGTTGCAGTTAGCTTACAATTCAGCATAAAAACACACACACAGCTGTGAGTAAGTGGCATGACCCTAAAATCTTTAAAATTCATTGCCCTTGTGAGTAAGGTTATAAGCAGTGTTAGCTTAAAGAGCACCTGAGGGGACAGGTCTTATTTCAACCAGCTGACCTCTATCTCTTGTGCTCTTTTATTTACCTTAGATGACAGACAGTGACCCATAATGACTCATCGTGTGATGTTTGACTTATAACAATTTCATGTTTTGAGGTTATCAAGTAACAAGACATATTTGTTGAACCTGTGAACTTGCCCTCAAGAGCTGACTTCATCCAGCCAAAGCTAACCTAAGCACTTCCACATCCCGTGGGATTCAATGGAAGAGGGAAGCAGGTTCTTAAACTTTCCCACTGGGAAATCAATGTGGAACTAAGAACACTTACTATTGGTTGGATTGTGTCCTTCTGGACTATACAGTCTGCAGTGATGGAGGAAGCCGCTTGGGTGCCTGGGGTGGCGTGCCCAGGGGTGGGGCACACTGCAGGGCCTCCAGAGTCTGCCTGCCTCCTCCCACTGAGCCGCCCTACAGCTGGGGGGGGGGAGGGAACGGGCGGACTGTTTGGGCAGCACGGAGCCTGCGTGCATCCAAGCCACTGCATCTCTCCCAGAAGAGACATGTGGCCCGGGTGTGTGGCAGGCCCGACGGTGAATGCCACCCAGCATTTTGTCATCCCCCTCAGTGGTGACACCCGGGCCGGCCCGCATCCACCACGCCTTCCTCCGCCCCTGACAATATGACCAAAATTTGCCAAATTTCACAAGATTTGCTAATTTGATGTTTTCTCACTGGCCACGCTGTTCTCCTTGAGGTGCTACATCAGGGTTTCCCAAACTTGGGTCTTCAGCAGTGTCAGATTACCAAATAGGCAGAGTAGGCACTGGCCTATGTGACCAATGCCTTTTAGGGGCCCTGCAACAACGGATCAAAATAATATTGATTTGATCTTGAAAGGTCAAAGCAAAAATGTATTAGGAGATAAATTGTGAGCCCCCCCGCCCGATTTCAACTGCAAAGGGGCCTCCATGGGGTTTAATCCAGCACTGGTCTCCAGCTATTTCTGGACGGCAATTCCCATCATCCCTGGCCACTGGTCCTGCTAGCTAGGGATGATAGGAGTTGTATCCCATTATTACATATTTTTACATGGCTGTTTATTTGTATATATTTTAAAATTTTACATATGGATGTTTTATGATGGCCTATATTTGTAATGCCTAATAAAGGTTTGGCAAAGTAAGCGGTAAATATTCCAGAAACAGCTGGTCACCAAAATTTAGGAAATAGAGGAGTGTGCAGTCACAGTGAATTTGGATAGCTGGGAAATACATTCAGGGCAGTGGACATGGCATTAAATAGGGTTACTTGCTTATTTCCCTACTTTAAATCTTTGCTATTACCGTAAAATTAAATTATAGCTGGTTAATATAATCTGTTTTTTCCCCCTATCTGCAGCCTTTATATGATACTGCGTATCTTACCCTGTACAATATCAGCTTCACTTCACTTCCTATCCTGCTGTATAGTCTCATGGAGCAACATGTCAGTTCAGATACACTCAAGAGAGACCCTACACTGTACAGGTTAGAGTTCATAACATTCTTTGAATAGACAGTGGTGACCAGTTAGTGCCACTCTGCTCAACTTCTCTCTTCAGGCCATGGGGAAACAATGAGATGCTGAAGTAGGTCAGGGATGGGGTGAACCTTTTGCATTCCAAAGACTGCATTATCAGTCAGGCAAAAGAAGCTGTGGGGCAGCGGGGGTGGGGGTGGGGAGAGGCTGGGGAGACTCCTGAGGACGAGTGAGAAATACAGTGGTACCTCAGGTTAAGAACTTAATTCATTCTGGAGGTCCGTTCTTAACCTGAAAGTATTTTTAACCTGAGGTACCACTTTAGCTTATGGGGCCTCCTGCTGCCGCTGTGCCGCCGCTGCACGATTTCTGTTCTCATCCTGAAACAAAGTTCTTAACCTGAGGTAATATTTCTGGGTTAGCGGAGTCTGTAACCTGAAGCGTATGTAACCTGAAGAGTGTGTAACCCGAGGTACCACTGTACCTTGAACAGGGCTTTTGTAGTGGGGTGTTTTGTAATCAGGAACATTTTCTTTGGTCTTTTAAGAAACAAGGGGAACGTACCGTGTATTTTCAGTGAAAAATTATCTCGAATAGTAAAATAAACGTACCAACACCAAAATAACATTAATACAGTGGTACCTCGGGTTACAGACACTTCAGGTTACAGACGCTTCAGGTTACAGACTCCACTAACCCAGAAATAGTACCTTGGGTTAAGAACTCTGCTTCAGGATGAGAACAGAAATCGCGCAGCAGCAGCGGGAGGCCCCATTAGCTAAAGTGGTACCTCAGGTTAAGAACAGTTTGAGGTTAAGGACGGACCTCCAGAACGAATTAAGTTCTTAACCTGAGGTACCACTGTACATGTGAGCAGATTCACACATTGGTCTCTTTGTGACAAAGTGCATTAAGCAATTTTTTTTTATTTGCTGCCTCCACTACCATTGGATGTAGTAAGTTGTGTTCCACAGGCGACCAAGAAAGGCGCCTGAAAGATTCGATACCTGCATCTGTTCAACGGTCACAATAGCAGCACCTTCCTGCATTTCCTCATTAAGGGGTTACTGTGTAAATCTGCTTTAAATGTCTTGTGGGAAAGCATTTCCACAAAGGGACTTTTTATGGAAGTTGCCAACTTGCGTGTATGCAAAAATTGTAGCAATACCATTATACAGCATATATATAAGTGAAAATGTAAGTTAGTAGTTAATGTGTCAGATTAGGACCAGGAACACATGGGTTCAAAAAACTGTTCAGCCACAAGGCTTACTAGGCTATCTAGGCCCTATATCACTATATCTCAGCCTAACTTTCCTCACAGGGTTGAACCCAACAAGATCACGAATGAGTAAATGACCCCAGTAACGTAACTGGTGCATGTCTCCTCAGGTTCAATGCTAAATGTCAAAGTAGTGTGTTTTTTAAAAATGCCAACAACGTGAAGCTTATTTCAGTTTACAAAGACCAGCCTCTTGAAACGAAAGCAAATCTTCTGGAGACCTCTAGTGTTACGTTTTATTATTTAAAATGAGGTCAACATTCGTGACAATATTGATTCTTCCCGTCTAAAAGGACTTGGGATTATAATTGGAGAGCTTTATGGTACACCTAAGTATTGGACATCCATTTAGGAATGCAGAGAGATGCATTATTGACAGGTCACCTTTAAACACTAGAACATTCCTGTCACTTCAGAAAGCATTGTGCAATTTCACATTTCTCTATTTTAACATGTCAGAATTAATAACTTTGTCGTTATTCAGGGACGTTGCCAAGAATGCTCACCTGCGCTGGCGTGTATTCATTTACTGGACATTCTTGGGAGTATTTGATGCTGTGGTTTTTTTCTTTGGTGCCTATTTCCTGTTTGACAGCTCAACTGTGACCAGCAATGGACAGGTGAGTATCTAGTCTGATTAAAGCTGCTCTACTAACATCAAGAAATGATGTGTCAATAATCTTAAGTGTTGCTTATGCCTTTTCCCCCTTTCACTAAGTATGATCCAGTATTTCATAACTTAGCTCCCATTAAAATGGTTATTTAGAAACAGGAAAGGTTTGTGGTTCTTATGGGGTGTTTGACAGGAAAATCTAATTCTGAATGTCAAGAAGCTGTAATAAGTTGTTATGGTACCATTAAGGAGAAAAAAGTTTCTTTTATGAACCATTATATTGTTAATGTGGTTCATTTTGCCATTGATGCATATTTTATATTTTGGAATTGCTTGATTTATTCATTTTAAGAAATGTGCATTCAGATATCATAGTAATAAACACCATGGTTAATTTGAAAAGAACAACATACATCCATTCAAAGCATTTCTATTTGTACTTGTTAAGTGACGTTAGATATAATTTTAAGGTCCTTCTGCTTTTTATTTGCATGTTGACATTTATGTGGTCTATTTGTGTCTTGCTTTTTTTCCTTTTTTGCTACTTGCTTCTCTTCCTATCCTCAGCTAATGACAGCCAACACCCACATGGTAAGACTACTGTAGTTTTGTCATGATGTGAGTTTTCCTTTTTCCCTATCCAACTTCAATTCAGATCAGATATTTCTGTTTAAAACCCAAAGTTTAAAATTTCTGTTTATTCCCTTCCTCCTGTGCTGAAATCATAATAAAGCAGCTTTTAATTTGCATTTTAAAAGTAAAGAACTTTAGGCTACAGGTTTTTAATAATATACATATCTTGCTTCTTACAAGTGTGTGCCTGCTTTTCTAGTTACTTTCTCTTCCTGCGCAGCTAATTCTTTATGTTTATTTAATTTTACGCAAATTATATTAATTGATTTCTGGGTGGGCTTTTTTAAAAGTTTGGTATTCAGAAATAAGCAAACAAATGTACTGTTTATCTGAAGTCAGCTTCGGAAAATAAATCACGGGAATGAGGTAGGTAGCAGGAAGAATATCAGAGAAGAGGAGAGGCGATGGGAAGGCAGATATCTGAGGCTTATTCTAGCTCATTCAAACTTGTACAAATTAGGGTAGACATGATTTAGTGCAGGGGTGGTGAACTGGCAGTCTGTGGACCAATTCTGGCCCATGGTATGTCCCATGTAGCTTTTAGGTGATGGGAATGCCCTCTCCAAGTGCTGCAGCCCCACACCCTGCAAACCGCAGCTCCTTGTACTGCAATTAGGCTTGAAAACAGGCTCCTATTGGTTGGGAACGGACCACAGCACAGTGATAGAGTATCTACACACTGCAAAGAAAGTCCAGTCCCTGGAATTTCCATGTCCTTATCCTTCTTTTTTCCAGGTTGCCCCATCTCCTCTTAGCTTCCTTGCGAGATGGGCTGACTTCCATATGCACCTGAAATAACTCTCTGTTCTTGTTTACCTGAATATAAAGGCAGGGAGGCCAAAGATATAACCTTGGTTTGCTACATAGTCATTGCAGAATATATTCTTCATTGCATATATTTTTTTTCTTGCTGTAATTGTCATGGGCACAGATTGTTACAGCTGCAGAATCAGCCTCATGCTACAAGCTCTCGTGAGGCAAGGTCATGCTCGATTATAAATAATTGGCAACCACAGAGGAGCTTGGTTTGTTTGTGGTGATGCAGGAAAAAGCAGTTCAAGACTTGAGATGTTTGCATACTCTTTACGGATGCTTACCTATTTAAATAATTATAAAAGGGTTATCAGCTAATATGCTTCTCTTTAGGAAACGTAGGAATACAAAATATTTTCTCATAGTAGCACATCTAGGCTACGAAAGGAGTGGGGTCAATAATAAGTTCAAGACCCATCAGTATTATTACATTTCAAAGCCTAAAGAAGTTTTCAGCTGACCGCTGATAGTTTCAGGTGGCTGCGGTTCCTAATATTATAATAAAAGCAATAAAAGGCAAATAACAAAGGAACTGTCATCTTTAAGTTGTTGTTTTTTCAAGTTCTTTTAAGTAACTAAATATGTTAACTAGAAAGTCAAATTTTAATCTTTGTTTACAGTTATAATGGATAGTATTATATTAACCGACAACAGTTTGGAGCCCTAACTTATAAATAATAATACATATAATGTGATGGAACAATTTACAATGGTTAATTAAATAACTGAACGGTTTGTCTACAAGATTCAGGATCATCTTTATACTTCTTCCATCAGCACTTAATAATATGACTTTTTCCCCCAACAGTGAAGGTCATGGAAAGAAGTAATAAGCTTCAACTTCCAGGCAGTCGGTTAATTTTCATGTCAATCAATAGGAATTACATATAATTCATTTTCCTAAATGGAGTGAATGGCAACTAGCAGGCGAATGCCTGTCGTGGAATAATTTATCCCAAATGTGTAGAACTTTCAGCCATCAAAAATATTGTTACAGACTATAAAAAGACTGGACTCTCCCTACCTTGGTTCTAATTAGCAAAAATTTGTTCTTACTGATTTCCTGTTCTTCCAGCTTGGATATTCTGGGTTTAACAAGTGGAATGCCACAATCTGGTGACATTTCTGTGTGTCTTCCTTGTAGCCAGCTAAAGTGCTCAGGTCTTTTCTCAATCAAAGGTAGGGCAGGGTAGTCAGGAGATAGCTTGGATATAATTGTGTTTGGCTATGGCTATGCGCTTCAGGATATTACAAGTAGGTCCTACTGATAATAATGCACTGTTATTGTTACTGGGTATTGTTGTTTATTTAACTTAAGTAAATAAAAAAAAACACGGCACAGCACCTCATCACATCTCAAGTTTTCAAAGCTCTTTCTATATGTTACAGCAACCCTTTAAGGGCTGGACTGTATGATTGCCCCTGTGTTACAAATCTAGTTGCCACCTTTTTGCGTTATTTTTTGAAGTTAGCATCAGGGGTACACCCTGGCCTAGTTGTTCTAGAATGTTCTATAGCAGGCATCAAGTTATCTTGATAAGATAGTTGTTGTTTAGTCGATTAGTCATGTCCGACTCTTTGTGACCCCATGGACCAGAGCACGCCAGGCACTCCTGTCTTCCACTGTCTCTTGCAGTTTGGTCAAACTCATGTTGGTAGCTTAAAGAACACTGTCCAACCATCTCATCCTCTGTCGTCCCCTTCTCCTTGGACCCTCAATCTTTCCCAACATCAGGGTCTTTTCCAGGGAGTCTTCTCTTCTCATGAGGTGGCCAAAGTATTGGAGCCTCAGCTTCAGGATCTGTCCTTCCAGTGAGTACTCAGGGCTGATTTCCTTCAGAATGGATAGGTTTGATCTTCTTGCAGTCCATGGGACTCTCAATAGTCTCCTCCAGCACTATAATTCAAAAGCATCAATTCTTCGGCGATCAGCCTTCTTTGGGAAGGGGGAAGGGAAGATCAGCTTGTGTGATGGAGTTTGATTTTGTTAGTCCTGTTTTCATGGCTTTTTACAAAACTGGAATGTCTCATAGTTTTATAGTCAAGAAGGATGTACAGCCACAAAATAGCATTTTTCTTGTCCCTAGCATTAAAATACCTACGCAATGATAAATACTGCATTTTTGTTTGTTTTTATTATAACACTTTTACCTTGTGAGATCTGTGTTATATGTAAATTTAGTTTCCTCTAATATAGAAATTAGACTAATTTTATTTTTATTCATTACACAAAACACCAGCTTTGTGAGCCTTAGCTTGTTATAAATACAGGATTTTGAACAATAAGGCATAATTTTGTGGCTTATATTCACTTTTAAAATGTTGACTTGTCATTATCAGCCACCAACCTCTTGGTAACACCATAAAAACTAGAAATAACTGAACTTAAATGATTGCCTTTTGCTTAGCAGAATGCTTTGGCTTATTCAGTAAACAGAAATTTCCTGAGATTTCATTCTGCACCCTTGCCTGTTTGTCAGCTTCTAATTCTTTCCACTTTTTGATGCTAATACTACTATGGAAATTTTCTGGAAAAGGCAAGGTTGTGGAAGATCAAATGTGAAAAAGATGCCCAATTACTCCCAATTTTTACCTTCTCACTTTGGCCCCCATACTACATCCTAGAGGGACCCGTGGCCCTCAGGTAGAGTAGAGGGAGCTCTTACATGAAATTGTATGAAATTTGTATAATTGCAGTTGTATAAGACTGCAGTCTAAACTTTCCCCCACTTTTTATTTATTTGTTTAAAGTATTTTTTATTGAATTTTATCCATACAACCCAGATAACAAAAGAGAACCTCACGAGACAAGCACATCATGACTATACAATAAAAATGTCCATTGCTCCCTGTGATGGGATAATGAGCTGCTTGTGCGTAAAAGCTTGATCCCTCTGGTGTTTGGCAGTTCAGCCAAACCGAGGCACTAACGGAGCCTCCCAAGGCATGACTCTGTTAGTCGCTGGTAGAATCTGACAGTGGGCGTCTACGAAATTTACGCCAACATAAAAGTTGTTTCACGGACATGCGCCTTCGTGACTCTCTACGTGACAGCTTCCGGCGAAGGGTGGGAGTTGCCAACGGGGGTCTTGTTACCTCTGCACTATTCTCACTAGAAGTATCCCAGAGCCCTCCCTCCTCCGACTCCCCTTTTGCCGGAGCTTCTGCTCTCCCCCTGCTGGTTCCCTCCTCCGCTGCAGAATCTCTCCGAGTCTGCTGGAGCCTCTGCACCAACTCTCTTTCCGATGACAGTTCCCTGACATCCACCTCCCCCTCAGGGCCCCCTTCACCCCCCGCGTCCTCTCCCACTGGCGGTGAGGGCGGAAAGCCCCTAAAGGAACTCTCCTCGTCGTCCGAGGATTCAAACACTTCTAACCATGGCGTACCGTCTCTTTCCCCGTCTTCCTCTTCTTCGTCGGAGTCGGCTTCCTCACCCACCCCTGACTCTGGGAACCCTCCAAACTCTCCTTCCTCATCAGTGGTCCCAAAGTGTTCCCTTCTAAATCGTGCCACGGGTTGCGGTTTTTTTGGGAAACGCCGATGAAATGTTTCTATTAAAACCTCGTCATTGACTACCTCAGCGGGTACCCAAGTGTTTTCCGACTCTACTTCCCCCTCCCATTCTACCAGATATTCCACCTGATCCCCCTTCCACCTGGAATCAATGATTCCTGCCACGTTCATGTCGCGTTCTCTCTCTTCTATCACGGGCGTTCGGGAGACCTCTCTCTCACGCTCCCCCCCCCCATTCACGTCCCTCTCGGTACGGCGACAGTAATGACCTGTGAAATACTGGGTGCAATTTCATGTGACTGGGCAGTCTGAGTTTGAATGCTACTGGGTTCACCTGCTGTATGACCTCAAAGGGTCCCAATCTTTTGGGTTTCAGTTTCTTACAACCCCCCTTGAAAGGTAGTCCCTGGGTGGATAGCCACACCCGGTCTCCCACCCTTATAGTTTCACCTTCCCTCCTATTTTTGTCTGCTTGCTTTTTATATTCTTCCTTGGCTCTCTCTAAGTTAAGTTGTAGCTGACGGTGGATGGCTTCCATCTCTTCAACAAAATGTTCCGCCGCCGGCACACTCCACCTCTCCCCTCCTTCCCCTGGAAATGCCCTGCGATGACACCCATAATTTGCCAGAAAGGGACTCAGCCCTGTGGACACGTTCTCAGCGTTGTTGTAGGCAAATTCTGCCAGAGGTAACTTATCTACCCAATCATTTTCTCGGTCCTTTACATAACACCTCAGGTATTGTTGTAAAATCCCGTTTGCCCTTTCCGCTTGCCCATTTGTTTCCGGGTGCCGGGCAGTGGAGAAATTGATTTCCACGTGCAGTAAGCTCATAAGTTTCCTCCAGAACCTGGAAGTAAACTGTTTCCCTCTGTCGCTGACCACCCTCAAGGGGGCGCCATGCAACCGGAAAATATGCTCTACGAACAACTTGGCGGTTTCCTCCGCTGTGACCGCATGAGAACAGGCTATAAAATGACACATCTTAGTTAATAGATCTACCACTACCATAACCGCCGTTTTGCCCTTGGATTTTGGCAGGTCCGTCATAAAATCTATGGAGACTGCCTCCCATGGCCTTTCTGGTGTGGGTAAGGGTTGTAAGAGCCCCGCTGGCGCCACCCTCTCCCCTTTCGCTCGCTGGCACCTGTCGCAACCCCTGACATATTCCCGTACATCCTCCCTCACCTTGGGCCACCAAAATTCCCTGGTAACCAACCACATGGTTTTGTGCTGTCCAAAATGCCCCGCTGTGGGGCTATCATGCAACTGCTTGAGTACTCTGCCCCTCAGTTCCCCATCGGGTATGTACAGTGCCCCTTTGTAATACAACGCCCCACTCTTTTCTTCAAACCCCCCTGTGTTCTCCGCTGTCCTCCTGAGTTCTCTGAGTTTCTCTTGGGCGTATTCGTCGTTCTCCGTATCCTCTAACAGTTCTTTCTGCCCCACCAAAGCCGCCCCACACACCCAGCGGTCTTCAGGGATTACGTGCCTTGCTTCCGGCGCCCCCTCCCCCTCTAAGTACTCAGGCTTTCTGGAAAGAGCGTCCGCCCTTACGTTCTCGGACCCTGGCACGTAACGAATCTCAAAATTGAATTTGGAGAACTCCTGGGCCCATCTCACTTGTCTCTGGTTCAGCACTCGGGCTGTTCTCCAGTACTCCAGATTTTTGTGGTCAGTCCGGACTTGAACCTTGTGCTGCGCCCCAATCAGCAAGTGCCGCCATCTCCGGAATGCTTCATGAATGGCGAGCAGTTCTCGGTCGTATACTGTGTAGTTCCTCTCGGATTTGTTCAACTTCCGCGAGAAGAATGCACACGGTCTCCATTCAGACGCATCTTTCCCCGGCTGGAGAAGCACGGCCCCTACCGCTCGGTCTGACGCGTCCGTCTCCACTCGCATTGGTTGCCGTAGATCCACGTGCAAAAGTTGCTCCTCTGACGCAAACGCTGCCTTTAAGCGTTCGAATGCCCCTTGCGCTTCTTCCGTCCAAGCAAATTTTTTCTTGCTGCTAAGACAATCCGTGATGGGCACTGTTAAATGGGCAAAGTTCTTGATGAACTTCCTATAGAAGTTTCCGAAGCCCAGGAACCTTTGCACGTCCTTCTTGGTCTTTGGTGTTTTCCATTCCAGTACCGCTTGAACCTTGCCAGGATCCATAGCCAACCCCTTGTCAGACAACCGGTACCCCAGGAATTCCACCTCCCTGCTATGAAACTGGCATTTCTCCAGTTTCACCCACAGCCGATTTTCTCGCAGTTTGCTCAGTACTTCTCTAACATCTCGCACATGCTGCTCCTCATTCTCTGAGTACACCAGGACGTCATCTAAGAACGCCACGCAGTTCTTGTAGAGCAATGGCCCCAGGACGTGATTCATAAATGATTGAAAGCAGGCGGAGCCCGCTTGTAATCCAAAAGGCATAACTAAGTACTCAAACGCCCCCAAGGGGGTGAACATAGTGGTTTTCCACTCATCCCCCTTCCTCACACGTATCAAGTTATATGCCCCCCTAAGGTCCAGCTTGGTAAAAATCTTCCCTTTTCTCACCCGTGTCAGAATGTCATCAATTCTGGGCATAGGGAAAGTCACTGGTTCTGACACAGCATTTAGGGCCCTGAAATCACACACAAGCCTGGGTTTGCCCGTGTTTTTTTTGTCCACAAAGAACACTGGGCTGCCCCCCACCGCTCGTGACTCTCTGATGAAACCTCGCTTGAGGTTCTTGTCAATGAACTCCCTTAACTCCTGCATCTCACGGTCTGACATGGCATACAGCTTGCCCACTGGCAATTGTGCTCCTGGGAGTAAGGTGATTTGACAGTCAAAGGGTCTGTGCGGGGGCAGTTTATCTGCTTCCTTTTCACTGAAGACGTCAACCAAATCAGCGTATTGTGGTGGCACCTTCCCCTTGTCAGTCACTTCCATCCCTGCTAGAGTGGCTCTGGCCCCTGCCTGACCCTCTCCCTCCTTGCAGTGTTCTAGGCAATGTGCTGAACCAAAGGAAACAACCCTCTGATGCCAGCCTACTAGCGGATCGTGTAGTGCCAGCCAGCTCATTCCCAGAATGATGGGAGCTCCTCCCAAGGTGGCTACATTAAACGCTATCAGTTCTGTGTGTCTTGCCACCCTCATAATCATTGGTACAGTCTGTTGGCTCACTTCTCCCCCCAACAGTTCCCTCCCATCAATCGTGGTTACTTGCAAAGGCTTACTTAATGGGAGAGTTTGTATCTGGTGTTCAGCAGCAAACTCCTTACTCATGAAATTACAGGAGCTGCCTGAATCCAATAGCGCTTTTATCTTTAGTGGGTGTCCGTTTGGCAGTTCCAGCAACACCTCTATCACAAGCGCTGGTCTTGGAGGTTCCGGCGTGGGCACATTCACTACTCCCTGGCCTGGCTGCTGTGCCCTGATGTTGGCAACCAGGCGTTGGCTTTTACTTGCTCCTCTATTTCTCCTTCCTCCTTTCCCCCAACAGTTCCCGCCATGCCCTGCCATTCCTTCCTTTGCGGACAAACTCTGGCAAAGTGCCCTGGCTGTTGGCAGAGATAACATCTCTTGGCACTCTTTCCCTCCTTCTTCCGCCCTTCACTGGTGTTTGAAACTGCGCGCGCGCGCGCTGTTCCCAGTTCCATCGGCTCTGCGGGCGGGAAAGACTGCTCCGGAATCTCTGGAATGCGGAAGTCCTTCCAACGTTCCCCCTTTCCTTCCCGCTTTTCCAAAGCTCTTGCTTCTAGGCGCGCTCCTATGGACAGTGCAGATTTAGTCAGCTGGTCCCTAGACTCCGCCCTGGGCGCCCGGGAAAGTTCATCTTTCACGGTCGGAGAGAGCCCTTCTTCAAATAACATTTGAATAGGTTCACTTGCTAGATCCCACCCCAGTCTATGAATAAGCATAGTGAACTCAGTCCAGTACTCACGTACAGATCGGCTCCCCTGTTTGCACCCCATCAACTGCCTCCGCACCACCCCCTGCTCAATCTCGCAGGAAAACAACAAGTCCATGGCGCGAAAAAACTTCCTCGTGTCCTTTAAGATATCATTATTGGCTGCCATCAGGGGTCGAACCCAGTCCCTCGCCCCTCCCTCTAGATGGCTAATTACGTACGCCACTCTAGAGTTCTCATCGGTGAAGTCATCAAACAGTAGATTGAGAGCATATTGCATCTCCGTTCTAAAGGCTTGATAGTTCCTGGGATCCCCCCCAAATCTCTGCACCAATCCAGGCACCTTTCTGGCAAGTGGGGCGGTTTTCCCCTTATCCGCATCTTGAGCCCTCCTCTCCTCAAGCCTCGCCGTTTGCAGCGCGAGCTGGACCTCCATCGCTCTGTACCTTTCCTCCAGGCTTGGACCTGCGCCCGCTCCAGCTCCTGCGGTTCCGGCTGGTTCGCTCATGATGCCCTCTGCTTGCACAAGCAGCTTACAAAGACTGTCAGATTGCTGTGATGGGATAATGAGCTGCTTGTGCGTAAAAGCTTGATCCCTCTGGTGTTTGGCAGTTCAGCCAAACCGAGGCACTAACGGAGCCTCCCAAGGCATGACTCCGTTAGTCGCTGGTAGAATCTGACAGTGGGCGTCTACGAAATTTACGCCAACATAAAAGTTGTTTCACGGACATGCGCCTTCGTGACTCTCTACGTGACAGCTTCCGGCGAAGGGTGGGAGTTGCCAACGGGGGTCTTGTTACCTCTGCACTATTCTCACTAGAAGTATCCCAGAGCCCTCCCTCCTCCGACTCCCCTTTTGCCGGAGCTTCTGCTCTCCCCCTGCTGGTTCCCTCCTCCGCTGCAGAATCTCTCCGAGTCTGCTGGAGCCTCTGCACCAACTCTCTTTCCGATGACAGTTCCCTGACACTCCCCTTTGTTGTTATGGCAGAATGATTGTTCTCTTCATCTCATTTTTTTAAAAAGGTCTGTAGTTTTTAAGATTCTTTCAGCAAGAGATCTAGTGGAGAGCAAATGGTAAGAGTATTCTGAAGGTGACGAAGGTGCAAGGGAGAATATATTAGTGGCACATTCACTATGCTTATGCTTCTTGCTATTTGAAAAAAAAATGGGACCTCTGGCAAACAGGTTGCAGTGTGGAGTGTTCCTCTTCAGGTTTCCCCCTGCATTCCCCTTCCATGTGGTTTTCTGCCCCCTCCCCGCAGTCAATCAGCATTCTGTATCCACTAAGTATACTCAGTACCCATCATCCCCTCCACCCAATGTTAGGATTCCTGCCCCCTCCCCATTTTTTACGTCTACAAACCTCAGAGTTTGTGCGAGCCTATGACTCCCTCTGTCTTGTGCATAGATGACGCCATTTTGGCTACCTGAAAAATCTCCCCTTGAATAATTGGGTTAATTCCCAGGAAAGTTTTAAATGTGTACACTTCCACATTTTTCGTGCATTACACAATACTAAACGAAACTCGCTGTACTAGACTGTATAACCTGAAACTTCTTTTTCTTGTGAATGTTTTCCTCATAGATGTTTGGAAATTGGACTTTTGGAACACTGGTATTCACTGTGCTGGTATTCACTGTTACCTTGAAGGTATGATCTCCTACATGTGTGTTGAAACCAAACTGGCACCACTTCCTGAAGCACATTCCAATATGGAGGAAGGCTAAAAAAAATGGGGCTTCCTTGTTCCTAAACGGCCTCGGCCCAGTATACCTGAAGGAGCATCGCCACCCCCATTGTTCTGCCTGGACACTGAGGTTCAGCACCGAGGGCCTTCTGGCCGTTCCCTCGCTGCGAGAAGCCAAGTTACAGGGAACCAGGCAGAGGGCCTTCTCGGTAGTGGCACCCGCCCTGTGGAACACCCTCCCACCAGATGTCAAAGAGAAAAACATCTACCAAACTTTTAGAAGACATCTGAAGGCAGCCCTGTTTAGGGAAGCTTTTAATGTTTAATAGACTATTGTATTTAAATATTTTGTTGGAAGCCGCCCAGAGTGGCTGGGGAAACCCAATCAGATGGGCATGGTATTATTATTATTATTATTATTATTATTATTATTATTATTATTATTATTATTATTTATTCAGAAAAAGACGGAGGTTTATAAGCTTATGGATTGTATGGAAAACTGAATAGAGAAAGGTTCTTTCCCCTTCCTTCTCTTATAATAGCGGAATTTGAAAATATCCAGTGAAATATATTGGCAGTTAATTCAGGACAAAAAGAAATATGGGTGAATGAATGGGAAAAGCCCATCAAAACAAAAATGTTTTCAGTTGTTTTCAGAGAGTACAAGTAGTGGTTGCTTGTCATTCTGTGAGAGAAATGCTGTTCCATAGGGGCAGCTACAGAGAAAGCCCTGCTCTGCACTACTGTGGAGCAGGCTTCTGATATTTTAGAGACTTGGGGGGGGGGCTCTCCTGCTGAATACACTGACATAGTGAGTGAATAAGGGATAAGGTGGTCTCTCAAGTAATCTGCTCCAGGGCTGTATGGGGCCTGGTATGTTAGTACCAAAACTTTAATCTTGGCCTGGTAGCAGATTGGCAGTAGTCTTCCCTCACAATCATTCTAGCTACCATGTTCTGTACTAGCTGCAGCCTCCAGACCAACCTCAAAGGTAGCCCCACAAAGTGTGCATTGCAGAAATCCAACCTTGAAGTTACCAATATGTGGGAAACTGTTGTGAAGCCACCCTGATCCAGGAACAGCTGCCATTGTCTTCCAGCTGAAGCTGGTAGAAAGCTTTCCTAGCCATTGAGGTCCACTGCATCTCCAGTGACCGAGTTGGGTCTGGGAGCCCTCCCAGACTTTGTGCCTTCTCTATCAGGCAGAGTGTGACACCATGCGATTAATGATACTAAGGAACTTGGTGGACTTATGGGCTGGAGATGTGTCTGTTCTGTCCTATTCCCTTGTATAAGGGTGGTTTGGAACCTTTACAGTAGCTAGTGCAGAATGTGGTGTCCCACCTATTGACAGGTGCGGACCAGATTTTGTGTATCTCCCCTGTACTTCAAAGCCCTAAACAGAAGGAGAGAGCTTTCTGTATGTGTTTGGCTGGGTCACTGCAGAAAGCAGAATTCTGGATTAGACAGAAGTTACCAGACCCTTCTATATAGTGAGAAGGTGGGGAGGGGTATTACTCAGAAGGGTGGTGGGAATGGGTGATTGGCAGATAGCTGTGATGAGCCTGTTGACGACTCTTAACGACTGCAATAGGTCTTACAGGAAAAAGCAAGGGGTGAGAAGGTGAAAAATGGCTTCTGTTTCAGTGTATCTGAAGAAGTGTGCATGCACACGAAAGCTCATACCAAGAACTAACTTAGGTGGTCTTTAAGGTGCTACTGGAAGGAATTTTTTTTGTTTTGACTATGGCAGACCAACACGGCTACCTATCTGTAACTCGATAAAAGCAGCCACCTGCCTTAACCCATCTGCTTGAAGAGCTTGTGGTGCATTTTTAGTTACTGTTGAATAAAGAACCAGCAATACTGCCCCTTGGGACTTGTTACTTATTGCACAGGAAACAGCCAATGTATATTTCTACCAGGGCTTGATTTGAGGCAAGGTTCAGCCTATGGCCTGCTTTTCATTCATACGAACTACATGTGAAAACAAAAACACCTCTTAGCATTTGTTCTTACCAGCTTCTGTGCATATATAATTAAAGAGTAGAACTATCTGGCCAAAGCATTGTTGTGTAGTTTCCAGGAAAACTTAATTCTGGCACATTTTGCTTAGGAAAAAACTGATCGATACTTCTCTCAATGGATGGATTATGGTCTCAAAATTGTTTTACGTAAGTGACTCTTGAGAATTGAATTAAAGAAGGGCCATAGTTCAGTGGTAGAACATCTGCTTTGCTTGCATAAAATCCCCAATTCAGCCTCTGGAATATCCAGGTGGGGCTAAAAAACCCTGAAGAGCCTTATGTAGAACGCTGTGAAAGGAAGTCTGTTCCTAGCATATAAAGGAGATTGTCAGCTTTGTTGCCTTGTTTAAGAGTTAATTTTCCGTGGTTACCAATCACATTTGTTTTGTATGTTTAAAAGTTATAGGCAGTACATGTCATGTCGAGTCCAACATGTTAAATGTATGTGTGAAACTGAATACTCACATATTCATATTGCCATCTATCCTCAGGCGATGATCTAAATATATATATATATACATTTTTACAGCTTGCACTGGATACACACTACTGGACTTGGATCAATCACTTTGTGATCTGGGGATCACTGCTTTTCTACATTGTCTTTTCCCTTCTCTGGGGAGGGATCATCTGGTAAGAAACACCTGTGAAGCATAATTGAAAATGCCACTTCTGTAATCGCATACAAGGGATGGCAGACTATTTATTTATTTAAAAATATTAATAACCCACACTTCAGGCAGCATAGCCCTAGCCACGATGCCTCTAATCTGCCTCTGCTTTCTGAGACAATATGTTTCTTAATTCCAGTTGCTGAGAGTCACAAGGGGGCAGAGTGCTGTTGCACTTAGGTTCTGCTTTTGGGTGACCAGGCTGGCCATTGAGAACAGCAGGCTGGACTAGCTAGGCTTGACCCAACAGGCTCTTCTCTTAATACAAAGAGAAATTATATGAAACACTAATACCTTGAACCTAGCCACAATTTGACAGTGAGGTAAGAATAAGAATAAGAATGGCCGCCGAGACCATATAACACCAGTCCTGAAAGACCTACATTGGCTCCCAGTACATTTCCGAGCACAATTCAGAGTGTTGGTGCTGACCTTTAAAGCCCTAAATGGCTTTGGCTCAGTATACCTGAAGGAGCGTCTCCACCCCCATCGTTCTGCCCGGACCTTGAGGTCCAGCTCCAAGGCCCTTCTGGCGGTCCTCTTTACTGCGACAAGTGAGGTTACAGGGAACCAGGCAGAGGGCCTTCTCGGTGGCGCCCGCCCTGTGGAATGCCCTCCCATCAGATGTCAAGGAAATAAACAACTCTCTGATTTTCAGAAGACATCTGAAGGCAGCCCTGTTTAGGGAAGCTTTTAATGTTTGATGTTTTATCATGTTTTTAATATTCTTTTGGGTGCCGCCCAGAGTGGCTGGGGAAACCCAACCAGATGAGTGGGGTATAAATAAATAAACATTATTATTATTATTATTATTATTATTATTATTATTGCATGCTGAAATCATCTATATTTTGAATTCGACTTCATTTATCCACCATGGTTGTGTTCTGTTTTTCTTCTGCCCAATTAGGCCTTTTCTCAATTACCAGAGGATGTACTATGTGTTCATGCAAATGTTGTCTAGCGGTCCTGCATGGCTGGGTATTATTATGCTCATAACGGTGAGCCTTCTTCCAGATGTTCTGAAGAAAATTTTATGCAGGCAATTATGGCCTACAGCAACAGAAAGAATCCAGGTAAACATCCCATAGTCTTGATAATTGATGATAGAAGTCTAATCTTAGATTTATAGCCCAATCTCAGAGAAGTCTGCTCAGTTCCACCGAGGTCAAAAGGGACTTATTTTTCCAAACAAGTGTGGCTGGATTTGCACGCTTAAGGTTAGTACTAGTGCCTCGCTGAAAACCTGCCCTCTAAGTCTCTTTTCCTCACCACCAAAATGGCTTCCATTTTTCTCTCGCGTTTTCAGAATTATTTATAAGTCCAGTGAGTTCTGGTGTGAGCATACCTGATGGTTGTGAGGTGGCCAAGGGTGGCGTGTGAGGTTTGCTTTCCAATAAATTTGTATTTATTTATTTTACTCAGTTTATATCCTGCCCCCCCAAACCTCATTTCGCTAGCATGCTGCTGCATGCTTCCAGATACGAAAAAGCCCCAGGATACGAGTTAATACAGACATACACAGACATTTAAAACTCACATAACCTCCGTTCTAAAACAGCTGCACTGGTTTGTTTCCAGTCTGAATTTAGGGTGCTCACATTAGTGTTTAAAAGCCCTAAATGTCTTAGCTTTCAAATGTCTGAAAGACAATCTTCTTCTCTACAGACGCCCTACGGTATTCAGATTAGCAGAGGGGGCGGCTTTTGGTAGTTCCACCTTTCCTGGAAGTGAGGGCCAAGTGACAGTGAGAGAGGTCTTTTCCCTGTAGCAGCCTCTAAGTTGTGCTATCCCCCCCCCAGCCCCACAAACACATAGAGGTGCACCTAACACTATCCAGGCACCCTAATTTTCTGATTGTAAATTGCTTAACTGATTTTACGGTATTTTCATATCGTTGTAACCCACCTTGGATAGGTGGATAAGAAAGTATAATAGTTTAAGTATCTGGGAAACATTCAAGTTCATCACAGATGCAGGGCTGATATTTGTTAATTTTTTAATAACCCCCCCCCCCAAAAAAAGTCCCCTTTCTGTTACTTTCAGTGGCACAAAACAACATGAAACTGTTCAGCAGCCTGTTTTAAACTTGGTTAACTTATAATGGTAACCTATGCAAATTAACATTGATAGCTTCAGCTCCTTCCTTCCAAACAACTCCGCTAAGTTTTATATCCTACATTTATGTATCGCTTTATTGCCCATTGTATTTGAAGAAGCTTTCAATCTAGAATACTGGCTCAGAATATAATAAACATGATTAAAAAATGAGAGGAAGCAAATTCAGGTATGCAAAGTATTTTTAGTCCAAATAAATAAAAAATCATTCATTAAAGATAATAACTGGAACCATCAGTACAATTTACTACATTGTCAATTTAGAAATTATAGTGAACATTGAATGATAACGTGTGTTGCATGTTTAACTAGAACACTGAAGCTGCTTGTTTCTGAAGCCTAGTTTCTAGAAAGATTGTTTCAACAGATGCTGAAATTTCAACAGATGCTTTTCGTATTAAAGAAATTGTTTCATGAAAACTGCATCATATTTCTATTAGCAATATTGCATCTCCTTCATTAATCTGTTGTTTCTTTAATTCCTTCTGTTTGATGAATAGCTAAAATATTCTTGAATTTCAAGTATCTGTGTAGATACATGATGAAGCGTCAAATTAGTTTCATACACCTGTGGCTTCTCTTCTTCTGTCGATAATTTGAAAATGAAAGTCTACCTGGTTTGGGCACTATTCTCACTTACCACTTCCTTATGTGCTGTGGGAGAAAATAATATCACTCACCAAGTGTTCCTTTTCTAGTAGAATTTAGATACCCCTGTCCTGAATAAACTGGCTCTTGAGTAGGATGTACACATGTAAAATCCAACTTGCATGATCCTAAATCAAGCAGATAATTCCTGGGCTTTTGAAGAGGAATTCAATTGCACAATTTGCATTTATATACATTGGGTTTGCATGTGTATAGCCTATTCAATTTGCATGGATCCCTAGTGGTGTTGGAGGCAAGGCAGACATACCTGACTGCTGGGTTGAAAGATGCAATTTTGTTCCTCTGATGTGTGTAAAGAGAGGTAGGAGAGAATTTCATCTGGACTAGGCCAATTAATTGTTCGCAAAGAATTGAAGATACAAAGCTTTTGCAGCACTGAAACAAACACTGTCATCAGTTAGCCGGTGGTTATACATAGTAAATAAATTGCAAGCCAGGATGTTTAAGATTAGTAGGCTTGCCATACGGCAGGAAAATTCCTGACATTTCCTTTATGGGGGGAAAAACAGCTCTGAAAGCTTAAAATCACTAGCTCAACAACTTTGTGGGTGTCAGAAATTTTACTTTTTGAAATATGGCGACCCTATGATCAGAGTTCTTAGCCAGATTAAAATACCAGTATTTGGAGAGGGTTTGGGGGGCAAGGGAAGGTATTCTGATATCAAAATTTGGGATAAATGTTTCCATGCTATTCAGTAGCAGCAGACAACATGGTGGACCACAGCCACTCGCTTGGACTTCAATCATCTGTGTCACTGCTACTTACCAACACAATACGAACACACTGGTAGTGTAAATCTGCCACTCCCACTGGTGTATTTGCACCACTCTGGCCTTGCCCCTTCCCCTCCTGAATATCATTGCATTTCTCCAAAGCAGCCTGACTTGCAAGGCAAAAACCTGACACTGGAATTTAAGCAAAAATGTAATTCCAGATATAGTTGCAAGTTGAACCATGGTTGTTCAGCAGAAGCCACTGGATCAGTCTATGTGTTACTTTAACACATTCAGCAAATTTGCCCTGCCCAAATCATCCCCAGCTGTTGTTAATCCCCAGCTGATGATTTTAGAGAGATCATCAATATTTAGATATTATGTAAAAGAAGCATTATGCTCGCCTGTATAATCCACATCGTACTGACTCTTATGTAATAATCTGAATGACCTAATTTTTAGTAATCATAACTGGACCATGGGAATAGCTTGAAGTTCAAAGCGAAGAACCAAATTAGCGTACTGTAGCCTGTAAAAAAAATTACAGGAATAGTATGGAAATAATTCAGTACGATTAGGAAGCTGAACAATCTCTTAGCATTTTGACAGTTGCCCTTAGAGTTATGGTAGTCACCTAACATAAGCTGGTAAAAACACACTGGATGTCTGTCTACTTGAGCAAGACATCTAGAAAAGGGCATAGTAAGGGAACTATGTGTTGTGATTTTAAGCAGTCTGGTATTGCAAGTTTTAAGTGACAACTCTAATGGGTGGAATAAGAACTGTCTAGTATTTGCTTCCTAGGCAACTTGTTGCTTGTATTTGTAATATGCACTAGAAAGCCTTTAGCATTTAATCAGATTTATTCCTTGTGTTTCTTCTCTTCCCTCTCCCAATACGCTCCTGTCTTCCAACCTCCTTTTCCTAAATCACTGCTACCTTGCTTTAAACTGTAAATGATGTACACGGGTACTTTCTTCAACCTTCTGGGGGAAATCAGACTAAACATCAGTGCCTTTCTGTTGAGCAGTCCACCATCTTTATGCTTTCTCAGACTTCAAGCAGTCTAAGTTTCTAATGGAGCAAAAGGTGATTTTCCCCCCCTGCCTTTCTGCATGCTTGGCCATTTTGTTCAGAGGACTTTAGAAAGTGTGTCCACAGTTCATATGATGTTAGTCATACTTCATACACAAACTGTACGTTAAACCTCTTGGTACCTACAACATGTTCTGTCGACATCCCCTCTCTTCGCTTTTCTAAAAGTATCTGTATACCATAAATAGTTATGTGCACTTTACTTGTCATTCTTTGTATGTGAATAGCATGATATGCATTGCAGGAACTGTCCATTTTAAGTAATGGTGGTTCTTGATAGATCAATGCACATTGTGTTTGCATTGTGAGTTGCACTCACCTCAGTGGACTGTTTCTCAGACACAAGTGTGATGGGAGCTCCTGAGCAATTGGGTAGTTCAGATGTACACAAGTCTGGTTAGATCTTGAGGCTTGTGCACACCATCCTTACACATGTCATTTTGCTGTTTTATTTCCTGGTCTGAGGCAAACCAAAGTTTGGGACTTCATTCACACCTGCAAACTATGGTTTGTGCTTTTCCTGCAAACCCAGATCAGAAACCAGGGTAGTTTGTACATGACCTGGTTTGAACTTAGAAATTTAACTGTATTCTTCAGCTTTTCCCTTTCCATTTTAACAAACTCCCAATTCATTGTGTTTCTCGCTTTATATTCAGCTGTCACCTCTGTATGTGGTGAGCAAGATCACTGTTTCATGACTCTTCAGGGTGTTTTTTTTATTAAAAAAACCCTGACTTTTTAAAGTCTTCTTTTGCTGTTGGTGTTTTCAGAATGTTTACTATTGATATTTGTGCAAACTGCTTTGGGATATTATAATCAATGAATCTGCAAAAGCTTTGGAGGAATCTGTCTCTTTTGGTAAACTACAAGCCAAATCTTGTTTCTGTTTTCTGTTTCAAGAGTCATGACCCCAGTCACAATATTCATCTAATTTGAATATTTAGCTGGTGATAAGGCGGGCATTCTTTCATTCCAGCGTATGCCTACTATACATTATTATCCTTATTTTGAATTACAGATTTGTTTTTATGTGTTAACTTTTCTGCTTAATTCTTCTTTCCTCCTTTTTAACATTAAGACTCTTAGTGTAAACTTGGTGCCAGTTTCAAACTTTCATACTTGAAGAACACTGAATTGCTAACCCTTTCCTCATTTACATGAATCTGCTAAAAACCTCAAAACGTTTTCCTTTAATTAAAATGTCAAGCAGTAAATATGAAACAATGTGATAAGAGTTTAAATCCTGTGATGGTGGTAGTTAAATGATACCTATAGGGTGACCTTCAAATTGGCCTTTACATGGACATATTAGAAGATTACCTCCTACTTAACAAGTTAACTTCTCCAGAAGTAGAAAGGGATAGTCCATTTGCAACTGGGACAAATGTTGTAGGACTTTAAGGCTGTTGCAAACAATAATCTCAAATGTACTTTCCCCCCATTTCCACTGTAAATAGGACAAGGAGGGTCTGAAATAATATACATCTGCTAGTAAACTCTAATACAATAACTGCTTCTTGTTCGTTTGTTCATTTCTTATTAACAGTGTTGATGATTTGGCATATGTTAGCCATCCTAACACTGCACTTGTTATTTTCCTCTCCAATACCGCGAGATGTCCATATTGAGCAATAGTCTCAGTGTTTTTCCTCATCCTTGCAGAAGAGTACGAAACATAAAACTGCCCTTAATGCACTGGCGAACAACGATGGGCCACTCCTTGAAGGAACCCTTTCTGCTTCCGAGGCATAATTAGATCATTGATAGGTAACAGTATTGCACGTGTTACCGTTTGGTAATTTCTGTTGGTGTGCTGTGGTGTTTTCAAAGAGAAAACTTCTTCCTCCAGAGTTTTTGCTGTGCCTTTTCAAATTAAATATAATCTCTGCAGTTTTTGATATCGCAGTCTGTTCTCAATGCATTTCAGAGCACAGGTAAGTTTGGGGTTTTTTTGTGTAGTATTTTGGGTGTGTCTTCTGGGAAGGTTGAGATTTAGAAGCTGCATGTTTTGTTCTGATTTCTTTTTTACTCTGATTCTAATAGGATTTATGTGCATGGTTGCAGCTTTAATTAAATATGAATTGTAAGCTGTTTTGTGTCAATCGCTATTCTTCAAATGAAATTCAGTGACTAAGCATAAGCCACAAGTATTTGGATTCAGATTAAATTAGTAACATTGGTTTGAGCAGAATTCAGAATCCCATTTGCCCCCCTCAAATATATCTGCATAATTTCCAAATATCATGAATCCATGATATTGGGTCCTGCCTTCTCAGTGCCCTGTGGAAATATGATAAAGCAAAATTTCAAAAGGCACCAGCTTTTAGCCTGGCTAAACAAATATAATGCAAAGGCTACAGACTCCCAAGAACTGGGGGAAAGCAGATGCACAAGGGCACATATATCTCCTAGAGTCTTCATATCTCTCCACAAGGAACATTTGCAAGTCACAAGTATTAGCAAGAAGCAAAAGCATTTCATCTCGACCACACATTTATTCAAAGATAAAAACAGCCCTCAGAAAAGGAAGTGCTTTAATTTCCAAAGTGACACAAATGTCCAGATGATTGGGATTCCTAAAATAGCTTCCATAAAGCAACACGCTCCTGGAGAGAAGGAGAGTGTATTCAAATTCCCATCTGTTCTGGTGCAGAATAGCCTAGACTCTGGACATTTCCTAAATACAGGCTAGGAACAGTAAGGACAGTATAAATTAACTTCTCAATTTAAATTTATCTGCTAGCTACTGAGAAAAATATCAACCATATCAGTCATTCCAAATATCAAAAGATTATCAGACATCCAAAAGGCAGGATAAAAAGTGGTTCATATCCGAGTATCTTATTCCACCTAAGCAAAATGTTAACAAAAAGTTGTTCTGTATGTAAAAGAAGACGAAATTGTGAATTAAAATAAATTAAAATTACTCCTCTGTTGAGATTGTGTCTGCATTTTTAAATGAGCCAAACAGTGGCACTCTGTTGGCAATTTATATGTCTCCATCTGGCCATATTGCCCCTATGCTAGGTACCACCTTAAAGCCTTTCAGCGAATTACTATGATGACAGCTTCATAACCTATTACTTGTTTTCTTGGCAGAATAAATCAAGCCATGGTCGGGACCATTTTTCAGAATTCACACCTCTTGCCTCTCTGAAGAGTCCAAGATACAGGAGCAATGACTGCAAAAATACCCCAGCAAGAAGGTCTAGTTCTCATTCTAAAAAAACAATGTTTACGCATTGGAGAAACTATGATTATTCAGTACTCCCTTCCATCTTTGGCTATTCCAATAATAAGCGTTGTGATTCCAGTGCCAGGTACTACCACAGGAGTTCAGGTCTGGAAACATCCCTATGAGAGATCACCAACTCAAGCCTTTAAGAACTAGCAACTATTCCTCCCTCTCATTCCAACCCCCGCTCCTACTACATCTGCAAATGACCATTTAACAGCACTGATTGAAATTTTGCTGGCTTTAACTGTCCGGTGTAATAGTCTGACAAACTGGATCAAAGAGCATGGAGTACAAATCTTTCCCAGGAGTCTTGCCCTTCCTTATTATGTTTTAAACTGTGGAAGCAATGGATTTTTCTACACAGTCTGGCACTGTGAGGATGAACAGCACTGTAATTTCACTCCATCCTGTCAAAAGCCTTTGTATGTTTATTGACTCCTGTCATCTCTTTTCCTTTATTACTTGAAAGAGTCCTGCTTTAGTCAAACATCCTCTTCTGAGATCAGTGGTTAAAATTTCATCAGCCCTCTAACTAAGCAACGGTCTCAGACCCCCAGTGAAAGTCACTGAGAACATGTTTCATAGGTGCTGTTTCTGACTGGTTTCTGACTGGTGTTTGTCTTTTCTTTGCTCTGTAGAACAAACTGGTGTTTCCTCTGTGCAAATCTGCTTTCAAGAAACACTCTCTAATATCCATTTTATTGTAAGTCACCAAGTAGGATGTCTATATGTGATTTTAAGACCCAACACCCTTCCCCACACTTTAGACCAATACATTTTTACTTAGACTGCCTACAGACCTTTGGGAAGTCAAGCTGGCTAGCAGACGAGTGAAGTGGCCACTGTAGGTATTGAGTTGAAAATAATTACTGAATTTAAGAATTTAGTCTTAGAAATTTAAAGAACGAACCAGTATTCTACCATTCTGCTACCTCTAAAGTAGAGTATGGATGTATTAGGAAGTGCTTTGCTACCTGAAGTTTTTTTGTTTTTCCCCCTGTTGTGGAAAGGAAGTAATTGCTTCCATAACGGGTGAACTAGATAATACTGTATTTTAAATGCTGGTTTTTAATTTTTGATTTGAACTTTGAAAGGGAGAGGGAGACAGAATGTTTAACAGAATGTCTACTTAGTGACTACTTATATTTGGTAATGACCACTAGGCTAAGGTTCCCCCTTTCTCCTCTTTGAATGTGAATTCAACCATTCTTCAGAAAAGAAAAAAATATGTGCATGATTATGCAAACGCTTTATCTGTCGTTTTAAATCATTATAGCCAGCTTGTACTTCGGCTCTATCCGTGGCTCTAGTTTTGCTGTGTACTGGTTTTGATAATAGCATACACAGATCAGTTCTGTTTCTTTTCTCCCAGTGTTTTATTTAGGGTGTCAACTTTGCCGAAGGATTACTTTGTAGGGGAAAGAAAGTTTGTGTGTGGAAGAAAATGCACAGGTTCTCTCTCTCGCCTTCCCCGAACAGAGATTTAGGGGAGATGGGAACATAATGCTTTGAAAGGCAAATTGTGAGCATTTTATTATACCAAAGATTACAGAGATAGAGAATCTGATGGTAGTTCCCATACTTCTCAAGTCTCACCCCCCTCATAACGCACAACATCTCAGCGTTTGTCATTTAAAATGAAGCACTTTCCATTTCCAGTGTTGTTCACGTACTGATAGTAATATACCGGAAGTTAATATTTATTTGACATTACATACTTGAATGTCTAGTAGAAATGTCCCCTACATAAAACACTGGTTACAAATATATATTTTTAAAAAATTAACTTGATGTGAGTATTGATTTTATACCTGTAGTAGTGACAAATCTCCTGTTCGGGTGTAGTTAACAAAATTATTTTTAATGGGTTTTTTAGAAATCTTAAAATTGCCTTTGCACTGAAATATTTTTCAATACTGTAGCTATTTATATATCTGTTATATGCATACATTTGTTAACACAACATTTCTATTGTTTTTTAATTGTATGTTTTAGAGAGTTTTTTTATACCTATGAGTTTTGGATCAGAGTTTAGCTTATAGTGGAATTGTGGTTGAATGTTGAAATTCTGATGAATGTTAAAATTAGAAATAGGTTTGTTATTTCAGAATCATCCAAAGCTACTGATTTTTTTTAAAAGAAAAGTTTGTTTTTTTGCTTTTGCTTGTGAATAATAGCTTTTAATGTGGTACATTCTGCTTACAACCACCTGCTGCTATCTACTATTCTTACATTTTTATTCCATGAAGCTTTCTACCAGTTCCTTGTTTTTGTTTTGTTCATTTCCATCTTTTAGCCTTAAGCAAGAAGACCCTTTGCTTGATGATTTGAAAATGCTGCATTCCTGCTCTGCCTACTAACAAAAATGGTTTACTGCAATATTCTTGCATCTCAACTGTTTCCTAAAAAATGACAGGCTGAAATATTTAATGGTAGTTGTTGTTTTTTAAAAAAAGAAAACAAACACTTATGATTGATTGTATTGCATTAGAAGGAGAAATCATAGAAACATAGAATTGTACAGTTGGAAGGGAGCCTAAGGCTTGTCTAGTCCAACCCCTTATAATGCAGGAATCTCAACACCCACCCAGTTTGAAACCACACCAGACCCTGCTTAGCTCTGCAAATGTGCTAGCAGTTTTATTGCTGCACCACTAGGAGGATATTTTTGAATTTAAAGGAGGAATTCTGCTCCCATTAAGCAATCAGAGCTTTAACAATACACTGTTTAAATGGGGGGGGGGGGAGGAAAGGCTCTATATGCCTTCATTTTCATTCTGCAATAGATGTACAGGTGTAATACAGAAGCTAAACTAGTAGGCCTTAGATATTCTTGTGCATAGCAATTTGGTGCAGACATGCTGCAAAGGATGAGAAAACCAGATGTTGCTGGAACGCAACTTCCGTTCTTCCTGAACATTGGCTGTGCTCATTGGGGCTGATGGGAGCTGGAGTCTCAACCACATCCGAAGGGCCACAGGCTGGTCACTCCTGTTCTACACATGAGGATCTGCCCAGCTGAATAAATGACTGATGCTGTCAGTGGTGAGGAATAACCTAGATTTACTCCATTACCCTTGGAAGATCAGAGTGTCTGAACTGTCAGAATTTGATCATCTGTTCAGCAATGTGCTTGTGTCACAGTTGGTGATGGATGCAGAGGATTTTTCATGTGCATTTGGGGACCAGGTGAGAGAGGAGGAAATAATTCTAGAAGCATGATCAATGTACAGAAACATATTTCCATGCACCCAGCTGGATTAGGAGAATTAGTCAGGCGCAACAATCAATAGTAGGGTTGCGACCTGAGTCAAAAATGTAAAATTGATAGAAATTAATATGAAGTGGAAAACTCCATTCCGTGTCACACAAATGGCCTTGTCTGAATTGTTGAAGCTCTAATGTGAAAACGTTTCAAATTCTTTCATAAATGTGTTGGAACTGAAGGGCATCAACCAAATATTCGTTAAGACTAAAACATATACATCCATTGAAACTACTTATTCTTTAGAGTAGCTAGCAGTAATATTCAGATAATTTTGATGGCCCTCAGTAATTATTAATTTATTCAGCTCTTTAATATACAGTATACCATTTATTCACTTGCTTGCATCAGCCTATTTATTCCACTGTAATGCAAGTATCAAACGAAGGAAACTGCATTTGTTGGTGATATTAGTGAGATCATGTTGAGAAGCTTTAATGGAATTCTGTCAAAGTATTATAAGAGAGAAATGTGTACATGATTGTACGTTGCACAACTGCACACTTCAGTTTATACAGCTTTACCTTTGTCGAAAGAAGTACAGAATTTTAATTGTACAATGTGTCTGAACAAAATTCTGTCTTGTATGCACTATCAATATTCTTTCAGTCTGTAATGTGTAATTGGCAAAAACAAACAAACAGCTTTTTTGGAATGGTGGATCATAGTTATCAGTGCATTAATCATTAAAATATCTTTACTCATCAGCACCAAATACTGACATGTATTTTAAATGGTATAATGATAGGTGCACTTATCTGATGATAATTCAGCCTTCAAAACTACTGTTTAGACTAAGCTATAACACTTCATTAACTGGATCAAAGCAGTCTCAAATACTAAGAATATAAATAAATATAAATATATATGATATACATGTGCATTACTGTAAAGTTTATTTTCAGTGCTGTTTTTAAACTTTCATTTCCGTAAATATCTAAACATGAATTCTTTATATTAATATTTTTGAACTTTCTGTAGATTGTATAAAGCAGTAGATGTTTAAATCTGCTTGCAATAAAACAAAATTTGCATATTTGTTTTGGGGTGTGTGCTTGTTTTTACTGAGCAAGGTAAGTCATTTAGAGGAGAAGAGGGAAATATATTCAATTCAAAACGAAAATGTTGCATTCAACAGACATTTCGATTTCTAATTGCAGTTTTGCCCATTTGTTTATACGCGGCAGGCATTTACTAGTTCCACATAGAGAGTTTCCGTTAGTGCACCAACTGTGAGAGCCCGTGTGGTGTAGTGGTTAAGAGCAGTGGACTCGTAATCTGGTGAACCAGGTTTGATTCCCCACTCCTCCACATGCAGCTGCTGGGTGACCTTGGGCTAGTCACACTTCTCTGAAGTCTCTCAGCCCCACTCACCTCACAGAGTGTTTGTTGTGGGGGAGAAAGGGAAAGGAGATTGTTAGCCGCTTTGAGACTCCTTTGGGTAGTGATAAAGCGGGATATCAAATCCAAACTCTTCTTCTGTGGAAGCTTTCAGGTAGTCACATTAAATCTCAAAACGGTGTGTACAGTGCTAGATTATTTTAATTCCCCATGGTGGTTGCTTTTTAACCAGTGAAGATGTGAGAATGCTAATTCCTGCACAGGGCAAGCTTTCCTATACGGACTCACACATTATAACAGGATTTTCAGGACTCAAAATCAGCCCTAACTCTGGATGAAGAAACCCAGAGAGAAGATGTAGGTGTTATGAACAGACTGAAAGAAGAACTACTTTAAGCTTCTGTTGTCATAACAGAATGAAATTTAGTTCCTCCTGATGTTCTTGTGTGAACTAAAATCACAGCAAGTCAAGAAAACAGCCCACTGCCGTACACTAGATTGTGATACCTTAAAATCTAGCCACTTGGGGGAACAGGGAATTTGTTTTTTTTTTAATCTGTGACATGACAGGGAGTGGCTGCCTCCATTTAAAGAATGGCAATTTGTATTAAGAACAGGAACAATGTAAAGAGCAGAAACCCTCTTAAAAAAATCAGTGAACAATGCAAGGTGAACAATGCACATTGAAAGCATCCTCTGCAAGAGCCCCAAAAGGCTGCTCACTCAAGACGTTCCCTTCGTGTGGGTGGGTTTTTCATGATCACGATCACCCAATAACCGATGCTGAAAAAACAACCACCTGTAGCACCTCCATCATTCTGCCCAGACACTGAGGTCCAGCACCAAGGGCCTTCTGGCGGTTCCCTCGCTGCGAGAAGCCAAGTTACAGGGAACCAGGCAGAGGGCCTTCTCGGTAGTGGCACCCGCCCTGTGGAACACCCTCCCACTAGATGTCAAAGAGAAAAATAACTACCAATCTTTTGGAAGACATCTGAAGGCAGCCCTGTTTAGGGAAGCTTTTAATGTTTAATAGGTTATTATATTTTAGTGTTTTGTTGGAAGCCACCCAGAGTAGCTGGGGAAACCCAGCCAGATGGGTGGGGTATAAAAAACCTGAAAAGCCTTCATGCTGAGCCGCACACACTGATAAAATCAGAAATTAGACCCAAGTTATAGCCTAGATGGCAAACCAAACAGTGGTCGGTAGTGTACACAAAGCAGTGTTTCTGTTCCTCTAGGGCTGTTTTCATCCTTTGCCATCAAATACTCATGAAAAATAAGGGGGGGGGGAGCCACTAGGTGAGTAATGTAGAGGAATAAAAGGTAACTTATGGTAAATATTTTTTCAGATCACTTATTTCACCTTTTAGGAATAAGCACCCAATCCTGCTCTGCTAATCACAACTGTAGAATGAATTAATTCTTACTTCTCACTTCAGATAAACAAACATGCTTCTTTATTGCTGGCTGCGTAGAGTACAACTGATACTGAAAAGCAGAACAAAGGAAATTCTCCATTTACACAGCACAGTCCTTACCATTGTGATACGAATTTTGAGGTCTTAGATATATGGTAATGTTCATAAGTGTACCAACCAAGCACATACATAGATCAGCACAGGAAGACTGACCTGGAACCATTTTGATTCCTAAACTGAGCAAATGTTTTCTCTGCAAGGTCAAAGTGGGAAACCTCCCCATTGTCTCTTCACAAATCCTGTCTTAAGGGCACATTTAAGATATGAATAGGGTGTGAGCCCCTGACCTGGCCCAGGAAGGAAGTATTTATCATTACAAAAGACTGGCCAGGCTCCTCAGGAAATCAAAACAAGTAACCTGCCAGACAGGAGATAAACAATGACAGGAGAAAAACAACATTCAAATTTGTTTTAGGCCGCCTTTTTTGTGATGTAGGTGTGATGTATCTGGAGGGTGGTCTTAGGTTACACCCCTTCTGTGATGTATATATGATGTTTCTGGGGGTGGTCTTGAACTACAGGGTGGCAATTTCAAAAGTCTTTATAAGGCATTGCGTGCCATTGTTCTGGGTTCCTCCTCCTTTCCTGCGGGTGAGGGAAGCACCTGTTGCAATAGATCAATAAAGATCAAGCTTACTAGCTGCTTTGCTTCTCAATATTCTCTGGTTGGCCACTGTTATTTTCTCCTACCAATAGGGAACCTATGTAAGGACTCTATATGGGCTCTTGGATACCCCATAAGGGGAAAGGGCAATTTCTGTTTACAACACCATGTTTACTCAGAAGAAAGCTCTGTTGAATTCAGCTCCCAGGTCAAGTGGGGTTAGGCAGGGCTGCCTTCGGAAACGAGGCTTTGTGAGCGCAAGAGCAGCAGCTGCCCAGACGGAAAGCGGGAGGGAAGCTAGAATAACGGGTAAGAAAGAAGCAGAAGCAAGACCGAGATGTTATTCAGGTCTGCACAGAAGTACGCGCGGCTGAGTCCAGCGGGGCTTACTCCCGGGGGCGGGGAGCAGGTACCAGGACTGCAGCCGCCTGAGCCTGACTCCATCCTGCAAAAGGAGAAACAACAGGGAGGGAAGAGCCGACGAGCCGAGCTCAGGGCTACTTCCGTTTTCCCACCCGCTCAGGTCCCTTTTTTTGCTCAGTGCAGCGCATCCTCCTCTCCCCCCGCCGGCAACAAAGGAGCCCTGGGCACCCCGCTCCCCTTCCTGCCCGGAATAGCGGTGGGCTGGAAGGAGTGGGCGGCGCACGGCTTGCATGCAGGCGAGGCTGAGGAGGTGAGGGGCGCCGCCGCCGCCGTCGGTGCTGCTCCCGCTTTCCCGCTCGCGCCAACTCCACGCGGCGTCCCGGGCTGCCCCGGAGAAAGGAGGCAGGTCCTCCCCGCGCCGTAGGCTGGAGAGGAACTTGCGGCTGAAGGAGGGCGCGGAGAAAGAGGAAGACTGCTAGGCGAGGAGGGAGCACCTGGCCGGGGAGCGTCGCAGCCCTCAGAAAAAGCAGCAGCAGCAGCATCCCGGCCCTGGAGGTGAGCGCGAGTCATGTGCTTTGTGTGTTTGTTTGGGTTCAGGCGGCTCCTCCTCGTCGAGGGGTAGCCAAGCGGTGGGTGGGGGGAATGATTTGAATCCCGGCTGCTCCCGCCTTTACCGGCTCTCCTGCTCAGTGCGCGTTAGTTTGGGGTGGGTGGGTGCTGTGTTTGTTTCCTCGCCCTCCTTTGCTCTGAAAGAAAGGTGAGGGGAGGTTAGCTGCAAAGCGGCGCTTCCCGCGCCCTCACGCCCCGCCGGTTCCTTTGTGAGTTTGGAGAGAAACCCAGTTTTGCTTCCAGAGCACCGGCTCGTCTACGGGGATTGGAGGCAAGGGCCGTAGCCCTGGGGTAAGAGAGGGCTTTGCCTTGCATGCAAAAGGGGCCGGGTTAAATTCCCTCAGGCTCTGTCTTTCTGTAGGCCTGGGGGAAACTCCTGCCTTGAAACCCCTAGATTGCTCCTGCGGAGACGATATTGGTCTGGCGTGGTCTATGGCTCTTTCACCCGCTTGCTCGTAAGTCCCACTAAGTTCAAGGGACTTCCCTACCTTAGTAACTGTGAAAAGACTGCTTCCTGAAAGCGAGAGTGCTTGAGTTGTCCACCTGTAATGTCCATTGTTGTGTATTGGAGGGAATTAGACCAGGTGTGTCTTGACATGTCCTAGATGTTGGTGCTGCCGTGAGAAAAGATGCACTTGCTGAAATTCCTTTTGCTCACACAGCAGCTGAAAGGCACAAGGACAGACACCTTGGACTCTGTTGTGTGTTGCTCTTCCTCTTTCACATTTATTTATTAGACATACCCCACACTTCATCATAAGATCTCAGGACGGTTCGCAAGATATGCTTTCTCTATCAGCTTTAATGTCCCAGCTGCAAGTGGGAATATGAGAATTTATTTTAAGAAGTTTATATAACTATGTTAGAAACTGAGCTGGGAGCTAAATGGCATCTTAAACCTAGGTTACGGGCGTAATGACGAAATGTCTAGGCGAGCTTTTTTTTATAACAAGAATACAGAGTTGAAAATGAATGAACTGCAGCTAAAATATTATGTTCATTTTTCACATGGTCTAGTCCTTCCCCTGCCCACCCCCTTAATATCCTTAGGAGGGTCTTTTTCCCCCCAGCCTTCAGGGAGTAGCTGGAAGTGGGGAGGTAGAAAATCTCCTTTCCTTCCACTCTGAAGGTTTAATCTGAAATATTAGGCACAGTACTACATTCAGAAACTGCTCACGCTAATGAAATTTCCTGTTGCAAAATGTGCCTAGAACAGTGGGAGTTTCGAACACTGTTATATACTGCTTAGTCATCAACACGAATAAGCTGTTTACATGAAACAGACATTAAAATTGCCAGGAAAATCAGATGTTAAAAAACCTTAGGGAACCTTAAAAAAATTCAGAATAGAAATTAAATTAGTAGTTTCAAAAATGCACATTATAAAATAAAAATACATATTAAAATACACATCAGATATACATGTCTGAGTAGGCCTAATTAGAGTTGCATACTTCAGTTATTGCATATTGGTATAAATTTGCGGTGGCGGGTGTCCATTGGAACTGGAAATATGTAAGGTAGAGAAGCCAAGAACAGGTCTTGGGATCTTCCTAAAAAATGTTCAACAACTTTCAGGGTGTTCTGGTTTTTGCTTTTTGAAATATGGGAACCCTAAACCAGAGCCAACAAATTCTACTTCCACCCCCTGCCTGACTGCTGAATTTTACAAGCGCAGCAACAAAACTAAGGAAGAGGAGGTTGCCACATGCAGTTCCAACCTCTGGACTGCTTGTAAGCAAGAAGTCAAGCATGGGGGGGGGGCTGGTTCAGGCTAGACTGAGAGGGATGGTGGGACAGTGTGCCATTTTCTCCCTAATGGGCCAACCTCCACTAGTATACAGTGTAATATTGTGCATATCTATTCAGAAGAGTTTGGATTTGATATCCCGCTTTATCACTACCCGAAGGAGTCTCAAAGCGGCTAACATTCTCCTTTCCCTTCCTCCCCCACAACAAACACTCTGTGAGGTGAGTGGGGCTGAGAGACTTCAGAGAAGTGTGACTGGCCCAAGGTCACAAGCAGCTGCATGTGGAGGAGCGGAGACGCGAACCCGGTTCCCCAGATTACGAGTCTACCGCTCTTAACCACTACACCACACTGGCTCCTCATTGACTTTCATGAATGAGACTTAACTCTCAGTTCGGTGGTAAGGTTGCCGCCATGGATGGGATCAGTTAAGTGTTGAAAGGATAGATAGTGTGGTTTGTTTTTGTTTTTAAGTGCATAAATTGCAGTTAATGAACAAATGGCAATCTGGGGAGCAGTGGAATGGGATGGAGCGTGTACAGCCATTGCTGCATAAAAAGCCCTGCAATACCTGTCAGCCAGGTATAAGTTGTATACAGCACCTACCTGGATGGGATTCTTGGGCAGCCCTCTTGCCGCTGAAGCACCTTGTTTCAGGATCCTCTAATGGCAGTAGCATTGCCTCTTCTGAGCTTTTTGCTGGATCCTTACCCTCCCCATGGGTTGGGTATTAGCATCAGAGCCTAAAAATATGATTTATATCCATGGATAATGAGAAAGCCCAATCCTATGTTATGTTGCAAGTTATGTTCCACTGTATTTAACAGAGTTTACTCCCAGATAAGGTGTGCAGCCAGGCATACTTACTTGCGAGTAAATTACATTAAGCACAACAGTGCATACAATACAACCCCATTAAATGGAAGCAATTGTTGAATTGATTATCTTGGTCTTGTGTTAAAAAAATGTACATTATATTTCAAGAAAGGGTCCTGTATTAAAAATCTATTTTTTTCCTTCTTCATAGAAGTAAATATTATGAAGAGATGGCAACCAGTAGGGTGAAGAGATATCATGTACAGTGGTACCTCGGGTTACATATGCTTCAGGTTACAGACTCCGCTAATCCAGAAATATTACCTCGGGTTAAGAACTTTGCTTCAGGGTGAGAACAGAAATCGTGTAGCAGCAGCGGCAGGAGGCCCCATTAGCTAAAGTGATACCTCAGGTTAAGAACAGTTTCAGGTTAAGAACGGACCTCCGGAACGAATTAAGTACTTAACCCGAGGTACCACTGTAATAATAATCTCTTTCAGCTTAATTGTTCCTTTTTTTCCTGTGTGGTTGGGAAAACATGCCATGTCTCAATTTAATTTGCAATTACATTTTGCTTGGAGAGAATTGAAGTTCTCTTGAATTGTTCCACTGGAAATTGTATACACTTTTCCATGTGTTTTCCAAATACGTGACTTTTTAGCAAGGTGCACAATTATGCAGGGTGGGGGAGGTATAAACTTTATATCTTGCAATATTAAAGTATATTTCATACCCCTTAAAATTCATATCCATTTATATTTTACAAAATTATGTGGTTTGGTTGGATATGTGAAGCTTTTGTAGTTCCTCAGAACCCTTTGGACAACTCACAACATATAACATCAGTACCCATAACCATAAAAATAACAGTATTTCAACAGCTAAAAATGAGAATCCCCAAACCTTAAAATAATCTGCAATCAGCAAGCTAACAGCAGAATAGCCTTGCTCCATGTATGCCCTCTGGAAGAATTTTTAGTTTTATTTGTCAACTAGATGAATAAAGTATTCATTGTAAACAGCCTGCCAGACTTTCCTGGGGGGAGAGTTCTAGATGAGGGTGCCTCTACTGGAAATGCCCTTGGCTATATATGGCTTTTAGTTTGTCACCTGGTTAAAAATGGATGAAAACAGGGAATTTAATGCATTTTAAATGTCTTCTGTCTTGGGCAAAATTCATCTCTGCCGAGAATTTGTGCAATATGGGTATGTTATCGCTTTCTTGGTTTTGGAGCTGTTGCTTTTGAGACACAGGCTGCCAGAATGCTGAAAGACTCATGATTTTTTTTTAAAAAAACTTTTACATACACATTTATTTATTTTAAAAAGCCTCCTGCCCTCAGCTTGATGACAAGTTTCTGAAAGGAAACCAAAAATAAGAAAAGCACTCTGGCTGGTATCCTATTTGCGTTTATTCAGGAGTAAGCCCTATTCAGTTCAGTAGGATTTACTCCCAGGGAAGTGGACATAGCCTCTGTGACTTCTGGCCTGATAACTCTTCAGAAAACTGAACATTTAGGCTAATCATTGCCAGCTATCTCTATAATCCTGCCAGGTTCAGCTTGTGAGAGGTGTTTTGATGCTTCTCAATATGCCAGAAATCATTTTCTGAAAAGGAATGTTGCATTATGAGATAATATATACAGCATTACAAAGGGCAACATTATCAGCAGCTTGGTCTTTTGTCTAAAAACATTTGCACAAATTAAATATTTGTTAGGCCTACAGAATATGCAAAATCTGTATTCCAGTTTTTGAAACAGTCCCTACAAAGTGGCCTCCAGTTTAGAATTAGGTGATGTGTTGTACCTTACAAGGTGCAGAAGACCTGGGGACATGAGCATGCTTGTGGAATAAACTTTTTTTTCTTTTTAAATTATAGGAATTGAAGTAAGATACTTTCATGTCTAATTACTGGAGGTTTGTCCTGTGTAAAGAAAATGGAAGTTGCAGCTGTTTTTCAAAAGACAATCAGCCTAATGAAGGGAAAGAAGATATGGATCACCACATTGTGGTATCGGACATCATCCGGCTTGTGCAAGATAAGCAGAAGATGCTGGCAGTACAGCCAGGTAAGACAATCCGTGCTACACCTTAGAAACGCTTTACAATAAAGCAAGTCTTCCTCTATGTCATATATAAAGTCACAAAGAAAATGGGCAAAGGAGGGAATACATTTTTAAAAATGTTGCTAGGAAACTCAGTTCCTCTCCTCCCACATCTTTGACCCTGTGGCCTCTCACACCCACCTCTATATTCCTGTTTCTCCTATTCATATAGAACTGTCACAGGAGAGGGGTGTTTATGACAGAAAAAGTGTTAAGAGCAGGAAAGAGGTAATTTGTTAACAAATGTGTGATGCTGTGCCAATAGCTTTTCAGCCTGCGTGTAATATGTGCTCTCTCACCTGTGTTCTCTCACTTCTGTGTCTCCAATCAGCACATCCATTTCCTGCTTCTGCAAAATGTAGGATAAACGAGTTCTATGCTTTGTGATAAACTTATCTTTAGATTAGCATTTGCACCTTTTCATTGCATCCTAGAACTTCAGAACTTGCTTTCAATACGGTTATTCAGCTAATGTTTGATACTTTGTAGGTAGGGTAATTAATTTGGCGTACAGTAGACATGTTTCTGGAAAAATAGTGAGTCCCCCCCATTGTCTACCACTTTGCAGATGCTTCCTCCCCCCGCCCCACCCCCGTTTATGCCATACACTGCAGCTAGCTACTTAGAGCAAAAGGGTTGTCTGGCTTATTCAATGTAAGCAGATTTTAGTTTCCTAAAATCCACCATGAACATTCTGATTGTGAGCTGACAGTAATACTGTCCAGAAACTCTAGGATGTTAATGTTGAATCAGACTCAAAATTGGAAGTATTGCACAAGGACACTAGCCAGGTTAATAAAGTGTTTGAAAACAACTGAATTAAAATATCCTGGGATATTTTGCACACATACCTACCTGTCCCGCCCCCAAATGATAAGTGGCTAAATTTGGAAAAAAATGCTTTAGGGAAATCTGCTTAGTTATCTTGATTGCACAAACAGGCTTTTGAGTTTGCTGCATTTCCTGTACAGTTCAGAAATACTTGGTGGTGAAAATAGCTAGCAATGGATGGATACCATATACTGGAAGGACATTATAGGATTCTGGTGAATAAAGTCATCTACATTTGATGATGTAAATTTGCAAGAGAAAAATCCATTTCCAGGTACCAAGGTGCAGGTGTTCAGGTGCAGAGTGAATGCACCAAGGTGTTCAAGGTGCAGAGTGAATGCACATGGGGGCCAGAGGGATCAGATTCACATCCCAACCTAAAAACCCAAATGAAATAATAATTAAACCTTTACTCATTAGAAAGCCTCCGTAGGAAGCCTCTGTACTGAACATGGATATAAACATTTCTTTTTCATCACTGCAGATATTTAATTAGAAAAGGAATAATAATAATGATGATAATAATAATAATAATAATAATAATAATAATAATAATAATAATAATAATTAATAATTTATTTATACCCCGCCCATCTGGCTGGGTTTCCCCAGCCACTCTGGGTGGCTTCCAACAAAATATTAAAATACAATAGTCTGTTAGACATTAAAAGCTTCCCTAAACAGGGCTGCCTTCAGATGTCTTCTAAAAGTCTGGTAGTTGTTTTTCTCTTTGACATCTGGTGGGAGGGTGTTCCACAGGGCGGGTGCCACTACCAAGAAGGCCCTCTGCCTGGTTCCCTGTAACTTGGCTTCTCGCAGCGAGGGAACCGCCAGAAGGCCCTCGGCACTGGACCTCAGTGTCCGGGCAGAACGATGGGGGTGGAGATGCTCCTTCAGGTATACTAGACCGAGGCCATTTAGGGCTTTAAAGGATTGCCTTGCTAAAGGTACGGAAATAAGATGTTTTGTGATTGGGAAACAAAACAGTTTAAAATTGATAATAGGATATTAAATGGGCATATGATAGAAATACAGCAAGACAAATGAGAGCATATCAATCTGTAATAGCTGCAGTTAGATGTCACAATATAACCATGGTTTATTTTGATGGGAAGGAGCCTCTGGGAGGCTCAGGCTTGGGTGCATCCTCCCCTCCTCTGTGGCATGACCACAAGGAGGACTTCAGAAGCTTTTGCTTCTGTTTTTGATTAGCTGCAGCTTGTCATTTCACCCATACCTGACAAACTGTGGTTAATCTTAAACTATTGCCAAACCATGGTTCTGAAGCTGCGTTGTTTCAATAAACCATAGGTCAGATTAACCATAGGTCAGGTTGTGTATAATGCTAAGTTGGAGTTATTAAAAAGGAAAGTAAAAGCTTTGGCTGCATTGAGAGGAAAATACAGGGGGGAGAATATGGTTTATCATGTCCAAACACAGCCAGTATGTGTCTCAGTTGTTCAACTTGTCTTAAAAATGCAAATTGTCAGTTTATACATTTATGTAAATTTCATTTCACAGCTGCTACGTTCACAGGCTCTAGAAATCTTGAGCAATTATATTTATGAGTGGGGGCGGGGAGAGGAGACAGTCATCAGGCAAGCTGGGTTAAGATTGGGGGGGAAGTTCCCCTTAGTTTGACATCCAGCAGAGCTTTCTTCAGCAGCACACTGCTAGAAATGGTAATTCTGCACTCCAGCAGGTGTTCTTTAATTATCTTGGAACAGATTCAACTTAGCTTATTATCAATATAGTAGTCATTTTAATAATGTGGAAATTCAAATGAGAAAGGAAATCACACACCCTGGCAGAAAGTCGTCTGTTATGCATTACACATTTTGCTAAATCCAGTTATCAAGTACAGGCTTCATTAATCCCATACTGCCTCCTGAAAATCAGGAGTATATCACAGAATCTTAGAATTGTAGGAAGGGACACCGAGAGTCATCTAGTCCAACCCCCTGCAGGTGCAGAACTTGGATTTTCAATTTTTTTGTGAACTAGTGATACATAAGTATTAATGCTTCCCATTTAAGTTACCCAAGATTCAGGTTTTTATTTCCTAAAATAATTAAATGGAAGGCAGCTCGGATGAAAATTGTAGTTTTCATTGCTTTTAGTTAACTGCTTTGACCATCACCACTTAATTTTACCCTTAAAGGGTGTACGTAAGTAAGTGGAAAGTTTTACTGCTACATTTTGTGCTGGTAATTGAATCTTTAAGCTAGACTGGCTCAGCATAATAAATATGAAATGAGGTATTCAAAAAATATTTTATGTTGTGTTTACTGCCACCTTATATTAAGTTACGTGACTTTTTTTTGGAACTGACAATAATTTCCCTGAAGAGACTTGCTTTACTTGATACTACCTTGGAATTAACCTTGGCTTTATTTAGTATTAGATTAGCTAACTATACTTCAAAGGAGAACTCCACAGTACTTTTTAAAATGGGGTTTTTAATCCACATTTATATGCTGCAGTACCAGTTAGCCCAGTATGCTAACTGGAGTATGCACACCATGGCTTAAACGATTGGGGGGGGGGAGGAGGAATTTGGATAATCGGAAGAAAGCTTTCCTCAGCCAGATGAATGTAGACCAAGAATGTGAAAACGTAGGTTTTTGTTAACTTCAACACACACAGTTCAGGTATTTTTTTGGAACTGACATTAATTGACCTGAGCAATCTCTACCTGGAGACGCAAGAGATCTTGGTGGCTAGGAATACAGTGGTACCTCAGGTTACATACGCCTCAGGTTACATATGCTTCAGGTTACAGACTCCGCTAACCCAGAAATAGTACCTTGGTTTAAGAACTTCAGGATGAGAACAGAAATCGTGCTCCAGCAGCGCGGCAGCAGCAGGAGCTAAAGTGGTGCTTCAGGTTAAGAACAGTTTCAGGTTAAGAACGGACCTCCGGAACGAATTAAGTACTTAACCCGAGGTACCACTTTACCTATTTCTCGCTATGGCCCCCTGTTGGGCAGGTATTACTTGGTTACTGTATTCTGTACTTCGTATGGCTTCTAGATTGCAACATACTCTACCTGGGGCTGCCCTTGAAAGCAATTCAGAAACTTCCAACTGGTCCAGAATGCAGCAACTAGCTTGTGGTCTGTGGTTCCATTTAGAACTCACTTAACCTCTTTTTCTAAAACATTTTCACTGGCTGCAGTTCTTTTCTGGATCCAGTTCAAGACACTCACATTAGTGTTTAAAGCCTCAAATATCTGAGGCTTCCCTACAAATTCCCAAAGTGTTCAGATGAACAGAGGGACCTTTCTTGATAGTTCCACCTTTCTTGGAGTGCTGGAAATGTTGCCTTGGGAGAGGTTTTTCTCTGTGGGCGCCCCTAAATTGTGTATTTCCATCCCTGCAGAGGTGCATCTAGCGCTTCTGCTGTATGCAGAAGATATGTCTCTTTACTCCCCTTGGCCTTTGATACTTTCCTCTTCATTTTAAAAGCAAATTCAGTGGCTGAAATTGGTAGCTTATCTCCCTCATCTGATTCCTGGTGAGATGTCTCTGCACAGACATGCTTCAAAGAAATTAGAGCAGTGATGCTTTTACAGCCATTGATTAAAATGTCTGTTTTGTGTCTGAGGTAATTTGGCAGTTTCTGGGTTCTTCTTGGTTTTGTGGATTTATGTCACTGGTATTTTGTGCAAGCCTTTTGTGGGGAGGGGATATTTTCATTGGGGTTTTGGCTGTGGCAATGGGGAGGCTAATCACCCTGCCTTTGTGGTTCTGATTTGGGTTGGCAGGCTCTTGAGTTCCTGAGCTTTTTTGTGTAAAAAAAACCAAAACAACTATTCAGAAAGGACTTGGCGGAAATGGATTGCTATTTTATGGCTTTGAAAGAAAAATAAATTGAACTTGGATACAAAACAGAACCTGTTACATTGACATAATCAAAGGCCTACAAGTCGGGTATTTTCAGATAATAAAATGGACAGAGCACAGAAGGTCTGGAAGGTGCATTCCCCCCCCCCTCTGTTAAAGGAATTGTTTTCTTTATTTTTATTTTCACGTAGGCCTTAAAATGTATGTGGACAGAATGTTTCTTATCATAGCCCTTGAGGGCTAATTCCATGTTTTCACCAATCAGCACTGTCCCATGTATTTCCAGTTTATGTTTATAAAAACATAATGCAGAATCGTAATTCTTACAAACACCAGTAATATAGGCAACCCCTGATTCCCCACTCCTCCACATGCAGCTGCTGGGTGACCTTGGGCCAGTCACACTTCTCTGAAGTCTCTCAGCCCCACTCACCTCTTCAGAGTGTTTGTTGTGGGGGGAGGAAGGGAAAGGAGAATGTTAGCCTCTTTGAGACTCCTTAAAGGGAGTGAAAGGCGGGATATCAAATCCAAACTCCTCTTCTTCTTCTTCTGGGTCATCACTCACAACAACAGAGCATACATAAATTCCCTCACACATGAAAGCTGCATATCAAGGGAATGTCTAGGCTAGCTGGAATCCTTCTTGTCATCAGGAAGATAATGAAGATTGTATGGAGGAAGTTCCATGATTTAAGCCCCCATCCGCAGTCTTAAGTGGTACAGTCAAGTCCAGGGTTTTCGAACTTGTGACCCTTCAAATTTTGTTGGACTCCAACTCCCATAATCCTTGCTGGCTAGAGCTGAAGACGCAACAAGTTCTGAGGACTACAGGTTCCCCAATGTTGGTCTAGAACAGAAGGCTAAGCACACGATATCTGGTTTTGGTGAGAACCAGCCCAAATCATCAACCATGGAAGGATTAAAACATATTGGTTGTGTACATTTTATCTCAGTGACAGTTTTAGAAATTGTATGGCGGTTTTCTTAGTGCCATCTAACCCACCTCACAGATGAGATGGTGAGATATTTGGTGTATGAACCCTTACTCCCCAGTAGGTGTTGCTGTTGAACCAATGTCACAGGCTTAGTGATGGAGACATGGCTGGAAGTTTAAAACAGGAGGAAAAGGAGGGCTTTAATTACTTATAGGGGTTGGCAGAGATTGTCAAAGCAGTGTATATACCACCTAGGGGGAGACAGAAAGCCTGGTGAGCAAGTCATTTCCCCTTTAAATCTCCCTCTTTCGCCATCTGAGCAACAGACAAACGAAGAACATGCAACAAATCATATGACTTCTAAACGTAATACGTAAAATAGAATTGAGCCATCAGCACTTTTGAAGAAACTGGATGTTAGTCCCCAAAGTGAAAGATGCCTGGTTATTAAAGTGTCCAGTAAATCTCTTTCGAGTGAATGAGGATTTCACTGTGCGAACTCCCTCCCCTGTGTTCTGTTTCCAAGGAAACCACTGCGCTGCAAAGGGACTGCATGAAGTTGAATCTGTCAGTTATGCTGCTTGTTAGTTATGTGACTGCAGGTTTGGGATTTAGTACTTGCACTTTTTCTTTTCCTGCTTTAGTCACGTGGTGGATGATACCTTCCTTAAACTTTATGAAGTAAATCTTTGTGGTGAAATAGGATTGTGCTTTTGAAGAAAGCTTCAGGAAAGGTTAGTCTGATTTCCTGGGGCAAGTGTCGGTTGAAAATACACACTCCTCTAATTCCCCCTTATAAATAACGGAAATTTAACGTTGTTGTTAGTATATAGAACCTGAGTTTGGAGAGTTATTGCATTTGCCTCTTAAAAGGGTTTTACTGTAATAGGTAACATCAAATGTTGGGATGGGATAGAGAGTCGTGTTTATTGTGATTTTTAGCTTCCATGTCAATGTTTCCTGAACTTGCAGTTGCTCCTTAAGATTCAGTCTAACCCTGGGTGAATGATAGCCAAGTTAAAGCTTTTGAAGAAGATTAATAGCATGGACTTTTTATTAGTAGTATTAAAAATGCTGTGGAGAATCATTATTATTACAGCATGTGTCACTTTAAGGAGTGTTATAATCCAACAAAAACACGTCCCTGCCTCAGGGGAGTGTTTAATCTGAAATCAACAATGAAGAAAACAATGTCAGGGGAGAGAGAGAGAGAGAGAGAGAGAGAGAGAGAGAGAGAGAGAGAGAGAGAAAGCAAGGGATGAATGTGAACAGTTTCATGTAGATGAAGTTGGTTACAGATGGGAGGGATTAATACATGTGTGTCTGTTTTAGTAATATTCTGTATGATACTTTTGTCATGAAAGGACTCAAAACTTATATTTATGTACTTACCTTTCTTAAAGTAATTTTTATAATGTAATTGTAAAATATGCCACAGTTCTAGTGGCAAAATGTGGAGATTCTCTTTGTTTCATTCACAAAAGGCAATTTTTAAGGCTTGGGTAATCTACCCTGGCTTGTTTTCAAAGTAGGATCATGGCCTTAATGACCCTCTGCCCATTAAGACAGAGAGACAGACAGCAGATAACTCCATCATCCATTCCTTTCAAAGTCTTAAGCAAAGTCACCTGCATAAGAGTTAGAAGAAGGATGCTCAGAGTTTGCCTGTTTAAGCTGTCCTGATCTGAACCTTGTAGGCCCCTGTATTCTAAACATGAATCTCACCTCCTCCTTGCATTGAATGAGGATGCAGAACAGCAAAACGGGCATAGGGATAGAAAGTGCAGAATTCTCCCTTCCCATGGCCTCTCTATCCAAGAATTCTTCTCCCAGCTGCTCACACTTCCAGTATGAGGGGGAAAGCACTTGAGCGAGGGCAGACAGTGGCTGAAGGGAGAGAACCTTTAGGTGATAAGGGGAGCAGTCTATACTGTTTACATTCAATACCTCTGATGTTTAAAATTGAGATACACACCCCTTTCTATGTGATGGGAGTAGAGCTGGGCGATAACTGGTTTTCAACATCGCAATAGTCTAGAACATTATGATATACGGTGGTACCTCGTGTTACATATGCTTCAGGTTACATACACTTCAGGTTACAGACTCCGCTAACCCAGAAATAGTACCTCGGGTTAAGAACTTTGCTTCAGGATGAGAACAGAAATCGTGCTCCAGCGGCGCGGCAGCAGCAGGAGGCCCCTTTAGCTAAAGTGGTGCTTCAGGTTAAGAACAGTTTCAGGTTAAGAACGGATTTCCGGAACGAATTAAGTACTTAACCTGAGGTACCACTGTACATCACAGTCCCTGATATGTCAGTATATTGCTATGTAGAGGCATTGGCTGGCTTCACGGTTTTTCCTGCATCATGTCTGCTCTTGTGAATCCCTGCCCCCCTGCATGAGGCAGGGTACAGCTGAGCGGGCAAAATTAACCGAGACTGCAGGAATCAAGAGATGCATTGGCTGGCTTCATGGTTTTCCCAACATTGTGATTTTTGCATTGTTCACATACACAGAATGGTAGGCAGTTATCCTATAGAAATAAAAGTACAGATCTATTTAGGCTCTTTTTCTCATAAAATATCTTAAAGTGATTTAACAATTTTAAAAAACCCATCAGCAATAAAAAAGCAGATATAAAACAATTTCAAGTCCAATACAGATGCCAGTCTGGGATAAAAACAAAAAATAAAATAATAAATAAAAATTAAATAAAGAGAGGTAATGACTAAAGGGAGACAGTTGGGTGGACACCCCATGAGTTTGCTATCTAGCTGCCCTTCACTAACAATGCCAAGGGCACTATAGGAATGACTTCTTGCATTTTTGCTTCTGTTGTGTGATTGGGCAGAGCTCCTATATGTGGGATTATGAATGAATGCCTTTAAATTGAAAGCCCCTGTAAATGTAACTATAGGTCTTTCAGTAGTAATCTTGCTTGGTTACAAGAGGAATTGCAGATGTGAACACATTCCTGTTTTCTATATTTGAAATGGAATCTGAGGATATTCCCTCAGGAGGCGAGACCCAGATCTCTCAGATCCCAGTTTAATTCTGTCCAGTGACCACCAGTAGCCTTGTTAAAACATTGATTGAACCAGTAAATTCCATGGGCTCTCTTATATAATAGTATCAAGGAACTGAACACAGAGGGAGGGAAACTAGATGCAATTGAGTTCTTTCAAAATCAAATGTTGTATCATTTGATAGTCCCAATTTTTTCCCCAGTATTCACATATCAAAGCTCTTCATTTTTTATTTAAGCTAAGATTATTTAAGATTTTGACAGTTTTTGTAAATATTTTAAAGAAAGGAGGAAAACGTAACTATATTGCTGGTATGGTACAATGAGTTGCTTTCCTCCTCAAGGGTGAATTTTCCTTTTCTTTGATATGTACTCAAACTGACAAGGTACTAGTGATGTACTCTTGTTCGGTCCTGAAATACCTTTTGGAATTAATGCTATGTGATGATTAAATGTGGCATTTTATTAAAATGCCATTTGCTGCGTTTGTTAAGATTAGCCTGACTTGCTCTCAAATGAATGCTCTTGATTTGTATGTTTAATCTCTTTGCATGGGAGTCATAAGGAGTGTGGATTAAGAGAGCTTTATATCATCAAAGTTAATTTTAAAATGTACATGACTGCACTTGTTATCTTAACAAAAACAAAACAAAACCCCGCAACCCTACCATTGTTGCTTTGCGATAAATATTAAGGATTAAAACTTAGTTTGCCTTTATTCAGTCTCTTTACAATTCTGTTATAAATAAAATTACCCCCTTCTGATGCCTTTAAATAAAGACTATACTCAATTACGAATCATAACTTTCAAGTTTCATTGGGATTGGAGGCAGTTCAGGAGCATATCATTATTTTCTAGACTTGGTGGTATCATTATCACTTCTTTGTGTTCACCATACTTGACTTGCAAAATAAACACTCCAAGTTATGGGCATCTTTAAGCAGAGTGGGGAGTCTACCTCTTCCAGCTACAGGAATTGAATATTGGGTCAAGATTTAGACTCCAGGTGTTCAATTTCTGTTCTAGGAAACCTTGGAAGCTTATCTAGGCTTTCTCATCTCAAGAAAAACCTCAGTAATGGTATACAGGGTCCTCTAAAAGAAAGATGGCCCACCATTGATTTCCATAATGTTATCTGCAGCAACAGGAAAGTTTGGTTTGCATTAGGCTACATTGTGGTTAAGCTAAGCCAACATGGCTAGGGAACAATATGTTCCACAGACACCTCTGCAACACTAACCGAATGTGTATCTGCAATTATGAAGTGGAATAAATTGTGTGGTCTGGGAGAGCTGGTGTACAGGTGCGGTAGTGTAGATTACTCATTTTAAATTGGGTAGAGAACCTTTTTGACTCCCAAGGGCCATCCACCCATCAGTTGCATGTTGTCATTATGATGTCAAATGAGTGACAGGTGAGCAGGGCTACCTCTCAGAATTCCTTGTGTTTCGCAAGTCTCCACACTCTCCCTTTTTCAGCTTCTCAGATTAAGGACATGAAGGGGGGAGACTTCCAAAAGGCTTTAAGAGAGCCACTGCCCTCCTGTTTGAGCATGTGGAGGACTGGAAGTTCTTTTAAATTTAGGGGGAGAAACAGTGACCAAGAACCCATGCAGTGGGAGTCTTCTGTAGAGTCACGTAGAAACACACATAATTCTTTGGAAATAAACTTCTCCTTTTTGCAATATGTGGGGTATAATCATTCATGGATTTTAGAATGCTGAATTCTTCTAATGTAATTTTCTACAGCAGTTTGAGCAAAAGAAATAACCCTATTTGTTGTGATAATGGCTTCCTCAACATTTATCAACTAGCCAAAAAAATAATAATGCTAGAAAAATGCAACCTGTGCTGCTGTTAGAAGTAGTGCAACTCATGCAACACGTTGGCGATTAATATACACAGAACAATAATTATACATACTTTATCAGCCTTCAGAGAAAAATGTAAAATATTAAACAAAGCCACAAAGACTTGCGAACTACCCAGCCTAAGGCTAAGCAAATCAGTCTCTTAAGCTTAAACCAAGAAAGAGTATTCTCTAAAACATTGAATATCAATATAAATCTCAAGACTCTGAGATTAGACCACTGAAGAAGCCCGAAAAACTGTGTACCTGCAAGCCCCAGTTAAAGGGCCCTATCAGGGGTAAACAGCGGCCTTTTGATTAATTGGACTGCTAGGGCGAAATGCCAGCACCCTGTCGTCTACAACTTCATTGTCTACAACTTTATTAACATCTATCTACAACTCTACTAGCATCTCTTGGTATTGTGAATATCACTGAACTTACCTTTTGTTGGTATCTTCATGAACTTATCTAATAGACTGAGTTAAGCATTTGAAAAATCCATTGAAACTAGACATTATAAGTTCATTTTAGGCTGGGGGCGCTGTGGGTTAAAGCCTCAGCGCCTAGGACTTGCCGATTGAAAGGTCGGCAGTTCGAATCCCTGCGGCGGGGTGCGCTCCCGCTGCTCGGTCCCAGCGCCTGCCAACCTAGCAGTTCGAAAGCACCATGTACATACTTTGTACATGGTGCAAGTAGATAAATAGGGACCGCTTACCAGCGGGAAGGTAAACGGCGTTTCCGTGTGCGGCTCTGGCTCGCCAGAGCAGCGATGTCACGCTGGCCACGTGACCCGGAAGTGTCTTCGGACAGCGCTGGCCCCTGGCCTCTTAAGTGAGATGGGCGCACAACCCCAGAGTCTGTCAAGACTGGCCCGTACGGGCAGGGGTACCTTTACCTTTACCTTTAGGCTGGGTAGTTCGCAAGTCTTTGTGGCTTTGTTTAATGTTGTGTATTTTTCTCAGAAGGTGACTAAAAACAAAGAAAAAAGCTTCTATTCTCACCCTGGATAAATTTTATTATATTATACACATAGGAGATCTGAAAAGGTATACAGTATACCATGTACATACTTTGGTTGGATATAATATTACTGCTGATTTGGGGATAGGGTGGGGCTTTCAAATGGTTTTCTTAATACTCAGGCTGCAACCCTAGACAGAGGGTCAGACTTGACTACAGGGGTTCTGAGGTTCAAAAAGCTGTAGATCATAAATGTAGCTGCCTTCTGGATTGTGATCCAAGCAGGACCGCTGGTAAGGCCAGAATATTTTAAATCATCACTTCATTGTTTGACATGTCTTTTGCAGAGTAAAAATATGGACTTGAATACCAAGTGGTATTGAGTTTTCTTCTATTCGCTACTTACTGCATCAGATTAATTTTCTTAAAAGGGAAAAAATAGCTAAGGCTAAAAAGGAAATAAATTTCCTGGGACTTAAAATAGTTGAGGCACATAAATAAAACTAATAGTGTGCTGTGAATTATGGATTCTGCCATCAGACCAGTTGAAAAATCCCACAGTTCAACTGCCTCTGGGTACTTCAAGTTTGTGTTATTTGTTGTAACTTCTCCTACAGTAAATGGAGAGTTCATTACTTAAAAGCAGTGAGGCTTTGCTCTTGGGTTAATTTAACTACCGTGAAAGGGAAAATGTGGGTTTGGGTATCTTAAGAGGTTTCCTGGTGAGATTGCTGCCTTCGGGAAGTGGAATTTGTTAAGAACATGTTATTTATAGGAAGTACTCTGTGCTGCAAGAACTAAGATTAACATATCCTAGTAACCCATAAGGACAACAACAAAAATGCCTCATTAACGTTTGCAGTGTTAATCCTCACACTATTTGTGATGCAGGGACCTGGGCTCAAGAAATAATTAGTGGATATTTGAGCAAATCAGGCCAGCCTTCCAAAATTTTCGATCCAAATAGCTATTGAAGACACAGGTCTTGCACTTAGTCTGCATTCCTGCATGTGTGCTATCTCTAGTTCAAGGAAAGCCCATAATGCAGGACCCACACCATGCAGGGCTCCAGGTAACCTACAAAGGGTTGCCTATTTTTGTGGTCACAGCCTTCCCACACATGGGAGCAAAAATCAGCTTGCATTCTGGTTTTGTAGAGGAAGGGTAGGTTGTTGTTGTTGTTCAGTTGTTTAGTCGTGTCCGACTCTTTGTGACCCCATGGACCAGAGCACGCCGCAGTTTGGTCAAACTCATGCTGGTAGCTTTGAGAACACTGTCCAACCATCTCGTCCTCTGTCGTCCCCTTCTCCTTGTGCCCTACATCTTTCCCAACACCAGGGTCTTTTCCAGGGAGTCTTCTTTTCTCATGAGGTGGCCAAAGTATTGGAGCCTCAGCTTCAGGATCTGTCCTTCCAGTGAGCACTCAGGGCTGATTTCCTTAAGAATGGAGAGGTTTGATCTTCTTGCAGTCCATGGGACTCTCAAGAGTCTCCTCCAGCACCATAATTCAAGGGTAGGTTACTCACCCATAATTCATACTAAGTTGCCCTACAGCTTTCATAATTCCTGTTGGCTATTATGTGCTAATGGGAGGTGGAATCCAACAACTTCTGGAGTTCACCCTGTTGTCTACCCCCTGGTTTATGCAGCACTTGACTGCTTAATCTCAGTCAATTGATTTCAATTTTCTAATGTTCATAAATCCAAAACTAACACAGTAAAAAAATGGCTTCTAAGCAAGGTATTTTATTTTAAATGTAGTACTTTAAATTGTTGTGACTCTCCTTGGGACCTTAGGGTGAAGGACAGGTAATAAATCAAATCATCATCATTATTAATAATAATAATTTAAAATGTGGCTTTTGTCTTAACTAAATAGTGCTCATCTGAAACAACATGGCTGTTTTTTTTCTTTTTTGCATTCTTCCATTGCCCATCTCAAACTATAAATTTTCACCAGCACTGGGCCAAACTGCCTAGGTCAAGTAAGGCCTCTGCTTGCGGGAGTTTCTAATGTGAAGAAGAGGGAACCATGGAGTCCCTGGGGAATTTATTTTATTTTTATTTAATTCTAATTAGATTAATTAAATGCTGTTTTGTATTAAAACATTTTTTTACTACCCTCCATGAAAAATTCAAGCTTGTGTCATAGCAATATTAATGGCCAAGGGAAACACACAAGCTTTAAGAAGGAGGTGGAATCTGTTGTCTATGTTCTGTGAAAAGAGCAAGGCTGAGAAAGAGATCTTTGTCCTCAGTAAATCAGAAAAATTGAGCCCAGGTCTCATTCTAAATCACAGACTCTTTCTCAGTCCTTCCCAACCTTTTTACAGTTTAGCATGCTGAGTTACAGTGGAAGGAGTGAGAAGAGTATATGTGGCCAGCGTTGTACCTTGTTAAGACCATCACAGGACTATGCCTACTTGAGTCCACCATGGCTTTTGACCTGATCTTACTGACTCAATGGCTTAGACTCTCTCTTAGCTGAGTAAACTTGAAGCCATTCTTAAACTGAAGGCAGGGTTTGAAATTAGCAGGGCACCAGGTGCATTTTGCTCCTAAAGATTCTTAATTGCGAGCACTTCCAAAAGTCTGGGTGCCATACTATGAGCCTAGCTGACACTCAAGGATTACTGAAATGTACAGTCATAGCTCGGGTTGAAGTATCTTCAGGTTAAGCATTTTCCGGTTGCGCTCTGTGGCGACCCGGAAGTAACGGAGCTCGTTACTTCTAGGTTTTGCCGCATGCTCAGACGCTCAAAATGACGTCACATGCATGCGCGGAAGCGGTGAATCACGACACGCGGACGTGGGTTGCGTTCGCTTCAGGATGCAAATGGGGCTCCGGAACGGATCCTGTTCGCATCCAGGGGTACCACTGTATGTGCTTTGAAGCCTCGAAGTATATGTTCAGGATAGATAATACGTTAAGGTGTTTTAACAATAAAGAGTAGAGTGTTTTGAAAACTGAAGTACGGTACCAATATGTTTTATTGTAAACACCCAATGAAACATGTATTAACAATTTCTGCTAAAAATGTGGTGTTAACAGTGTGTCACTTACGTGAATTGCATATTAATTCATGCTTATTAAAATAATAAATAAAAAGTGTTGCTGACTGCCTCCCCTCTCCCCCAGTGATGACTAGACAGTCTATTTTGGCTCCCACAACCCAGGTCCCAGAAGCCATTTGGCTCCTAGCTTTTCTATTCCAGTTTCCAACACTGTTTTAAAGACTTAAGGGATACAGTACAACCAAATGTCAATAGCACTTTACCCACTGGATTTATGTTTTCATTCATTTCATTTCATTTTAAAAATCCCAACTAGGCAGAAATTTAAAAACAACAAGTATTTCATCTAAACTAGGCTTCCCTTCCTTGAAGGGAAATTCTGTGTCCTCCCCTTTTTCTGTTCAGAGCTGTATTATCTTTCAAATCTGTGTTAGCTTTCCTCTTTTTAAGGAAACAGCAGGCAGCATCAGTATAGATGTGCTGCTAAAGCAGCGCAGTGCTGGGATGTGCTTTAACTCTTCCAGCGAGGGAGAGCTGGCTAATGAAAGCTCCGTGTTAATTCCGACATCTAATAGCAATTCAGCGTGGGAGCAAGGCTGGGTGGTGGGGTTGCTTCATGGAGGAGGGGATAACTTTTTTTTTTAAAGCGATATTGATGTAATTATCATTCCTGACTCTGCCTCTCCACAGCATCCCTCCTGTTTGTGCATTGCAGAGGAAGGCTTCTTGCACCTCCTTTTGAGCTAATATGGAGAAGGAGGGTGGGTGTCTGTGTGCAGTAACTGAAATGCCGTGCTGTTGAAGCAGTGCTGTAGGTCCCCCCCCCAATAATGTTTCTACTTGATGATGGGGAGAAGAATGCTTTCCTGTGCGTTGCCTTTGTTAGAGAATGAGATGCTGGCTAAAAACTGAAGAAATGGCTTTGGAAGAATTGGACTGGAGATTGTATGCTGTTTCTCAGCAGACTGGTAGGAGGAGCTGCAGGTCTTAAATACTGTAATGTGTTTTTGACACTTGGTGTTTCTAATAAGATTTTTTTTTTAAAAAAAACCTGGTTGTAATTGGCATGATAATTACATATATCTGTTGATGGAAACTTTATCTACTGATTGATGCTAGGACCTGACCTTGCCTTGAACAGTCTTTGTTAGCAAATGAAGGTCTGTATTGAAGCATCCGGGGAAATGTACACTTGTTCATAGATGGCTCCTAGAGATCAGGTACAAACCATCGCGATTCTCCCAAGATTGCTTTCTAAAAATACAACCTTGAAATTACTTGTGCGACAGAGGGACGCTGTGAGCTAATTTTAGCCTGGCTTCAGACCGGCTTTTTAAATAATGTTTTTATTGCAGGACTTGTTTTCTGAATCAGGAAGACAGTCATAGATTCTTGAAAAACCTAATGATGTTTAAGGAATTTTATCATTGTTTAATAGCTGCTTAGTTGTGTCGGAAGTTCCAGAAGTTCCCCTCTGCATCTTCCATGAAACAATTAAATGGGCAGGTGCTACGCCGTGTGTAGTTTTGCATATCTGAAGCTGAAGAGAAGATGTTGCTTAATTTGAAAACAAGTTTGCATTTCCCCTTGTATGTTCTTCACCAGCAAGCCAGGGTTTTGGAACAAGAGTTGCGGTCCAATCCATGCAATGGGAAAGGAGCTCCATCTTATTTCAGTGGAAGAAGCTCCTTTCCAGTAATTGCATCGTCTGTGCGTTATCATTTTGCATAAAGATTTGACCCCGTACCAAAAATGCTTTACATATATTAGCCAAGTAATCCTTTAAACAAGCCTATTAAGTAGGGTAGTATTTGTCTTCCTGTTAATACACTACGTTGGGAAGGCAGCAGAGAGACAGCCTGCCTAAGGCAAACGAGTGAGTTCATGGCTGAGCTGAAATTTGAACTACTGACTTGTTTGCCCGTGTTCTAACTACTACCATGGACCAGAGAGCATAGCAAGGATGGATGACGAAGGGGACTTTGTCACATTCATCCTTTCTCTCTAGGTTTCCCCCCTGCATCAAACATGGTAATCTGTGATGCTTTACAGTAGCACAGGAAACAGTAGCATCGCCCAGAAAGAAGGTTGGATACTGTACAGATTTTCTTACACCGATTTCTCCCCTTCCTTTGCTGTGTGAATAGGTATAAATGCCATACTGTAATAATATCCCCAGAGCCCTCCTCATATGTGCTATTAGCATAAGGACATTAAAAACATCCTACTTCCTTGTCATTCTGTGCTATTAATGTTGTTTCCTTTCTGCCAGGGTTCTGAACTGTCCTTTCATTTTTTTCATGAAGTATCTGAGATAATTAACAAAATGGCTGATGATAGTGGAGCCAGTGGCGTAGCGTGGGTTGTCAGCACCCGGGGCAAGGCAAGTAATTTGCACCCCCTAACCCGTGGATTTGCGCCCCCTAACCCGTGGATTTGCGCCCCCTAACCCTAACCCCCCAGATGTTGCGCCCGGTGCGGCCGGCCCCCCCCGCACCCCCCACGCTACGCCACTGAGTGGAGCTGTAGTGATTAGATGTATTAAGGATTTGCTTAAAATGAGCAAATGGCTGATAATCTTCGTCTGCTTTCTCTGCTGAACGTTTTCTGTTTCTTATTGCTTTGTTGCTGTTAGATTTTATTTGTTGTTTTTTCTTGGATTGTTTTCATATTGTTGTAAACCACTCTGAGCTTTGTGAGTGCATTGAAAGGTTAAAGTATGAATCTTCCTAATAAAAACATTTCTTAACCAAGTATGTTCTTAAGTGTTGTGCATTATTTATTAGTGCTAAGGTAGGGTTGTGTGAGCTTGTGTGCGCGCGCACTGTGATGTGGCTTCTACTCTTAATTTTTGATAGTGCTTTCTATCTCTGGGTGCACAAAAATTGAACATTAAACTCCATCTATAACTTGCTGTGCCTCGTAATACAGGTTTTGTGCTTCCTACTATGTAATATATTTTAAGCTCCCATAAAATATGTTGTGAAATGGGAATTTTGCTTTTATTTATAAATTTCTACTTCCTTTTTTATTATTAAGGTTAATTGAGCAGGACATGTTGAATGAATTAGATACTTAACAGAGTTCTTGGGGAGGAAAGTGTGTCTGTTCCAGGAATGCAAATATTGTAATAGGACTAAATCTAAGGACACAGTCAAGGTCAAAAGAGTTTTGCTTTTAACTTCTGCAAGACCTGCTGCATAGATAATGCTAGACATCAGTGTGATAATTTTTAAAAAGGCTTAGGTTTTTGGTGTAGGCAATATGTTTATAATAGGACTGTTATTCGTCAAATTCATAACACTACATATTCATATAACCTCCAGTAACCCGCATTTCATAAAATGTTATAGTGCTAATTATGCAGAAATGAGTGTAATTTATCAGGTGTGTGTATGTGTGTATCCAGTATACTGTATGTTAGGCATAGGCAAACTCAGCCCTCCAGATGTTTTGGGACTACAACTCCCATCATCCCTAGCTAACAGGACTGGTGGTCAGGGATGATGGGAGTTGTAGTCCCAAAACATCTGGAGGGCCGAGTTTACCTATGCCTGCTGTATGTGGATTGGGCCCTCTGAACCACTCAGAAAAGAGGCCTCAGATTTGCATGGGCTTTGTGCCATATGCAGATTTGTGTCCTTTTTTGTGGGCAGAGTGGAGTGCTCAAAAAATAAATAGTACAAAAGTCTTACCCTATTTGAATTTCTGCCCTCCCACAGCTGTTATAAGGGTACATGAACCCCACAGGGCAACTCTAAGCTGAGGTAGTAATGGTTGCTGACATGCCTGGCAATAGGGCCTATTACACACAAACATACTTCTGAGCAGACATGTACAGAGAGAGAAGCCATTTTGTGTATGACCAAGACACATGGGACCACTAACACGCATGCCATTTTCAGCCCCAGAATAGGGCAGAATGGGCTTACACACAACCACTGACAAACGCATTGACCTGGAACACAACCCCCATGCAAACAGGGAGTACCCTGTATATCATTGTACTTCTTAGTAAAATGTCCAATATACAATGGTCTTTAGTACCTACACTAGAAAGAGCCATAGCCATGTCTGCTGCTAAGTTTTCAGTTTGCATTTGCCATTGGCTGGGAGCAGGGGAGAATACTTAGCACCCACCTGCTGTTGTGTAGTAGTATTTGCAGAAAATTACTATATTTACCACACAGTTTGCTGTAACAGTGTACAATATGCGTGCATATTGGAGTTACTGGGTGAAATTTCTCTGCTGTTTGTCTCCCAACAACTCTTGAAACTTATTGTGAAATCATCAAAGCAATGATCATGTGCATGTGCAGTTGCACATGTATACAGTCTCTGAGTATACTTAGTACAGTGGTACCTCAGGTTACATACGCTTCAGGTTACAGACTCCGCTAACCCAGAAATAGTACCTCGGGTTAAGAACTTTGCTTCAGGATGAGAACAGAAATCGTGCTCCGGCGGCAGTGGGAGGCCCCATTAGCTAAAGTGGTGCTTCAGGTTAAGAACAGTTTCAGGTTAAGAACGGACCTCCGGAACGATTTAAATACCTAACCAGAGGTACCACTGTAAAATACCAGTACTGATTTAAAAGCCTTTAAAAAGGTTTATGCACGTTAAATATTTCAAAACAAATGAACCATTCCTAATAGGAAGGGAGAAATCCCGCTTTCCCCCATATATCTGATTTTAATGACATTTCCCATTATCTCAGTAATGACCACACCGCTCCAAATTAATATAGACACAGCAGGTTTTCATTTTTTCCAGTAGTTTTACCTCTGCCCAACCTCTGGTCACCTTAACACATGTCAGTAACATGAAGGATTGGAAGGGAGGGGAGCACATGCAGAATAGAGCCTTACAGTGGTACCTCGGGGTACAAACACTTCGGGTTACAAACGCTTCAGGTTGCAGACTCCGCTAACCCGGAAGTAGTACCTCGGGATAAGAACTTTACCTCAGGATGAGAACAGAAATTGTGCGCTGGTGACGCAGCGGCATCAGGAGGCCCCATTAGCTAAAGTGATACCTTAGGTTAAGAACAGTTTCAGGTTAAGAACGTAACCCTGGAACGAATTAAGTTCTTAACCAGAGGTACCACTGTATTGATATGCCCAGTAGCACCAAACTATAATGGGGAAGGATACTTTTCCTCCTATTGTGAAAATCTCCAGCTTTTCAATCAACAATATCACACAGATTCCCAGCATCAGCTCCCAAACTGAATAGTAGCTGGCCCCTTTTGGAGTTAAAGCTACTGCAGTGAAGTTCAGCATAGAATCTAGTTGATAATGCAGTGGTTTTAACAATGTGAAGATTGCTGCTGCTGCTGCTGCACCACAGTCCCTATGCTTCTGGGACAGGCATCCCAATTAGTTAACAGATGTAAATTACCCCAAAGGGGGAGGGAAACTATGATTCCATCAGGGAGTGGGATTTACATAAGCTCATGTCTGCTTCCAGTAAAATGCCTTGTGGAAGTTATATTAAAAAACCCATCCACATTTCACGATTTAACAAGTGGGATCTGCAACCAAAGGTTGCTGTAGACCCCCAGCTCTAACAGAAGTTCCCCTGTTCAAGGTTCAGCCTGTCTACCAGCCAGCCAGCCTTTTCCAGGGGGAGCAGAGGGAGGCAAGCTAGGTGGGCAACTGGCTGTATCTGTTGTTGTTTAGTCATTAGGTCGTTAGCTTCGTGACCCCATGGACCAGAGCACGCCAGGTGCTCCTGACTTCCACTGCCTCCCACAGTTGGGTCAAACTCATGTTCGTAGATTCGAGAACACTGTCCAACCATCTCGTCCTCTGTCGTCCCCTTGTGCCCTCCATCTTTCCCAGCATCAGGGTCTTTTCCAGGGAGTCTTCTCTTCTCATGAGGTGGCCAAAGTATTGGAGCCTCAGCTTCAGGATCTGTCTTCCAGTGAGCACTCAGGGCTGATTTCCTTAAGAATGGATAGGTTTGATCTTCTTGCAGTCCATGGGACTCTCAAGAGTCTCCTCCAGCACCATAATTCAAAAGCATCGATTCTTTGGTGATCAGCTTTCTTTATGGCTCTATCTAGTGTTCAACAATTCCTACTGCAGTGATGAACTCAGATGGTTGGGTAGCGGCAAGGAAGGAGGATTGGGTGGAGATGTTAAGAGTGGGGAGAGCCAAGTGAAATGGGTGATGGGCCTGAGTAAGCAGGCAGTTCATGTGGTCTGTTTTGCACCACCTTGAGCCTCTGGACCAGGCTGAAGGACAGCCGCCCACAGAGCACATTCCAGTAATCGAATCTTGAGGTTACCAGTGCATGGATCACTGTGACAAAATATTCCTATCCTAGGTCATCTATAATTGATGTATCAGCCGTAGTTGGTAAAATTCTAGGAGATTTGTAGTGATTTCTTTGTTGACTTCTCATGTACTAAGCTGTCTGTGATAATTTGAGATCTAAGACTGTTTTTAGATTAGTAATGCTTGGCGAGTTTCGCTGCCCTGGAGCAATGTTCAGGTTCTGGTTCCTGTGAAATCTCACCTTTTGTAGCACTGCGCTGACTATAAATAAAACTTGTTAAAGCATATTTTCTCTTGGAAGACCCAAGTCACCGACCACATTAAAACCTCTAAGGCTGGAGGGCTAACCGTTCCCTTGGATTGGCTTTTAATGTATTAAACAGTTTCAGATTTACTCTTGATCTCATTTTAACACCTTGAATAACTGGAGTTGCTTGTACCTGTTTTCATTGGCTGCTCTTCTGCATATTTTAATTTTAATGTAACTGTGCAATTCTTATTCATTCTGACACTGGCAATCTCTCATGAGAATATCTATTTGTGTACATTTTCTGTTTTAAAAATTGCTGTGAGGATTGAAATAGGTTTTGTGTGCCTAAAAGGTGATTGGAAGCAATGGGAACTGAAGTGCTCACAAGGGTATTTTTGTACACGATGATCTATTATTAATTTGGGATCTAATCCAGCCAATTCCTGGTCAGTGCACCAATGTTAAATGGCTCTTCCACTCAGGGTTCAGATTTGGTAATTTGCAACCCAAAGAGATGGAGAGAAAAGTGTGATACCACAGACTGTATCTGAAACGAATCAAGTGGTTTATTAGTGTCCAGTGCTTCAGTTTAAGGCTTATTGTTATCTGCATGTTACTGTGAAATCTGGAAAGGATAGCAACTTAACACAATGGAATAGGGAAATAAAAGTTCCTATGGTTTAAAAATGGTGTAGGAATTGCATTACAGTTGAGTTGACAAAGCAATCACAATTTTCTGTTTCAGTCCCATCCTAACTGAAGATTTGGCCTTCCTTCCTCCCTACCCATCTTGTTGAAAATTTCAAAGTTCCCTAGCATTTTAGCATTTTGGAATAAAGTTCATAGTTAATCCATCCAGGGCTGTGAGCCAGGATCTTGTGGCCTTCAGCAGATGAAGCTGAGTTGAATAGAGAGCAAGGAAAAGAGAGAAGAAATAATCCTTTGAACACCCTTTATACTGATCAGGAACTGAGCCAGGAGGATGGAATTTCCCATCTTCTCCCTTAATTTAATTACTAATGTAGGTGAACTCACATAAAAGGTTTGGTTTACCATAATCTATCTGGGGGGAATGTATAATTGCGACCCTTTCTTTCCCAGCACATTCATTGAAACATTTCATCAATATTTATAATTCCTTATGCATTATCATGCTGCTGTTGTTTTTTCTCCTTGTCTGCTTTGGTATATTTCCAAAGGACTCATGCCAACCTATTTATGTTGATAAATACGGTGTTATCTTCGGGCTCATCATCAAAGCAATTTGCCAAAAAAGTGTCACAGAACTTGTCATCCATTTTGGTCCTTCATGGACGTTCTACTACTTGTTGCAGATAATGGTTCTGCAATACTTAGCAGGGTCCAGATTAATTTCTATTGTTAAATTGCTGGGAGTTTGTAAACAGTTGTTTCAAGTCACTTGGAGATGTACCAGTCAGATACACCACCTTCTGCCTGCTGGGGGCATATTAGACTACTTAGTTTTGAGTTTTGTACACCTGGTTGAATATCTATACCTCATTTTGTATAGCATAGATGACTATGGTGCATCCTAATGTATTTTGGCATGTTTCCTTCTGTGCTTTTAAAAAGCATCGCTTGGCTTGAACTTTGTAGTCAGGGAAGAGCCATGTTTGGCATTGACAAATGCATTTCAAGTTGTTGCCATCTGGTATTGTTTTCTGTAACCTTGGGGAGCTAAGACCTTGCTTTTCCCTTCCTTTTATTTGGGAATTTTCCACTACTATATTTCCCATTTCTAAAAAATGCATTATTTGCTAAATGTGACATAATGAATTGCTACACCACCAACTTGGGTGATTTCAAAGCTGTTATTACAACTTTTAAGAGAGTGGGGTCATACACTCTCCCTTGCTTGCTTTGTTTGTAAATAGGGAAAGGAGTGAATTTAAACCATAAACTTGTGTTGCCTAAACATGCTGAATTCAGATCTGAAACCATGTAAGACATTGGAAAATGTTTAATTAGAAATGTTCAATTACAGTCTTACTGGGACTGTAAAGGATTCTGCATTTGCATGCCATTCTAAACTGTGGTTTAGCATTTTCAAGAACGAACTGCAATAAGCCTTTTGCACTCTGCCCTTTCTTCCTCTGGTAAGGCCATGATGAGATTGGAACAAGATTTTCTGTTAGTTTGGCATTACGTCTGAACCATAAGCTGTAGCTACTTTGAATGGGACTTTGTGAATAAGCTCACTTGTAACCCATGGTTTGAAGGTGGCTTGTTTCAGCAAACCATAGTTAAAATTAGCCAAAAGTTTGCCCATGGTTAGAAATCATGGCAAGCTTCCATTAATGAAAAACAGAAACAAAAGTTTCCCAACTTCTCCTTATGGGCTTGCTGGAGAACAAAGGGGGAGAGGGAGCCCATGAGCTGAAGGCTCTCTATGGCTTCTCTTTTTAATACTAAACTATGACTAAGTGTTTCACGCAAGCAGGACCAGAATGTGACCAAATGTTGCAGGTTTCCTTTTTCTGCTCTAGTTTGAGTCTTTGCCTTTAACATGGTACTTCTTCTCCTTGCCTCACGACTGCAGGCAAGCAACATATTTGATCCCCGATTCTATTTCAAGAATGTCTCACCTGTGAGGGCCAGGCATCCTATTGGCAGTTGCTGAAACAGGGCAGATCTGTTGCAGTATATCTAATAGCAGTGAAAATTTTCTCTGGACACTCCCTTAGAACGTCAGGCAGTGCCCAAATGACTTCAGACTTAAGAAAGCAACCACATTGGATTTTAGTGGCTTGACTTTGACCTGGGGTGGGATTGGAGACACCTCTCATTTTCTGCATTATTATTTATTAGATTTATATGCCTCCCTTCATCCTGGAGATCATGGGGCAGTTTACAACATAAAAAATCCAAAATACACAACATAATTGCGGGGGGGGGGGAGAGATCTGTGCAGAATCTGACTGGAGTGGTTGTTGAATGTTGACTTGGATATGTGTGACTGAACAGAATACAGTCGTACCTTGGATTTTTAATTTAATCTGTTCCAATGGGAGTCCGTTTTGCTCCCAGAACAATTTGAAAACCAAAGCACAGCTTCTGATTGGCTGCAGGGGCGTCCCGCAGCCAATTGGAAGCCACGCTGGACATTTGGCTTCCGAAAATCGTTCGAAAACCGGAACAATTACTTCCGGGTTTCGATCGTTCGGGAGCTGAAACGTTTGAGTTCGAAGGCGTTCGGCTTCCGAGGTTCCACTGTATTCTATCATATCTGAGGACCAACAGGCTACCTTGTGGTGTGGGTCTCAGGGGGAATGCAATGGTGGTATGTGAGGGGGTACTACCACAACTACTGCCTGAGGTAGCTTCCTCTGTCTAATTATAGGACTAGTTCTGATGTGGTTCAGCTGCAAGAAATGTTACTAAGAGATGAAAGATCTCAACAACTTTACTGCTGTTTCCTCTTACATAATTTATCATTATTTGTGATCAAGCGTTTGAATTGACCAGATCGCCTGAGAATAATCGTGAAGAGACAAAACAAAATATTTCTTCACTTTGCTTATCAATTGATGAATGATAAGGCTATCTTTGGCCACTTCTGGCTTTTGACAACTTCTGCCCAAGTGGAGATGCCCGGGCGCCAGGATGGCTCCTGACATCACCACCATCTGGGGATCATTGGTTCTAGACTGTTTTCCCAAACTAATGCCCCACCCTGTAGAATTCTATCCGTTACATTTCATCTGCACAATCGTAATGAATTTCTGGAACCAAAAACGCTTTTTCTGAGCAGCCTGAGCAGGTGTAGGAATGTCCTGGGATCAAGTGACTTTTCTCTTATAAGTTCCCAGAGCTCTTAACCCAGTTCAAGGTTGTCATATGAACTAGCCAGGTGTTTTAACTGATAACCAATCACAGTCAGTCCATCCTTTGAAAAAATAAGGCTTTAGAGTTGTCTTGCCCAAATATGGTAACTAGACATTCCATTTTGGCAGTTGCAACATTGGTTTAAGAACCTTGGCACCTAGCTTATATATTTGAGTTTCTAACACTGGAGGTAGTATATACCACATACCGTATTTTTTGCTCTATAAGACTCACTTTTTCCCTCCTAAAAAGTAAGGGGAAATGTGTGTGCGTCTTATGGAGCGAATGCAGGCTGTGCAGCTATCCCAGAAGCCAGAACAGCAAGAGGGATTGCTGCTTTCACTGTGCAGTGATCCCTCTTGCTGTTCTGGCTTCTGAGATTCAGAATATTTTTTTTCTTGTTTTCCTCCTCCAAAAACTAGGTGCGTCTTGTGGTTTGGTGCGTCTTATAGAGCGAAAAATACGGTAATACCAACTGCTAGGAACTGCAGCTGAGAAGAGGGCTGTTGCAGTCAGATCCAGTGGGCATTTGGTTGGCCACTGTGAAAACAAGAATACTAGGGCTAGGATGTGCCTTTGGTCTGATCCTGCAGGGCTCACCTTACGTTTTTATGATTCATCTATGCGCATTCTTTTTTCTTCTGATTCTTCTTTGAACTAGAGAAGAGGATTCTCAGGATATTGCTTATAAAGCTCTGCTGTCGACACAGAGGCACATTATTTTGAAATGTGGTTTTGCCAAACAGAGGCAGTCCCAGCAGTCCTTGACCGTAAGCTAGCTGAATGAAAGTCACTTTGGCTTCTCCTTGTACAACTTGAATGAAAACCAGCTCCTTTAAACTCGGTAGACATAATGTCTGGTTCTCACCTAATCAGAACCATTTATTTTTAGACACCTTTCTCACCCAAAGCTTTTTTGCTTCTGTTTGCTTTCCTTTCCTCTGAGGAAATGGCTTCTGTATCCTCCTCCTTTGTTATAGGATTCTCTGCTTAACTAATCAAGTTAAAACAAATGCAGGTTTCATAACTGTTTCATATTTGAAATTTTCCGACTGGGTTTTTAAATATATTTTTTAAAAATAGCTTTATCACTGTGTGCCCCTATTTTGAGACTTCTTTGGGGATGTAGACTGACACATTCAATCTTGATTCTCAACTGTGTGATGTGGTAGTGCCTTCTGTTGCATTTAATGATGTACAAAAGGCCATAGAAATTCAATGCTGGTTTGTTTTTTATGTTAAAAAGAAATAAACTTGACCTGCCTTTGTGCAGCCTGAGATGTTTTGCTAACTTTGCAGAACAATTGTGTGGGAAAAGTCATATTTATTTTAAAGACTTTATGCCATTTTTCTAAATATCAAAGCAGCTTAAGAAGTATAAGAAAGTAATGTATATACCATAAAACAAATACCAAAGACATAAGTAGCATCAACTGAATCAACAAAACACCTAGCATCTAGCTTTCCAGGAAAAAAAAAAGCACCTTGCTACCTTTTCTGAAGGGTTAAACCACAGAGCCTAGGACTTGCTGATCAGAAGGTCGGCGGTTTGAATCCCTGCGACGGGGTGAGCTCCAGTTGCTCAGTCCGTGCTTCTGCCAACCTAGCAGTTCGAAAGCCCGTCACAGTGCAAGTAGATAAATAGGTACTGCTCTGGCGGGAAGGTAAACGGCATTTCCGTGCGCTGTTCTGGTTCGCCAGAAACGGCTTAGTCATGCTGGCCACATGACCTGAAAGCTGTACGCCGGCTCCCTTGGCCAGTAAAGCGAGATGAGCGCTGCAACCCCAGAGTCGGTCACGACTGGACCTAATGGTCAGGGGTATATTACCTTTACCTTTACCTTTTCTGAAAGCAAGTAAACAGACTTTCACTTTACAATGGGAAAATCATACATTCAGCTGTCTGCCAAATAGGGTATTAAAATGATGGTGTAAAACAAATTTACTGTTAAGGTGGTTTTCTCACCTGGAACAAAAAGTGAGTAATAATTGTTACATTAATGATGTTTTGCAGTGTGGCAGATTTTGTTCTTTTTTAAATCCTGTGATATTTAAGGAAGAAAATACTGCCTATTCTGAAATATACTTTGTATTTCTGGCTTGCTGTTTTAAGCAAACAAAGTATCTTGTTCTAATGCCTCCTTAATCAAAAGTGGGAGGGAATATGCTTTAGGGGGAAAATGAGTTTTCACAATAGCAAATGTTCTGGAAGGTGTGTAGTAGTCTTCAAAATGGTGGATATAACATTTAAAAAGAGTTTTCAATTCTGTTGCTTTGTAGTATTGAACTAACGGTTCTATAAAATCTCTTACGGAACAGACACTTGTTTAAATTTCACACTCTTTAACATAACATAGGTTAGTTTTCTATGGTTTACATTGAAGAAATGGCTTTGAAGGCCTGAAAGTGAAACATTGCTAGCTAGCACTTCTACACTGATCCTTCTTATGCTTGTCTACTGAAGTGGCATGAGTGATTTACTTTTCATGCAAGTCTTCAGTTTAGGACTAATCATAGATGACTAAACTAATTTTTACTTAGAACAAAAAGCATATTTGATTAAATTAAGTCAGCTAGAGCTGAACCAGGCATGCCAATTTTGCCTTGAAATTTTTGCTAGAAAAAACTGGGATTTCTCAGATCAAATATACAGTGGTACCTTGGGTTAAGTACTTAATTTGTTCCGGAGGTCTGTACTTAAACTGAAACTGTATTTAACCTGAAGCACCACTTTAGCTAATGGGGCCTCCTGCTGCTGCCGCGCCGCCAGAGCACAATTTCTGTTCTCATCCTGAAGCAAAGTTCTTAACCTGAAGCACTATTTCTGGGTTAGCGGAGTCTGTAACGTGAAGTGTATGTAACCCGAGGTACCACTGTATATCATTTGCATCTTCAGAAAAAAAGGCCTGCTTGTATGTAGCATGGTAATTTTAAATTGAAGGAGATGCCTGTTATTGAGTATATAAAAGAAAATCAATATGCACAGATCGTTCCATGTGAAAATCAATTGTCTGAAGAACTAGCCTTCCAAGTGGCATTTTATATACAGGCCAATTCAGAGAATTAGGAGAACAGGCTGCAGAGAGCTTTAGACTCATGAAATGAACCACTCTTGTTCAAGCTTATTTTTATTTCATTTTTAAAAAAACCAATTATATTCTCAAAAGAACATGAAAAGTGCATTTTAAATGGATTTGAGACTTTTATTGAAAAGGTAAAAAAAAAGGCTTTCCCCCACTGTAGCTTGGTCCTTCACTATCCCTGTTGGTTTAAGTCTTAAACCAACTCTCCCCTTTGCACAGGGGACAGATAAGATCAGGTGCAGTTTGCTTTGCATTTCCAATTAACACGGTAGGATACTGCTGTCTTTCAAGCTGCTAATTGGCTTGGTGGTGGTTGGGCAGAGACTGAAAAAGAAATCCTGAGTGGATATATTTTTGAACAGTAGGAATCAGCAGCCAGAAAAATATTTATTTTTTCCCCCTTGATGTTGTCACACCATCTGTTTCCTTCAGATTTCTGAGCAGGCACAATCATTGTTGCGACAAATTTCTTTGCACCTCAGAACTCTTGAGTACATGAAATGAAATGTACGGCCAATTTGCATCATCACTATAGTTTAATGTTATGCTTTTTTCCAAAGCATTCCAGTAGGTCATCTTCCTGTGGAAACTAAAGTATTCTGTAATCTTCCATTTTGATTATCTGTGTTTTTAAGCTAACCATGTTTGTACCATAGAGATTTAAAAAAAGAAAAGTTCTCCCTGCTCCTGCCTGTGTTCAGGAATCACCGGCAGGCCTAGGTTACACACACACACACACACACACACACACACACACACCGCCCCTGCCTATTGTATTTTGGGTTGCTTTCTTACATTGCTGCACACAGCAGAGACTGGTTGGGGATGTCTTCACCTGATGCCCATTACCTGATTTGTTTTCCCATGCCAAGCTCCAGTTCACTGAATCTGTCCCCACTGCATGTGCCATCATCTGCACATGCTCAAACCAGCTGCCTGAAATGTACACACCTCAGCTTAACTGCAGCTTCCATCCTCTAATAGGCTGGAAGCTGGTTGGAGGGGGAAGCACATCTAACAGGAGTATTTCTTAAGCAGCTACACGATATGTATGGATTGTGGCTAGCGTTTTGTGTACTCCACTCCAAACACCAGCAGTCAAAGTGAACTGAAGCCAGAGTAAATGGCATTGTGTACATACCCCTAGTGTGAATGAATGTAGAAATCTGCCTTATACAACACTATTGGCCCATCCACACCATGGTCTAATCAGCAACAGGTTGTCAGAGTTTCAGGCAGAGCTCTTCGCCAGCTTTACCTGGAAATGCCAAGAACTGAATCTGAACCTGGTACCTAATAGGAAGTTGCTACTGACATGGAAAGTACACTTACCTGCAAGGTTTTGCAACCAGCAACACATCAGTTTGCAAGGGTTCCATATATGTGTTTAACTGTATCGCAAATATGTTGTGATAAGTAGGTCCTGAACTACTTGCTTCTTTGTGTTTCCAACACTGAGTGATCCTATGCACAGTTTGTAGAGCCATCTGTACTTTTCTAGCCAGGAAAAACATGTTGTACATAGGGATCATGAAACTGAAAAATAAGTTACCATATTTTTCGCCCCATAGGACGCACCGGCCCATAGGATGCACCAGGTTTTTTGGGGGGGGGAATAAAGGAAAAAATTATTTCCCCCCCAGGTGCTTGTGGGGCCGGCAGCGGAGAGAAACGCTCTTCTCCCCGCCACCCGCCTGCAGACCAGGTCCGGGGACAGCGGGAAGACGCGCTGCGCCTCCCCGCTGTCCCCGGAGCTTGCGGGGCTGGCGGCGGGGAGAAGCACGCGTCTGTCCGCCGTCAGCCTCCAAACCACATTGGGAGACCCCGCTGTCCCCCGACCTTGTGGGGCTGGCGCTGCGGCTCTCCTGAAGCCTGGAGAGCGAGAGGGGTCGGTGCGCACCGACCCCTCTCGCTTTCCAGGCTTCAGCGAAAGCCTGCATTCGCCCCATAGGACGCACACACATTTCCCCTTCATTTTTGGAGGGGAAAAAGTGTGTCCAATAGGGCGAAAAATACGGTATATCTCGGCCACAATGCATCTCATGTTAATAACCGGAACTAAACCTTGATCCTTACTTGAATTATTTGTGTCAACTTGTTGTTTTGTAATTCAGTAAGATACTACTAACCAGATGTGCAAGGTTTGTTTGTTGGTTTATTATTTTGCTTTAATTTAGACAATAACAGGCCAATCACAGTGATTTGCTATTGTGAGTAAATTCTGTTTATATGTTATATTTATCTAACTTTACATTTCGTTATACCATAATCTTTGTTTTTAAAGTGGGGTGGGGGAGAGGTAGAAGAGTCTGGCAACCAAGTTCAGTTAGTGAGTACAGAAACCATTTTAAAGATTCGTTTTGGAATATTGGAAGTTTTTTCAAGCTGGGCCTCTCTTCATGATAGATATTTAAGAACAACAGTAGGAACAAAGTGACTTTTTTTAAAAAAAACCTGCTTTTAGCTACTTTCTGCGATAAGTCTTGTGTTGAGGAACACTCTTAATATTCTCTGATGAAGAGTGTCATTACATTCCAAAGAGCTTCATTTAGTTGCCTTTGATTGTGTATGGATCATACGATCCAAAAAATACCTTGGACTCTGAAAGCCACAAAGAAACAGCTGAGTTGCTTCGTGCATTGTGGTTTTCGTGTTACTAACTGTGATGAAAAAGTTTCATACATATTACAAAGCGTGAAGATTGTGTTTCTCAAATTGTTAGTATTTGCTCCTGAGTCCAGTGTGTTGTTGGACCTGCACATACTTTTCTGAAAATCACACTGCACAGTAGTTGCAAGGATCAGTGTGCTGTTGTGGGAAAATACGAGTTATCTGAACACACCCACAGTTAAATTAGCCAAGTGTCTCTCATAGAAAGGGGTTCTTGCCAAGTAAAGCAACATAATCAGTTTCCCGCCCCCCTCTCTCTCTTCTGTATTAAATAAGATGAAGAGACAATGCAGAACTTCCTGGTATGGTTTAAGACAGCAGTGGTCTCCCTCCCTTCCTTCCCACTGAAATTTGTGTGTTATTTGAATTTCCTTGGGAAGTGTCCTCTTAGCTTTTTCCCTTTTGAACGCTTTGAGGAAAAAGCCATTCTGACTTTGAAGAGCTCAGCTGCAGCATATCTTCAGTTTCTTGGGGCTCCAGCAGTAGTTAAAAAGAGGACCTGTTACAGGAAAGGTGCATAATTTGTTTATAGCATCCTACTTAGCCTTGCTATTTTATTCTGTCCTGTTGAAAGCAGCGGAACAGTGCAAACTTCAAGGAGAGGGGAAGAGATAAACCTGATGGGGCAGATGTGGGAGCTGAAAGTTTAGCAATTTAAGCAATAGATTTCTGCCTGGCTGGCTGCTGACATGAATGTATGAAGAGAAACTCCATGTGCCCTTCTACAGTGGAAGCCTAAGACGTTGCTTGGTAATTGTGGAATACCCCTGGGCATTAAGAAGGAGGTTGCAAATATGTAAATAATGGTAGAGGCGATTTGGAAATGAAGGAAAACTCTCTAATATTATGGGAGAGCTATGTGGCAAAGAGATGGACTATAAAACTGGTTATGACCTTTTCTAAAAATGATGGGTTCTGACTGAAAACACACCTGGATCCAAGAACAGAACAGCTACTCTGTACAGTATTATTTGTACAGTATTATTTCTCATGTAGATTTCTGGCTTTATGTAACAGCTACTGAAGAGGAGAGGCAGTGAATGTGTTCCGTGCATCAATATATTAGTTACATTTTGTAAAATATATTTAGCAGTATACAGTGTAATTTAGGTGCATCAAGAAATTGTCACTGCGATCAAAATTGGAGTGAATTACCTACAGTTAAATCCGCCAAGTGTTTTATTGCTTCGTTTATTAATGAGAAGTGAAATACAAAGAGTTACCCTTCGTCTCCAAATGCTGAAGTCCTGAACAACTTTTTAAAAATGCTACCGTTTTAAGTAGAGCTGGAGTGAACATTAAAGGCTACAAGAAAAAGATATTGTGGGTTCTCTTTGTATGAAGCATTTTTTTTAAAGTTTCATGTGGCAATAGCACAATGTCGCAACGTGGATATGCAAGAGAAGGACAAGAAAATCCTTTCCGAATTCTGCGCAGAGTGAACCATGTCTTTCACAGTGTTTCTTCAGCAGTACAGCGGTCTCTGACAAAGAGGCATGGGCGAAATTACCCACGCCACGCCTATTCTGGTAAGATTTGATTTCAGAATAATCATTTGTAATCTTTTAACCAATGTTCCAGAGTATCAGTGTCTGACTCACGTGCCAATTCTTGTATGTGCCAGACACTTCACTTTTACTACATTATTCTTTTCTTTTCTTTTAAGAAGCTCTCAAAATACGGCAACACCTTCCTCAGTTTTAGTGCACTTGTAATAGCACAACCTTATTTAATGGTCCCAAGTGATGCTGACAAATAAAAAATATGTAGTTTTTAAACAAGTGAGTGTTCAGTATAATATATATTTTAGAGTTTGTAGGTATCGGGTCAGGTTTTTTTCTAACCTTTTAATCCTAGTGATTGAAATGGCATTTCAATGGGCCTCAATGGATATCAAAATATTCCACCTATACTTTTAGTCACGGTATTATGAGCAATGAATGTCACCCTTTATGTAGCATGTAAACTATGCGTTGTATAAATAATTCTTGTTTAGAAAGTAATTGTTTGTGACAATGTACATTTCACAGTCTGGAAAAAAGTACATGCAATTAACCCCACCCAACCTTTCCACAAATGTCAGATATTGTACGTGTCCTGCAATATAACAGGAGTGCTTTTTAGGTTTCATATCTGAGGTGTGTGTAAGTAAGTGTCCGGCCAAATACACCTTAACTTGTGTTTAGTACTTAATTGCCTTAAAGGCTTACAATAATTGGTGTAGAGACAAAGCCACCAGGAGCATTTAATTCAGAGGCTGAATGGCAGAGATAAAAATCCATCATTTGCTTCCAGTTCTGAGTTGCAATCTTGTTTACAAAACTGGGTTCACAAGTGACCGTGATTTACATCTAGGACTACAATCTGGGTAGGGTTTTGTTCAAAATATTTGAACTGTCTTTGCTGAGTGACCTGCTTGGGGGTGTGGGGAGGAAATACACACATACATATTGGCCTGGTTTTGTCAGCTGACAAGGGTATGGTGGCTGCAAATAGACCTTGGACAAATTTCCAACCTAGGATTTGTTTTAATGAATTTGACTTTCTGCACCACTAATGAAATCACATTCTGCTATGAAAGACGAAGCCCTATTTTAATAGGCACTGCCTCATATGTTTAGCAGTAATTTTAGACCGTGAAAATCAGAATTATTCTTTTTTTTTAATCAGTCAGGATCATCCCCACCCCCTCACTATTAATTTTATAATAGGCTTTTGAGAAGCACCTGTTGATCTTGCTCAGGAGTGAATTAAGTCAACCTCAGTCTCAAGTATTGAATAGAGATTAACAGCTGCTCCTTTTAACCTCTGTTTTAGAGTAGGCCTGAGGTTCAGAGGCTGTTTCATGAGGTTGTGTAAGGTATCCAATTCAGTAGACTCCTTTTGTTGCTTTCAAGATAATGGCCTTATTTCACCTGTCTCTTGCAAATGTGTATTATTAGTCCCTGAGTGTGTTTAAATCTGATTCTCACATGGCTGGACAGCAGGTACCTTGGAATAATAAAATATCTACTCAACAAATTTGCCTATGGTTTTGGCTAAGGGCATAATAAAACACAGCCAAGTAATCTTGAAGGTGCATGTGATTAATTTCATACTAGTTTTTGTGTGTGTCATTCTGTAATTTCTTACCAAAAAAATGGAGAATATAGTGCTTGCACATTTTGTCTCATATTTCAGATTCTACAAATGCTAGAAACTTCCTTTCTATCAAAAAATGAAAGGTGGGAATCAGGAGTATGAGTCATTGGTGGGTGGGCTACCCCCACCCCTGTTGAACTCTTATGCATGTTTAACATTGTTTTGGCTACATAACCACACTCAACGCCTGCAGGTTGGAAAAGGAAGGGATTTTTTTTCTTGCAATATATTTTAATGATAGTTCTTTCAGTTCTAGCATTTTATACATCTTCCTCCATCATGAAAAAAAAAACAGTCGTTGCTGCATAATTACAGTTCAATAAAAGCAATTAATTTACATATTGTCATTATATTTTTCCAAAGGTTCAGAAAGACACTCACGTATTTCCTGAGTAATAAATATGGTTTGCCACCAGGTAACCTGCCTCACCCTTTGCAAACTCGGCAAATTACATTTGATAACTCTATTCACATTGACACCAAGTGCTCCCCTAGGACAAATGTGTTTCTATTGAAAACATATTTTCCTGTCTGTGTTAGAGTTTACACAAGATCACTGAGCTGCAATGTATTGACATTAGGCAGAAGCCCTTGTGATATTTTTTTAGGTGCCTGCTGAAAAGGTTTTTGTGCTGGCAAATCTACCCAGACACATACTTTAGTTACGTATATTTGTTTTAAAGTGTTACTGATTCTTTAAATCTTTGTTTCAGTGATGTTAGTTCTATGTATATCTGTTTTTAAAATTGTTTTGTAGTTTGTAGCTGTATTTTATCTGCAAATTTGTTTGTGTACCGCCTGGAGAGCTATTTAAGTGGTTCATACATTTTCTAGATTAGGTAAAGCCAAAAATATCAGTATCTTGTACTATTTCAGATCTGAAGCCTGTCCTGAAGTTTTAAAGGCCTGGTTTGTAGTAACCCAGTTGTTAGGTACCTCTGCTTTATGTAAACATCCTGGGTGACTGTAGACAATTTTATAACTAAAGAGAAAACAGCAGACAGCAACGATGGCTGGTGGTGATGGAATTGCATAGTAACTTTGTCCAACTTCTGATAATAAAAGGAACAAAGGTCATTCCACACACAAAAAGTAAAGCCAGATCAAATAAGCATGATCTGTTGGAAGAGGAAATATTTCGCTCCTTGTTAGATTGGGTGAAGATGCATTGTATTGCGATTTCAGTTAAAGAAATGGAAAGCTATAGTGTTTTTTTGAGTTGCAGCTCCTGGCTAGTTTCTATGGCTCAAGGTAAGTAAAAGAAATTTGATTTTGTAGTGGAATGTGAGGACTGAAGTGTTTATATCACTTAGACTCGCTTATATGGCAGGTAACAGGGCAGATACTTGTAGCTTCTGGCATTTGCTGAGGTGAATTTTTACCATGCCATTTTCTGCCAATCCCACTCTTCTAATAATTTACAGAGGCTTCATTAATTTTACCAGAGTACAAAACCAGAGGTTACAGGTGACTATTTTTAAGGGGTTCCAGTCACCACAGGCCATGTTGGCGCAAACCTTCATTTGAGATAGCATTTTTGTGTGATTCAAGGAACAATTGTGCCCGTCAAGTATCTGTTTGGGGAGTATAAATCCATCTAAACCCCTTCACTTTGCAGTTTGGTTCTTTATTAAATAGAAATAATGTTTTCATTCTTTGAAATATAGTTTGCAAGGGAGTACCACAGGCTTAGTCCATAAACTTAATAATGCCATAATTGCTTTGCTGGGTGCTAGATAAGAGCCAAACACACCTCAATAATGAGTTGAGATCAGATTCTGTACTACAAATTAGGGTAAGAACTATGCTGCTTCATCTTCATACAGAAATGTGGAAATTTTTCTTTGTTCTCCAAAGAGGCATAATACCACAAATCTGCCCTTGCCCAGGTCAAACTAGAGTCCATTTAGCCCCTCCTATACAATGTAGTGAGGGTTTCAGAGGTATTACACATCACCTTTTAAATGGAGATGCAGCCTGTTGCATTTGAGACTTTCTATATCTGAAGCATGTGCTATGATCCCTCCCCAACACAGCAGGCCATTTCAGTTGTCATCTGACTAAGAGCTGCTTTTCCCATTACAAAGGCATTGAAAAAGTACTGTAGGTAGGCCACTGACTTGGTATTGCTTCTTTTCACTCCTCTGCAAAGGAGCAGTTTCTATTTATCTTGTAGGAAGATGCACAAGTCAAATTTGCTCTTGTGTGTATGCACTTTCATGTGTGTTTCTGCAACTTGCCTCTGTACCAGCTTGCTTAAAACAATTTAATGTAGTGTGCTATGATGTTGGTTTTCTAGGAAATTTTCAGTCTGTCCCAGGAAATTTTCTGATGCCCTAGAGCAGGGGTGCTATAACTTCTGCCCATTGAGATATTGTTGTTCTGCAATTCCCATCGTCCTCAGTCACCATGTCCAGTGGTGAATGATGTAGTCGAGCAACACCTGGTGAGCCACAGGTTCCCCACCCCTTACTTAGAGAGTGATGTAATTGAGCATGTTATTTTATTTGTATTTAGTAAACAAATCTATAAACTTTGAAACTTCCATGCTGCTTTCAACTACTGTCTCTATTTTTTTCAGTGCTCAGGAACACCCAACCCTATTTTGACTATACCTTTACCACCTACTGCATAGGGTGGTGCTGCTAAATAGAACTGCAATGTCCCTTTCTCGCAAGGTTGGAAGTTACTGCTGCAATATTGCAGTATAGGGTGCGGCTGGGAGAAGACTGCAAGCTGCTATGTCTTTTTGCTTGTGTAGCTGTTCTTGAGCCTAGAGAGCACCAGACTGCACAATGCTACATCAGTGGCAGCCAACATGGTGCCTTCCAGATGTTATGGACTACAACCACCATCAGCCCCTGCCAGCATGATGTAATTGTCAGGGGTAATAAGACCACAACATTTTAAGGACAGCATGTTTGCTATCCCTGCACCACATATTGATCACAGGAGTAAGGGGAACAAAATTAATTGGTCCTTGAATCTCTTTCAAGTAGCACAGCTACGTACAGTGGTACCTCGGGTTAAGTACTTAATTTGTTCCAGAGGTCCGTTCTTAACCTGAAGCACCACTTTAGCTAATGGGGCCTCCCGCTGCCACTGTTCCACCGGACCACGATTTCTGTTCTCATCCTGAAGCAAAGTTCTTAACCCAAGGTACTATTTCTGGGTTAGCAGAGTCTATAACCTGAAGCGTCTGTAACCCGAGGTACCACCGTATAGGAATACAGTCATACCTCGGGTTGAAGTAGCTTCAGGTTAAGTATTTTCGGGTTGCGCTCCACGGTGACCCGGAAGTAACAGAGCATGTTACTTCTGGTTTTCACCGTTCATGCATGCGCAGACAGTCAAAATTACGTCATGCGCGGAAGCGGCGAATTGCGCACACGGGTTGCGTTCGCTTCAGGATGCGAACAGGGCTCCAGAACAGATCCTGTTCACATCCAGAGGTACCACTGTATTGGAAACTGGGTAGGATTATTAGTCCATATTGTCTGTTCTTTCTGGCAGCAGCTCTTTCAGTTCTAGGTCAGGGGTGTCACATTACAGTCTACCTTTGTCTTTAAAAAAGAAAGAAAGGAGATGTTAAGCCAAGGTATTGATTGAGCCTGAGACATTCTACATGCAAAGTGTGCTCTGTCACTGATTCCATCCCCCAGACTGTACCAAGCAAAGCCATGGAAGGGAAGAAAGAAAGGAATGCAGTTAAGATATGGGTGCAAATGGCAAAATGGCATGGAGGGAAGAAAGGAATAATGTTGGTTCCATGCCTTACCCAAGACTGGAAAACCCATCAGAAGACTGGAGTTAAAATGGACCCCAAAGAGCACTGGGGATATAAAAAAACAAATCACTGATGGGTTTCAGGACTTTTCACAGTGAAAAGTAAGAGACAAACCAGAGAAGGAATGGAAATGGACTCCTAGTAGAAGCTGCAAACCTAACAAGGCAAATAATCATAAATGAAAAGATTTGGGTGCATAATGGGCTAGGAATTCCTCTGCCTCTGTATTGTATGCCTTGAATATTTGATGCTGCAAAGGATTTTGAATGGCTGAAGACTGGTGTACTACTTATGGCTACGTAGGGCGTACTATTCTAAAATGACAACAATGGAATATGACATGTAGGAGACTAAAGCTAAATGCCTTTTCTAAACAAGATCATTTCCTGTTGCATTTTCTTTTAATGTTTGTGTTACCCCACCCGTAGTCAGCATGAAAGTACATAAAGAAGCAGCAGTGTAAACAACAGTGTGGAAAGGGGTGGCTCTTGTTCCTGCACACCCATTACTTGCATGCAGGACTAGAACAGGAAGCACCTTAGGAAAGTCAAAAGTAAAAAAAGAATAGCCATTGTTCTAAAGTTTGGGATCGAAACAGAATATTAGAGGTAAGATTATGCTTCCTTTTGGGTTAACAGAGTAGACAAGTATACTGCCATGCTGCTATGCTTATTTTATGACTGGTGAGATGTTTTGTAAGCTTATATTTTTCAAGCGCATAGTTAACATATAGATTTAATTACTTGCAGATTATAGCTTTACATACTCAGTCTTTATTTAGTGGGTTTAAGTACCAGAGTTTATATCCTTTACACAATGTAGCTGGCAACAGCTGATTTAGGGGCCATGTTTCCCATTCATAATTTGGTGTAAAACAAACCCCACCCCAATTCTGTAAGGAGTGCATCATAGCATTTTTCTGGAGCTCCCATAACAATGTTTAAGTGAAAGTTTGTGGGGTTTATTTGGGGGGGGGGTTAATGTACACTGAAGTGTCTTGTTCCATGCCTGTTCCATGGTGAAGAGCAGGAGGTAGCTTGGCTTCATTCTTGGGACAACTTTTCCCAGCCATGGTTGGATTTGTTGTTGAATTACAACTTGCATCATCCCAGATCGTTAGCTAGGCTGGCTGGGAACTGTGAATGCCAACAACAACTGGAGAGCCATTGATTCCCTGTCCCCTTTCTGTGCAGTCTTACCACCTTAATCAGAGGCAGCAATCCTTCTGAAAACCAGTTGGTGGAAACTGGAGGAGGGAACAGTGCTGTTGAACTCAGATCCTGAATGCCTGCTGGACTAAATGGACCACTGGCCTGATCCAGCAGCCTCTTCTCATGCATTATGTTGGGTGTACAGTGGTACCTCGGGTTAAGTACTTAATTCGTTCCGGAGGTCCGTTCTTAATCTGAAACTATTCTTAACCTGAAGCACCACTTTAGCTAATGGGGCCTCCCGCTACTGCCGTGCCGCCGCTGCGCGATTTCTGTTCTCATCCTGAAGCAAAGTTCTTAACCCGAGGTACTATTTCTGGGTTAGCGGAGTCTGTAACCTGAAGTGTATGTAACCTGAAGCGTATGTAACCCGAGGTACCATTGTAATACAAATCAGTCCCTCCCTGCCTCGCCCAGTTGTTTCATTGGGGAGCGGCCTGGACAATTTGATCCGTGGCATAAATGCTGAAGTGAGTGCAGATTAATTTCAACCCCTCTTTGCCATACGTCACGCCACCCATGTACATCAGGACTTAGTGGGCCAAATCAGAACCACAAGCTAAATTTCCACCCTGATGTCCTAGAAAAGAATCCAGGAAATTTGCATTGTTTTGAATCGGAATCGACTTTACAAATGTTTACAACATTAAAAAACAAATCCCACTGGAAAGTTATATTGATGCTTCTGTTTGCTGTTTTATAGTAAGGTCAAATATGTGTCTTAAGCAGTTAGGCTAACCACCTGGGTATTTGAGTAAATCCCACAGCATTGGATTTCTAGCCTTATTTGACACTGAGTAAATGCTACAATGCTTCAAGAGGGAGGAAGCACACATGGCAGTGTAGCCACATCTATCATAGCACAGCAGAAGTACAAATGAGAGAGAGAAAATAAAATGGCCTAAAATCAACCATACACATCATTTACATATTCTTTTAAAGAAACCCAGTGCCTGATTTTCTCTTAACTTACACAAACTATATTAATGGTTTGTGGGGGTTCAACAGTGTGCTTAATAACCTCTAAGGAAGGAGAGTCCTTTCTTTCTCTTCTTGCCAAGTGTACAACCCATGGACGAGCCATAGTGTCAGTGGACATTGGACACGACCCCAAATAGTGGGTTGCATGTACCATACTTTTCCGTCTATAAGATGATGTTTTTTTACCTTGAAACAACGCTTAGAAATTGGGGTCGTCTTATACATAGGTAGTGGAGAGGGGGACGGTGGAAATGATTTCTGTCTTGAGTAGTAGATTGTCACTGGTGTTATTGTGGCTGATAGGCTGCTGCAGCAATGTCCGCTGGCGATTGGTCGCTGCTGTGACAATGGCTGTTGGTGATTGGGCCCTGCTGCGGCAATTGGGCGTGTGATGGGCGGCTGCTGGTGTTGATCAGAAATAAGATAGGATGCTTCTGTCTTGCGTTCGATCTCAAGCATTTGGAATCTGGGTGAGGTTTTTCTGGCGTTCCTCCCATTCTGGACAATCTCCTCCCCATTTCCTTAATATTGAGTCCCCAAAATTAGGGTCTTATAGACGGAAAAGTACAGTATGTTGGTTGACCAGTAATTAAGAGGGACTCGGCTGCTTGCAAAGAGGCTTCACTTTTACAGAAGAATTAGAGAAATTGCAAGTGAGCAATGCCACATGGGAATGAGTCTCATGAGGACAGTATCTCTTGACGGGAGGTGTGCAGGCACCATGTTCCAGTAAGGACTGGGCTTTTGCAAACTTTCAGCTTGTCAGGCAGGACTTCTAAGCAAGATCTCAGGGATTTGTCATAGGAGGTACTGTGGATGGCAGGCGGACTGCCTTCTGTGCAGAATTTAAAGAACTTTAAACATTTGCTGGTTGAAAAACCAGATACATTGTCTACCACAAATCGTACAATTCTGGGCTCCCTTCTTCTTAGCCACAGGTGAGTTATATAGCCTTTGGCAAGATGTTTCATCTGTTCATCTCTATTAAGTTTCTAAGTGAAGCATAGAACATAATGAGAAGGTTTCCTGTTGGTTTCGTGAAGTCTTTAGACAAGCCCTTCTACAACAGTAAGAATAAAGACAACCATAATATGATAACAATGGATTGCCAGCTGAACTGTCAGGTGTGCATTCTGTGGTCTTATCTCTCCCCCACTATGTTTCAGGTGGGCTGCCTGAAACATCATCTGTCTCCCTTCTGCTGTCACTGATGCCCTCTCCTCCAGTTATAGAAAATTAAGCATCAGAAATGGGAAGCTCACTCATTCCCTGCACTTCTTTTTGTGCTTTTTTGTCATCAAATTTATATTATCCAAGCAAATTCCTCATGGCATTAAAAGTAGCTTTGTTGGGTAAGTTGTTCATGAATATAACTAGGTAGAATTTATACTTAATGTGATTCTTACAAATTTGTACACATAATGGAATGCTTTTCCAGATATAAATGTACAGTGAAGAAGAAACCTTACTGTCACTGTTTGAATAGTTGTAATTATAAATCCATGAGTTATCCACCATGTTTTCATTTCTTGACCTTCTGGTGACTTTGGAAAGGCAGAAGTCTTCTCCAATAGCAGAGGGGAAACAGTCTGTTATATTCTTTGAGTCATTTAACAGTTGCTTCTGTCACTTTCATTTACTGTCCTGTTTATCTGTATTACAGAATTTGAGATTGCTAGTAAGTAATCTTGAGGTCACTAATTAACAGGTAATCTGCCCTGCAGCAATTACCTAAAAGGATCAAGTGAAGTAAGACTTTGCTTAACGTTTAATGGGTGAAAGTTCATAGGCATACTTGAACTGTATAAACCTTGGGCATCTTTTAAAAAAGTCCTTTTACACATATCACTACAATTTATTTTATTTTATTTTGTTCTGTTTTATTTACATCCCACCTTTTTCTCCAAGGAAGTCAAGGTGGTGTACATGCTTCTCCTCTTCCTCATTTAATCCCTACAACAGCCCTGTGAGGTAGGTCAAGCTGAGAGGCAGTGACTGACCCAAGGTTACCCAGTGAGCTTTATGGCTGAATGGCGATTTGAACCGTGGTCTCTCAGGTCTTCATCTGGCATTCTAATTTCACATTGCCTGTTGTAATATTACTGATCTGCATGTATAACATAAGCTTTATGGATTGACTATTCTGCCCTATTGTGTACAGTCTCTGAAAGTGTATAGCAAGTGCATTTTTTTTAAACAGATGTGTGGATATCTGTTACTTTGAGAAAAGACAAAAAACCTAGCACAGGGATAGCTCTGCTGGTAGAGCTCAAGACTCTTAATCTCAGCATTGGGTTTGAGCCCCATATTGGGTGAAAGATTCCTGCAATGCAGCGGGTTGGACTAGATATTCCTCGTGGTCCCTCCCGACTTTACAATTCTATGATTCTAAGAAATGTAGATGTCATTTAAAAAAATAAGAAACAAATCTACATTCATTTAAGGGTTTTTTTAAACCACATGCAAAATTCTCAAGAGAATTGCCTTGGGCATATAAAACATGTTCTGGAGTACATGCATTTTAAATAAGTTTTATTATTCTAGCTGAAGAAAAGTTTTATCAAGCTCAGGAATGCACACATATTGGTGAAGATTTCAATTAAAGATTGAATTGTCTTTTTCTGCACCTTTCCAGAAAAAAAAAAGTGAGAATAGGGATTTCCCCCCAAAAAAAACCAAATGTGAAATTTCCCATTCCATTTCAAGGAATTGTCTCATTAGAGAGCTCTTTGAGAGAAGCAGCTGTCAGCTGACCAGTGTTGTTCCTTTCAGGCTAAAAAGAGATGGCTTTACTTGATAGGTTACCATTTGCTAAAGTAGGGTTCCTTAAGGGAGGCTTTTGACATGCCACTCCAGGAGAGTTTAGAAATTAATTTCTTTTAAAAACATGGTTTGTTTTTAACTGAATTTGCTCAGTTATTGTCTTTTACTTTCTGGGTAAATAAACTTAGTGTGCTGCATGTGAGTTCTCTGTACCATAAAATGAAAACGAGAAGTTTCCAGTCTTTCGCTAACCCTTTTGTGGACCTCTGATCCTGTTGAAAGACACACTGGCTTTGCATGTAACTTGAAGAAAGGTATTGTGTCCCATTCAGCTTGGCTTTTACTGTGAAAGGTGAAGTTTTGAGCTTTCCTTGTATATTGAACGGCACTTTAAAGACAGAGGTCACCATCTACTGAGCAACTCTTCACAAAATTGATTTGTGGCAATATGACCTTAAGCCTGATCTCCTTGCTGTACAAGGATATTGCAGAACTGTGGTATCTTCTGAAGAAAAGAACAGGTGCGTCTCCCTTTCATGTTTTCTTCCCTTCCCTTTCTTGTTTCCACTTCCAGTGACTTCGCTGAACTGAAACGACTGGTGCAATCTAGTAGTTCTTGAATGTTTTATTAAGGACCTGTTAGGGATCTTCCGGTCCGCTGCGCAATTCACCCATTTGTATTTTTCATTTCCAGAGTGCCTATTGTTACGTCAGTGCCACGTACGTGTTCATTGTGAGCTTTACCACACAGAATGTTTGTAGAATATATTTACTAAAGGATCACGAATGCTTCCTTGTTGTACCTACCGGTAGCTCCTTTAGAAACTGTTCCTTGTATCTTGCGATGTGCTGTTTGACTGTCACCCTCCCTCCAAGGCATTTTATTACCTTTGTGAGAAGGCTCGGGCAAAGGAGGGGATTCCGCTACTACATCTTCTTCCAAAATTTTCAGTAGCAAAGCTTCGCTACCGTATCTTTTCTTACAGTTTCTTTTCATTCAGAGCTTTCCACAGTAATCTCGCTTTATTCTGATAGGGTATGAATGATGCATTGGAGGCAGTCTTTGCTGTAAATAGTGAAGCTACAGTCCACTGTGAAACTGAAAGCTTGTTTTTGTGGAAATTGGGGAAGGGGAGGGGGAGAGAGAGAAACCAAATGCTGCTGATTCAGTTCACGTTGCCTGTCTTGTGTTCTGTTTGGTATGCATGACTGCTATAGAGGAATACGGGATGAACAGCAGTGACATGTCAGGTTGGTGATTTGTATTCTACCACTTCGGTCTCTGAAATGATACTTCTTTAATCTTGAGTTTTAAGTGTTGGCGTGTATTAGGAGATGTGAGGTTTGCCATTTAAAGTAAGTTTTATCAAAGGCTCTGGGCGTGCCTGCAGCATCACTGTGCATTCAGGAGAATTGTGCTAGGCTTTTTGTGGCTTTGGTGTACTGCTGGAGACAAGAAGGAATGCAAGGCTGAGGTTAAAAAGCATTTAAGGAAACGGAATGATAACAACTAGAAAATTCAAGTCGTCCCCCACTGCATTTTCGGCCATTGTGCATGAAATGTTTTGCTTGATACTATTATTAAAACCATTTTGTTTAAGCGAATTCTATTTGGGGAAAATGTACTTCTATGCTAGCTGCCAGATAGTGTTGTATGAATTGTTTTAAATATAGTTTAACTTAGGGTAGTAGTAAGAATCCTTGTATTTTCTGGATAGTCCAACTTGTCTGATATTAAGCAATGGTAGCTCCTGGCCTAGAAACAAAAGTGTTGGCCTTTTTTGCCCATCAGCCTGCAGTTCATCAGCAGGTACTTGGGGCATGGAGATAAGCTTTGACCACCTGCTGCTGCTGCTGCTGCTAGAGGTATTGGGACATCAGTGTGCAAAGAAGTATGCAGTCTGAGGTAAGTTCTGAGATTAGGTTTGGCTGCCTATAATACTGAGCAGTCCGGTCACTACACACATGCAAATAAAATGTGGACATGCTCTTACTCATCTCTGAAATTGCTTCCTGGTGGTAATTCATTTATTCCATGTCATGTGGAAGAAGAGACTAGTTTTATGCAAGTAAGGTGCAATTAAGGGGTGGGGAACCTTTGGCCATCCAAATGGTGGTGGTCTCCCAATTTCTATGAACCCTATCCAGCATGGCCAATGGGCAGGGATAATAAGAACTGTTGTGAATAATATTGGCTGGCAGGTTCCCAATCCTTGGTGTGATTGATTGGCTTGAATGGAACTGTGAAGTAGGGATGGATATTGGATTTAGGCAAATCCTGGTGTGAAGTGGGATACATTGGAGGTATTTAGGACTTGTCAAAGTGGGATCTTTGTAAGGTGGCACAAGCTGAAGCAGAAATCCCTTAAACACTTTGCGACACCTCAGTGGTGCAGATATCAAAATAATCTTGCAGACAGGCATCTGTTGAAAGTGAAAGTAATGTGTCTAAGCTTACTATAAAGCCAAAAGGCCAAGATGGAATGATATTGGGGAGGAAGAGAAAACACCAGGGCACAGAGAAAGAGCACCATTGTGACTGATGGGTCTAGCTGGGTTATCGGAGGGATTAATTTTATCAGTGCTCTCCATCCTGGGTTCTTTAGGAGAGGGAGCAACTTTGCAAGTGGAACGTATGTGTCTAAACTTAAGAAAGGTGTCAGAGTTGAATTGGGAGAGGGTTTTTTGCAACTAACAATTCTAGCTTATAATTGACCAGGACCCCCCCCCCCAAATCCTATGTAGATCCTCCCAAAATCAACTTTAAAGGTCCCTAGACCTAAATCCTGGGCATCTGTTTGTCTCTAGCTGGTCAGGTTTCTCTCTCATGCTTCTACTTTTCAGTCCAATTGCCCAGACAACATAAGGTGAAGTTAAAGGATTCCTTTTTCTGCCCATCATAGAACTGCAATGGCTGCTCTTGCATGAAAATCACTGCAACTTTTCTTCTGAAAGCTGACAGGATATATGCCCTCAGAATAAGCGACCTTGCCTACGAATTTCAGCCAATTCTGACCCAAAAAAATTAAAATAGAGGGCATTACTTTTTATAGTGATCTGCAAGAAGAAACGTCACATAAGAATCAGCTGTACTTCCTGGATTAACTCTTTACATTGATTGCTATACAGGGAGAAAAATAGTAAACCTGAACCAATGTTTCAGCATTCCTATCTCCACGTGGACTTTTACGAATTTGGAGTGGAATTCTCTTTAAAAGACCTTCGGGTACTTCTGAAGGCAGCATATTCAGTTAGGCACTTCAGAAAACTCTCATACATTTTGTTAGATCCTACATCAGGAGGACCAGTTGGAAAACAGTCATACCAGGGGCATAGTTTCCTCATTGCGGACAGGTTACTCTGTTGTTCAGTATCAAAAAGACTTTGGTTCAGTAGGTATTTTGCTTCACTGGGACCTCAATTTAATAAGTATTGTACTGGATGGCAAGGGGAGCATAACCTTAAGTTAATGTCTTTTATCCAACTGCTTTTGTGCAAATCAATCAGAGCTGATGGAAGATAGCTAGTTGGGGGTAAATTCAACTGGAACCAATAGTTAAATGCAGTGCTTTTTTCTGGGGGGACGCAGGGGTATGCATACCCCTAAACATTTTGTGAATCTATATTTGGCCTCATTGAGGGGCAATATTTCAATACGAGTAGGAAAGTGAGAGTACCCCTAAACATTTTTTAAATAAAAAAGCACTGGTTAAATGTCCTGATTAATTTGTAGTGTATACAGTTCTAGCAAAACCATGCACACATTATGTCAATGAAGGTTCTGTACTACGGTCCCACTAAGACCCATTTCAGGGTCTTATTCTTCCCTCACATTTCGTTTCCTACTTCTAGGGTCCTGCAGCTCTTGGTGTGGAGAGGGCACACCACAGTCTTGAAATTCAATACCCTGGGTGGTAGGTAGCTTTGAAAGAGACAGCTGAAGTTGGCAGAAAGAGACCTCTTGCAGTTCCTGAACTATATGGACCTTAATATTATATGTGCTAACAGTCCAGTCACATGCATGTTTACTCAGAAATGAGTCTCTGCTGCATTGGGAGCAATGTGTGGTGTAGTGGTTAAGAGTGGTTTACTCGTAGTCTGGGGAACTGGGTTCGCGTCTCTGCTCCTCCACATGCAGCTGCTGGGTGACCTTGGGCTAGTCACCCTTCTCTGAAGTCTCTCAGCCTCACTCACCTCACATAGTGTTTGTTGTGGGGGAGGAAGGGAAAGGAGTTTGTTAGCCGCTTTGAGACTCCTTAAGGGGAGTGAAAGGCGGGATATCAAGTCCAAACTCTTCCTCCTCCTCCTCCTCCTCCTCCTCCTCTTCTTCTTCTTTGAGGCTTACTCACATGTAAGAGTACATGACATTGCAGCCTAAGTTCATTTGTTGAAACAGCACTTGATCAGGAAATTTTGATCGAGATCTGCTGAGTTGAAAATGTTGCATTGTGGATGTGGGGTGATGGATCTGTTAGCATGTGGCGAAGCTGTTAAGCAACTGCCTCATTTGCATCCACTGAACAACTCAGATCTGAATCCAGTTTAACTGTGCTGACACTGTCTTTTTTTTTTAGTAGCTTGATGGTGACTCAAGTAGACAGGAGTGGAACTGTAGGGTGGTGCAGGGCAATGGCACAGCATTGCTTTGCCTGTATATAGAACGCCTCAGAGATCATCTCCAATTGCTAATTTTGTATTATTCATCGACCCTCAGTTTGGATGTTTAACTTACAACAAAGAAGCATGCTAGCAGCTATATAGGATCTTGTTGGTTTATTACAGTTAGTAAAGCGAAATTAGCATTGCTCTGACTGCATCTTGAAGAAGGAATGTTAAAGGAGCTTGTGTTTCCATTTCACTTCTCATGTGTTTGGGCTGAAAGGTGGAGGTTGGTTTCTCTTTCGGCTGCAGCCTTCCCACCCCCGCATGTTTCACTCAGTGCTTTACATCATAAAAATTAACCTGAAGTGAAAGGTACTCAGAGTTGTGAGATGCATTCAAAGCCGAGGTATGGGGTCAGCTCTGGTCACTGAACATACTTGCTACAGCTTATCCACATGCTCGTTTGTTGTGCTCTTTCAAGTGAGAGAAATTTGTAAAGATCAGCTACTGCAGACTTTATATTGTGAGCATACCTGGCTAGGCTTTGCCCAGTTGCTTGTAGCATCATATGCAGTGGTGCATTCAGTAGTAACTTCCAGTTTCTTATTGCCTGCCTTGCATGTGATGTGATTTCGGGTTAGAGTTATCCTTACCACTTGATCCCAGTGTTACACACACCCCAATATTTGAGCAGTGAGGGGTTCCAACAGAAACTTTGGTTTGGGTCCCTTACGATGTAGGTCATTGGAGGCTTATGACATTGCTGTGATACAAGGTTTATTTCTAAACACATAAATATGAGATGGAAGGCTCACCACATTAACTCCCAACAGAACGTGTCTCCCCAGTAGGTTCTAGGGAAGCCCTCAAATGCCACAGCTTTGGTTTCTCAAAGACAGCAAGCCTTTTCCATCTCAGTTACAAGGCTTACATTGTCTTTTCTTCCGTTTCATGATACACTGATTACATCGCCTCCAGCCAGAGGAAGGAGAGCATAGACATTCTGCTATCCAGAAGGATCTCTGACCGCTAACCTGCATGGCAACAAACCACCTATACCTGGTCAACTTTTTAGTCATAGGCTAGTAACCTGGCAGATTTGTTGGGTGTTGTCCTAAGCTACTTCATAAACTAACAAAAATGCTTCCATTAGCAAGTACGTTCAGGAGAAAACCCTTTCTACCATACTGTATTAAAAAAATTGAGGTACACAACTTAAGTCACCAACATTAGACACTTATAAAGCCCATTGATTTTTAAGCCTGTTCTTAACTATCCTGCAGAAATCATGTCTTTAGTTTTCAGGTACAATGTTTTGAAATGGTTACTGAAAATACTGAGGAAATCTCAGTTACTGTAGTGCTTTAACTGTGAAATCATCTTTCCAGGTTACAGATTAACCCAAGATACAAGTAATATATTGCAAGGAGGAGGAATGGAGCATGGAGTGCTCATATTGCTTGTCCTTTCCTCTGGATTTCCTTATGAGGCTAATAAAATTTATGTGGTATACAGAGTGTGTTTTTAAATGTCATCATTTTCTGTTTCTTACTGAATCTGTTAACTTGTTGAAGTGAGCTTCTAAGCTAAGGGGTCCGAAATGACAGCTGTTTCTTCAGTTAGTTAACAGTGGCGTGCAGTCATCTTCCGCATAAAGGGCCCCACAGTCTAATCTCTTTGTAATTCCAATCTTCTTACTGATGGAGCTGGACAGGCTATTGGTAGGGGGCAAGATAAAGACCCCAAAGGGATGAAGAATTAAGGATTTGCTTCAGGGTTTCAACTCCCACTTGTAACTGATGAATGACATTAATGTCTATATTAGTCATAATACAGGGAATGTCTTCTTCTTTTAGTGAAGATATCTGTTGTAGACTACAATACATTCACTTGTGTTTTGTGAGTAGTAATTCACTTCCCAGACATAATCAATTTTGTATTTTGTGCACTTAAAATAGAGCATCTATAGCTCAAGCGTTTTCTTTTGAATGCACCTATTTATATCATTAAGGATTTCTAAATTTAAAATTGCTGCTGAAGTGTAGAAGAAAGAGCAATTGCCCTCATTCTAAGTTTTCAAAAAGTGGTTGTCAGTCATAATAATCACCATAATAACAAAATGTTGCAAGTAATAGTGAAATACTTCCACATTAACAGCAGTGGGGAAATCCATGAATACTATGGGTCAAAATGTATCAAAAGACCCAAAGCCTATGTGAGAGGCACTTCTTTTTAACTTGTTAAAACGAGGTCTGGGCGATATCAGCTTTTCAGCATTGCGGTGTATCACCAGCCAAACATCACGGTTTAGCGATATACCGCAATGTTGAAAAAAACAAGGTGCATTGGGTGAAATTGCCCCAGCTCTTACCTCAAGAGCTGAGGCAGTTTCACCCAGGCTTGAAGGCTGGGACAATGCAGCTTGTTTGTACCACTCAGCTGGGGGGAGGTAACACTCCCTGAGACAGCCACGGTGCTCTCACCGCTTGTTCATGAGCTGGTGGAGCCTCGGGGCTCCTTGCTTGCTGTGGCAACTGCGCTCCCCTCAGCCAAGCAGTTTCACAGAGCCCCCCACCGCACCGCCGGCTTGCGGGAGCCAGCGCCAAGCTGGGGGCTCCTCTAACAGCTCGACTGAGGCAAGGGCAGCTGCATACTCCTCAGTCGATCAGTTTAAAGATGCATAAGGAGGAACAAGCTGTATCTCCCTCTCCGTCGTATGAGGCCAGAGTGGGATGGTGGTTTCACTCAGTGATGTATCACTGGTGAAACCGCCACTGCTCCTGAGTCCCTCTGCTAGCAACACCTGCTGGAGGAAAGAACTCTTGACACCCTCCAATGGACGCTTCTAGCAGAAGGACTCGGGTGCAGTGGCAGTTTCACCAGCGATACACCGCTGAGTGAAACCGACATCGCGGTGTGCTCATTATACCAGTCCTGAGTGATATATCGACCAGGCCTAGTTAAAACAAATACATCAAGGCTTCTACTGTGCTTCGTAATTTGCCTGTCAAATATTGCCTGTGTCCCTGTTAATACCAACGGATACTATTAGTTGTGTCCTTTACTAAACTGTTTATAGCAGTTTCATCATACCGTACTCTAGCAAACTGGTTGGCTATCAATTTCCAAGTTATTTATTAATTCATGTATTCATCTACTACTAAATATTCAGAATTGCTAAAACAGAGGGACACTCCACACATGCCTTCATGTATAATGCCATCATTTTAAACATCAACTGCTTCCGAATGCGATGAGCGTACAAGTCTTTTTTATTCTATTTATTTGCATTTACATTCCCAGGCAGACCTGATAGATGGAAGAATTGCCAGTTGCCCATGTGGTGAAAGGTGCCCATGTACTTGTCCTATGTGACAAGGGTACAAAATTTCCTTTATGGAAATGGTGTCCTTGTGGGAAATGTGAAAGATGGTGCTGTCCATGGTACACTGTTAGTACGCTTGGTGGAAATGAGATGATCAGTTAGATCTGCTTTATGCTCTTGAGGTTTTAAACCTATCTTTGAAGTAATTGTACTGTTCTTGGTATTCCAAGCCTGCAGACTCAAATCCTGCTTATATGATGTGTGTATGTGTGATAGTAAACCTGATTAATAGGTGTTCTTTTCCATTGGTACCAATTTTCACATATGATGAGGGTCAAGTAAGATTTGAAGGCTTACAGATGAGAGGAGCACATTGGGTTATTAACATATGAATGTACGGTCAATACATGTAGATACATGCCTACTTGTTCTACCCATTGCTTGCCCACATGCAAGACACGTGCTCTTTTTTGTGTTAGGCCAAATGTGGCCCATGAAGGCAGTCCTGCTTGTTTGTTTGCTGATTGCACACATGTAACATGTGTATTCCTGTGGTCTTCTCATAAACAGATACACATTAGTGAAAAATGCAGAGAATTGATGGGAAAATATGGTTATCCCAATTACGAAGCTGTCAGTCAAAATTCAGCTTAAGCTTTTTTTTTGCCTGTGCACCCAGCTCCTGTAAAAATGGACTTTCCTCCTTTTCTTTTATTGTTCTTCCCCTGATGTCCATAGGCTTCTCACATGGTGAACTTGTGACACCACAGTTCTGCTTCTTAAGTTGATTTGTACATCAACTACTTTCACTTGCTTTTCATCAACATTCCATCTTTTCTACACAGCCCAGTTGATAACAGTAAATGCCAGAGGTAAAAGAAAAGGTGTCTCAAACTGTTAGATAACAGGTTCAGTGGCAAAACCATATAGGCATTAATTCACCTTCCAGTACCAGGGGAAAAAAATGTGTTTGGAAGAACCCAAAGTGCCATTCTACTCATTTAAAAGTTTCTTTCTGTTAACTAAAATGCACTTCTAATTAGGCTGATTGCCTAAGCATTTGGGGAACTTTATAAGAGAATAATGCTTTAATTTATGCATCTGAGCTGCCAAAACGTGTTCTAATATTTCCCAAATGTAACCTCAGAATCTGAATCTTGCTTATTTTATAAATCATTATATTTCCCACGAGCATTGTTGTTTTGAGTTTTAATGTTCATGGCTTTGGGTTTTTTATCGTGGTTCGATGAAATGTTTTTAATTAACGTTGAGTGCAGTCATGAAATGGTGGCACATAAATGTTTTCAGTAAATAAAAATTGTGTGAGCCAAGCATTTCTACATGGGAGTTATAATGAACTGTTTGTTGGGGGATCTGTTTCAGATGAAATCATGCATCAAGATATTGTTCCCCTCTGTGCTGCAGAAATTGAGGACGAGCTAAGGAAGAAGTTCGCCTATCTGTCAGGTAAGGGCTTGAATGTTTACATTAGATGTTTATTTTTTATTTTTTTAAAGAACAAAGTGTTGGCCAATTCAGTTCTTATTCTGTGTATGAACCCTATAGTATATTTCTTTCCATGGTTCTTTTTGTACATGTTGATTTCTTGAATGGTACCAAATGAATACCGCAGAAATGAAATGTTGATTCTAAGAACAGAAGGCCAGCCATTTAAGGTGCTTAGTTGTAACTGGACATTAAAACAATAATAGCAGTTGAACATAAGTTGCTTTATACTTAATGAGATCATTGGCCAATTTAGCTCAGTACAGTGGTATCTCTGGTTACGAACTTTATTCTTTCCAGAGGTCCGTTCTTAACCTGAAACCGTTCTTAACCTGAGGTACCACTTTAGCTAATGGGGCCTCCCGCTGCTGCCACATGATTTCTGTTCTCATCCTGGGGCAAAGTTCTTAATCCAAGGTACTGCTTCCGAGTTAGCGGAGTCTGTAACCTGAAGCGTTTGTAACCAGAGGTGTTTGTAACCCGAGGTACCACTGTATTGCTTACACCCGAATGACAACAGCTTTCCAGGATGCCAGCTGTGCCTGGAGTACCTCATAGCTGATATCAAAAGGTAGAACAGGAATAGTCTTTTCAGGTTTGAATCTTTGAGGTGGAACACTTTCACTCCTGTTACATGCTTAAAGAAGGAAAGTTGTCCTTGTTTATCGAAAGGTACAACAATTAAGAGTAATTCCCTCCCCCAAGCAAAAGTGGGGTGCTTTTGAAAACGGATTACATAAAAGTGTGAAATTGAGTTCCAGGTTCTTTAATCCCTCCTACTCTTATTAGTTTAACACATCAACAGGCATAATGGGCATTCATCCACAGCCCAGTGGAGCATAACAGAAACAGCCCCCTCTCGTTCCATTTTGTTTAATTTATAGTTAGCTCTTTTGATTCTGTAGTGAGTAGATCTTATCATTTTATAAGTAAATGGTGCGAGAGAGAGAGAGAGACTGTATTATCTTTCTCTGACCCCGCCTGCCCGCCCCATATTCCCCCCCCCCACTCTTGTCTATCAACATACAAGATAAATGCCAACTTCAGTGATAATACACTGCAGTGTGCCCTTGCAACATTTCAGCAGAATTTAATTGTCTGCCGTGGGATTTATGTAGCAAATTACTTGCAGTTTTGATTCTGCTGATGTTCCAGTTTGGGTGTTGCTGCTGTCAGTTGTTATTCTGCACTTTTCTTAAGGGTTGCTGACACTGTAGTTTCAAGATAAACTAAAATGGATGTTGATTTAAAAACACAGCTTTGTTATTAAGTTAACTTTAAAATGTTATGCTTAGAGCAGTCAACCTGGTCAGAAGAACATGATGTTGAAAGGCCTTGGAGTCTCCTCTCCCAGAAGTCATAAAGATAATTAAGAATAGGGTTAGTTTAATGACCCATATAGTGCTGTAGAAGGAAGTGAGGGGCAGACGGGGCTCATCAACCTGGGAAGGTAGCCCACCTAGGAGAAGGAAAACTCATCCTAAACCTCCACTGCCTTGAGAGACAGAAAAGGCTAAGGAGTAAACCAAACCCTACACAAATCTGAAGTCCCTAAGACGGTTGGAGTATGCCTTACACACACCCTTCCCACAACTCCTGTAGCTAGGATGGTGCCAAATGCATTGCTCTGCTTTCCTTTGGACCATAACAGTGAGGCCAACAGGGGAGTTGTGTTGTCTGAACAGCCAAGAACCTCCATATACACTACCCAGTCGTGTGCCCCAAGGAAGTTACTTGGGTTTGACTTTATCCTCAGAAGTGCACTCCATTCTCTCTCTCTCTCTCTCTCTCTCTCTCTCTCTCTCTCTCTCTCTCTCTCTCTCTCGGTGCCAATAACAATAGTGCAGTATGTTGACTGTGGGGTTAAAAAAATTAATGGGCTTGTTGCGTTCTCCCATATTTACTCTTTTTGAAAACTTACCAGTCTTATCACACACTATTAAGCTAAGGAATTCGTTCTTGCAAGAGGCAGCGAAGGCCACCAATTTGAATGGCTTTAAAAGAGGATTAGACAAATTTGTGGAAGGATATGGCTTTCAGTGGCTGCTGACCTTACGGCTATGCTGTGCTTCTGAATACCTGTCGATGGAAACTTCAGGAGGTGATATTGCTGTTGTGGTCAGATTCTACTTTTGGGCTTTCCATAGGCATCTGGTTGGCCATCGTAAGAACAGGATGCTAGATGAGATCACCTGACCCAGGAAGCTCTTTCTTATGTTCACAGCTGGTTATCTACTCCTTGAAATTATCTCATTGGTGCAATTTCTTTTTTTTTAAGAACTTGGAGAACAAGCAGTCTTTCTCGAAGGCAGCTTGGAGTATTCTGTTCTTACTGTTGTAATCCTGATTGTACTCATGCTCAAATAGTCAGAGAAAATGCAGAGATAAACAATCACATTATCTGGAAAGGTCATTTCCTAATTCACATTGGAAGGATGTTTTAAGTATTTCCAGGGACACAAGCGAGAGTGGCTCATCAAATCCAGATTTTACTCTACTAGTGTGTCCACAAAACCCCTTCCCTGTCCACCCAAAAAAACCCCAAACCTCAACAATAGCAGAAAACAGAAGAGTTCCTGATTTTTATAACTCCATTCTTATTTAAAGTGAAACATTAAATAAATAAATACATCTAGTGAATTCCACAGCAAATGCCATTCCTTGTCCCCATTCTACAGGTTACAGAGAGAGTGGCTTATGACAGCCCTGCATTGTAGTTCACACTGAATACTGCTGTTCCAAGTTCTGAACGGTTTACAAAAACCCTGCAGTTTTGTCTAGAGATATTAGGCCCCCATTGCAGGTTTGCCGTTCTATGTTGACAAGAGGGTAGCTTGCAAGTATAGGCTTTGTACATACCCAGCTTTTGAAATGCACGGAAGTCATATTTTCAAAGTTTGCTTTTGTACATTGCCTGTGTTTTCCTATGTTGTTTATTTCATCCATAGACAATTATCACAAAGTGTATACATGTCCATAGTCCACACTTAATATTGTAGGGCAGAGGTGACGCCAGTTTGAATTTCCAATTTCAAAAAAATCCCATACTTCTTAGGTTGCAATAAAGGTTAAGTCATTCAACTTAAATTGCTCCTTCAGACCTCCTCCTAGGCCAAATCAAGCATGAAGAAATTTCATGCTCCACTGACTTGCATGCAGACTGGTTGTGCTTCTAAAATCTAAAGTAAGTTTTTTCAGATGAAAGAAGCACCAAGTTAGAGTATGGACTCCTGTCTTTAAAATATGTTGCTTTAACCCCCCCTCAGGCACAGCCTGAGGTAAAAAGTGTTGGACATCAGGGATATACTTACGTTGTGAGGCCCTACCTGTGTCTGATTCAAGACTGATTCCATTGCACATGTAGCTAAAGTGTTATAACTCTCTTATGAAAATGCAGGTATCAGTATGCTCAGAGGAACCCTCAGGTTTGCAGAAAGAAAAAAAGAATGGGGGAAACTGCTCGGAGAGAATTGAGCATGGAATAATGAATTTCTAACTTATTGTTGGGATGCGGGTGGCGCTGTGGGTTAAACCACAGAGCCTAGGACTTGCTGATTGAAAGGTTGGCGGTTCGAATCCCCGCGGCGGGGTGAGCTCCCGTCGTTTGGTCCCAGCTCCTGCCCACCTAGCAGTTCAAAAGCACCCCTAAGTGCAAGTAGATAAATAGGGACTGCTTTCTAGCAGGAAGGTAAACGGCTTTTCTGTGTGCTGCGCTGGTGCTGGCTCACCAGATGCAGCTTCGTCACGCTGGCCACGTGACCCGGAAGTGTCTTCGGACAGTGCCAGCTCCCGGCCTCTTGAGCAAGATGAGCGCGCAACCCTAGAGTCGGTCACGACTGACCCTGATGGGCAGGGGTACCTTTACCTTTACTAACTTATTGTTGTGAGGAAAAACTAAGGGGGAGATGAAATATTCCCCAAAAGGGCATGGCTGCCTGGAACCTTAAACAGGACCATTCCATGCTGCAAAACTGTATTGTTAACCCCACATCTTACTATTGCTTTGTATCTTCCGGAGCTGAGCATTGAAAAAAACTCCAGAAACTGTGTTTTGGGAAATTGTGGATCAAACCAAATGGGAGTAGGAACAAGGAAGGAGGTACCTAGCAGTTTCCATGCAGCAGTGAACATGGGAGGGTAAACCACCTTCCTGCTCTCCTTATCAAGCTGTACATCCATTTGGCAGTTTTTGAGTTGCCGCTGGCACTGACTTTTGCTTCCCAATCCTAATTTTTTTCTAAGCTCAGCTGCATCACAAATTGTTGTTGCATTATTGCATAGTAGGTGGTTCCATTAGGTTCACTTTGTTTTGGACTTGTTTATATTTAGCATTTCCCCTACCTGCAGTTGCATTGCAGTTCAACTAAATCAAAGCACTCTCACTACTAGCAATTCCTCAGCCTCCTTTTTTGAGGAGCGTTCTCCTTATCAGGCTCATAGGTAAATCACCTCAGATATTTGATATCTTAACTGATCTGTTTTCAAGTCTGAAAGTGATGTAGCAATTACAGCTTCTTTGTGAGGAATGAGTGGCGAGTAAATAATTTTCTGTGTTTCTTGCCAGGTGGGCGAGGAAAAGATGGCTGCCCTGTCATCACTTTTCCAGAGTACTCAACATTTAGCGAAATTCCAGAGAAGGAGTTTCAGAGTGTTCTGACATACCTCACTAACATCCCCAGGTAAGACGTGTGTTCAAGGAAATGAGAATGCTTATCAAATTAACATTAATGCTTCGTTAGGTACATCACACACATAAGGAAGAGAGTTGGAAGATTGTAAACCATTTAATAAAGAAAAGAACATTATGGATATAAAGCAGGGATTGAAAAAGCATATTGCTGCTTTTAAGGAGAAATGAGCCTTTGGAACACCTTGAAGTATAAATTTTGGGTTCAAAGACCCCTTTTTGTGTTTCTCTACAGCTCTGAACATGCAAACCTTCAGCTCTGCTCCACAGTCCTTAAGCAATAGTCTCACATACTCTCCATTCCAGTACTGCTAAATTATTTGTCCTTTCCCCCATTCCTGCCAGGTGAAAACAGGGATTGGGGGAGTCAGTTCCTTAGGCTGCTTCATGACCCAGACAGGAGCGAAATCTTTGAGGCCCTTTGTAAAGAACGATGGTAACTTAGTCATTGAGTGTTCTTTCAGTTGAATGCATATTTTATCAACCTTGTTTGCAATCTTGTGATACAGTTATTTTGTTGTGAAATATGAATACCATATTGGCCTGAATATAAGCCTCACTTCCCCCCCCCCCCAAATTCCGACTGTGAAAAGTTAAAGTGCGGCTTATATTCGCGACCTTACAGTATGCAGCCAGGAGCACGGCAAAGCGGCGCCCGCCCCGCGTGTATTCCCCCGTCCTCTCCCCAAGGCTGGGAAGGGAGAGAGTGAGGAAGGGAAAAGACCTCCTGCAACACAGTGTGGCTCCCCACCCCCAGTATGCAGTGAGGAGCAACGAAGAATGGTGCAGCTTATATTCGGGTATTTTTTCTTTTCTTTTTTTCCTTTCCCACTCTCCAATTTTAAAGGTGCGGCTTATATTCAGGTGCGGCTTACATTCGGGCCAATACGGTATGTATGAAATGGTAAATTTATCAAGAAGTTCCATGTTGATATGCTTCAGTGATGAACATGGGCAGGTAGAGAATTAGCGACAAAGGACTGGAACCCCACTTTCTGTGCATGTTCTGTTTTCACAAGAGCAAGCTGCAATTTATACATGTGTGCTTCCTCCATGACAGTTGTAGCATAAATTCTGTTCTTGTAATTGGGTTTCCAAATCCGAAACACAGGCTCTGCCCATGGAGTATCAACAAGACATTATAAGCATGCTGACAAAGCAACACGTCATCCAAACATCTTTCGTTACTGAAGTTTTGGCCTATTCCTGAATAAGTTGTGGTTCTTAAGCCAGTGTTTGTAGGAACCCATGTGGCTTAGCTGTGTTCAGCCATACACCCCAGCTCCCTTGAAAAAAAGAGGATTACACTGAAACCATCTGAATCTCAGGGACATTGCTTCAAGCAGTTCAACTCATGCAGCTATGGAACATAGCAAATCAGTCATCAGGCTTTGCACTCATCTGACATAGAAACATTACCAAGTGATCTCTACTTTTAATAAAGAAAGTGTGTTTTGGCAAAAAGCCAGTGCTATTAAAGGCTCTTGCGGTATAGCTTTGTGAACTATTGGATTTGCAAAGCTATATTGTAAGACCCTTTTTAATATGCATCCATGAGTCTCAAGTTTGCCTTTTAATAGAAATGAAAATTGATCTCCGTGAGAGTGGTGTTGGGAGTATTTGCTTTGACGTGCCAAAGAGTATAGTCCTTGTAAATTACTTTGCAGTATCTGGTCTTGTGCGCTTTAAAATCCTTTATTTCTAAATCTTCATGGCATGGTACACTGAACTGTTTAATTGTATGGCAGAGTCTTGTATCGTCTCTGCCCTTAGTCAACAATGTCATGTAAACTACCCTTATTGGAAACTGCAGTGCTTAACCCAGTTTTACCACATAACTCCCCCATAAATCAGGAAGTAAAATAATCAAGACAGAAAGGACACTGCAGTTTCATACACAGGGAAATTTCTTCAGAACTAGAATGCTTCGGTCAGCTGCTGAAAAGCTTCCTGTTCAGTTTTGTACAGATTCCTGCCCCTTTTAAAAAGAACAACCATTCACGCATTAACAGCAACACTACTTAATTCTGGAAATTTCAAAACTGTTGGCTTGAGGTTAGAAGAAATAAGGATACGAATTATAAAACAGAGCAGGGAAGGAAGAGAGCAGCAGAACCACCTGTCTGGTGGATAGACTGGAGGATTTTCAACGAAATGGTGAATTATCCCTGGATGAATTTTCCTGCAGCTCCCTAAATGAAACACCCACAGAAAGCTTCCCATCAGTGCATATAGTATGCAGGCCGGTTTTAATGCTGAGGAAGGAATAACATGCTGAAACGTGAATACTGGTAACCCATGTCTAGCCGAGCAATATTGGACTCACAAAACTTCCCTTCCACTCTGGAGTATTGATCTTCTTCCGCTACCCTGTGTTGAGAGAGAGAGAGAGAGAGAGAATTTCATGTATATTATGTCCTGTATTCACTGCATGGTATTTACCCAATGACTGAGCATACATTGTACAAAAGAGCAGGCGGCAGAAACATGAGCAGCAACGATCTGTGCCACGAAATGATTACTTGTCGGCACAACTTAAAAATGTGGTGGAATACAGAAACACAAAGCAGCCATGTGCTGAAAGCAAAGGTGGTTAGCCTGCAACCCACAGGCCAGATCTAGCATAGCAAGCTGCGGGAAGTGGCCCGCCAGCCCTGAAATGTTATCTCCAGATCCACTCCATCCAGTTTTTTAGAGCAATCTCTAAAAGAACAGAGTACTTTACCTTCTAATCTTAGGAAGAGCCTATAGCTCATGGTAGAGCATCTACTTTGTAGAAGGTCTCAGGTTCAAACTTCATTAGACCAGGGGATGTGTCCTGGCTTGAAATCCCAGGAAGCTGCTGCCAGTCTGTGCAGATACTACTGAGATAGATGAACCAATAGTCTGATTTGTATTAAGGCAGCTCCCTCTAACCATACAATGCCATTCTGTTGACAGTGCTGGGAAAAGAAGCGTTGTGAAGGTGACAGGCTATGTTTGGGGAGCCTGGGAACCTCCTTCTTGGAGACATCCCTCATTTTATCCAAACCTATCTGCATTAATATAGCTACAAATCCTAGCTCATACTACCAAGCAGGCCTCCTATCTGTAAGCCATGTGTGAGGTTTACACAGCTTCCTTTCTCCTTGGAACTTCGTTTCCTTATTATTCTCTGTTCATCATCCAATCAGGATGCTGTGAGTTTAGGAGGAACTACATCATTATATCCTGCCCACCTAGCAGTTCGAAAGCACGTCAAAGTGCAAGTAGATAAATAGGTACCACTCCGGCGGGAAGGTAAACAGTGTTTCCGTGCGCTGCTCTGGTTCGCCAGAAGCGGTTTAGTCATGCTGGGCACATGACCAGCTGTACACCGGCTCCCTCGGCCAATAAAGCGAGATGAGCGCCGCAAACCCAGAGTTGGCCACGACTGGACCTAATGGTCGGGGTCCCTTTACCTTTACATCATTAAAAGTAACAACACACAACAGCAGCTCTGGGTGAAATTCCATGATCAGAAATAATAAAAGAGAAGAGACTTCAAGAGGTGAAATGTTGAAGGCACACAGTGCCAACAACAAAGAAAAATGGGAGGCACCTAAGGAAACTGCTGTGGCTGCATAAGGAGCTTGTAGATGAGCTGAGATGTTAGAAGGACATATATAAGAAATGGAAGAAAGAAGAAATCGTGAAGAAAGAGTATGCACTAGTAGCCAGCAGTTGGAGGGAGAAAGTCTGGTGGGCCAAAGCTCAGAATGAGCTCAGTCTTGCAAGAGAGGTTAAATATAATTTTTAAAAAAGTATCTTTGGCTATATTTGAAGCAAGAGGAAGAACAAGCCAGCAGTAGGTCCTCTGCATGGAGAAGAAGGAGATGGTATTGGGTGACAGAGATGACTTTCAGGGTCCCTTGCAACTCTACAGTTCTATGATTCTGTGATCCAACCTCGCTTCATAAAATGCGATTGCATATACTATAGCTTACATCCTGCATGATGCTGAGCATTTTCCCACCCTTGCTCCACATCATTGGCTCTTCCTGACAGGGAAACATGGCTGCTGCATCTGGATGCATGAAGCTCATGCGCATCTCTGTTTATTAAGCTGAGATTTCGACCATCTATACTCAACCACTGCTAGGACATTGGCTCAGTTGTGCTGTGTAGGATGTGGGGTGGAAATTGTCATAGGGTTTCCATTTTTGATGGCTAGGAATCTGTCAGTTACTCTTTGTCTCATTTTTCCATTCCTAATTTCCTTTCTCCACATTTCTACATCAGCATGCCTGCCCCCAATATTTTTGTACCAGTACAGTCGTACCTTGGTTGTCGAACGAAATCCGTTCTGGAAGTCGGTTTGACTTCCAAAAAGATTCAACAACCAAGGCGCGGCTTCCAATTGGCTGCAGGAGCTTCCTGCACCGGACGTTCGGCTTCCAAAGAACATTCACAAACCAGAACACTCACTTCCAGATTTGCGGTGTTCAGGAGCCAAAACGTTCGAGTCACAAGGCGTTCGGTATCCAGTATATGATTGTATGCATTTTTTGTTATTTTCAGAAACTATTGTTTGGTTGGAGAACTGCATATAGCACAATTCAGAGAAGTGCAAATATTGAAGGATAGCTGCATTGTTTTCCATGTACGGGGTTTTTGTTGTTGTTTTTTACAATCAAGCGGTGTATACATTTTATGAAGTAAATAAATAAATAAATAAATAAATTGTTTCTGGAAATGGGAATTACGTAGGTTTGTATTAAAATGCAAGCTGAACCAAATTTATCCCCCATCCCTGTGAGTGGCACCCAGTATTTTTGTTCATTTATCATTCTTCCCTGATTTTCTCAATGTTGTGAGCTTTTCCAGTATTTTTGGATTCAGTTTTTGCAAGAACCACTAGAGGCTGCTACAGAATGGTGAATATCCTTACAATTTCCCTAGCAATCTTTTTTTTTTTAAATTGCTGTCTTTTCTTTTTCATTCATGTTGACATCCATCTGTCTCAGAGACAATGTTGAATGTTCTAGTAATACTGTGAAAAGCATTGAGATTTAATTATTTTTAATTCTACAGGGCAGTTTAGGAGTTACCCGTAGGATTTAGAGGAGTCCTTGGAAATGGATTATAAAAAGTAGATGGTGTTCATATTACTATTACAGTATCATAAGAGTCATTAGGAATAGTTTGCTTAGCTTGTTCCGGTCAGACTAAGAAAAATAGCATATTTTTTATTTTAAAAATCCACAGAAGAAGGTAAGGCATCATATAATTGTCATGTACAACTTATGGCAGTCAAGACAAATATAGCCTCAATTCAAGAATTATTGCTTGCAATGAATAACATTTTCTGCTGACTTGACTAGTTGACATGCTCCTTCAATAACAAGCAGGGCCACTTCTGCACGTGGCCACTTACAAAGCAACAAATCATACTGTTTCCCCTATAACTATCTCAATGAATAATTGTTATAAAGAATAATTTATTGTAACTAGAATTGCTGTTCCTTTGGCATGATCTAAAGCAGGCATAGGCAACCTCGGCCTGCCAGATGTTTTGGGACTACAACTCCCATGACCCCTAGCTAACAGGACTAGTGGTCAGGGATGATGGGAATTGTAGTCCCAAAACATCTGGCAGGCCGAGGTTGCCTATGCCTGATCTAAAGGTCCATTTGCCCAGACATTTTGTGGATATTTGAAATATTTTACATCTCCCTGCTTTCACTCTCCAACTCAGAATCAGCCTCTGGCTACGATTCCGTGCTTACTTAATATGTGAATGAGTTCAATTAAACTCACTGGGGAAAAGTGTAAGATTGTAGTCATATGGAGAGCAGCTGGAGGAGGAGGAGAGGTCAGAGGGTGAAGAAAGAGTTGTGAGTGGAGGGTAGACTCTTTCCCCAGCTTCTGGACCCCTTGGGAAACACAACAAACCTGGTGTGCCTGGAATTGAAGAGCGCAGCTGATTGGGGCACAGCGGTGGGCAGCCTGAGGAAGTACCATCCTTCTTGGTCCTGACCATAAAAATCAAGTCTAGAGAGAGAGGACAACTAGGGCGATGTCCTCAGTTTCCAGAAACTCTTCTCAATGCGAAACATTTCTGGGTGAGCTGAGTTTGTCTGGATCCTGGGTGAAAACCCGGAGGCTGAGATGGAGGGTGCGTCAGGAGGAAAATGAATTGCTATTTAGATGATAGATAGATAGATAGATAGATAGATAGATAGATAGATAGATAGATGATAGATAGATAGATGATAGATAGATGATAGGTAGAAGATGATAGATAGATGATGATAGATGATAGATAGATAGATAGATAGATAGATATAGATAGATAGATGATAGATAGATAGATAGATAGATAGATAGATAGATAGATAGATGATAGATAGATAGATAGATAGATGATAGATAGATAGATAGATAGATAGATAGATGATAGATAGATGATAGATAGATGATAGATGGATAGATAGACAGACAGACAGATGTAACTTTGTATTAATGTAACTTTTTATATGTGTAAGATTTTGTTGTAAGTTGTCTGTTTTCTTGTTTTTTGTACACTGCTTAGAGATATTTTTAATATATTAAGCGGTATACAAATCAAATAATATACTAGCCTGTCCTGGTGCTATATTTCTCCCTCTTTTTAACTACAGTGATTCTGTGTTTACTTACCTAAAGTTTGTTTTATTTATTAGACTGTTAATTTATTTAAAACATTTATATTCACCTTTCAGTTTAGGAAACATCCACAAGGGCTTTCAGATGCAAAAATAATAGCTTAATTTGAAGCGATACAAACACATGATCTACAAAGCAGTTTAAAAAAATAATAATAGCACATCAGCTAAATAACCAAGCAGGAAAATAAATGCATCAGCACGTAAGCATTTTAAAAAGGCTTGACTAAATAAAAATGTACTTGCTTAAAAGCCTAAAAGGCATCCATTTTGTTACATGACAAAATGTTGGCCCCTTAATTATGGAACTCCCTGCTTGACTCTGCATGCTTTACTCCCAGCAGCCTTTGCCACCATAAAACTGGGTGTTTGTGGGCTATTGGCGAAGGGTTGGAAGGCTGGATCTGACTGGTGGCCCCCTGACATTGGTTTATACACTGAAAATGGGATGTTCTAGTGCAGGTGTGTGGAACCTCTAGATCAGGGGTCAGCAAACCTTTTCAGCAGGGGGCCGGTCCACTGTCCCTCAGACCATGTGTGGGGCCGGACCATATTTTGAAAAAAAAAATGAACAAATTCCTATGCCCCACAAATAACCCAGAAATGCATTTTAAATAAAAGGACACATTCTACTCATGTAAAAACACGCTGATTCCTGGACCGCCCGGGGTCTGGATTAGAAGGTGATTGGGCCAGATCTGGTTCCCGGGCCTTAGTTTGCCTACCCATGCTCTAGATCAGGCTTCTTCAACTTCAGCCCTCCAGATGTTTTGAGACTACAATTCCTAGCATCCCTGGCCACTGGTCTTGCTAGCTAGGGATCATGGGAGTTGTAGGCCAAAAACATCTGGAGGGCCGAGGTTGAGGAAGCCTGCTCTAGATGTTGCTTGAACTACAACTCCACACATCCCAGGGCATTGGCCATGCTTGCTGGGACGTGCAGTTCATCAACATGTGGAAGGCCAAAAATTCCACACACCTGTTCTGGTACCATCTCTCTTTTTCCTCTCCTCCAACTGAAAACCAAGTTGCCAGTTAAACTATCAAAATATCTTGATAGCTGACCAAGCCTCCAGCATGACGGTAGTAAAGCCTACTGTGCTGAGGCAAGCGTTCATAAGATTTCCACCCATTTCTGTTCATTAATCAGAATAATACAGCATCAGCTATTTTCTAATAAATATATAGAAACCATTGAACGTGACATTAGGCAGGCAGATATTTATTTGCTTCAACCGTACTGACAACAGCTTAACAGCAAGGAGTTGGGTTCTTTTTTTAGATTTGAATGATTGTACATTACTTTTTGTATGCTAGACAATGTGAAAAATGTCTATCATGAGTTCTATAGCCTGTTCAGTGACTAATTTTTATTTTATTTTATTATCACGGTCATTTATAAACAGCTGTGTCCTCAGACAGCTGACCTCACTGACAATAGCACAGGAGCAGAATATGGCTTCAAGATATTGTTGTTCTCTGTCTGAACAGCTAAAACTCAGGTTATTTTTGTACCAAGATGGCATTCTTACTTACTAGAAGAGAATGACTCACGCTGTTTGCTTTTAGGGTATTCTGTGCTGACGTAGATTCAAACTGAAAGTTCTAGTACGTTACACAATTGGTATCTTGGTTGGGGATTTGTTATATAATAAAATAAGATATAAGAGGCTGTTAGTGGCAAAAATGAACAGAACACAGAGTTATGGTATAGAATATAGGTTTAAATAAACATGGGTCATTTTTGATAAAACTCTGAGGCCATCTTAGGAAACTGCCCTATAGGCAGGACATTGGTCCTCCTATCTCAATGCTGTATTGCCTATACCAGAGTTTCCAAGACTTGGGTCTCCAACTATTTTTGGACTACTATTCCCATCATCCCTGACCACTGGTCCTGTTAACTAGGGATGATGGGAGTTGTAGCCCCAAAACAGCTGGACCCCCAATACAGCCCCAAACATCTGGAGACACAAGTTTGGGAAACCCTTGTCTACATAATTTGTTGGACTACACAATATATTGTTGGACTACAACTCCCATAACCCTCAGACAGCATGGCCAATGAATAGGGAAGATTGATGTTTTAATCCAGGAACATCTAGATGGCCACAGATTTCCAAGCTTGAACCACACCGACTGACAGTGGTCCTCCAGTTTTCCCTAGCCATACCTGAAAGGATTCAACCTGGAACATTAAGAGATGGTGCTGATGTTACATTTCAAAATATTTCCCCCTTCTTTTTCTTTTGAAAAGAAAAAAAAGAGTCTCAAGTGCATGGGTAGGCAAACTAAGGCCCGGGGGCCGGATCCGGCCCAATTGCCTTCTAAATCCGGCCTGTGGGCGGTCTAGGAATCAGTGTGTTTTTACATGAGTAGAATGTGTCCTTTTATTTAAAATGCATCTCTGGGTTATTTGTGGGGCATAGGAATTTGTTCATCCTCCCCCCCCCCAAAAAAAATATAGTCTGGCCCCCCACAAGGTCTGAGAGACAGTGGACCGGCCCCCTCTGAAAACGTTTGCTGACCCCTGCTCAAGTGGGATATTGCAAAATATCTCAGAAGCAACCTTAGAGATACTTATATTTTGTGATTATTTTTTTTCTAATTTCAAATGTAGCTGCCTAAATCTTTCTAGAGTCCCCACTCTGGCTGCTACTCATGGGACAAAGCTACACTCTCATATAGTCAGTCTCATTTAACTGGTGAGTAAATACTAAGGCAGCACAGCTATATTTGCGCAGGTAGATTAAAATGTAACTTCAACGGAGCAGAAATATAGGAAAGCATTTTATTTCGTTGAGTTGTACTATACGGTATTTTGCTGGAAGTGTGTTTTGAGCTAGGTGTGCATTCTTGAACTCACAGTGCTAGTGTTTGGGATTCCTAATGTGAAGGTTGCTACTCAGCCAGGATCACCCATATGGTGGAGGCGGCTTGCAGCAGAGAGCAGTGTTGGATAAAATACTCTTACATAATATTCTGTCAGAAGAAATATTTTTATTTAAAGGTGCCTTCATTGACCTTTTATTAAACACACACACACACACACACACACACACACACACAAGCTTGGCGAGATTATTCAAGAATTATCTGCAGTTATAGGAGATAAAATTCTTTTTAAAGGGAGGGATGAAGAAAAAACTATACTCATACCAGAAGAAATACTTAACTCATGATTTATATAGCATTTACCACCACCCATCCCTTCGAGGATGCAGTGATCTTCAAAATGACTAACAGATCATTCCTTCCACTCACCCTTTGGGAAAGTTGCTTGTTAAAATCCCCTGCATTATACTCCCACCCCTTCCCCTAGGTGCATGAGATCATTTGACTGTCTTCTCAATAAAAGGTCAAATGATATGATGTCTGTGGTACTGTTTGAGATGTGGGAAGCATTTCAATACACCAAAACTGCTCAAGAGAATTTTTTGCTGTGGTGTGTTTTCGTCACAAAATATAGTACGGTATTGGGCTTATTTGAATATTTGCAAATTCATGTGTTTCTTTTTTTGTCTATCCGCCCTGCTCTTTCTTGCCTAACTTATCCTTATTGCTTTATTTTCATTGATATTAATGTTTAGTAGCTTTGCACTAGCACACTGTTTCCCAGACGTGGGTCTTCAGCTGCTTTCGGACTACAGTTCCCACCATCCATGATCACTGCTCTTGCTAGCCAAGGATGATGGGAGTTGTAGTCCAAAAACAGCTAGAGACCCAAGTTTGGGATAACACTGTACTAGCAGAAAGAATCTCTTCACATGCAAAACAGGGAGAACATAGCCCTTGTGGCCTGCAGCTGCTGATAGCCTTGTCATCATGAATTTGTCTAATCCTCTGTGAGCAAATTCTAATAGTGCAACTTTGTGCTGGGAAAAGTATCTTCTTCTTGTTTCTGTCTTGAATATTCTTACATTCAACTTCACTGTATAGCCTGACCATACACTGTAGGATCCCTGACCATTAGGTCCAGTCGTGACCAACTCTGGTTCCCTTTTCCCAGTGGGTGGGTCTCACTTGCATGAATGTATAGTATGCTTAGGATTGTTGACTTTAGTAGTGACCTAGGTAAAGGTGACCGGCTCTGGGGTTGCGGCGCTCATCTCGCTTTATTGGCTGAGGGAGCCGGCGTACAGCTTCCGGGTCATGTGCCCAGCATGACTAAGCCTCTTCTAGCGAACCAGAGCAGTGCACGGAAACACTGTTTACCTTCCTGCCAGAGAGGTACCTATTTATCTACTTGCACTTTGATGTGCTTTCGAACTGCTAGGTTGGCAGGAGCTGGGACTGAGCAACGGGAGCTCACCCCGTCGCAGGGATTCAAACCGCTGACCTTCTGATTGGCAAGTCCTAGGCTCTGTGATTTAACCCACAGCTCCACTCGCATTCCTTTCTAAACTAAGAAGCCCAAATATTGTACCCTTTCCTTGTTGGAGGGGGGATTCTGATCAAAGGCTTGAAGCAACTTCCCAAACAGTCCCTTAAGAACTGAACGGCGCATAATGTTGAGAGGAGAAAAACCAATAGCTGGATGGATTGCAAAATGGAATTGGGTGACTAAAAAGAGGTAAGAGAAACAATGGTTTTAAAAGGGCTCAAAAGAACTTATCTTACCTTCTTGCAGTTACTTCCTGTTTCACATTGAAAATCTGTTTTGAAATGTCCCCATCTTGGAACAGAAAGTGACCCATGGATTTGACATAACTTAGGGTGGTCTGTTCCCAGATACTAATGGGGTCTAAGTGATTCCTGAATGTTCTGGAATTTTCTTGGCACTTAAGGGTGGCAAGCTCTTAATGGTTCTTCAGAGTTTGCCCATGTTTAGCATTAACCAGCCCAGTGTAAATGCTAACACACAGTAATCTATAGTTTCTGTTTATTCTTTTTTTCTTCTTCTTTTGGGCATTGTTTAGGTACATATTCTGAATCTCAGCTACATCTAATGCTTTAGTTCTTAATGTTATTGGAAAGATTTGACAAAATGTTACAAATCACAGTAGAACATGGGTTTTATGACAGGTTAGGAATGTAAATAAATAATAGTGTTCAGCACAGATCATAGAATCATAGAGTTGGAAGAGACCACAAGGGCCATCGACCAACCCCCTGCCAAGCAGGAAACACCATTAGAGCACTCCTGACATATGGTTGTCAAGCCTCTGCTTAAAGACCTCCAAAGAAGGAGGTCTTTGAAGGAGGTCTATGCACTTAGAAAACTGCAGATGGGATAACAGAGTGAATTAAAGCCCTTGGTGCTTATATAGAATTGTGATAGTGAAAAGTCCTAATGTATTTGACTTGGAATCGTCTTATTGGGAAATGCTGTTTTAGAAAGTAGCATTTACATATATGGCCAATTCAGTCACATGCGAAAACAAAAATGATGTCTGTTTCTGCAATTGGGAATATGCAGGTATCCTTGCACATATGTCTTTTGATTGCTATTATTAATATAATCCACGGTTTTGTTTACAGTAATGTAATGGGTATTAATATATATATAATCTTGGGGGTATTAATATATATATAATCTGCTCAAACATACACAAAACAAATAGAAATTCAAGTCATTCTGGCTTATAGTTGCCTGTCATTTCCATTACGTTGTAATTGGCTAGCAGTCAGCTGCCAGCATTACACAACTGGTTTGTATGTGAAAGTATAAAACAGGAGTGGAGCTCTTTATTTATACTCTGTGACTGTAACACATGCAGCTGAACAGAGCAAGAAAACAACGATTCTCCTCCCAGCCCCCAGACGGATGCAAGCTTGTGTGCTGTCACAGAAACTCCCGTTGCAGAAACGGCTTCTTTTCTCACCTTTCTGATATATGACGTGGGGAAAATTCTGCCTTGGTTTACATAATTCCTCGAAGAGCAGCTCACGGAAATGCAGAAGACTAGAGAAATCTCAGGTTCCTTAGGATTAAAGTGATGCCTGGGATCTGGAAGCTAAGAGCTTGCATTTCAAGGGATGGAAACATATATATTGATGGAATAAAACCAGTGTACCGGCAAGAAAATGTTAAGAGGAAGAAAAATATTTTTCTCCTTCTGGAGTGACCCTTATTGACCCTTACTTAAAGGATGGATTATCACTGTACTGCAGAAAACAGCAAGACAGATTCTGAAAGAATGAAGTGGAAGCATATTTGCATATCAAATTAATAAAGCCTTGCTACCTGTGGAGAAGGGTAATGGATGTTTTGACGAGCTGAAGCTATGTGTAATCCATTTGAGAATGTCTTTCTTCTAATGGTTGTGCATATTGCATTTGAGTTTCATCGGCATATTGATTTCAGCAGAGTGATAACTTAGTCTCTGGTAGGAAAAGGTTCATTGCTGACGGTAAAATTATTGCTTGAGAATTTCAACCACTTGTATCATTTCCCATAATTGCTTCTTCCTTTTCTTTTCCCTTGTGCCCCCTCCCAATTAGTTCACAAGATGCTGGAATTGGATTTATACTTGTCATAGACCGCAGGCAAGACAAATGGACTTCAGTGCAAGCCTCTATACTGCGAATTGCGGTGAGCTGTTATGCAGTCAAGTCTTTCAACCCTCTTAACAATCCTACACAAATTTCATTCACCAAAGTATTTGCATGTTATCCCTTTGTCAGGCAGCTTTATATAATAATTGTCTGCTTCTGATTTCAACTCAGGTCACAGTATGTGCAGTGGTTTACAATGCTATATATGGCATAGCAATAGAGGCAGAAATGATCTGTACCAATAGAAAAATATGCAATGCACTAAAAATGGGATGCTTGTAGAACCTGCTGCTTTATGATGTGGTGATCGAGTGAATCCAGTCCTTTAGGGTTATGCTGATTTAAGGAGGGTGGGCTTCAAACGGTCTTGTGATTTTTAACTGTGTATGTGATTATAGGGAAGTTGGGGGAAGGGCTGTTTTATGATGCCCACAGAATCACTTGCGTCTAACAATGTAGTTCAAAAAAAATGACAAATTAGCAGGTTTCAATTAAAGCACAATTGGTATTTCACGTGAAAACCTTGAAGTGTTGCTATTGTGACATTTATTAGCTGGGCGTGTGGTTCATATCAAATAATACAAAACTAAATGGATTGATAAGCATTTACTTTATTATATTATATACACCAGGCATAGGCAAACTTGGCCCTCCAGATGTTTTGGGACTGCAACTCCCATCATCCCTAGCTAACAGGACCAGTGGTCAGGGATTATGGGAACTGTAGTCTCAAAACATCTGGAGAGCCAAGTTTGCCTATGCCTGATATACACAGTCCACCAGAAGGCTTTTTAGACTTCTCTGTGTAAAGCAACAACCTTCTGGCTCTAAAATATACTGGCCATGTTTTCTCTTTTTGTTCTTACACCTAAGAAAGACAACACCAAAATAAGTAAACACAGAATACGTTACCATATTCGTAAAATGTTCCATTACTAAGACTCAATGTCCTTTTGTTAAAACTATAAAGGTAAAGGTAAAGGTACCCCTGCCCGTACGGGCCAGTCGTGTCCGACTCTAGGGTTGTGCACCCATCTCACTTAAGAGGCCGGGGGCCAGCGTTGTCCAGAGACACTTCCTTTTTTTAAAAAATAATATTTTTATTCATTTTCCACAAAAAAGGAAAAAAAAGAAAAACAAAATTTTTTTGTACAACCAATTCACATTTTATCACACATTCACCTCTTTTTTTTGACTTCCGGGTCACGTGGCCAGTGTGACGAAGCTGCTCTGGCGAGCCGGCACCAACACAGCACACGGAAACGCCGTTTACCTTCCCGCTATAAAGCAGTACCTATTTATCTACTTGCACTTAGGGGTGCTTTCGAACTGCTAGGTGGGCAGGAGCTGGGACCGAATGACGGGAGCTCACCCCACCGCGGGGATTCGAACTGCCGACCATGCGATCGGCAAGCCCTAGGCGCTGAGGTTTTACCCACAGCGCCACCTGCGTCCCTGTTAAAACTATATCATCACCTAAAAGAGTAAATGATTTCCACTTCCCTAGAGCCAATTTGAGAAACCATTTGCAGTTAATACAAAAGTGTGATCAGGTGTGTTCATAAGGCCACATTGTTGTTCCTGGTAGCAAAAAAAGCCAATACATATAAAAGCTAGTGTCACTTCTCATTTTGGCAGGCCAGAGCCTACTTCCTCAAAGCTTCCCCTATTTGATAACCAACCAGTGATTCCCCCTGCCCTTAAATAACTGAAAGGGGTGTTACTTCTACAGTAGAGTTTTTTTTAGATACTAGCTATTTAACTTGTGAGAAGTTGAACTTTTCAATCACCTGTTTATAGAAAGAACCTTGGATCCACAACTTAACTTATTATAGTTAACAAGCCTGAGCTGGCCAACGTTGACACCCTTGAGGATTTCCTTTTGCACCAACAAAGCCTCCAAGCCACCAAGGTTGCCACAGAGATGCCAGTTTTTGGTTGTGAAGACAGCTGTCAAGTATGCAGGGCAGTGCCAACAGGATGGTTTATGAAGTATTGTCCTGTAGCATTATTTCATGGTCAGGTGGGCATCTGGTTATTTTCTGTCTGCCCAGCTTTTGACCAAATTGCTGAAGTCCCCACCTCCAAGAAGATACTGCTCCTTCGCTTTCTTTGAGCATCCAAACTCAACTAATGTTTATTCTGCAGAAGGGAGTTGGAGATTCATCCATGAATTCGAAACAAAACAAACACAGATTGCATTATTGAAAGCGCTTATTGTATACTACAGTGGGTGGATCTCATGTGGCCATCTGCTTCTCCACCTTTCACAGCTGCTAGTGTTGCTGCTTCTACAGTCCTCCTTAGCTTCCTGCATCAAGCATCTCTTTGCTGCTGTAGATACGTTTAGGTTCATTGAAAGAAGGGGTTTGTGTTAATAGATGGAGCCAATAGTTTGGATGGTCCCTGTGACTAAATGCTTGTAGCAGGGAGTCCGAATGCCACTTACTGTGTTCTTTCACTCCGGCTAAACTTGTGCTTATCTTATCAGAGCTTCGAGGGTTCATCAGTTGAGAGGAACCAGTTGTGTTATATTGCATTAATATTGTAAATAAGTTTGTGATGCCTTTGAAGCAGTCACCATTTCCTAGAGGATCTGATGTATGACGATCACTTTTCTGGTTAAGCTTCCGCAAGGAAAGAAAGTGCAGGGATGTTTGACCAACAGTGCTAATGGGAGGAGTGTTTAGTGTCTGTCCCCAGCCGCCAGTACCTATCTCCTCTTCAATAAATACTGAGAGCTTATTTGTGGCTTATTTCCCAAATGGGTCTCCTATTGTGCTCTGTGCTTGCTTACTGTTGTCTTTCAAGAAGTCTGCCAGTTTCCTTTCCTTTGGTGATGGTAGTGGGAATTCTGCATGGTCAGTGGTGATGTACTGCCCCGTACCCCAGTGTTTTCCAACCTTGGTCTCTGGATAATGTTGGACTATAACTCCCATCATCCCAAGCCAGTTTGACCCAATGTTCAAGAATGATGGGAGTTGTAGTCCCACTATAACTGGGGACACAAGGTTAAAAGAACACTGTCATTCTGTTCTGGGAATATACATTGTGGGGAGGAGATGGTTGGTCTTTGTGAACTTAGTTCTCTCATCTAATGTTGCTTATTCTTGTATCATTTTTTTAAGGTAATGGTAGTAGCCAATTGACTTTTAAAACTTTAGGAAGTAGCAAATTGGATACCATACAAGAGAGATGCCAAGATGGTGCCTCCAGCTCCCATTATCCCTAGCTATTGTCCCGACTGTCTGGGGCTAATGGGAATTGGAGTCCAACAACATTAGGAGGGTAACACATTGGCTGCCTCTGCAGTACAGCTCCTTGGGGGCAATATAACTTGATGAACCGAGAAATATCCAGCTGTGAAGAAAATGGAGAATGTGTCCTTCCAATTGGCAGTGCTTCCTGTATTTATTTTGGAACTCATCAGTTCATTATTTGCTCAGCATCTTTGTGTGACATGACAGTGTCCGTAGCATGCCAATGCATTATGTATTGGAAACATGAACCGTGTGTTTTTTGTAGTTCAGAAGGAAGCAATTTGGTTTCTACTTTCTGCCTGCAACAAAGTTTTAAGTGTTTGGGGTTTAGCGAGTAGAAGGAAAGGCAATCCTGTAGGCAGCAGGAGCAGTGGTTAGTGAGCAAACATAACACAGTAGCTTGTTGCCTGGGGTGAAACATTGAGACAGAATCCCAGCAGCTTTGCACAGGTCTAAATGTGGAATCCATCTCTGTTGGGTTGGTCTGGAGGTAGAATTGAGTGGAAATGTAGAGGCAAGGTCCAGGTCAATATCTGTCTGTTCACTTAAGGTATTGTATACAGCTTAGAAATTGTTTGATGTTATGTTTTTATATGTATTGGAAGCCGCCCAGAATGGCTAGGGCAGAACAGCTAGATAGGTAGGGTATAAATAATGAAATTATCATCATCATCAATATTATTACAAAAGACTTTAGAAGAAGAAAACAGCTTTGCTACCTGGATTTAAAGCAGGATGTTTTTTCCCCTCTCTGCCAGACGTCTATTTGTGGTAACAGTTCAATACCCACTTCAGACTTGAGTCCTAATAGCTGGAAGAACAACCGTACTTACTGTGGATTTAGGCTGAATGCAACAAAATTAACTTACATTATCAGTTTAGAAACAGTAATAATTCAACCTATGTCACAGTTCTCATCTCAAAATGGTTTGTATTAATAAATATTGTGTCATTAATAAATATCAGCAGCTCAAGTTTACACATCACACCAGTTCATGAATTGCACTAAACCCCAAACTACTGTATGAGCTTCCAAACGTAGACAAACAATGCTCTGAAACTGCTTATCTGTTTTCAGTTCTATAGCGCAGGGGAAACGGCTGTAGCCATGGCCCTCCATTCTGAAATCATGTCAAACCATGGTTAGCACAAACCATGATTTGCCAATCCACTTCAATTCAAACAATGGTTTCTCTCCTTTCCTGATGGGATTTTACAGAAAGCTGGAACACTGCTTCACTGCTTTTGGCAAAAATCCACGAAGAGATCGTTCCATTTTAATATAACAGGCTTTTATTTTCCCATGGTTTTTGCAGGCATCGTTTCCTGGAAATTTGCAGCTAGTTCTGGTTTTGAGACCAACAGGATTCTTTCACAGGACCATTTTCGACATTGCATTCAAATTTCATAGAGATGAGTATAAGATGAAGCTGCCGGTTAGTGCTTAATTCATTTACTTCTGTTTGTGATTTGGGTAGACTTGGTAATAATATAGCTTGGGTCACTAATCTGGTTTTGGAAGACCTGAATTATAATAGTTCTTCATACACAATTGGCATGTGTTATTTGCAAATTAACAACTGTATGAAAAAGATTGGTGAGTGAGATCCAATCCTTTTCGTATTTGCTAAATCCAAAACTCTCTTTCTGTGGGGGAAGCTCTGTTGTATGCATAGGTTTTATTCCTATGCATAGCATTTCAAGTTTAATTCTCCATCCTTTTATCTCCATGTTGTCCCATTTATGTAGTGGGAGCTAACAGAAGGTATGAGTAACACATCCAGTGCTGTCCCAGGGGTTTAAATCTATATTATGTCCTATATCCATTGCACAGTGGGTCATTGACACTTTAATCAGCTCATCTTTTGTTTCCCATTCCAGTAATAGTTTGTACATTTTAGACAATAGTTTTTCCTTGTTCATCAATAGCTATTTTTGAAATTGTGAGCGTTGGTTTAAAATAAAGTTTTTAAAATCTAATTCAAACATATCACATAATTGCTGATAATGTAGTCAATCAGTAATTTAGCTCCTTCTTCAATTGGTTTCAATCAGTTCGCTCCCTGAAAAATCAAACAAATCTCTATAGGTCGCTCACCGTCTATCCATGTTAATTCTCTTGATTGTTATTGTTTCAATTGGCGATAACCATAGGGGTGTTTTTCCCCCAACAAGTTTTTATGTTTCTCCCAGACTCTACAAATTTCTCCTCATAGCATGGTTCATAAAACTCTTATATATTTTAGCTTTCCCATACCAAAGACATGCACTCCAGCCAAACTTCATACCGTGGCCTTCCAGATCTTAAATGTGTACATCCTCCAATACAACCCATTCCCTTAGCCAACACAAGCAAGCAGCCTCATAATACAATTGTAAGTCTGATAGGGCAAATCCTCCTCTTTGGTTTGTATCAAACATCTTTTTGTGTTTAATTCACGGCTTTCTCCCTGACAGACAAATTTAGAAATAGCCTTTTCCCCCGTTCCTTGAGGCAACTTGGTTTATCCACGATCAGGATTGATTGGAATAAGAACAGCATTTTTCAGAGCACATTCATTTTGATAGCTGAGATTCTCCCTAGTAGGGAAAGCTTCCTCCTTCCTCCTAGGGCCAGCATTCCAGACTGCTATATCATGCATCACCACCCACCTCACCACTAAAAATGAAGTGACCCACAAGTGTGTTTTCTGAAGATCTTAGGCAGCCAGATGTGAGCATGCATGGTATGTGTGTATTGGAACCAACACCAATTTGTGAAGACATGAACCAATGGTATTAATCATTCTGTTGTCATTTGTTGATGCCTGTGCAGGGGGTCGCATTGCCTACACTAGGTGTGCATGAACCCCTCATGTTTTTGCTTGGTGACAGTAGCCACAAAGGGCAGCGTGACAACCGGCCCCCCCTCCATCCCTGGACCAGGGAAAACATACATTGTACTACATGTTTGAATGAATAATACATTGCATGTTTTATTACAAAGTCACTACAACTTACCTTTATGTATACATTTTGGTTATGCCTTTTGACTTAACCAATTATTATTTCTTCTGTTACTGTCCCATGCGAAAGGAAGCATCGTGGCTTGATTGAAATGAAATTAAATGATTGCAAACTTCCAAAGCTGTCAACCCCCCCCCCCTAAAATAACCTTTTTTTCTTTTTTCTTTTGCTCCTGCTGCTTCTGTGCTATAGATCATAATGCTGAGCTCACTAGCAGAATTAAATAGCTACATTGACAGAACACAACTAACAGAAGATCTTGGAGGAACTCTAGATTACTGCCATAATAGGTGGCTGACACATCGCACTGTAAGTCACTTCCCTTTAACTGGTTGTATCAATGGCCCTTCTGTTGTACGCTCTGTCACTCTGGGCATAGCCTTACGAATACAAATTGAAGTAGCGTATATGAGAAGATGTTTCAGAAGAACTTGGCCATCCCAGAGAGATATACAACGATTAATGATTTTGGGAGTTGTGACTTTAGAGTTTGGGAATTAACAATATATTGTTAAAAGAGGGTGACTTTTTTTGGTGATAACTCACGAGACAGGAAAAAGGAAACAACTAAAGTGCTTTTAAAAGAAAAATTTAGATCCATTAGGTGATATCCATCATTAGTCATAACTGGAGTGGACCTTGGTATCATCCACTGAAGTTTCAAACTATATTGAAAAAGAAGAAGAAGAAGAGTTTGGATTTGATATCCCGCCTTTCACTCCCTTTAAGGAGTCTCAAAGCGGCTAACATTCTCCTTTCCCTTCCTCCCCCACAACAAACACTCTGTGAGGTGAGTGGGGCTGAGAGACTTCAGAGAAGTGTGACTGGCCCAAGGTCACCCAGCAGCTGCATGTGGAGGAGCGGAGACACGAACCCGGTTCCCCAGATTACGAGACTACCGCTCTTAACCACTACACCATACTGGCTCTCAGTATGGTGTAGTGGTTAAAAATTCTCTTATAGGCACTTAATGAGGTGAATAATGGTGGAGACATCGTATTTATAGGTTTTGACATTTAGTTTTAATGCAGCCTTTTAATTTTTGTAAGTGATATTTCTAAAAATGTCAAATGATATCTAACAATAGTCAAACAGAAATCAACGAATTTAAGTAACTTAGGTTCACTGATGTTAGTGGGTCTGCTCTTGAGTTTGACTTAGTTGGGTTTGACCCACTGATATGTCACTCTTTATTTATGCTTCTCTCTCTCTCTCTCTCTCTCTCTCTCGCTCTCGCTCTCGCTCTCTCTCTCTCTCTCTCTCTCTCTCTCTCTCTCTCTCTCTCTCTCTCTGTGTGTGTTTATATTCAATGGCATTTGACTCCTGAGTTTGACTGTGTGTAATGCCTTCATTAATCCCAAAGGCTATAGAGAACTTTGCTCAAATGGTTAAGCAGACTGCTAAAAACCTTCGATCCTTCGGGACTGAACTGGCAGAAACAGAGCTACCAAACGATGTGCAATCCACCAGTGCCCTCCTTACAGCACATACTGAAAACAAAGACAAAATGAAGGTATTCTAGCTGTGTTGTTATATGTGGTGTTAGCAATATCTGAGGACGTTTTATTGAATACAGTGGTACCTCTGGTTACGAACTTAATTCGTTCTGGATGTCCGTCCTTAAGCTGAAACCATTCTTATCCTGAGGTGTGCTTTCGCTAATGGGGCCTCCTGCTGCGCGGGCGATTTCTGTTCGCATCCTGGGGCAACGTTCGCAACCAGGAACAGCTACTTCCGGGTTAACAGAGCTTTAACTCGGTTGGCCATACTTTTGCCAGACAGAATTCATGCTGCCTTTAAAATGCTTTGGGCCATCCTCTCCCCAGTTACCAGTACCAGCAAAAAGAATAGTAGCAATGTGAGATTTTAAAGTAGTTTCACTGTATTTTATCATTTCTTACGGCAGCATTTCTTTCTTTCATCTCTTTCCCCCACAAAATCCCGAATCAATGTTTGGATAATTAATTATTGATTAATTAGGAGAATTTTGCTCAGGGATTTTTCACTTTTAAGCAATGTGGTAAGAGACCTTTTTGGCACAAAGCTAGAGAAAGAGAAAGTAATTGAGTCATAATTAAAAAGAAAGACACACTAAAATCAACTTATTGCAAATCTAAGTGATTGTATTGAATGTGATATGTTAAACAAAATAATTGTTAGATGTTTTGGTTTTTTAAAAAAACAACAACGTAGTGTTGGTTGTGCGAGGATTTTGCCAGTGACGGTTTTCGAAATATACTTTGAAGTGTTTAACCCTAACTGTAGGGAACAGCAGGACCTCAGTTGAAACTCAGAAGTCTAGCTTGGAGAAGAAAGGCAGGGCTAGGTAGGAGCAGGATGGGGAGAGCACTAATGATGCTGCTTTGGTTCCAAAGGAGATTTGGTTGTTTGTTTTGGAGCCAGCCGAGGTCCCAAATCTCTAAAGTCTCTGTATGTATGTATTCGTATGTATCACCTGCCTTTGGGGATAAGTTTTGTGAGGATACTTAAGCGGTGGTGACCAGGGTTCAGGCTTTTCCTTCTCAGACAGTGGAAGGTGAACAAGGCAGCCTTTTAATGATGCAGTTACAGTGGCTTAGATGGTACAACAATAGACTACTCGTCTCCAATCTCAGTTTTTGCAAAGCTTGAACATACAGCCTCGGTGGAATTCTTAGGGAGGAAAAGTCATAGCCTTTTTAACTTTTCCACAGGAGGATCTGAGGATAGCATTAATACAAGGACAAGATATTCTCAAAAGTATTAGAAAACCGGTTTTTGAAAACTCAGAGTACAACATGAATCCAGATCAGCTAGAAAATCAAACGACTGTGGAAAGGTGAGGTAAACCTGGTTACATGCTTGTTTCCCCCTAAAATATAATCAAATAAGCAGCCAGAATTAATTTGTTTCCAAAATAAATGTAAATGTTCTATTTCACTCACAGTGCGCTGGATAGAGTTATTGTCCTTTTCTCTTTTAGGCTTCTAGCCCAGCTCGATGAAACGGAAGCAGCCTTTGATGATTTTTGGTCTAAACATCAACAGAAGCTTGAGCAGTGCTTGCAACTTAGACATTTTGAACTGGAGTTCAAAGAGGTGATGACTTTTAAATATATATATAGAGAGAGAAAGAGACAGACAGAGAAACATAGAATTGTAGAGTTGGAAGAGACCAACAACGGTCATCTAATTCAATCCTCTGCAGTGCAGGAATCTTTTGCTCAACATGGGGCTTTAACCCACGAACCTGAGATTGAGTCTCATGCTCTACTGACTGAGCTATCCTCAGTGCAATTCAAAGTCAACACCCAGTAATATTTTGTGTGCTGTATTACTTTGCTATCGTCTTGCTCTCTCTCTCCTCTGCCATTCACTAAATTAATTTTGCCTTATGTAGTACTATCAAAAAATATGTGTCAGATTTATTTATTTATTAGTGTTCATAAGCTGCCATTATAACAATCTCAGGGCAGGGTAGACTAAAACTAAATGTAAACCATAGCAATTCCAGTGTTGTAACTGAGAGAACAGATGAATCAATATCTACAGGATATTATAGGTACAATAATAAATTACATTTGTGACCTTCCATAAAGTATGTCATTCACCATCTAAATAAGTCCTACAGCTTTACAGCTTTGACTTCACGGAATCCCTTCTCAAAGTTTCAAATCAACGTTCTGTGATTTAAATATATTTGACACAAGAAAGCCGTAGTGAACAGCATCTTCAAAAGACACCCTTTATAGTTCAAAGTATACAAGTTTCCGTTATTATTACTCTCAGTGAATGAGATGACTGGCAGCTTTGCTTTGTTGGTGTGACTAAAGAAAACGAAGACCTTGTTGTATAACTGACGATTTATGAAAGAGGTGAAACTTGTTCCCTCAGGTATGTAAAATTCCACATTTTCATTTACATGTAGCTATCTCTCATTTCAGGTCAAAGCAGCTCTTGATAGTGTATCTGAGAGGTTGTCACATTTCACAGAAGTGGGAAATAGCTGTTCACACGTGGAGCACATTCTGAAAGATCTCGCCAGCTCTGAAGAGAAATCGCATGTAAAGATTTGACATTTCTTCGTATGCCATGTTTTTTTTCAGTAGGCTGCTCTTGTGAAGAGATAACGTTACAACTTATGCTTTCATGTCTTAACCCATTACTTTTATAGGAGATTTTGGGAAAGGCCAAGATGCTGATCTCTAAAGGTGACCAGTTTATACAAAACAACCATTATGCTGTGGACTCCATTCTCCCCAAGTGCAACGAACTCCAACATCACTGTGATGCCATTGCCACCGCAGTGAATAAAATCAGGGCTTTCTTGAACCAGTCGCATGAGTTGCACAGCCGGCTGGAGAAGGTAGGCCCAACTTTACTGATTTTGCTCATCAAATTGCAGGCATGTGATGACCCTTCCTGGGGCAGTCACTGTTGACTACTGTAACACAGAGGGCATAGCTCCCCACAACAATGGGAACCAAAATACCCAACCAAAGACAACTTCATTTATTAGAGTGACAGGCAACTGAAACATAGGAAGATGTGTTATACTGAAACAGATCATTGATCCACTTGCCTCCCCTTCAGCTAGTGGATCAGGACCTACTACAGTCATACCTCATGTTGCGTCTACTTCAGGTTACATGTTTTCATGTTGTATCCTGCGGCAACCCAGAAATACTGGAATGGGTTACTTCCGGGTTTTGCCGCATGCGCAGAAGCGCTAAATCACACTGTGCGCATGCGCAGACACGGCGCTTCAGCTTGCGTCAGTTCCGTGTTACGGACAGGCCTCCAGAATGGATCCCGTCCATAACACGAGGTTCCACTGTACTGAGTTGCAGCAGTCCTGCCACCATACAGATGTATAATCCTAGATCTGAAAAAGTCAAAGATTACTGGTCTACACTGACTGCAGAATAGAAGAGAGGTTGAGGCATGGAAATGGAGGTGATCTGTGTGCAAGGGAGAGTTCAGAACAGTAAAGAAGGAGGCTACAGGGGGAAATGGAATGAAAGTGAAAACGGGAGTGGAAAATGGGTTGCAAGAAAAGGGAGTAGGATGCATGGGAATTGGGTTGAAAATGAAAGAAGGGATGTGAAAGGATCTGAAGAAATGGAGGGGATGCTGGCTTCATAAGTGTCACATGGTGAAGAGGCTGCTTGGTAGTTGCAATGTGTGGGAGGGGAAAGATGCAAGAAGTTACCATGGGGGTGGTTTCTGTGCAAGAGAAGGGTTGCGCAAAAGGAGGTGGGGGAGCCATGGGCATGGCGTGAAGTTGCAAAGCGGGGCTGCGGAAACAGAAAATAGAAGCGGCTTTGGAAATTGGGTTGGAGAGATGAAGCTCCAGGCGGTTCATATGGGGTGAATAGCAGGAAATTGGCAGGCAGAGTGAGTAGGGGTGCAAGCCTGGGTGTGCATGTGTATTACTAAATCTTTTTCCAGTTCAAGGATATTTACTGATGTGCCTTTTCTGCCTGCCTCCTTTGTACATTTACAGTCCATGAAGTGGTGTGATGAAGGAATTTTCCTGCTGGCTTCACAGCCTGTGGACAAATGCCAGTCCCAAGATGGAGCAGAATCCGCTTTACAGGAGATTGAGAAGTTTTTGGAGACGGGTGGAGACAACAAGCTCATGGAACTGAATTACTTGTTCAGAGAATATGAAGCCATCCTTAGTGAGGAATTAAGGGTACTCTTAATGCCAGTTATTATGCCAAGATAGCTTTACTTTCTACCCAAACCTGTTTGTTTGAAGGAGCCAAAACTCGTGTCTTGCCCTATCATGAGGCACAGGTAGTCCAAGTCTCTCCCTAAATTAAAGCTGAGGTGTTAAAATACTTCTGCAAGGGTGTCAAGATAGCTACAAACACATGCATAAGTATTAGAGCCAGAATATTGTGGACTCCCACTCACAAACACTGGCTAATTCTGTCTGAGCAGAAGCACCTGGTCACATGAGGTGACCAGTCACTGGTTGCTTTTTCTGCTTGGTGAGTGCCCAGTCCTCCAGCCCACGAAAAGCTTTTCATGGGACACTCCAGAGCAGCGTGTGGGGCTGCCGCTATGGGAAATTTCAGCTGCGTATCTCTGTAGGATAAGAGACTAAATGCAAGACAAATGAGTATCTTGCTATACGATTTTTTGGGGCAACGAATAGGCATGCAGCTGAACTACAGAATTGGAATTCAGTTGCTTAGAATATTGTCCTAAGAATCTTAAATGTGTGCAATGTGTGAAATCGTTATTCATTTTTAAACCCAAGCATGTTCTTCGTTACCCATTTTTGTATTAAAAAAACAAAACGTCATTCTTCCAAATCATTATTGAATTACTGGAAATCAGGGCACTATCAACTGAGTTGTGTGTTGACAATGCAGGATTAATGCAGTTCAATTTAAAAATAAATAAGCACCATGGACATGGTTTAAAACGATGGTTTAATTTTGGCTTCTACAACAGGAGCACATACAAAAAGTTCTTCAGAAGCAGGAAAGCATGGAAGAAATGTTTCAAAAGAGGCGCGTCAGCCTTAAGAAACTGGCAGCTAAGCAGATGCGTCCAGTTCAGCCCGTGGCCCCTAGACCAGAGAACTCTCTAAAATCACCTTGTCCTTCTCCAGGTAAGCAGCTGGCTTGCTCAGAACCTGTTGAATCCAAAAATAACCGAGCTTATGATTTGACTGGCTTTCAATGGTTGGATTTGTTTTGCATACCAGGCCTCCAAAGAGACTCTGAAGATTCGTCCAGCCCTGACAGTCTCATGGTTCGAGGAATGTACTTGAGAAGAATCAAGGTAGGCGTGTGTTTGTGTGGCTGCCCATGTGTGTTTTTAAGCATGTGTAGATGTATCAGGGATGGGGAATCCTCAGGCCTGGGGGTCAAATACAGCCCTCCAGACCTCTATCTGACCCTCAAAACCATAGCCCCTCTCCCCAAGACATCTCTCATCAGCCCTGCCCTGCACCCTTCTTTGTATGTCTCTGGGTGGAAGGTGTCTTTGAACTCTGATCACGCTGCATGGATGATACTGTAGAAACTAACCTAACACACAGAACTAGCATTCACATCCATTGCTCTCCCTTTTGTCTCTGGCTACACCTACTACAGGCATGTGGCCCCATTGTTTAAAATGCAAGAAAGCAGTCCAGAATTGAGTGCAATCCAAAGGGCCCAGCAGCTGAGTTCAGGTCCCAAGAGTCAGTCATGGGCAGAGAAGTTAAGTCAAGTTGCAACAGTCTGGGAGATGAAAGTCCTGTATTGTTCCAAGAACTGCCAAACTAAACTGAAGGCTTACGTACATAGTCTGGTCTTGGCAAATCCCACTCAAGACCAGCTACAAGGATTGAATTGTGCTCTTTGCTTCCCAAAAGCTCCTTCCTTGAAAGTTGCTCTGTTCCTTTGGGCTTTCAAAAGGCTGCCATAGCTAGGACTTTCTGGTGTCTGTGCTGTCTGGGTCTGGGAGGCAGCTCTTTCCCCACAGATGAATCAAGTATCTGCCCTGAGGATCTTTCCAGGGAGCCAGCCTTGTGAAATATCTCCCTAGATGCTGAGCATCGGTAGTGGGGTTAGAGGATTCCTGGCTCTCCAAGGTCTGAGTCTTGGTTGGAGGATGAATAGTCAGGGTCAGATCAGGGCCTGAAACAGTAGATCATTTTATTATTTATTAAAAACATTTTAATACAGTTTTTCAGAGGTTCAGTAAACAGATACAGTCATACCTTGGAAGTCGAACGGAATCCATTCCGGAAGTCTGTTCAACTTCCAAAACATTCAAAAACCAAAGTGCGGCTTCTCATTGGCTGCAGGAAGCTCCTGCAACCAATCAGAAGCCCCGTCGGACATTTGGCTTCCCAGAATAGTTCGCAAACTGGAACACTCACTTCCAGGTTTGCGCTGTTTGGGAGCCAAAACGTTCGCAAACTAAGTTGTTCAAAAACCAAGATACAACCGTATAAAGATTTTTTTTTTCTATTTTAAATCAGGAAACAATCTATTCCCATCGGAAAGCAGGAAAAGCATTTAATTTCAGTGCATCCTTGGTCCTCCTCCTTGTGCAAAAAGATTCCACAAGCCCACAATTTTCCCGGCAAAAATCAAACGCCATCATACTTGATTCACCCAGGCCGTGCAATACATTTTGTGTGTGTTCCATGTGAAGTAACACAAAGTGAGAACATCAAAACATTTGACCAGGTTTTGCAACTTTTGTCTACCTGCTTGAGCCTCCACCTCTGCCTGTGTTTCTCAGTGCCAAACTAGATGTGGCGGCAGAAGATATATCTCTTTAAATATGGGTCTTCCCATTCACATACTTCATAAAGGAGTGTGATTGCCAGTGTACCTGTAGCCATGTTAACCTGCCGGCTGCTCTTTTGTTCAAAAGTGTCCTCTGGAAGGGTGATTTGCAGTAGAGAAGCAGGACCGGGGGCACCACTCCTGCTCACCACTTCCCCCCGGAAACATTAAACACCTCTGCTATTGTGTTCTTGTGTTTTCAACTCCCAGTGGAATTTCAAGACCATTCTTGCCTTTGCAAGTTTGGAACACCACATAAGAGAAAGTATCTGAGGAGTGGCATTTAGAGTAAGAGTGGCAGGTAGGCATAGGATGGAGAGAGTTAAAGACAAACATATTCACGCCCTACCTACTCTGTTGCAAATCTCCCTCCCAAAGGTACTTTGGAGAGGAGGCAAGAGCATCAGGTTAATAATAATAATAATAATAATAATAATAATAATTTATACCCCGCTCATCTGGCTGGTTGCAATGTTCCTTCTGGTTTGACCCTAAATGTAGATTTGTTGCTTTATCTATGGTGCTGTTGACTTTGAAAAAAAAATATTTTCAGAGAGAAATCAGTGAAATCCATCAAAACAGAGGTGGATCTGTGATGGATGATGAAGAAAATCTAGCCGTGTTAAGGAAGTAAGTACTTTACATACCAGAGCAATACTGTACAGTTAGCATGTTAGAGGCTTCTCCAGTGGTTACATCTTTTATGCATCTAACCTGAGATTTGGTTGATCTAAGACCAAACTGCGGGAGGCAGTGGAAGACAGGAGTGCCTGGCGTGCTCTGGTCCATGGGGTCAAGAAGAGTCGGACACGACTAATCGACTAAACAACAACAAGGCCAGGGGTCAGCAAACTTTTTCAGCAGGGGGCCAGTCCACTGTCCCTCAGACCTTGTGGGGGGCTGGACTATATGGGGGGGGGGGGAATAAACGAATTCCTATGCCCCACAAATAACCCAGAGATGCATTTTAAATAAAAGCACACATTCTACTCATGTAAAAACATGCTGATTCCCGGACCGTCCACGGTCCAGATTTGGAAGGTGATTTGGCCAGATCCGGCCCCTGGGCCTTAGTTTGCGTACCCATGATATAAGCAAATTCCCTGAACGCATCCCTGTATAATGCGGCAGCAATGTTTAGGTAGGGCGTTATTTGGTGTCAGTGGTACTAAGCTGCTAAAATACCATTACAGTTCTTTCATTTTTAGGAAACTCCATGCAGCTCCTATTTGGTTGCTAATGTGTATCAGAGACTTACTCATGATCTCTATTGTCAGTAATCTAAAAAACACATGAAGACTGATTCGAGCAGCCACCTCTTGACTAATCTGATTCCTGTGTTCATAGACATGTAATGAATGAACTTCTTGAAACAGAACGAGCGTATGTGGAAGAACTTCTCTGCGTTCTTGAGGTAGGCATTTGAGCCCCATTGAAGTGCTACATTTAACTACAACCCTTGAGCAAATTTGCTATGCAGTGCACATTCCAAAGCTGTATGTATGAGTACCAAATGGTATGAAAGGTAAAGAGACCCCTGACCATTAGGTCCAGTCGTGGCCGACTCTGGGGTTGGGGCGCTCATCTCGCTTTATTGGCCAAGGGAGCCAGCGTACAGCTTCCGGGTCATGTGGCCAGCATGACTAAGCCGCTTCTGGCAAACCAGAGCAGCGCACGGAAACGCCGTTTACCTTCCCGTCGGAGCGGTACCTATTTATCTACTTGCACTTTGACGTGCTTTCGAACTGCTAGGTTGGCAGGAGCAGGGACCGAGCAATGGGAGCTCACCCTGTCGTGGGGATTTGAACCGCTGACCTTCTGATCAGCAAGTCCTAGGCTCTGTGGTTTAACCCACAACACCACCTGCGTCCCCCACCAAATGGTATTAAGATTGAGTTAATGAGGGGAGGGGGTTGTGGGATTTTTGCAGTGAAAGGTTTTCCATGCTCCCCTAGAAAGAACACCCTTTTGTTGTGGAATTGGGACCTTCCTCTGTTCTCTTGACAAAGCACTTAAAAGAGGAGGAATCTCCTACCCAGTTAGCTTTACAAATTCCTTTACATGGTCATCCTTGAATAGCCTCTGCAGCCCCTTAAAGAGAGGCAGTCTGCACCTCTGTTGGGATCACCCCTGGGTGGTGCTTGTTAAAAATTGGTTTGGCTCTCGTACTTTACTTCACCTTTACCTTTTTGCTTTTTTTTTTTACAACTGAAGACAGCTTCCCAGTGCAGACCTGATCCTCCTTTCTGCCATAATATTTGGAAATACTTCCCATATAGGGCCATCACATTTTGCATCCCCCAAGTTCCTGGTGACGAAGGGTGTGGAGGCAGAATGGCCTTCATCCATGTGCCTCCTAATGTTGTGGTTATGGCAGGGAGAATTAAAATGTTGTTTTCATCAGTGTGCCTGGTGACATAATGCATTCTATTGCATTTCTGCCTTGTTTCGCTTTCTAAGCCAAGTTCTTTATATGAACCCAGGCTAAAGGAAAATCTTGCCTAGCTGTACCGAAGGAAGAGCACATGAGTACTTAAAAGTGCAAATTAAAACAAGTTTGTGCGTCTTTCCTGCTGTGTGGAAGTGCTAAAGAATAGATCTGGCTTTTTTGCCTAGAGCAGATGTCATAAACAGGAACTTAGGTCAGGAAGGAAGAAGAACAATTGACTGGAAAGGTCACGATATGGGGATCCATAGTCATTGTGGTGAGCTCAGGATCCCAAACACTGGAATTATCAGTTGGATGGATTTTTATAAATAGTCTTGAATTTACATGCATTTCAAAAATACATTCTGATTTTTGTAAACTTCCTTTTTAACTAGAATATTTTACAAAACTGTTTATAAGACGGCAAATATGTGTGTTTTTGTGGGGGGGGGGGGTTTGTTTTTGCAGAACTGGGCTTGAATTAAAAGGGAGAGCTGCTGTACTGGACATTGAATAGTCTTTCCCCCTCACAATGATGTTGAAATATTGCTGTGTGTTTATCAGCTTTGAGCAGATTAGACTTGCTGAAGAAGGAGAGAGAGATGTTGGAACTAACTGCAAGCAATTAATCTGCTTGCCTTTTGTATTACAGGGCTATGCTGCAGAAATGGACAGCCCCTTAATGGCACATCTCATTTTACCAGGGCTGCAAAATAAGAAAGACGTCTTGTTTGGAAACATGGAAGAAATCTATCACTTTCACAACAGGTTAAGATTTGTGGCCCATGCACAAATTTCTAGTCATATTAACAGAAAATTAAAACGAACACATTAGAATATATTCATTGTGATTAAAAAATAATAATACATCAAAACCCCCGAATTATTTGGTTTTGCAGAGTCACAGTAGTTAAGCTCCTTTTTAAAGCAGTAGTCCACAGATCCATTGCTTCAGCCTTTTTGCACATTGGTTCTTTGTCAAAACCCCATGGAAATTACTATAGGGTTTGCACCCAATCTCTCTCGTGTAAATACTTACTGTGGTTGTCCCATTCCTTTTGAAGAAGCTTATTCATGTTGTATTAAACTATGGTTTAGTATGATATGCAAATGTTACCATAGATTCCTGAGGGGTCTTCTTTATGTAGTGGCCTCTGTATTTAAGTGTGAAATCTGTTTTAAAAAAAAGTAAGCAGTAATGCTACTTTGAACTTGGTGCTGTTTTAGATTCATCTTTGTTTAGTTTCATGTAAGGATACTACAGCTCCCTGCTTCTGAGATTTCAGACAGTACAGTAGGTCCTCGGTTTACAAACTTAATCCATTCCGGACGTCCATTTTTAAACTAAAACCATTCTTAAACTGAGGTGTGTTTTCCCTAATGAGGCCTCCCGCCGCCGATGCCCTTCCACTGTGCAGATTCCATTCTTAGACCGAGGTAAAGTTCTTAAACTGGGACACTATTTCCGGTTTTGCGGAGTTTGTAAACCGAATCATTCTTAAACAGGACTGTTCTTAAACCAAGGTACCACTGTATATATTAAAAGGTAGAGGAGGAGCTGTAGATAGTTATTGATTGTTTCTCCATATTTTTCAAATAAATTAAAATTATTTTCTTTGCAGAATATTCTTAAGAGAACTAGAAAATTATATAGAATATCCAGAGCTGGTAGGAAGGTGTTTCCTTGAAAGGGTAAGTAGTACGAAAATGACTGTCATAGTTTTTGTGTTTGACCTTTCATTAGAAGAATAGTTTTCATTCTGGCACCAGCAATATGAGGAGAAATTAAGCCATGGTTGCATGTTCCTAATTCAATCAAGAATAAAGCTGGTACATATGGTTAATGATGAAAGTTTTACGATGAATGTGACAAAAATCATGTGTGCACAACCCGTTTTAAGTGGTCTGTTGCAGGGGTGGGATCAGGACCTAGTGGAAAATTGCTGAATAACTTGCAGTAGATCCACAAAAGTTTTCGGCTCCCAGTTATGCTGACCTACTATTTCGCATCTGTCTCTGGTTGGTGAACCTTGGGAGTCCTCTTGAAAAGCGAAATAGATTCAACAAGCCTGAAGTATGCCCACCAGCTGATCGAGAGCATAGTTGTTTTGCTAACTTGATCGTTCTTCCCCAGTAACATCTGTATTACAAATGTCTACCAGTCGTTCCCAACCTTTTTGTGGCCATGCCCCACCTAAGCATCTCTAAATTCCTGATCCCCCCACCCCCTGTAACATATAATTCTTATTATTCAAAAAGTGAACTCCTATTCACTTGGAGGAAGCCTAAAAGGCCATTAACTCGGTCTAACTCATTCTCGAATTGCCCCCCTTAAAAATCAAATTGCCCCCCTGTGGGGCGTGCCCCCCGTGTGGGGAACCACGGGTCTAGGCCTTCGTGCTGAAACAAATGCATATTAGAGAGGCAGATTAGAATTCTGAGTTCTGCTAGCTTCTAGGAAATATCAGATTTACCCAGTTGAGTTTCGCTGTTGTGGGTCATGTTGTGTAATACCAGTCCAGTTCAAGGTGCAAACATAGCCCTAAACAGCTTGGACCCAAGTACAGTGGTACCTGGGGTTAAGAACTTAATTTGTTCTGGAGGTCCATTCTTAACCTGAAACTGTTCTTAACCTGAGGTACCACTTTAGCTAATGGGGCCTCCCACTTCTGCCACCGTGCGATTTCTGTTCTCATCCTGAAGCAAAGTTCTTAACCCGAGGTACTATTTCTGGGTTAGCGGCGTCTGTAACCTGAAGCGTCTGTAACCCGAGGTACCACTGTACCTGAAAGAGCGCCTTCCCTAGTGTCAACCATCTTGGGCCCTACAACCAGCAGAGAATGCCCTATTGGAAGTGCCACTGCTGGGTGCTGCCTGGTTGGCATTGTTATGAGGCAGGGCCTTCTCAGTGGAGATTCCCTGTTTGTGGAATGTCTTCTCTGTGGTGAAGCGTATCTGCCCCCTCTTTATAACCTTTCAGGACGGTAAACATTCCTGTTTACCCAGACATTAGATGGCTAAATAATTTCCTGGCAACGTTTAAATGATTATGAGAACATGTTGTTTTTTAAAAGACATTTTAAATATGTTATTTTATTTTTCATTGTATTATTTTAACAGTAATGTGCTTACCAGCTGAGGCTCCTCAGGGAGGAAGGGTGGAGTATAGATATTAAATAAATAATACAGGGGGGTTTTTTTGGAGTTCCCACAGGAACAGAGACATGAATTAACAGGGAGGGGGAGTTACTTTTTGTGATCTAAAGTCAACTCAGTTTTAGCCAATCGGAACAGCCATACATATTTCAACAGTCCGTTAATAAGAATGGTTGTTATTCAAGCTTTCCTCAAGAGTAGACCCATTAAAAGCAATTGACTTAACTTAGCCATCTTCTTTCATTTTAGTGGGTCTCCTCTGAGTAAGATTTAGTCGAATGCCCATTGTAAGTGTGGTAGTTTACTTCATAATTGCAAGAAAACTTAAAACTTTAGTAATAATTATTTTCTCTCATTCAGATGGAAGACTTTCAGATTTATGAAAAATACTGTCAAAATAAACCTCGATCTGAAAGTCTGTGGAGGCAGTTCTCAGACTCTGTATTCTTTCAGGTATTCTTTATTTTACTGTAAAAAACATAATTAGTTGATTACTATCTTTCTCATTGCATCTCATGGAAGGATTTTTTCAGTTCTTTATTCATTTATATTTATAGGAGTGTCAGAGAAAACTTGACCACAAGCTGAGTTTGGATTCCTATTTACTGAAACCTGTTCAAAGAATAACCAAATATCAGCTTTTGCTAAAGGTAGGAGTATAATAATATTTTAGCCATGCCTTTAGTTAATTTCTAAGTGACCTTGTTTGGAGGTTCTAGCAGAATGGAAGAAATTTAATGACTATTTAGCTAAATACATCAAGTTAAATTAATTGGAAAAAGCTTGCAATTACCAGCTAGGCCTAGGATTTAAATAAGTAATGCGAGAAATTATTCTGTTTAGTGCTGAATTGGGAAGAATGACTGATGTTAAGTGATTAAGTTAAGATTTTAAGAACTTTGATTTGGAAAACCGTTAAAATGATATTCATTGAAATCCAACTAGGGGGATACGAGGAAGTCACTTAACAATGTTAAGAAGATTAGTTTTAATAAGGTTATGATTTATGTTTGTCTGTTTATTTGTTAGTGTGTTGTTTTTTATTTTGTGAAAACCAATAACATTTTCTTGGGAAGGGTGGGATTCTAAGTGACTGATTTAGAGCAACTGACCGCTATGAGTAATTCCATAGTTTATAGCTTTGACAGTGTTTGCAATTTGCAGCATGCTTTACAGTCTTCCATTATAGTTGCCTTCAGCAAGATTGCAATGAAGTGAATCATTATGAGCTGACAAGCTGAGTCTGGGAGATAATGGGCAGGTTCCCAAATAATGCTGAGCTGTGGTTTGAGGTTATATGCATGAACCCCTTGGACTGAAGCATTCCCCTTCCTTCTTTTCTTCTCTCAGCACAGCTAGGAGGGGGATCAAAATGAAATTCAGTTTCTATTTCTCAATTTCCTGGTTTGCCGTTGCATCTAAACCAAGAATCGTGGTTCAGAATAAATTCTCGTTTAAGCAAGCACACATCACAACCCAGATTTTAGAGTTAACTTTGTTTTGCAGTTGACTAAAGTTTATTTCAAACCACAATTTCTGACTTGTCACGTACCAGCCAGCAATCCTAGAAAGAGATATTGAATTGTGGTTTATTCCTTCTTCTGCTGCATGAGATGTTCATGTAACATGTACAGATTAGGTTAATCATTACATGTGAACCAGGCCAATGTCTTTACTAAGGTCATATAAGAAGTGCTGAGAAAATATGGTACTTGAACTAAGGTCTCCCAGTTTCACTGTCTTGAGTTCTGCCCTTCTCAGATTGTAACCTTATATTTTATATTGCAGTCTCCATTTATTTTATGGCATATAGTAGTAGCTCCCCAGTTGTATCTAGAGAATTTTGTTGCTCTTGAGATTCATAAGGTGCTATATATTTACTTCTTTCACAGGAAATGCTAAAATACAGTAAAAATTGTGAAGGAGCAGAAGATCTTCAAGAGGCACTGACATCAATATTGGGAATTCTTAAAGCAGTTAATGATTCCATGCACCAAATTGCAATCACTGGCTATGATGTAAGTAGTAGCATTAAAATTTCACATTTTAGCGATACATAATGCAAGCAGTAGTGCCAATATTTTCTGCAACAGTTTTCCACACCACCACCACTTATCTGAAATGATGGTTAAAACTACTGAAAGAATGAAGAAAGAAGAAGACAGTTATCAAAAATGCCATCCTACAAGATTTGCTCCACCTCAGTGCATTTCAGACTACAGCTTCCTTCTGTAGAAGGAGTCTTAAAATTTTCCTTTTTTTTTAATAGAATAGTTGCAGCAGCTCGAACATATATTTTCACCCTGTCTTGCACTTTTACTAACGGTACTAGATGAGCTGCAATATTCGTCGAAGCTACTTCTGAAGTTCTACAGAATTTGAAAGTTTTGAGGTTGCTTCTGAAGAAAGAACTTGTTTTGAAACACATTGAGCTGCAATATATTCTGTTAGTTGGCCCTTACGAGAAAATTTTTCCCCTTCTTACATTATTTCTGGTGGCATGTCACTTAGCCTGTGTTTGGTGTGTGTCGCTCACCCACAGAAAGAGATACACGCATCGATTGAATTTTAGGATGGAATAGAAAGCTACAGGGTGGTGTTGGTGAGAGGACTTATATAAAATAGGTTTTTCTTCTCTCTACCGTCCCACACCTTAATTCTTGTTCCTGTCTAAACTTTAACTTTTGCCATCCAAATCCCTGAGAGAAGGGGAGACTAAAACTCTGAAACATTTTTGGTTAGTTCATGAGACCCAGCAGCCTTATGTAACAAGTCCAGACCTTGGATGTTCTCCATTTCTTCAGGAAGGGACTGTTCACTGGACTTAAGAGGCAAGACCATAGAACCAACCCACCCAGTTGCAGGAGAATAATGCAGGCTTAGGACCAGCTTCAACTAAATCGTTCCACCTGCACAAGCCAACATAACTTCTTCTTCTTCGGCGATCACTCGTAGCCGAGTAAGATTGTCTTCCATAAACATGGTTTTAACAATGAGTCCGTAAGTGACTGTGGAGGCAAATTCTGGATCCACACATCCTTCCACAGTGAGGACATTGGTTTCCTGGTGGGAGTTGATCACAGTGTGGGTTTGCCAAGCATGCCTTCCTCTTAGCACGTTTCTCCCTTGCGCCCTGAGTTTGAGTGTCTTCAAAGTACATGACATCTTTGGTAAAGGCTGTTCTCCAATTGGAGCGCTCACAGGCAAGTGTTTCCCAGTTGCCGGTGTTTATACTACATTTTTTTAGATTTGCCTTGAGAGAGTCTTTAAACCTCTTTTGTTGACTGGCAGCATGACACTTTCCATTTTTAAGTTCGGAATAGAGTAGTTGTTTTGGAGGATGATAATCAGGCATCCGCACAACGTGACCAGTCCAGTGAAGTTGATGTTGAAGAATCATTGCTTTGACACTGGTGATATTTGCTTCTTCCAGTACACTGGTATTAGTTCGCCTAGTCCTCCTGGTGCAACAGGACTTTCTCTGCTTCTCTTCCCCACCTATGTGCATCCCCAACGCCTTCCCCAAATTTACTCAGGAGGATCAAGGGAACCCTGAGAACAGCATGTTGGGGGACCGGGAGGGGAGATTGTTCTATCTGGCAAGTAGAAATGAGAAACAAGATTTTATTCTACCCATGGTGCTGCTCCCATTGCTGGTCTTCCTTTCTAAATATTATTAACAAAGTGTAAACAGTCTGCTTTTTTTGTTTTTGCTTTTTTGTTTTAAGGGAAACCTGAATGAACTTGGCAAGCTTCTGATGCAGGGATCTTTCAGTGTATGGACTGATCACAAAAAGGGGCACTCGAAAGTGAAGGACCTGGCACGTTTCAAACCAATGCAGAGGCACCTTTTCCTTCACGAGAAGGCAATACTGTTCTGTAAAAAGAGAGAAGAAAACGGAGAAGGATATGAGAAAGCACCCTCATACAGCTTCAAAAATTCCTTAAATGTAAGATATGGTTTTTTTAAAAAAATAAACATTTTAATAAATAGTAGAGCAAAAATAATACCTTTTTGGCTGCAGCAACACACACACAAACACACACACACACATATCACAAAAAAATAGCAAGGGTGTCATGCAGAATGTCAATTTAACATTCCTTTTGTTTTCAGATGACTGCTGTTGGAATAACAGAGAATGTTAAAGGCGACGCTAAAAAATTTGAAATCTGGTATAATGCAAGGGAAGAAGTGTATATAATACAGGTAACCCCCCCCCCCAAATTAAGCATTGTGCTGCCTTTTAAAGGCAGTTTTATGGAGTTGTAGATGTTTTGTTTGAGGCCCGAAAACATTGGTCCTGCCTGTCTCATTTCGAAATGGCTTAATTTGTGGCAAATAGTTGGCTGAATTTCTGCCTTTTTCTTTTTGATGCAGGCTCCAACCCCGGAAGTCAAAGCCACCTGGGTAAATGAAATTAGGAAAGTACTGACCAGTCAGTTACAGGCATGCAGGCGTAAGTCTTTTCTTTCTCCCTAATATCTGTCAATAGCAATGTGGCTATCAGTATGATGGCTGCATTTAGTTTCCCTTACAGATGAGAAGCACATTGTATTTTTGGGGGGAGATTAAAGATGTTGCAATTGGGGATGGATGCAAAACTTCCCACCCGGTCCTGATGTTGGGGTTGCTGCTAATTTGCTCCCAGCTTGGAACCAAAGTCCCACAGTTACTGTCAAAGAGTTCTGTTCATGCTTAGTTTGTTGTAGTGTAACAGAAGCCTTATAATTTGGCCCCCCTTCAGTATTTGGTGAGAGCTCCAAACTTTGCACAGAACTTCTAAAATCTGAACCAAAAGTTTGCAGCTTGCCTGAGATGCTTTGATAGGCAGGCTTTCTCTCTCTCTCTTTTCCTTACAGAAGCTAGCCAGCATAGAGTTCTAGAACATACACACAGTCTCCCTTTACCTGCATCGTCTAATAATACCAGGTAAGCTACTATCTGCTCCACAAATTACTTTATAAAATATTGATTCATCAAATACTCTTCCGATTTCAATGTTTCCTGCTTTGCCTGTCTCTAAAACCATTTATTTGCTTTTAACTTACTTGCTAAATATTGCAGTGTGCAAGTTTAAATGCCTTGTTAATCTACGTATAGCACCTTCTATATGGGTGCTTTTACAAACAGTAGCGAACGATGATCCCAACTTTTGTACACATGCATTTTTAGAAACTTTCAGGTTACCTGCACCTTCACCTACCTCACTGGCAGGCAGGCAACCTAAAACATTCCCTGCAAATCTCAGCTTAAAAATAACTGTGTCGGGTACAAATTTGTCCCTTCATTTTTGTTCTGAAATATTTATTGTAGTTATGGAACAAGCTAGGCAAACACAATACCATAGTGTGTAGTGTAGAACATCTCTCCCCGTACCCATTAAGTGGGAAAGTATGTCTAATTTGTGAGGTTGTGTCTTGCTTAAAAAAAAGAAAGGAAAAGAAAAAGGTTTGTTTTACTTGGTCTGAGATTGTTGTGGTTATCTTGTAATGGGAACAAGTGAATTGGCCCTTAGTGTAGTCTTATTTTTCTTCCATGAACAGTCCTTCAAGAAATGAGGCAAGGAACATCAGAAAACAGGAGGAGAGAAGTGCTGGTGTTGTGAGTCCTGATGGATGTGTAACCTCAGTAGCATCAAAGTATCCTGAAAAAGGCAAAGGTAAATATGAAGGACCCTTTGGTTATTAATGGGCATCAATTACTGTAAAGTGGAATAAGTTGTTGCATAAAAGGAGTTGTAACCATATTTTGGTCATGTGATCATATTTTCTGATGTCAACTCTTGTCATAGATAAAACCAACAGGTGTGCAAAAATAAAATAAAAATATTTTTTTTTAGGTAGGTATAGAACAAATATTAGCTAGTTGGTTCTGTTTAATATCTGTTCAATAGCATGCCTGTCTTAAATCCCGTAGAAGAACCACACTGATTTCTTTGCAGGAACCTATTTGTCTCCATAGGGTGATTTTTCATTACTAAATTATGATTCAAGCCCTTTAAAAAAATTAAATGATTCTAAAAGTGTAGTAATCATGTGGGTGATTCTGTTAATTTGTTCAAATTTCAATAATTAACTATTCATAAATGCCTTACTTTTCTGGCACAACCTTCTGGTTTACCTTTGACTCCTCTGTTCTTTCCCTCTGTCCTTTTCCTCTCTGTCTTCATTTTATTGAAGATACTATCTCAGATTCCTCAGTTCTCTCTCTCTCTCTCTCTCTCACTCTCTCTCTCTCTCTCTCTCTCACACACACACACACATATTGTAATGTACAGTATTACTAATCCCCAAAGCCAGAAAGGCACCGTATTTTTCGCTCTATAAGACGCACCAGACCACAAGACGCACCTAGTTTTTGGAGAAGAAAACAAGAAAAGAAATATTCTGAATCTCAGAAGCCAGAACAGCAAGAGGGATTGCTGCGCAGCGAAAGCAGTGATCCTTCTTGCTGTTCTGGCTTCTGTGATAGCTGTGCAGCCTGCATTCGCTCCATAAGACACACACACACATTTCCCCTTACTTTTTAGGAGGGAAAAAGTGAGTCTTATAGAGCAAAAAATACGGTAAATTTTACAAAGCTAGCTGGCTTATTTTTGTTCAGTACACACTGTAGTGCCACTGTTTGTATGTGTAGAAATATTGGCTTGAATCCCAGGAAGAGGCCTATATGCACCATTCCAAAGAGCCCTTACACCCTCTAGATCAGGTTTTTGCAGGGAGTTGGCATTGAATGCACAGGAATTAAAAGACTTGGAAACTTTGTACTTAGGATTCAAACCGTTAGGATTTGTGTATTTCCAAAATGGTTCTTGTAACTTCAAAGCCTTAATTCTTGGTTTTTCAAAGCCCGATTAAGGACTTGAAAAATTCGAAAGGACAGCTGTCAGGCCTTGAGCCATGAAGCTAATGTAAAATATGAGGCTAAATAGAAGGATTGAAATGATTTTTGTTGACAAGATTATAAAGTTGCTTTAGCATCTTTTCATTAGAGCTCCCCGTCATAAATCACCCAAACTTTCAAGCTGTTGCCTTTCTGTTCAGATAGGAAGACCTTGCTCCTTAATCTCTTTTTCAAAATACAAAATACAAGAGACCTGGAGCTGGGAGGGAGCTCCACAAAAATTGTATGATGTGTTGCACACCAACCAGAATGCTTTTCTGTGAACAATAAATGTTCAAACTTCGTTTGTGGTGGGGATTGGGGGGTGAGGTGGGGGCAGTATCAATCAATCAGTCAGTCCGTCAAGTCCTTCCTGGTTATTAAGGACTGAGATTATACTTGGAGATAAACGCAGTGTCTAGGAAAGTAAGGTTCAAGCTCTATAAGTTGAAATTGGCTTAATTTTTGCCAGATATTTGGAGGCAATTAATGCAGTTTTAGGATCATTGTCATGATGTGTTCCCAGTGGACAACTCCTTCCACTCTTTTCTCATGTTCCATGCTGTGTTCTGTCATCTCTAAAAACTTACCTGGGAAACCCAGCCAGATGGGCAGGGCATAAATAATAAAATAAAACCATCATAATCATTAACTCAGTTTGGTACTGGAGAAGGAATGCACTTGCTTCCTTCAAGAAAGCTTTCTATCAAGACGAGCTGTTTTTTTTAAAAAAAAGAGACCCTTTTGAAATGTTATTTTCACAGGTCCCTAAGGAAAAGAGGTTGTGTGTTTTTTCACCACAGAAGGTGGGCTTAGTCTTGCTCTCAGAGCTGTTATCTCTGATAGCATTTTCCTTTGTACCGTTTTACATGAACGCGTTTTTAAGCCCTGCTCTGCTCTGGGCTGCTTTAAATTATTATTACAGTGCTTTGGTTGTGGGAGCCATGTGCACACCTATATGAATGCACAGTGGTTCCATTCTGATAGTGAATAACTTATCTAAATTGTCCAGTAAGACATGTTGAGATGTCATTCACACTATAACCATGGAGCTATTATGAGATTGAAAGGAGTGACCAACATTATGCATCCATCGCCCTGATGGGAAAAGTCTCTTTTTTCTCTCTCTCCTTCTCTTTAACAACCCTATTACCTTTGAGTTCTTTCTGGAGAAGCTGCCAATGAGTGCAGCCAGCTACTTAAAGTTCATATCGGTAAGCACTAATATTCCATGCTTGCCTTGACAGAAACAGCGTCTCCTACCGCTAAAAGCCAGACTTTGCCAATGATCCTTCTTTCACGACCAGGTATTGATCCAGGATTTAGTTTCATCGGAATAAAATGATATATGGATACAGAAAATAAAGAAAATTGCAAATTAATTATAACCTTGCTAACAGCTTTTTAATATTTGTACATATAACCACAATTATGCACTTTCTGATTATTCCTAGATTTTAAAAAATGTTTTTTTTTCTTGCTTTTATGAATAGCAGTTAAAAGTATGAGATTCTACTTTTGTTTTCCAGTCTAAACTCAAAGGTAATTTGCATGCAACCCACCTATTTTTTCTCTCTCTCGAATTCTTCAATATCTTTTTCTTGTCTCTCCGTCTTTTTTTTTTGCCTGTTTGCCCTGCTGCAGCTTCTCCTACCAGCCCAGACAAAAACACTAAACGACATGAAGTAAAGAGTGATCCAACTCCTTTGGGTTTGAGAGGTAGAGTGGAGCCAACTTTCCAGACTTGAAATCGCAGGATCCTAGCAGTAGCATGCACTTCGCTTTGACTGAAATTGCCACACCTGGTAGCCAACAAAGCAATGCAACTTTCTGTACCTTCACTTAAGTTCAGGGACAAATGTGTGAAAAGCTGAGAGATGAGAACCCAGGAGTAGAGCTGGGGGAGGATAGGTTGTTCCAACATATAACCTGATAAAAAGATAGCAAACATTAGGAAGGGTGGGGGGGAGAGAAATGATAGATCTATGTTCGATAAATAGTGCAAGGCTATTTCATTTTAAGTATGATTGAGTGGAATCTAGCTTCCCATTTCAAGCTCAGGGTGGAAGGTGGTATCATGGCAACAGCGTAATGCACTGGGAATATTTATTATTCAGTTCTTTCACAGATGCAAGCTCTGTGTTAACTTGGAACAGGGCCAAGTGGGTCAGCACTACTTATCTTTTACTAGCAGCCCAGCGCAGGCAAGGTAACGTATCTCTTCTGGGGCCACATGGACTTTGTGCGTGGTGTGATGTGTGCTGTGACTCGTGGCTGCTTTTAAGGGCTTGCTTTGGCTTTCCTCTAACATCTTGTAGTGTCACAGATGACACGAAGCACAAGTCTTGCAGGAACTGCCCAAAAACTGAAAGCCTCATTTTGGGGAGGGGAGGTGGTTGTTCCATTTTCCTCATTTATAGCTAGAATTGGGAATTGTTCCTTCATTTTAAATTGGTTTTCAATCTGCCTGGAATCTTATTTGTATGGCATCCTTCCTCCAAAAAAGCTCAGGACAGTGTCCATCCTGGTAGTCCCTCCCCATTCCATTGTGTGGGGTTAATTCCACTGAGGACTGAGTAGGATAAAATCAAAGTTTCCAGGATTGTCCAAAAAGCAGCATAATTTAGACTGGAGCCAGGGATCCTCCCTCCCCAAATATTGTGCATATCTTTCCCTCCATGACTAATAGCAGCTATGGGATGAGAAAAGGGTAACTTGCTTTGCAGAATCATAGCAAAGGGTTAATACTCCCCATTCCACCACAAGCTGCTATTTGAACCAGGCAATGTCATCAGGGATTCCAGTTTTGGAACTCCATCCAATGTATTTTGGTCCTGAAAAAGAGACCTAAGGCCAACCAACAAGCAGCTTCATGGCAGAGTAGGGTTTTAAGCCCAAAGTTACCCTAGTCCAAGTGCAACCTTCTATTCACTATAAAAGTGTTCTTTATATTTGCAAGAAGCCCCTTGATATGATTAGCCTGGGCAAACACAACCACTTCTCAAGGAGTTGTTCTCCACCTGTGCCCCTTGTGGAAGCTGGGTCATCCAGGGTCTCATGACATGAGAAGGGCAGGTTTTGCCTCCATCATAACAGGGTCCCCAAGTGTAGCTTCCCACATTTTCCACAGACGTGAATGGCAGCCATTTGCATTTATACAGGTGAAAGTAAATAGCTATGCAGTATTTATTGGCAGCATGGGGCTGGGGGAGCAAACGTCCCAATGACCTTCTTTGGGAAGAGCAGATTATGATCCACCCCAAAGGGTCTTGCCAACCGTTGCTCATTTAATTTGCCGAATTGTAATTAATGGAAGGCATTGACAATCAGACTTGTTTTAATCTGCAGAGCAGCACTGTAGATTTCATTTCTTGCTCACACTAGGGGAATGTGACACAGAGAGAGTGCAGGGAACTCACACAGTATCCTTGTAGCTGTGTTGAAGTGGGTTGTTTTTCAATAAGCAGATCTGGAAATCTGTTGTACGAGTTTTATTTGGGATTATTTATTTAGAAGATGAGATACTCAGAAATAACAGTAGCTTTTAGTCTACTCTCAGTGAGAAATATAAGTGTACCATTGCCAACACGTGCATGATTTGTTATTGTGTCCATTGTTGTATCCTGTTGTGATGATGATGTATGATACAAAAAGCACAAATGAAGAGATTTTTCTCATTGCAAGCTATTTGGGAGGCATAGAGGGAGAATTGGTAATTTTTTGCAGTATAGAATTGTTCAGCTTTAAACTCAAGCAAGTATGCACACACATGCACACGCCATATCTATGCTAGCACATAGGTGTGAAAAAAGAAAAACAAAGACAAGAAGAGATCAAATTATATGCTGCTTTGTTGCGACATGGTAAACTAAATACATGTTTTATTCAGTGGAATGGATATTCATGACCTTCCAAGGGATACTTTAGTGTTCAACATGAAAGCGTGGCGTTCCCAACCTGATGAACCACTAGCGGACCATTAATCTGTGTGAAAGTTCTTATCCTAAATTGCACTTGGGAGTAAAGTGTCGTATTCCATTGCATTTTGAGCCAGATACACTTGGCAGATTAAAAAGTGTACCAGTTGAAGCACGTTGTGATGTGTTTGACTAATCACACCTGTCTCCCACTGTTTGAATTACCATTTATGACATAAATAGCAGGACCTTTTATTTTCCTTTTTTTGGGTTTTCTTACCTTGTTTTTGTCACCTAACAAGACTTTGAGGAGTCATCAGAATGAGTTATCTATTCTAGCAGTGCCATAGAAAAACAGGCTGAGGTTAATCACCAACAACATGGAGTGGCTAACCCTTTTTGGCCCAAAGATTGCATTAATCCTTGTCTAGCACTCCAGGGAAGCATGGCATCTGTGAATGTCACTCCTTGAACACTCTCATAGCCTCCCTGATCTATGGAGATCATTGCCCCCTCCCTGCTCATCAAATGAGCAATCGGATGACTTGAAACAAATTGCATCCTCATAAGGTTGTTGGGATGAAGTGTTTTAAACCCTTCTGTTCACCCCAATTCTATATCTACATTGTGGGATTTTTAATTTTTTCCTGCAACCCCAAAATCAGTGGGGTTTCAGAGAACCAGAAAAATTTTCTTGAGATACCTGATACCTAAGGTTAGCCATCTCTTATTTATAGGATCTAATAAATTTAATAATACAGTCATACCTCGGGTTGAAATAGCTTCGGGATAGGTATTTTTGGGTTGCGCTCTGCGGCAACCCGGAAGTAACAGAGCACATTACTTCCGGGTTTCTCCACTCGCACATTCTCAGAGGGTCAAAATGATGTCACGCGCATGTGCCGAAGCGGCGAACCGCGACCTGCAGACGTGGGTTGCATTCGCTTCTGGATACGAACAGGGCTCCGGAACGGATCCCGTTCACATCCAGAGGTACCACTGTAGTTCGGCTTGGGGAAAAACATTGGATTGGATCCAGACTCATGGATTGAAATCAATGGGACTTAGTAATGGCAAACCTAACTTAAGTCCCATTGATTTCAGTGGGTTTACTCTAAGCTTGATTTAAGTCTGGATCAAACCATTGTTTTTTGGTTAGGTTCTCATTTCTTACCTGGCTGCAGTTGTTGATCTCACTAGCTGCCTATTAGCACCAAGACGGCATATCACTTAGTACAGTTGAATTGGTTCAAAGGATATCTAGTGTTTTGTTCTAACTGTTTGAAGTGTATCCCCCCGTTTTATATAGAAGTCGCAACTAAATGCCAAATAAATAAAGAATACTTTTCTGAGTATTTTTTTTAAAAAAACCCTTCATGGCTATTATATCAAAACAGTTCAGTACTTGCTTGAGAAGCTTCAATAACAGTTGCTTGTTTGTTTATTAAGGATGGTCTAAAACATCTCAGTCACTTGATGCTTCTGAAGAAAATGATGGCTGGTCCAGTTCAGAGGATCCACTAAATTCCTCAGATGCAGAAGAAGAAGTAAAAGTAGAGAAAAAGCTGGTAACGAATATATTTTCATGTTTATAGGAGGGAGGAAGATATAATGTATGAACCTGGCCACAGTGACTAATCTCCCATAGACCCCTAGGAGATGGTGTCTTTGGAAATAGGTTGTCAGTCAGAATGTATGGTATGCAGCAAATGACAACCTTTTGTTTTATCTGTAAGCCCCCTTGAGTCCCTGTCAGAGAAAAAAGGTGGGGTATAATTATTAGTATTAGTATTATTTATTATTATTATTTCAGTGACACTGGTAGAATGAACAGTGAGTTGATAATAGTTTTGCAGCACTTATTCTAATGTAGCCTAACTCTGTAATTGGTATCTGCAGTATGTTATTATTGGGGGTGGGATGGGAGGAAAATGAACAGGGTGCACTTTGGTGTACCATTGGAGAAAGGCTAAACCAGAGATAGTTAATGTGGTGCCCTCCAAACTTCAGCTCCCACCATCCCTAACAATTGACCAAACTGGTTGGGACTGATAGGAGTTTGTAGCTGGCACCATGTTGGCTAATCATGGGCCAAACTGGCACAGTTAAGTCCCATGGAATGCTGGTGAAATAATTCAGAACTCCATAACCCTTTCCCTGTTCTGTTTCTTGGTTGTACAGGACTGTGACAACCCTGGAAAATGTATTTTAAATAAGTTTTTTTTATACGCATAGTCACTCTAGAGGATGTGATTCTGCTTCTCAGTTATGAGGGAGAAATGCTTCACATAAGTCACATTTTTTAAAAACTGATTTAGCTTTGTCACTTTGATCACATAAAATCTGTCTCAGAGTTAATAGCTATTTGATTATTTCTCATTAAACCAATTGTATCTCCTACTGTGTATGTTTAGACTCCTGGTAAATACACTGTTGTGGCCGATCATGACAGAGGAGGCCCTGAAGACCTGGTGCTGAAAAGCGGAGAGTTAGTTCAGCTGATGCATGAAGGAGAAGATGGACTTTGGTATGAAGACCAATATTTTAAGACACAATGTCCGCAAAAGCACCTTGGCCTGGTGCAATGTCCAGATGTGTAAATATAGTTAAGAGATTTGGAAAGGACAGTGAGATTGTTCAGTTCCCGTTGCTGATTTCTCAGTATTGTTTCTGACCTCTTTCAGTTCCTGAAACTGGTTTGCAAACCATGGATACAGTTGATAAGAAAGTATTCCCTTAACCATGGTTAAAGCAATCAGATTGATGGATGGGATTCACTAGAAAAGGAGACTTTATGGGGAAGGAAGCATGTGGCCCTCAACTCTCTATCTCTCTAACATGGAATGTTGTTAATTTAGAGCAGTTTCCCAAACTCAGGTTTCCAGCTGTTGTTGGACTACAACTCTCATCATCCCTAGCTAGCAGGACCAGTGGTCAGGGATGATGGGAATTGTAGTCCAAAAACAGCTGGAGTTTGGGAAACCCTGATTTTAGAGTATTACAATATGCACCAGAAGAAATACAAAAAAATGTTGGCTGCCTCTAAACAAGGGCTTCTTTGCTTCCAAATGAGGCCTAATATTTCAATGCTATAATTTTTTTTATAGTTTAAAAGCAAAAAATATATATTTCCCACTAGGTATGTAAAGAATCTGACCACAAGCAAAGAAGGTTGGGTTCCAGTCAACAGTTTGTTGGTGCTGCTTGGCAACTCAAAATCTGCTATATCTCTGAGCAGCTCAGGTATGATTTTCATTGTAAATGCTTTGGTTTAGCAGAGTGGCACTTAATTTGTCAAAGAGCCCAGTACCAAGTTAGCTACAAATATAGGTAAAGGGACCCCTGACCATTAGGTCCAGTCATGGCCGTCTCTGGGATTGCGGCGCTCATCTTGCTTTATTGGCCGGCGTACAGCTTCCAGGTCATGTGGCCAGCATGACTAAGCCGCTTCTGGCGAACCAGAGCAGCGCACGGAAACGCCGTTTACCTTCCCGCCGGAGAGGTACCTATTTATCTACTTGCACTTCGACGTGCTTTCGAACTGCTAGGTTGGCAGGAGCAGGGACCAAGCAACAGGAGCTCACTCCGTTGCAGGGATTCGAACCGCCGACCTTCTGATCGGCAAGTCTTAGGCTCTGTGGTTTAACCCACAGCGCCACCCGCCTCCCAAAAGCTACAAATATATTTCTCTGTAAATTTGTGTTCCTTCCATCCAGAGTCTGCAGCTGGTTCCAGTACACTGAGCTCATCTTCAAGCTACAGTGAGAGTTGCAACGTCAGCAGCATCAGCTTCTCGGACATAAAGGGCTAACCTGTTAAAACCTCCATGAAGACTCTTGCGAAACTGTCAAACTTCTAATGCAAATGCTGGATGTTAAATGAAACAGAGAAGCTACCATCACTTGCATCTGTCTCCATTCCCCAATACACATACATACATATGTTTCAGTGGTAGCTTACAAAATCTTTTTTATTTTAAAAAAAAGACATTGAATAATAAAAAAGAAAATTTTATATAAAAAAATAAAAAGACATTGAATGAAGATGTAAAGGATTGCCAGCAGCATGGAGTAGAAGAAGTGCGCCTTGTTGGGAAGAGAATCTTCTGGAAGGTGCATTATCATTTTCCTAGAAAAAAATGAACCTGGACAGGGATAATGTGGGAGAATACTATGAAGAAACCAGGTTGTGTCCATTGGTGTGAATCTGTACAGTAAAACAATGAATATATGTTAATATATAATTAATATGAAGTTAATTGATCATGTAGAAGGAAACAGAAATGTGATCTTTACAGGTCATTTTACATGAAATCCTCCTTGAGGCAATGAGGCAGGAAATCTCTTACAGCATCAGGGGAATCCGTTTTGATCTGGCTGTTGTTTCTGGCTTAGTTTTTTTGAACCACTGTGCTTTATCTAGCCATGAGCTTGTTTGTAATCTTTGCTTCGAAAGAAATAGCAATTCCACTTCAACAGAGACTATCACCTTTCCTTTCCTTTTTTTAAAAACAATCTATGGCGATAGCCCTTTTGAGATATTTTTACCATCAAGGACAATTGTTTACAGAATGCTGATAATTTCATAAGTTGTTTGGTAAAACAAACCCATTTTTTTAATTGTCAAGTAAATACCGGAACATGTTTTATATGGGTTGAACTTCCAGAAATTAAACATTCTATAATAGCAAGCAATTGTCTTTTACTGTTAGAAGATGCCTACAATTCTTCTAAATGAAACCTTTCTAAATCCTTCCTGGTGATTAATTTTCTATGAAATGCATGAGTATGTCATTTGAGCAGGGAAAAATCATTGTGGGTATAGTTTTAAAATAAACGAAGATGAAAACCATACGCATTTCATTTAACACATGTGAAATAGAGTGATACTGTGTAAACTGCTATTCCCCCTCAAGATAAGATTTATAAATCTGCCTTGCCAAAGGCTAGTTGTATGTAAACTGATGTATAAACCACATTGGATTCATCCATACACCTGAATTAACTTACAGCTCATAGCGTATGTACCTCATTCATATATTATTGAAGAAGTGAATGTTTGGTGGTCAGCACTTAATGAATACTAGGAAATTAGACTCTGGCAAGATAAAACTAATTTGGATTTTGCTTTTTTTCTGAAGTATAAATAGCATCTCAGATTGTTGTTTCAAATGTCAGGAACAAGTTCTGGCTTATAGTTAACAATCAAACTGTGACTGGCTCTGGTCAGTGCAGAATTTTATATCTATTTGTATATGTTCATATTTATATATATATATTTGTGTGTGTATGTGTATTAATGTAAAATATGTATTTATACACTTCCGGCTGCTAAAGATGGCCTCTGTATGTCCTAAATTTCTTAATACAGCAGCAATGTAAAGGTTGTACAAGGCTTTACTTTATATATTTTCCAGCACAGAAAAGTGCATCTCTTGAAAGCATCTTAAACAAACGAGATTGTGCCAGCCAAGGCACTGTCGGTTCTGTTGTGGTTATAAAATAGCAATAGTCTTTTGTAATTTATTTTGTAAATAGGAGTTTGGGAGTGGGGACCCCTCTATTACAAAATCGTCCTAGAAGGAAGGATACAATTATGATGCATCCACAGGCCTTCATCATCATTAACACAAACAAACACACACAAACACACACACACACACACACACAAACACACACCCTTCCTCTGTCAGTGGCCCTAGCTTGGGATACTGCCAAAAAATAAATGACTTTTCTTGCATAGAATTAATAAATTGGTTTATTGCTTCTCTGGCTCAAGTGAGAGGAGTTATTATGGGGAACGAAATCCACAGAGAAAGCCCTTATATTAGAAGCTGTCTCTTTTTACATTGTCCCTGACAATGCCTTTTCCTTGTTCATGTGGTTGTACATATACCATTGCACTTTAATATGACCCACGTTTCAATTTTCTACTGCTGTTGTAAATTACAATTACAGAATCCGATGTCTTTATTGTATATGTATGAAACTTTGAATAAAATCCAGCATTTCTTGCTGGGTCTCCTCAACATGATGGCGATGTCTATTTTGTGTGGGTGTGTTAACATGGTACCACAGTGTGTCGGAAGTTGATGCAGCAAGTCTTAAGGGGCGAATCCTATGTACAAGAAGCTGGCGTAAAGCAAAACATTTGTAAATTAAGCCAGCAGAAAGCTACACCAGATCCAAACCCCACTCAGCTTAGGCTTTGGCCTAAGCCTAACAGGGGAAACAAGATTTTCAAATAATATTCTGCGTTGGGTTGCCAGATCATGTGACCGAGCCGAACTGGTTCAGGATCCAACCTAAATCTTCCCTTTCTGGTCCCAACTCCAGACCCCAGATTCTTTGCTCAGCACCAGCATGTCTCTGGCTGAGCTAGAGATCCGGTGTATCCTCAGCTTCTCAATCTGGCAGATCTTGTTATGGGAGTGCTACTTAAAGTGTGCCTGTACTGTGTGTGTGTGTGTGTGTGTGTGTGTGTGTGTATAAAAAAACTTTGGTGTTTCTTTTTGTTGTGAAAGATACCAAGTCATTGAATCCACGGCAAGTCAGGATTGAATTTGCTAAAGTGTACATTGCAGATGGAAAGGGACTTAATGGATAGCATTGGATAGACTGTTGAAGGCTGTGCTTTTTTTCTGGGGGTATGCATACCCCCAAAATTTTGTGGATCTAAGTTTGGCCTCATTGAGGGGCAGTATTTCAATATGAGTAGAAAAGTGAGAGTACCCCTAAACATTTTTTAAAAGAAAAAAAAAGCACTGGTTGCAGACATCAGGCAAAATTATTTCAAGCCTTAACTTCTAACCAATTGCAATGTGTTTTAACAAATTCTGGCAGAAAGGGGTTCTAAATAATGGGGGTTTCCCTTTCATGCACATGCTCTACCTCAGCTTGTGTTGACGATTCAATACTATTCAAATGGCAATCTTGCAGACCTAGCAATGAGGGCAAACAGAGCGCAAATAATGTCTCTTGCAAAGGGCCTGAGGTTAGCCTCACTCAGATGGCTCTCTTCATTCCAAGCTGCCTGTTTAAGGGCAGCCAATAAGCTCTCTATTACAGCTTTTAAATGGCTTTTGCACATTGAACATGGAAAGGATGCAAACCTTTAGCTAGTGGGTCAGTTTGGTTTTCTGTCTGACCGGTAATCTTAGGCCAAGTAGCGGCTAGTGCTGGATGTTTAAGAGGAAATGCTTCTAATTTGTGGCCACCCTACTTTCAGCAATCTGCATTGCTGGAACATGCAGGAACGCATCTTTAACTGACCCATTTTCATTGGCAGCTATGGGGTGGGGTGGGGGGGAGAGACTGGCTTAGGGTCCCAGTGCTCTGAAGGCTGCCCTGTATAGGGAAGTTTTTTTATGTTTGATGTTTTACTCTGATGTTTTGATTTGCTGGAAGCTAGCCAGAGTGGCTGGGACAACCCAGTCAGATGGGCAGCATATAAAAAATGAAATTGTTGTTGTTGTTGTTGTTGCAGTCGGCAGGGAGAAGGTATAGTATGCTGTTTTCCAGATTTAAATGCCCCTCTCTGCTGCTGTTCTGTCAAACTGGCAGTGATTTTTCCTGATAGGCTACACATCTGTATGTGTTTTAATAGGGGAAATGACATGATCTGATTATTATTACTACTTTTCATAAATAAAAACTGTCAGCATATTGTTATCCCAATCCAGTTCATGTTTTGCCAGATAGCTGCTATCGGGAGACCCTAATTGTATATTGTTCGCATGGAATCTAATTTGGTCCTCGAAGACTAAAGAAGTGGTTTGCAACCTGCATAGACTTCTGCCATCATCTGTATAATATCATCTCAGATGAGGACAATACATTGACCACCGCCACTATAACATTTCTCAATTCTCTTAACCCTACGGTCTCCAAAACTTCCTCTCGTCTCCTCTCTTGCAGAAATTCCCTCCCTCCCACTTCCTTTGTGCATTGTATTTTTAACCACCAATATCACAGACTAAACCCACAGTATTCTGCCACTGTATCCCAAGTTACTGCAGTACATTATAGAACTCCTATGTTGAGGCATGTTCATATTACCACTTGTTCCACATCCAATGCGCTCTCACAGCTAGTTTTTGGAAACCGCATTCATATCGACCCTGTTGTTTCTTGACAAATACTGCTGTATGTTGGATTTTTCTCTTACACCAACTTCAATCTGACTAGAAAACTGGATGTGAAGTAAGTGGTAATGTGGACATTTGAGGCAGCCATCACAGCTTGTGCAGATCACAGCTTCATGGATAAGAGTTGACAGTAGGGTTGCAGGGTGCAGAAACACCCCCCAAAAAAGGTTTGTGTGTGTGTGGTGAAGAAATCCCCCTTTCTACCTCTTGATGTGAACAATTCTGTGCTAATCTGTCTGGAAACACAGTGGAGAAGAATAACCTCACTCCATTTTAAGCCACTGTTGTCAACATAACCTTGCACTTCTGTAGCTATCTCCTGCACATTACAAATACGCTCCTTGTCCCAACTTTAGGAAGCGTAGCCATGTTAATCTGTTTAGCAGCAAAATCAGCAAGGTACCAAAGCATCTTTAAAGACAAGCGGATGAAAGATTGCATAACCTTTTGTGGACTAACGTTAACTTCATTTTGGGGGGGGGGGGGAGATACTCCTGGTACCAGACAACCAAAACATAGTCTGTACTTAGCATTGCCTGGTGCAAGGAATGTATTTCGTACCAGGAATAGGAATTTGAGATAAGGAAAGGCCAGTTCATACTGTCCACCTAGAAAATTCCAGTAGTGGAATGGAAACATTCTTTGGTTTATGCTTCATTAGAACTGTAGAACAAATCTAAGGATTAATCAATCATTTGATAAAATCAAAAGTGCATAGGTATTACAGGGTTTGTGTTAGAGGATCTGCAATGAATACAAAAAAGCCCCAATCGTCTATGTTTTCCAAGGACAGTGCCAGATTTACAGAAGCTGCCTCTGTCTCTGATTTGATCTCATAATGTCCCACTTTTCCTTAGGACGTCCCTATATTCATCAGAGAAATGTTGGAGGGTATGGAGTTATGTGACCCCCCCCCCCGACATAACAGCCCTGTATAGGGAAGGGTTTTTTTAATGTTTAATGTTCTATTGTGTTTTTATATAGGTTGGAAACCGCTCCAAGTGACTGGGGCAACCCAGTCAGATGTGTAGGGTATTATTATTATTATTTATATTATTCAATAGGACATTCCTATTTCCATCAGAGAAATGTTGGAGCATATCACATCATCACAAAATTGCAAGGTTCAAAAATACTGTCCAGGTAGGTCCCCTACATCTGACCACCAAGAAAGACACGTCGATGACCCAGTTAGTTATAATGGTGATAAAGAAAAGCAAGTACAAATTGGGATTGTTTTTATTATTGGCAGCCCCTCATTTCCTCCTAGATTAAGGTGACAGCATTCACCAAGGTCACTGCCAGACCCTGTTGAAAATGGGCTCCCCAAAATTCACCGTCCTATTTATGAGTGGCAAAATGAGGGAGGCGGTGAAGATTCTCCAAATATTCCTGGGGGAGGGACGGGTGGCAGAATTATCCCAACAGTTTCAGTATGACTGAAAAAAAGAAATTTCTCCACACACACACACACACACACACAAGCGCCTCTCGGTGAACTATAATTAGTTTGTAGCAGAGGACAAAGGAAGCTTATGGCCTAAGAAAGGACTGGAAGGAGTAAGGCCAAATTCAGGAAGGGAAGCAGTGTTGCCCTCATGAGGCGCACCCTTTTTATCCATTTCTTAACAGAGCTGCCCAACCCCTTCCATGTGCTAGGCCTGGGCTTGCTTGTTTTTATGCCTACGCTGGCAGAGCAGACTCCCCACTGCAAAAGCTCAGCCCCAATGAATGGAGAGCAGCAGGACCAGTCTGGGAATGCAGTGGAGAGGCCAAAGTGAAGGAGCCACTCTTCCCCTTCACAAGAAGGGGACATGACTGGGCCGGAGCTGGAGTCCCACCGAAATCTGAAGTGTTTTTGGTGGAGACATGCGAGAGGCCTTCTCAGGGCTGTATACCATATTTTCTGTGGGGAGGCCACATGCTTGCTTTCCTTTTGTGAGGAGGCTTGTTTTATCTTTCTCATTTGCCGCCTAAGAGGTTTTAACGGTTTGGTGTCCTGCGATTTTCTTAAGGCTCTTCTAATTTTACTTTACATACAGTGCCAGATTACCAAATAGGCCCTGCGATCAAACGCATCAAAACAATAACTGATTTGATCCCGAGAGGAAAATGCAATTGAGTATTAGGATTATTATTTTATTAATTAATTAATTATCTATACCCCACCCATCTGGCTGAGTTTCCCCAGCAACTCTGGGCAGCTCCCAATCAAGTGTTAAAAACAGTACAGCATTAAATATTAAAAACTTCCCTAAACAGGGCTTCCTTCAGATGTCTTTTAAAGATAGGATAGCTGCTTATTTCCTTCACATCTGAAGGGAGGGTGTTCCACAGGGTAGGCCCTCTGTCTGGATATATATTAAACTTCCTAGGATTTGGTTCCAGCACCGTTTACACACTTTAGATACTTTTATTTTCTTCATTGTGTTTCGCTGGTTCTGTTGTCAGCTGGCTTTCACACTGTGTAGAAAAGCAGGCCTTTACTCAGGGGTAGGAAACCTCATGGTCAGAGGCTGAATGCAGCTGTCCAGGACACAGCCCTCAACCGTCTTCCTAGGCCATTCATTCCCCTTCCCGATCCACACACCCTTTTCCCAGGCGAAAACCCTCAGTGGTCGGGCTCTGCAGTCTCCTCAACTGCTTTTTTTCTGGCTGGAATGTGTCCTCGAACTACGACAAAACCTCTTTTTGGAGGAATGAGAGATACGTATGGGATGTTAGTATATGTAGAAATATATTGGCTTTTTGGTGTGCAAAGGCAAGAGTCACACCTGTTGCTCCACAATCTTTGCCCCTCGCCCCACTTTTCACCAGCATGTGGCCCTCAGGAGGTTTCTGATGAGGGAAGGCGGCCCTTGGGATGAAAAAAGTTTCCCCACCCCTGGTATAAACTGAAATAAATGAACTTAAATCTGTTCTTTCTTGTTTGTTCATCTTTCCGCCCTTGAAAATTGGTTTGTTACGGCTTCAGTTTTCTCTCTTCCAGTGTTTCTGTTCCCCCTCCTATGAATGGAGCAATTGCAGCAGAACTTTGGTCACCGCGATCTTGCTGAAATATCAGCACACAATTTGGGACACGAGCATTTTGGTTTCATCATGATTTCCTGTCACTTCAGCATTCTGTTTTTCTTCCTTTTCCTGGTGTATCCGCTTTCACCGGCTGCAGGTATGACTCATGAAAAACTGTCATAATGTATAAACTTGAAATGTTTCCTTTTCTTGTAATTTTCTTATTGAAAATGCAGGGCAATTTTGAGAAAGGATTCCTATGATTCTAAATCTTCCTAAAACCAAACTGTTTTGTGTGACACAGCTGCTCATGTGATTACCATAATGATTTAGAAAAATCTGCTGCTAAGCTTAATAGTTAACCAAATTCCCCAGTGCCTCACAGATAAACCAGGTTTTAATCTGAGAGGTCAAAAAAGCCGCAAATCTAACCAACTCTTATTTATGTATTTCTAAAACCACCATTATCGATTATTGCTTCCATGTAGTTTTATCTTTGTTGGTTATTGTTTTGTTTAAACAGAACCTGTAGAATAGTATCATGAAGAGAGAAACCTATATCACTGTGTTGTCTCCACATTCAGGATTTTACCAGTAATTTTACCAAAATTACTGAAAGGTTTTTTTGGGGGGGAGCAAATTTTCTGGCATTCACAAAGCTAAAGAGGAAGGGCCGTAATCACAAAAAATTGAGATTCTTTACATTTTGTGAATTATTAGTAAACAAGTTGTGTGAACTGTCCGTTGGCTCAAATAAGTGATATGTGAGTCTAGCTATAGACTAATCTTCTTTACAATCATAATCTGTAACTATTCAAACTTATGTATTATTTGTGATACACATCAATTGAAAATAGAGGTTAAGTTATTCTTTACTGGAAGGATAAAATGTGACTAAAGCTAAACATGGTAAATATTTGTTCCAGGGTTTCTTTTGCTTAATCCAAAAATACAATTTAGTTACTAAACTATTTGAATGCAACATAACAGGAATAATATTTCTTTATAGAGTCAGTTCGTTATTTGACAAAGAGTCAGCTTTCAGAGTGCACATTCTTTGTCAGACAGATGTTTGTTTAGGGGGAAAAGAAAAAGAAACCTTGTGAAATATAGATATGCTGGGTTGTATCCGACAAGTCATGCTCAGAGTAGACCCACTGAAATACAGGGACTTAACTTACTTAAGTCCATTTATTTTGGTGGGGCTACTATGAGAATGACTTACTTAACTATCAGTCCCCACTATATTTAAGCCCACTATTCATGACTTTGAATTAATGAAGTAAATCTGAACACTTGCACTCAAGTGAGGAGCTAATCTTAAAAAGATAGACTTGGGGGGAAATTGCATGCTCACAAAGATGCACATGCCTCTTAATTAACAGTTGTTTGGATGCAAGGAGCCATGCAGTCAACTTTGTTAATTTTAATTATATTTCTTGAATGTTTCATTGGAAACTGTGTTCGAATCTGATGGGGAGTAGTTTCTCTGTGGGCTGGACAGAGAGGGTTATTTTGTAACTCAAAAGAAAATTACAATGCCCCATAAGACAATGAACAGTGAAGTATTTTTCTGGCTTGAAGCATTTCTACTAGGACTGTGCTAAGTATTCCTGAATTTTGATGTTTATTTTGAAATTGCTCAAAACAAATTTCACCCACACTGCCCTCAGCCTCATTTCCCCTCACAACTGTTTCTCCTGGTTGGTTGTGGTGATCACATGATGTGTATGAGCAGGGCTTTTTTTCAGTCAAAATGCCCCCAACAGTCAGGGGAGAGACCAGACCACCCTCATCAAAGCCCTGCTGTGCCTCTGGCTCACAAGGAGCCCAAAGGGGACATCCTCTACAGGGATCCGGAGAGGATCTCTGAAATATACTTGGAGTCGAGTGTGGATTTCATGCTCTTTATTCAGCTCATAGTAGTGAGGAATGAAAGTTCCCCCAAAATATCAGCTTTATATACATTATTTACACAATGGGCCGCACGCGATTGGCTAATTCCGGGATTCTCCTGTAGGCCAATCAGGTTGCGGATTCACTTCCACCTGGAGCTAGATTGGGTGGCTCCTGCAGACCAATCAGACTGCTGAATTCTGAATCCTATTGTTCTAGGACCAATCAGACTGCTGCATTTTGGATCCTATTCAACTCAGCACATAACAGTCTCCTTGTGAACCAGAGGTGTAGCAGGGCTTTTCTGAGGCTCTTCAGCCCCCCAACAAACAGCTCATGTGGGAAAGCTGTGTTCAGCTGAGCAAGCCCCAGATGCTCTGGCTCACGTGAGCCCGAGAAGTGCAGTGGGGGCTCATTAAGCTGCTCATCTGAGGCATGGAAGGCTCCCCTTGCCTCAGCTGAGCAGCCTCAACATGCCTCTACTTTTTTGTCTTGGAAAAAAAGCACAGTTTACCAACATAGCTTTATGATACCCTTGACAAAAGTCATATGGGTTGCTACCACCAGTAAGGTGAAATAGCAGTGAAAGCAAATGAGGGCAAGAAGGAATTGTTGGGCTGAGAAACGGCAACCTGGAGACCATTGGACACTGATCCACACAAAATCCCCCCACAGAAGGAATTTTATACTCTCCAAAATGGACATAAAATACAGTAATCTCGGTTTAGTTCCATTCCCTGCTTTTCTCATCTGTGGAGATATCCCTAATAACTGTGGTTTGCGGAGGCAGAAAGCCAATGATTTTTTTGTTTGCTTTTAAAGTCTTCTTAAAGCATGAGGAAGCAAGCAGTGTGCTACAAAGGAATAAGAGAGCCAACACCATCTTTGAAGAGTTGAAAGTGGGATCGCTGGAACGAGAATGCATGGAAGAGAAATGTTCATTTGAGGAAGCCAGAGAAATCTACAAAGATAGGGAAAGGACTGTAAGTAATGTGAAGTAATGGAAGGGCGTCTTCCCATTTTGATGACTTTTGCCAAATCTGTATTAGAATCAATGGTTTATAACAAACTGAACCATGATTTGACATTACATGAGGAACCACTGGCTTCATGCTTTTCCTTCCTAATCCCCTTGCTCACTCCAGTTCCCTCCCAAATCCAAACCAGCAAACTGGGGGTTGTGCTCACCCTCCAGACCAGAACTGCAGACCCTGATTGCAAGTACAAAGTGTAGCTTGCCAATTTGAATGTGATTTGCAACTTCTTGTTTGGAGGAGAATCTGCCAGTTCCGATACTGGCAAAAAGGTTCAGTCTGGTTCTTGTGTCTGGTAAAATACCTGTTCTGCCTTTGGTGAGAGATGTTTGGTTTTGGAGATGACTTGTTTTAAATGCATTGGTGGGAGTTGATAGATCTGAGATTCTTCAGTCTTTGCCAGGCCTTGGGGATAGATCTCTGAAGTGCATCATATCTCTTGTACAAACACACGTAAATGTAATAAATGTACATATAGTACATGAACAACATGTGGTGTTCAACGTACCATTTCCTATGTTGCATCTGATGGGACTCAATTTGAAATACTGGGCACGGCATTTATAATTTCCTTGTGAAACATTAAGCGAAAGAACACACGCCCAATTGGCTTTTGCATCACCAAAAAAGAACCTATTGCAGGTGAAATTAACAGAGCAGACAGAAAAGCCCCATCTGTGATACTGGGGAGTGTCTGAGTGGGATCAGCCAATTTAAGAAGCAATTCTTGGTTCAAAAATAGGGAAGTTACAAGTAAACCCAGAAGTAAACTAGTATTTTGAAGGTTAGTAGATGACTTTTCCCAAACTGTTACTGTATAGTGTAGATGCAGTTTTACTTAGATATTGTCGTTCTTATGCTCATTTTGATTATTTCTCCTGTATCTCTGTCCTTTTCTACTCAGATGGAATTCTGGAAACAATACACAGGTAAGCCGACTCATGCTAAAAGAAAATTTGCTATTGGAGCTCTTCCTAGAATTTTTGCTGACACCTGAGTGTTTTCATAGATGCTAATGAGTGTGACTCCAACCCTTGTCAGAATGGTGGGACTTGTCATGATGAGTACAAGAAGTACAATTGTTACTGTCCTGAAGATTATGAGGGCAGAAACTGTGAAATTGGTAAGATATTCCTATCATCTATCTATCTATCATCTATCTATCTATCTATCTATCTATCTATCATCGTCTGTCTATCTAGCTCTATAACATTTAGAATATAATTCTGCAGGTCTTTTGCAAGGCATTTGGTGAATTAATATGTTCTCATATATTTAGGCCCAGAGACCAGACTGAAGTGCATTTATGACAACGGCAACTGTGAGCATTATTGCATCGATATCCCAAATGCAGTACGACAGTGTTTCTGTGCAGAGGGATATAGGCTGGGAAGTGATAAAGAATCTTGTATCCCAGAAGGTAAGGTATAGAACACATCACCACACCAATTGTATTTCAGGTTACATCCATGTCCTGATAGATGCCAGAGAATATTTTAAAATCTTTTTTTTAAAAAATAATCTTGCAATTTTAATTTAAAATAAAATGGTAGGCTAAAATATGATGGCAGAAAAAAAGATTCCTTGCTATTCCGCATTCAGATAAAATTGTTATTTCCCACTTAGCAGTTGTATCTTTACTAGTTTGCAAACTGAAATATTTACTTTAGGGCTTCAAATCCTAATCCAGCTAAACCAATTTTAACGTCATTGTTCCCAGGATCTAACTACTGGCAGTGCAAGGAAAATGCTTTATACTGAGTCAGACCATTGGTTCACATAGCTCAATAGTGTCCACACAGACTGGCAGCAGCTCTCCAGGATTTCAGATGGGCCTTTCTCCTTCCTGGAAATATTGGGGATTAAACGTGGCAGGTGCTCTACTGTCCTGTTCTCCATTTTCAGTAACTATACAGTGGTACCTCCGGTTAAGAACTTAATTCATTCTGGAGGTCTGTTCTTAACCTGAAATTGTTCTTAACCTGAAGCACCACTTTAGCTAATGGGGCCTCCTGCTGCCGCCGCACCAGCAGAACACTATTTCTGTTCTCATCCTGAAGCAAAGTTCTTAACCCGAGGTACTATTTCTGGGTTAGCAGAGTCTGTAACCTGAAGCATATGTAACCTGAAGCGTATGTAACCCGAGGTACCACAGTACTGCATGGATATCTGTCATGCTGCAGCAGTACAGAACTTGTGTCTGGAGTGCAGATTGTGACTTTGCTGGGATATATGCATCAGTTTCAGTCCAACTACTCCCGCTTAACTGGTTTGTTGACTAGGCCAGATGTGACTGTAACAGCCTGTTGGGAACGAGGCACAGAAATTAAAAAAAGAATTGCATGTCACACTCTTTCAATGCATTCAATCAGTGGATTTAAAGGATTTCACAATACAAAACTCCCACCTGAGAATGAGCTTTTTTAATAGGAAAGGGAAAGGGTAAGGGACCCCTGACCATTAAGTCCAGTTGCGAACGACTCTGGGATTGCAGCGCTCATCTCGCTTTACAGACCAAGGGAGCTGGCATTTGTCCGCTTCCACAGACAGTTTTTCCGGGTCATGTGGCCAGCATAACTAAGCCACTTCTGATGAAACCAGAGCAGCGCACGGAAACGCCGTTTACCTTCCTGCCGGAGCGGTACCTATTTGTCTACTTGCACCTTGTGCTTTTGCACTGCTAGGTTGGCAGGAGCTGGGACTGAACAACGGGAGCTCACCCTGTTGCAGGGATTCGAACCACCGACCTTTTGATCGGCAAGCCCAAGCGGCACAGTGGTTTAACCCACAGCGCCACCCGCGTCCCATGTATTTCATAGTAGTTAATAGCAGAAGATTGGAAAGTTGCGCTTAAAAACATGGTCACAGTATTATAGTCTGAAAGCTCAACTGTATGTTTCAAAATATTATTTACTGGTATTTTGTGATACAGACCGAACTCAGAAGTGGAGAAAGGTTCATAATCATGTTTCATGCATAACAAAAGCTACATCTTTTTGCAGTTGATTATCCTTGTGGGAAAATACCACTTCTGGCCAAAAAAAGGGAGGACCGACGGGGAAGAATTGTAGGTGGTTATACCTGTCCTCGAGGTGAATGCCCATGGCAGGTGAGTCTTCAAGTAACTTTAGTACAATTCTCTGTCTGTCTGTCTATCTTTGCATCAGAAACACTGAAATGAGGGAGAGGCACAAACAGATTCCTCTTGACTTTCCATACACTGCATGGTGCATTAGGGGGAAAGAAAACTGCCAGATCCCTACATTTCAAAAGAGACAAAACAATATCCAAACAAAACCTCCAACATAACATTCACAAAGTGGTAAAACATTGCAAGGTGTTCAGTGCAGACAGGAGAAGCTTGTCTTGTTTTTTAAATGGCTAGACAACCATTCCTATACTGATACTTTATACTAAAAAAAAAAATCATTTTTGAAAAAGTTATAAAAATTAGACTGATAATAGGAATAGTAACAACACATTTTTTGTACAGCAGTCAAACAGCACACCTGTTCATGAGGTGTGGGCAGGGGTAAGAAACATGAGCAAGAAGTTGTATTTTGAATGTTGGGAAGCACAACTTTGAGGGAGAACATGCACAAGTGTGCTTTTTTTATTTTATTTTTTGCACAGGAACAGAAAAGCCTAACGTGTAATGTGCTTGAATGGAGGTCAAACCCAAAGTTATGTGTGCTGTTTGTTTTGCTTTAGATATTGGGTGTATAGTTCTCTGGGAAAGGATTCTTAACTTTGCACCTTTACACAGCGTAAACCACCTCTCACCTCCCACTGTCCAAAGCTGCTAATAGCTCTGGGGGCAGAAAACAGACAGGCATAGATGCTGTTCACTCAGCTCTCCCCCTACGTACTAAGTTTTGTAACCACTCTTAGGATGCCTAGACCCTTGCCTTTGCTTTGGTATCTCAGGTGCTCTCCTTGGCCAAAAGGACATAAGAGCCCTGCTGGGTCAGAACAAGGCCTGTCAGTTTCAGCATCCTATTTCCTGCAGTGGCCGACCAGATCCCTGAAAGCAACAGGATGTTCTCCTGCAGTTATCTCTAAGCAATTGAGTATTCAGAGGTGTTGAAAACATCTGATTCTGGTGGTAGTACATAGCTGTCACAATTTATCTTTCAGGAGTTCGTCTAATCTCATTTTAAAGATGCCTAAATTGGTAGCCATCACTACATGTTCTGTCGGCAAATTCCGTAGTTTAACTATACTGAATCGCCCTTTAAAGCTGTTTTTAAAGGACTAATTTTCTTGCCTGTCTTAAATCTCCTGCCATCCAACTTCATTTGATGCTCCTAGGGTTCTAGCATTATGAGAGAAAGAGAGATAGAAACATCTTTAACCCTACTTTTTCCACACCTTACATACATTTGTAGTCAGTCACACCCCTCCTTACTCATCTGTTTGTTTCCCACAAACATTGTAACTTTCCCTCATTTGGAGAAGTTGCTCCAGCCTTCTGATTATTTCAGTTCCCCAAAATGTTAAGTGTCATTTAAACAACCTAGCCATTCCATTCAGTTGAACACATTACTGGTAGATGTGTTGACAGTTCCTTCATAAATGCCAAGTAAATCATGTTTCTTGTAAAGGGTTTTGCAGTGATGGTTGTTGTATTTTCAGGCTCTCATGATAGAAGGTCAAATGCAGAAGTGTGGAGGTGTTCTGATTGCTCCATCATGGGTAGTTACTGCAGCCCACTGCTTCTCACAAACACGCCGCGAAGCACTCAGGATAAAGCTGGGTGAGTACAGTCCTCAGTGGAATTGAGAAGAGAACGAGAGGCTGGCAATTATGCTGTGCTGAAAGTACATAGAGCTTGATCCATATGGTTGGACAGTTGGAACAAGCTTCCCTGGTAAAGTGGAGAAGGAGGTACAAGATAATAATAATAATAATAATAATAATAATAATAATAATAATAATAATAATAATATAAAAAACAACAACAACAACAACAACAAACAAACAAACATTATTGAGTGCTATGCCATGCAGGGAGCTCAAATGGCCAATAACTGGATCACTGGGTATGTAGATCATGTAAGACTGTCAGCATAAATAATTGGACATCGGAATCTGATCAGTGTGACACATTCCGCTTCTAGAAACACAGCCTGTAATATGAATCCATCTGTGAGGAGACCAGGGCATTCCATCATGCCCTTCCTTTCCTTGGCATAACATCCAAACTCTCAGTAAAGTAGCTTAAACAAAATAAAATATTATGCAGGTAGAATGCCAGCAGGGGCATCAAGGTTCCTGGCTCCCTGGGAATGTATTTGTTCCATTGAGACCAAAGTGGCAGACCTGGAAAAGCTAAAAGATGCAGAGAAGCTGGCAGATAAGGCCTTCAGGGATGTTACAGCTGTGTCCCATTCCCACAGTGATAGGTCCCCTGCTGTCAGGGAGAATGAGTCCCAGGGAAGGAAATAATTGCTCTGGGGAAGAGTACCTGCTGGAGGTTCAATAATGGGAAATTATTCTGCCATGTAACAAGAAAATAATCGAAAACATAACCATTAATGACCATGCAGTGCTTCCAGACAACCTGTTTGTTGAGTGGTCATCCTGATTTGTTTCCAGGGAGATTAGACAGTGTTGGCTACAGAATAACAAATTATTTTGATTAGTTTGCATGGAAATTGGATGATGATGATGATGCTTCAAAACTAATGTTATTCCACACATTCCAGCACATTTTCCTTTCGCTTTACAAAATGTCCAGTCTTGTGAAAGTGGGTTCTTTGATGCAAAACCTCCCAATCAACTATAATTGCACAACCTAACTTTGCCAGTGTGTGACCCCAAAATAAGGACAGTCTTTGTGCTATTAATCCTCTCTGAAGATGAGCCTAAAGACCTGGCTCGACTCTGAGATCTGTGCTATTAAGAAATCTGATACCCATTGCTTAACAAATGTTCCTGCTTTTCCAGGTAAATACAGGATAGACCAGGAAGAAGAAGGTGAACAGGAAAGAAGAGTTGCTAAAATCATAATCCATGAAAAGTATTCTCCCAAAAAAGTTGAAAATGACATTGCCTTGTTGCAGTTAGCGACACCTGTCAATTTCACAGATTACGTGGTGCCCATATGTTTGCCTCAGCAGCGGTTTGCTGCAGATGTTCTGAGCTTCATTGAATACTCCACAGTGAGTGGATGGGGGCGTCTCTTAGAAGGCGGGGCTACGTCAGCCACACTTATGCAAGTGAGACTCGTCAAAATGCATAGGAAAGAATGTGCTCAGCACACTAACTTAAATATTACAAAGAACATGTTCTGCGCAGGATACCTGGATGGGAGTCGAGACTCTTGTGAAGGTGACAGTGGTGGGCCTCACGCCACTGAGTACAGGAACACGTGGTTTCTAACAGGGATCGTGAGCTGGGGTAAAGGCTGTGCGGCAATGGGAACATACGGAGTTTACACCAATGTCGTAGAATACATTGGGTGGCTAAACAATCACATGCAGAATATGCAGAATACCTCTAGCACTGCAGTTGTACTTACACCCTCTCAGAATTAAGGCATATTGAGTTCAATGGGATTTAATCACAGATAAATGTATACAGCATTGCAGCCTTCATTAGGACTTTCCTTGGGGTTTTTTTTTGACACTTGTATTTCAGCATTCCTCGAGCATTGTATATCAATTAAAGGCTATATACTGAATTAACACTTACTTTTATTCATTTTCACAAGTTTATTCTTCATATACTGTTTATAATCGTAGTGTAATCTTTTAACATTTTTCACTTACAACAAGAAAAATAAGAATTTAATTTGATTCTTGCATTCTTAAAAGTTTCAGCACAAAAGAGAGTGGACACGCATAATTCAGTTTGCATAAGGCAAAGTATTTAAAGTGATAGGGGATGCTGTCTCGGCTTTGTTCCTTTCTCTCTACATGGTTTGTGAATTCTTTGTACATTCCCATCCCTGCTCTTATGATTTCAACAACCCTGTGAGGTAGATTAGACTGAGTTAACCAATATGCACATGCACCTGATTTAAGGTACAGAGAAGAGCAACCAAAATGATCAGAGGATCACCTTGGGGCCACCTTCCCAATGAGGAGTACGGATGAAAGGATATGTCAATTATGGTTCTCCCGGTTGCTTACTTTTCCAATCTTAAATTCAGTTCTCCACATTTCTGCAACAGCTTGCAATTTTAAAAAAGAAAGAAAATTATTCAGCATTTTAGTGCAAATACCTCCTAGTAACCAAGCTTTTGTGTGCAGTTTTGACCTAAGGTGCGCATTTTTGCAAGCATGTTTGAATATTATTTTCACTAACGTAATTCATTTTTAGGCACCTTCACCCTTAATATATACATTTCACTTCTTCTCTCTTACTTTCTTGATCAGATACTGCAAAAGGAACACCCATGACAAAATGTTTTTGGAAAGGGGGGCGGGGAGAGACTTCATTAGGAACAAATTGCCCAAATGGATTTGTTTTGAATTTTTTGTGTGAACAGAGGGCTTATTTCCGTAAATGTAATCAGCTTTTTACTTACAGACACACTTCCTCTGTGCATAAATATCTGAGGAGAAAAGCAAGGGAAGCTGCTTTCTGAAGCATCCAAGGCACCGCTTTGCCTTTACTTTGCCTCTTATGACCTTACTTGGAAAAGACCAGGATGTCTTATCACTCAGCACAATAATTTGGAGACTCCGTATCCAAACACAACCCCATTTGTTATGTGTGATAAGAGGTGCAGCCCAGCAACAGGAAGTGTGCTGTTTGAACCTTATTCACGACTAGCCCCTGCAGTAGAACAGTGTGTTGTTTTTCCACTGATAGGCACCATGGCTAGCCAGCTGTTCCTCATTCTGATTCTCACTTCTCTGTCAAGTTTCCTGAAGGCAGAAAGAAATGGTAAGAGAGCCTTAAATAATTTCTCTCTCTCTCCTTGCAATTGCTTTCATTTATTTCAAATAAGAATTATTATTTTTCCTTTGTGCGTAGGAAGAAAGTAAGGGCCACAAATTAGGAGAAGTCTTCTCCATCGAAAGGGTCTCAGTATATTATACAGTATAATGCATCTTGTTTGCCTGTGTATGGTGTGGGAATTAATTTCTAGGCTGCATATGCACCATACTTTTAAAGCACCCCCCCCCCAAAATCCTGGAAACTATAGATTACCCATCACAGAGCTACGATGCATTGAGGAACCACAGTTCCCAAAATTCTTTTTTGGGGAGTGTTGCTTTCAGTGTGATTTAAATGGTGTGGGAAAGCACCCTGGAATGCAGTTCTGCCTGTCAGATGGTAAAAATACCTTCTCTTTCAGCTACAGGGGTGATGAGAGAGAAAATGATGTACATGACAAGGGAAAAAGCCTTTATATAGCAAATAAATGTTTCGGATTAGGAAGGCAGAAACATATATCTAATATTGTTCCCAGAAAAATAAAAAGTGTGACGCAGAAGGAGTTAATAAACAAGAAACGGTGAGAATGATAGTGGAAGTAATGTTTCTATGAAATGAAGAAATGCACCTGGTTTTAGTTGGGGGGGGGGCGTATCATAACATTTCACAGATCATTGAAGTTGTGGCAATAAATTTAATATGCTTATAATAATAATAATTTATTATTTGTACCCCACCCATTTGGCTGGGTTTCCCCAGCCACTCTGGGCGGCTTCCAACAAAGATTAAAAATACATTAAAATGTCACACATTAAAAACTTCCCTGAACAGGGCTGCCTTAAGATGTTTTCTGAATGTCAGGTAGTTGTCTATCGCTTTGACATCTGATGGGAGGGCGTTCCACTACCGAGAAGGCCCTCTGCCTGGTTCCCTGTAGCTTTGCTTCTCGCAATGATGGAACCGCCAGAAGGCCCTTGGCGCTGGACCTCAGCATCCGGGCAGAATGATGGGGGTGGAGACGCTCCTTCAGGTTCTCTCAAACACACCAATGCTGCTATGAACAGCATAACTTCATAAAAACGTCACATACAATATAACAGGACCCCACTGGCAATTTGGAACGATATTTTTAAACAAGTAGCTGGCTTTGGTGTTTTAAATTCCTTTTTATGTCATCAGCAAAAGCAGTATAGGCTTTATGAATGTTAACACCCTGTTAGTAAACACTTGGTTGGGCATGGAAGCAAGCCATGTTAATTTAACTGTAACCCACTGTTGAGTACGGTTGCTTAGGATTATAGTGTACATCACATGCAATTGGCCCAGTCGAATGATGATCTGTATTTCTTCATGTGCTTTGGCTACCATGGGAACTGACGTGTCCGATATGGGATGGGACTAGGGGCACGGAAAGAATAGCATCTAGTGGAAAAAATGATACCGCCCCATTTTGGGTCTTCATAAACCTCTTCTCAGGAGTCCTCAATGGTTGGCAGGGAATAGGTCAGGCAAAAGGTAGTATTTATTCACACCACAGGTAGTTAAAATTATGGAATTCACTGCCACACACGATGTAGTGATGGCCACCAGTTTAGGGGACCAAACGACATGATGTTAAGTGCAGCTTTGCACTTGATGTGCAACTTAAATGCTGGGGGAGGTGGCTGATAATTATTAGCATAACAGCAGGTGTGCAGGCAAAATAAGCCTTTCCTCACCTACCTGCTTCCTCCTCCATGCAATTGAAAACTTCAGAGGAGGAATTTTCAGGGTGATAGGAGAAGTGAATAATTTGGGCAGTGGAAATTGAGGGATAGAGTGGAGAGGAAAAAGGTATGAAAGGTGTAAGCCAGAGAAAACAGCTGGAACAGTCAAGGTGGGAGATGACCAGAGCATGCAGCTGAGGTTTTAGCTGAGATTTTGCAGATGAATTGGTAGATTTCTGCAATGATTTGGGGGGTGAGGGGTGGGGAAAGAGGAAGAACCAAAGATAAGGCCAGAGCTTTGTGTTTGGCCATCAGGCTTTAGAGGCAGAGCCCAGGGAGTTGGTGAGAGAGAGTCAACAGAGCATCAACAGACTACAGACCCTGAAAGGAGCAAATGACAAAAAAGATGGAGTGTGTGCAATTTTGAAAGCAACAAGGTGATGCCTGCGGAAAGTGACTGCTTACAAGATGTGCAGAGTGGCAATCCCAGAATGATGGATTTTACTTCCACATCTTCGTGGCATGTAGTGAAATCCAGTATGGTGGTCTAAGTACGAATTTTTAGAATTCCTGAGACATAGACCAGGGAAGTCTCCTGATGCCTGTGTTAGCCACCCACCCTGCAGCTACAGGCTATTATGCCACCTGTTTCTTCACCCCATGCTGTATGGAAAGAGAGCATCCAATGATTGTGGGAGGTTTCAGAGGGACTTTACTGCTGTGAGAGCAACTAAAGCTGTGTACACATTGCTGTTTCCTCTGGTTCCAGTGCACCCACACCACCTCCCTTTTTGATCCGTGTACACATGGTGTACCTGCCATGGTGTTACCTGCCATGCAGAGTTATCCTGTAGGTTCTTGAGCAGTCCTGCTGTTTGATGTGTTCTCAATTCAATTTCCAGTTTCAATTCAAAAGGAAAACTTAAGCCAATTTCACTTCACAGCTAAGCTGAGGTGTGTGCATTTGAGAAAGCCACTGCTCCTGCAGGGATTACAGCATATGCACAGACGGGGAGCGGGTTGCAAGGGGTGCAAAAACCCAACAGGTAGTGTGCATCAAGTGAATACATTCCCTCCTCCCACTCTGGTGTGTACAACAATTGCAAATGCCACTTGAAATGCAGTGGGTGTGCTGGGTTTGGGATGAGCTTGCTGTTTTCAGCTGCAAAATGGGAGTGGCTTTCTCCTTTTCCCCCCCAAGTGAAATATGAGAAGGCTGGAAGCGAAGTGAGTCAACCTCCTCTAGGGAGCAGCAGCCACCACAAGCACTGGGTGGCTTATCTTCACTCCATAGCCAGACGGTCTAGCCTAAGAACTGAATCACTTGCCCTGTGGATGCTACCTCATACAACATGCACATGAGACTGAAAGAGACAGAGAAAGAACCACGGTGTGCTTTCTATCACAAGCAGAGACGTGAAACCATGTGCAACATTTATCTATAAATGCAAAACAGTTTTCCGTAATGTGTTTTGAAATTTGCATACGAGACATGTGTTGGTTGTTGTTTTTTCTTTAGTGTTTCTGCAGGATAAAAAGGCAAACAATTTTTTGGAACGAGTAAAGCGTGCCAATTCTCCTTTTGAGGAGTTTAGGCAGGGAAACATTGAAAGGGAGTGCATGGAAGAGAGGTGCTCCAAGGAAGAAGCCAGAGAAGCCTTTGAAAACCAAGAGAAAACTGTAAGGACAAAGCTGGCCTATGTGTTTGCCTTGCCTTCATATGACTGCTGCTTTCTGTCCTCTGTCCTCCAGAGCAAGATCAAAACAGGACAGCTATGTTCTACCAGCCGTGCCTTCACAGTGGAACTGTCAGCTGCATTTAACAGCTTCCTAAGGGACGTGGGTGGCGCTGTGGGTTAAACCACAGAGCCTAGGACTTGCCGATCAGAAGGTCGGTGGTTCGAATCCCCGCAATGGGGTGAGCTCCCGTTGCTCGGTCCCTGCTCCTGCCAACCTAGCAGTTTGAAAGCACATCAAAGTGCAAGTAGATAAATAGGTATCGCTCCAGCGGGAAGGTAAACGGTGTTTCCATGCACTGCTCTGGTTCGCCAGAAGTGGATTAGTCATGCTGGCCACATGACCTGGAAGCTGTACTCTGGCTCCCTCGGCCAATAAAGTGAGATGAGTGCCACAACCCCAGAGTCGGTCACGACTGGACCTAATGGTCAGGGGTCCCTTTACCTTTTTACTCCTGCAATACCCTAATGTTCTCTCCATGTGCTACTATTTTCCCCTCTTCCTCCCTACTAATTCTTCCTCCAGCTGGAGAACAAACTGGAACCCAGCCATATCTCTCCATATCTCTCTCCCTAAGCCAGGAATGGGGAATCTGTGACTGTACAGACGTTGTTGGAATCCAACTCCCATTAGTCCCAGCCAGCAATGTCAAGGGTAAGAGACGATGGGAATTGTAGTCCATTGACATCATTCTGCAGGCTCCCCATCTCTGTCCTAGACAAAGCAGAGGAGGGGGGAATTGTGGGTAATAATAATGAAAAAGGGAGTGGACAAGCAGGAAGGGACAAGACTGTTGATTAATACCACTCTGACATCTCTATTGTGAAGGTGCACTCAGTAGTGTGTGGTTGGCCCTGTTTTTATATTGCATCTTAAATGATACTTTTCCCATGCTTACATATATGTGTGCAGCAGCTTTATTAATATTTTATTAACATATTTCTATTATTTTTATTACTGTACAAAAGATCTGAGATACAGTGGTTGTTCATAAGATATAGAACGGTCAAGACCAAAAACATAAGCCATTAAAATCATTAGAAATATTAAGAATGTTAACAGTGTAGGTAACAAGGTATTAAGGACACTTAAGGCATAGAAGCTATGGTGAGTTAAGAAAAACAGGAACTTAACACTGATGTGGCATACTTATTAGAAATATTAGAGTGTTACAAACATTACAGTGATGAAACAAAATTAACAATACAGCAGCTACCTTCTTTCTTGCAACACATCATCTCCTTGTTTAGTTACGTGCCAATTCTGCTATTCTGCTATGAAAGGAGAATCATAGAATCAAAGCATTGGAAGAAAGGGTTTCTGTTTATCAAAAGAGAAATAAAAGAAAAGCATCAATCCACACCTTTACATTGCATTTCTCTTCTTCCCCTCTAATACTTTATGCTCCTCTCACACTTCATAATAAACTCAAATATTTTGTTCAACGCACTGAATGGCCAGAAGCCATTTATTTAATTCCAACCCCTTATAATTCTCAGACTCTTTCATGAGTGGTCTGTTTCACCCTTACCTATCATAAATTATGGCCATCTGCTCAACAAGCCAGAAAGACAAGAGTAAAGGTAATAAAGAAATTCCACAGGTAGGAAAGAGGGGAACTCTGAAATAGCAATCCTCCCTCAAGTTGCCTTAGTCCAGGTAGTGCAATATTGTCTCTCAGTTAGCTAATGCTTCTTTTCTTTTTGTATTTAGTAATGGCAGTCAATTGTTACTATTAAACCAAATGCAATTATTTTTTGCAAATAATCCCAGATCTGTTTGAAGTTGTGAATACATGCAGCTCTTGCTGATACTTGACTGAGTATTCTTCTTAATCTACCTGCCCTCCCACCTAAGGTCCCAACGTGGGTTACATTACAACACAACATTAGTACTGTTTGCTAGATCAGTTCAGGTGGCTTAAGCAGTTCCATTATGCTAGGCGGCAGGCTGTAGCAGAAGTTGGCAGAGGACTGAAATATGTCCTTAATTGGCATACTCTGTCTATATTGTTGGCCTGTCTATACTGGTCCTCAGTTGGGTCACAGCCTGACCTAAGGTGGATCACAGAAGCGGTACTGCTGCCCATTGAATATGAACAAGTGGGTCTACATTTCTTGATGGGTTCTGTTAAGTCTGTTTGAAGACTATCTCATTGGGGTGAGTAAGGATCCAAAGTAACAGGTACACCTGTGCTTCTGGGACAGTGGTCACAGCTAGAGTGAAGTAAGGCATTGGAGCTCTAACATGGCCAGATTATGGGAAGAGCTGCTGCTGCTGCTGCTGCTGCTGCTGCTGCTGCTGCTGCTGCTGCTGCTGCTGCTGCTGCTGCTGCTGCTGGAAGAACTGCTATATTGTTGTAAATAAAATCTGCTGTTTTCTTCTTAGGAGGAGTTCTGGAATGTGTATGTAGGTAAGAGATGCGTCTGTTTTTTTCAACCAAATATTTCTTTAAAATACTGTTGATATGTATTAGATAAGAAATAAATTAGTTGTTTCATTGGGTAATATCCAACTAAGGCAATAATCCAAGTAGATTTGAGTTGCTTGACTTCTATGAGTCTACTCACAGTATAACTAACATGGGATATACTTTATTTATTCATTCATTCATTCATTCATTCATTTCAGATTCAATTGCATTTTTTTAGCTGGAACAAGTTATTGTGAACTACTTTGATTGTGACAAAGGAATTATAGCTCCATGTTTTAATGCTCCCCAGCCTGTATCTTAGTAGAAAACATGTTCAGACATGCTAAATTGTGTGTTTCCACTCTCCCATGGCTGCATAAAACTTATAAAGGAAGACCCTATGCCACATATTGACTGATCGGTGCCTTCAACATATATATATGGCATTGGAAACAATAGAAGCAAAGCCTGCTGGAAGAATTTTACATTTTGGTGGGGGTGAGAGTGAGAGAGCTAAAGCAAACAAGGGATTACAATCCACATTTGCAAAGGTGGCTTCCTATTTTCAAAGGATGGCAGCAACTCTTAGAGCTGTGAGCAGCTGTTTCAAGAACTTATGATCAGCATTTTGCAATAGGAATGAAAGCTGAGCCCTTAGCTCTTAATCTATATGTCCTACACATCGACAATAAGTGTGCTTATAAGACCCCAGTCCAATAGCAAGTTCTATTAATTTCAGTGGAACTTACTTCAATATAATGTGCAGGATTTAGGCACAGGAGCTGTAGCAACAGTGGAGCAGACCACCTTAGAAGCTGGTGGACTCTCCTTTGTAAAAGGTTTCAAAGCAGAGGCTGACTGGCCACCTTTCAGGGACATCATAGTGGTAGATGCCCTGTGTTGACTAGATGAACTTTGGAGAGCCAGTATTAAAAGTGACACGGGGTAACCTCATATTTTCATTCTTAACACATTCATTAATACCTTGGATAACAAGAAATTATATTACAAAAATATTTTTTTTTCCAAATGCTAGATGGGGACCAGTGTGCTTCAAACCCTTGCCATGACCGTGGAACATGCAAAGATGGCATTAATAAATATACCTGCACATGTTTGGATGGCTATGATGGGCCGAACTGTGATAGTGGTAAGTTGTGTTTCAGTTGCAAAATAGCAGTGGCTCTCTTATTTGTTGGTTTATTTCACTACGTTCTCTGGCGGTGGGCTCCATACAGCTTCATACAAACATCCTAGGCTGAGACGATACGGAACAGCATTTCTAAATATGTTGTTATGAATGTGGGAACTGCCAATGCCATTTCTCTTTCTCTGTCTCTGCTAGTTTTCCTTCCGGCTCGAAGGTTGTTGGTCTTCCTCCCTCCATTTTCTACTTCAGGTGCACGTTGCTCCCAGGCCTTCTCTTCATGAAACACAGATCCCGTTTTTAACAGGCCACCCCAATCCCTGCCGAACTGTGGTCTTTGTCCTCGACCAGAATCTGTGTTCCTTTGGAGAACTGAAGACATGGCAGAGGCTGTCGTAGCTTTAAGAAATAGGATTTATTCACATATTTACACATGAATTTAGGTGGAGGAACTACAGATCTTACAGCATGTTCATCTCAAAAGGGACTTGTCCCTCACAACAGTACAGTATTCGAGTCCAAGGCATCTCTCCCAGCCAGCCAACCTAAATCGTCCTGCATTTTTCAGCTGTTCCAAGCTTTGTGAAAGGCCCCTAAACTCTTCCTGTCTCATTACATCCAATTACCCCAGCAACTTGTCTCTCTTCACACTGGAAACTTAGGAGCCAACTCCTGGCGTTCGTGGGGACTTGAGCCTCACAAAGTTGATGGACATTCCCATTCAAATGCTGTGTGTGCACATGCGATTATGTGGGGCAAGGCTTACCCGGGCCCCGACAATATTTTATTCATGTTGGCACCTCTGACAGTTCTCTTGCATTGCCAATAGCCCTCAGTGGCTCTACACTGTTTTGTAACAGCCCATGCTTGGCCAGGTCCTTTTGCATAGGCTAGGCCAGGATTTACTCTGCAGCTTATATTTCTCCCTTCATATCCCAAAATCTTACCATTTATTAATTTATTGGTTTAGGGGACTCTCCCCCCACCTAGGGACGCGGTGGCGCTGTGGGTTAAACCACAGAGCCTAGGGCTTGCCATCAGAAGGTCGGCGGTTTGAATCCCTGCGAAGGGGTGAGCTCCCGTTGCTCGGTCCCTGCTCTTGCCAACCTAGCAGTTCAAAAGCACGTCAAAGTGCAAGTAGATAAATAGGTACTGCTCCGACGGGAAGGTAAATGGCGTTTCCGTGCGCTGCTCCGGTTCACCAGAAGTGGTTTAGTCATGCTGGCCACATGACCCGGAAGCTGTATACCGGCTCCCTCGGCCAATAAAGCGAGATGAGCACTGCAACCCTAGAGTCAGCCATGACTGGACCTAATGGTCAGGGGTCCCTTTACCTTTACCCCGCCCACCCACATAAATAATATGCTGCACAGCACCAGCTGGGAACTAGAGGCAGACATCACCTATCATTTCAGTTCCCTGATTCTTTTAAATGTTCCCTACGGTGAGATCCTAAGGAAGGGGAGAGCTTATGCATCAGACTGCAGGGTTGAAGAAAAAGTTCCTCTTTAAATGTAACTTGAGCAAAACAGGATTCCCATATGTATTAGATAAGTATTTAAGAATGCTTCTCATGGCCATCTTGCTGATCACTGAGAATAAGATGCTGGTCTGATCCAGCAGGTTTGACTCTTACGTCCCTATGCATTTATGGTATTCACACAATGGTTGCATTTGCTCATAATGGTAACTTGACTATCTGGCTTATTGTGTTTTATTGTGAATAAGCAATTCCTGCCAAATTGTTCCTACTCCGCTCCTCCAGGGATTGTGGTTTCTTTCTCCCTAGCAAACCACGATAGCTAACCAGTCCTGACCCACGATTTGTTGTTCTTTTGTTGGCTTGCTGATCGTGGCTTGTTAGGGAACAAGAAACCGTGATTTCTGGTTCAAACAGAAACGAGGCTTCCTGTTTTGTTTCTCCCACTGGAGCAAAGCACACAGTTTCAAAATTGCTGCTACGTCTTGGAGGACGTTATGCTCAGGCTTGCGATCATGAAATGGCTAGACTACAAACCAATTTTCCTGAAAAGCAGTTGGCTTTTCAGTGACCCTCAACAATTGCCCCATTTGTCCATTGATAGAGCTTTAGCTTAAACAGTAGAGAACACAAAGGAATTACCCAGTGCAAAAAAAAATGCCTTGAAGAATTTGCAACCTAGAGGAAAATGGCTCTGGCTCTAAGTAACATTTTAACCATTGCCTGAAGAATGTGTGTTAATTTATTCTTCAGCACTCATGTATTTGTCTTTTATATAGTCATACAAAGATCCTGCAAAGTGCAGAATGGTGGCTGTAAGCAGTTCTGCAAGCTTGTAGAAAACAATATCGAATGCTTTTGTGCCAATGGATATATTCTGGAAAACAATGGACAATCCTGCATTCCTACAGGTATGAAGCCATTTGTTTGGTTGAAGCAACTTGTTATAATTATATATTCTTATTTTGGGGGTGCATTTTTGAATGCATTGTCTTTTTTAATGCTACCAACAATTTAATTTTGAATTTGCTTTCCCCCTTTTTACAAGGATATTCTCAAACTTTCTTATCTCCATTTTTTCTCTTCATGTTCTGAAATAAATCCATAAATTTCAGGATTCTTCCGCTGTCTAAAGTTGTTGTGTCTTCTATTCACAAAATAAGTGAAAGCAGAGGAAGAGGGATATGGGCTGGCATACTGATGCTGACAACGTTTTCTGGCTACTGCAAAATTAAAGTCCTGCATGCACGAAGAGCACCCATATCACAATAAATGGCCATTCGGAAGCACCCATAGAATTTGTTCTTTTGACTTCTACCTTAAAATAAATGATAGTACCCCAAAAAATACATGTTAAGACAGACATTGGAGGGACTATTTTTACCCCTCGTTTTTTCCTCACCCAACAATATCAGTGTTTGTTTTTTTAAAGGATTAGTTACCATTAGCCACAAAAGATGCATTTTAAAGTTAAACCCTAATTTAATATCTAAACCTCTGTGATGTTCCACATTTATTTATTTATTTGTTTGTTTGTTTGTTTCAATTTGGTTTGGTTTGATTTATATACCGCCCTATGCCCGCAGGTCTAAGGGCAGTTCACAGGATAAAATCAGAATATAAAACCACAAAATACTTCTATCTACACTTTGCGTTCTGCATCCTTTATTATTGATATATACAGTGGTACCTCGGGTTACAGACACTTCAGGTTACAGACGCTTCAGACTCCGCTAACCTAGAAATAGTACCTCAGGTTAAGAACTTTGCTTCAGGATGAGAACAGAAATTGCGTGACGGCAGCAGGATGCCCCATTAGCTAAAGTGGTACCTCAAGAACAGCTTCAGGTTAAGAACGGACCTCCAGAAGGAATTAAGTTCTTAACCCGAGGTACCACTGTAGTTTGTTTCTAACTGTGAGTGCACAGATTGTGATGTGGTTTAAGGGTCTGAGAAAAGAATTTTTTTATCAAAAAGAATTTGATTTGACTATTAAATCTGAAGGTCCTTTAGCTGATATTTTCCTTTTAAGGTGACCTATATCTTTCCTCTGTGCTTTTTAAATTTCTTAATATTTGAAAGGTGCAATGAAAAGATAGTTGGTCACAGGAAAATTAAGTAATCATAGGTTGGTAAGGCACTCTTATGAATGTTTATTCAAAAATAATGCTCCATTGAGTTCAACGGGTCTTTGTCTTCTGACTTCCCTTCTTTACCTACTTTGTCCACCTTTCATCTTCCTGGATCCAAGTCACATCTGGAGCCAGTTTCTTGACCCAGGGCTGGTTACAGGGAGCATATGACTCCCTTTTTCAAACAGCTCCACTGGCTACCAATCTGTTTCTGGGCACAATTCAAAGTGTTAGTTATGGCTAAGAAAGCCCTAAACAGCTTTCGGTCAAAGCTGTCTGAAGGACTTATACGAACCTGCTTGGGCTTTGAGATCTTTGGGAGAGGCCCTTCTCTAGCTCCCACCACCCTCACAGATATGCTTGGTAGGGATGTAGGACAGGGCCTTTTCAGGGCAGCTCCCAAACTTTGGAATTCCTTCCCTAGAGAAGCTGGACTGGCTCCCTCCTTGTGAAACAGGTGAAAGCATTCTTGTTCCAACAGCCTTTGGAAACTGGCTGCTTTTAATGAGGGGCCTTGTGCCGTGCTTTTTTTTGAAATTTTTGGTAAAAATTTAATAGATGTGTGGGGGAGAGAGAGAGGGAGAGATTTAATTCTATAGATTCTAATTTTTAATTATTTTTTCTATGGTTTTAGTGGTTCTTATTTTTATCTGTAAGCTGTCTTGAGTATCATCATCAGGGGAAAAGGCGGGGCATAAATAAATATAATAATAATAAGAAGAAGAAGAATATTTCAGCCTTCCGAAGGAAATAGCATATTTTAAAAGATTGACTTTTTTGTTTCATTGGCGCAAGTTGGCTTGGTTGTGTTGCCTAATTTAAAATGCCGGTTTTTCAGTTCCATATCCATGTGGTCGGATTCAGAAAAAGAAGGTGGCAAAGAGAGAGGCAAGTTATTTAGAAGAGTTGGATTATAATGACACACAGATTTTCCCAAGCCCTGATTCCCAAGATGAAGAGCCATTGTATGGGGTCGAAGAAGATCCTGACGAGGACCGTGGTGTCAGAATAGTTAACGGAGAGGATTGTAAACTGGGCCAGTGTCCTTGGCAGGTAAGTTACTCTGTCATGTATCTTGTATAAATATTATATACTCGCTTATTATCCATATTTAACAATGGACACTGATTCTATCATTTTTAACTGCTACCATATTGTATTAAAGTGGGGAACAGCAAGGATCCCCACTCCAGGCTGTGGCTGGCTGGATTACCTGTTTTTAAATTTATTTTTTTAAGGCAATAAATAGCTTTTACAAGAAGAGATTCAGGGCTATGGGCCTGCAACCTTCAGCCTCATCAGGTTACCCACAGGACTTCAGATTCTGAAGTAGACTATGTAGCTCATGTTCCATCCTGACTGAATCTCTTTTGGAATTGAAGTTTGGCGATTCCTTAACCAACCCTGGGCTCTTCCCATCAAGGCATTTTGCTGCCTGAGGCAAAGGGCAAGATGGCATCTCCTCCATTCTCTGTTCATAAACTCTTACTTCAGCCTTAGTTGATGGGGCAGAGTTCGTCGCTACACCTGCAGGCAGCAGGCTGAGTTATGGTGCTCAGGCCAGGTTGTATGGCCCTCACAGCTTTTCCCACTCCTTGCCCCTTAGCTTTCCCCTGCTGCCTGAGAAAGCTGCCTCATTCTGCCTAATGGTAGATCCGGCCCTTCTTCTCATTAAACCGCTGATAGAAATGCACCACGTCACTCAGGCACTTAAAAGTTGCTTTTGTAAATCTGCTCTTTTCTGTTATTCCCTGTCTTTGTATGTCCTTATTTGGTCTCCACCCCCCCCCCCAATTTGGCTCTGCCTTATTTTGATTCTTATAGGTGTTCTAGAAAGAAGACTCAATACATCCTACGATGTCATTTCTCCCTCAGGGAAAAAAAGCTATTTACTCACACAATCCTGCTTCTTTTTTCAGGCACTTCTGATAGATGATGCAGGAGAAGGTTTTTGTGGAGGCACCATTTTGAGCCCAATGTATGTGCTTACCGCGGCTCATTGTATAAATCAGACAAAAACGCTGAAAGTTGTTGTTGGTGGGTATTTTCGATTTTTGTCACCTATTCAAAGACGCTAAATTGTAAAAAAAAAAAAAATGGTAGGTGAGGTACACAGAGGTAATCACTAATAGTTTTTAGTATTTTACTCAATATCTCACCAACATGTTTTGTAAATAAGCCTTTGGCTATGAGCTGTGGTTGTGTGTGTGTGTGTTACTGATCTCATGTAGGATTTTTAAAAGAATAAATCAGAAGTGGGCAGGTGGGTGCGAATGAATTGGGGATGAACTGTGAGTCAGAGCTGCAAATGGTGAGTGTGCGCACGGACACATATATCGAGGTGCATAATACCCAAGCTGGACAAATTATTCTGTCACCTGATGAAAGCAAATCCCACAAGTACGTCCTCCCTTTCCTGGCAGGAAAAATGCAACAATAACAAATTGCCTTCGGTTTCCAACCTTTTTGTGACTCCCGAAATAAGCTGCCCTCGCTATGTGTAGTGGGAAGATTAGTCCCAGAAATATTCCCAGTAGCAGACTACTGCAGTTCCCAGAATTCTTTGAATAAAAGAATGCGCTTCAAATGTCCTTCAGATAGGAAGTGTATAGTGTGTATGCAGGCTTAGAGGAAATGCAGATCATCTTGAAGATACCTGGCGGGACTTCCTTACCTTTTTGACGATTCAGGAGGTGTGCGCAACCCCTGCTTTACCTCTGGCAGCTGCCACAGAATCTCAGAAAATATTGTCGTTTTCATCCCCCTTCTCTGTACTTCGTTCTTTCTTCCATTGAATTTTTTAAAAATCTATTTGTTAATTCGGTTAAATGTATTATCAGGTGTCAAATAATAGCTGTCAGAATTATTATCATTATACATCCAGAGTTTGGGGTTCTGGGAGGGTGGAAAGACATACTTTTGTGAGCAAGGACTGGATGAGTTGGGAAGAGATCAGCAAGTTTTGTATTTATTCTGGATCAAATGTCATGGACAAGTGTTGTTGTTTTTATTATATTCTAACCGGGGGGGGGGGAGAGATTAATAACAACACCACCCATTTTGAATACCAATGCACCTCATATTTATATCACGTAATAATTATACTGTGTTGTTCTCACGCAGGGGAAGTGAACACAACAGTGAGTGCAAGAACAGGGACTGTTCATACAGTGGAGAAGATATACGTACATCAGAAATTTGTTTTGGCAACCTATGATTACGATATAGCCCTCATTCAGCTGAAGACCCCTATCCAGTTTTCCGAAAACGTGATCCCTGCGTGCCTTCCCACTGCCGACTTTGCAAATCAAGTCCTGATGAGAGCAGGAAAGGGTATGATCAGTGGCTTTGGCCGCCTACAGGAAAGAGGCCGAGTATCCACCACGCTCAAAAAAATTGATGTCCCCTATGTCGAGAGGCATATCTGCAAGCTGTCCAGCAATTTCCCTATCACTGAAAATATGTTCTGTGCTGGTTACCATACCGTAGCCCAAGATGCATGTCAGGGAGACAGCGGAGGACCACATGTCACTCAATACTGGGACACCTATTTTGTGACTGGTGTAATCAGCTGGGGGGAAGGGTGTGCAAGGGAGGGGAAATATGGGATTTATACCAAGGTGTCGAGATTCATAGGTTGGCTGAGGAGAATAATGCGTCCAAAGCTGTAACACGGTGGAGCGTGAGAGGACAACCATTGTCTCCCTGATCATGGTTTATTGTCGTGATTCACACAGGCATTTCCATGGGTGAATTAAATAGGTCACTTTGCCTAGGACTTAAACCAGCCTCTGCCAACCAGGATTATTTTTGGACTATAACTCCCAGCAGCCTCAGCCAGCACAGCTATGCTGGTTGGCGTTGATGGGAACTGTAGTACAAAACATCCCGAGGGCACTAGCTTGCTGAGGCACGACTTACACTATGTTACTTTAATGGCCTCTTCATTTCAAAAGCCTTGTTCAGGTGTTCTTCCAGAACAAGAAAGATCAATATAGTATGTAGTTTTGCCTAATGCAATGCATTCTTGTATGTTATTTTCATTTATATGTACTCTGTGCCCACCCAGTACATGCATTTTTGTGCACATTTACTTGTCTGGAGAACTGGATTGCAAAATTCGGAAAAGTGCAAGTTCTGAAGGATGTTTTGCTTCATGTATTCTTTATAGAAGCACAAATTCCGTGTTAGCCTTTAAACGCTAACTGAACAGAATTTCTTCCCTCGTCCCTATAATGCCATAATAAAAGAAAGTGTTAACGTTTATCTGATGGGAAAACGCTATGTTGTTATACATCATTTTCAACAATGCATCCTTTACAGTAGCAACAAATTATATGCCTTGTGGACGCTGCTGGGTTTGTTTTGTTTTTTGAAAGCATGTTATCAGGCCATGCGAGTTGAGAGCTGCCACAGAAAGTTAGTATTCCAACCTGTTCAGAAATCACAAATCATCTGCTAGCCTGCATCTGAATGGGCCAACCTCCCTGTATTTATCTGGCTAGAGAATGTACATAGCTAATACTTGATGATCTTTGTTTCATTCCATACACTGAATTGTAGCCCCATTTTCTAGTGACTCACAATCTCCCAGTCTATAGCTCCACTAAATTGTGTGTGTTCTCCCTCTTGTGGCCGCAAAGTACCAATGCAGAAACAGTGCTAGAAATGTGTATTCCCCTCCCAAAAAGTGTTACAGATGAGGGATTTTGATTCAATAGAATAATGTTCAGCATTTTCCAACTTCCTAAAATCCTAACATCCATAAGCCAAATGCAAATTGTACACATATTTACAGTAATTACGCTCTTAAGCATCTCATTCCTAAAAATCATTTGGGTGGAACAAATCGCAAAACTGTAATCGCAACTGAATGTATGCAATCTGTTTTGGATTAGGGCAGACAAGTAGCTTCATGTGTCCTAGTTCAGCGACAGAGTCCCAAAAGATCCATACAACAGGCTGGCGTGATGAAGTTCTAGGGTATTTCAATGCCCTCACCCGTTTACAGAACCCAATTTGCTTTCAGCTGCTGAGGGAAGGGGGTTGAAATATCTTGCCACAACACGGGGTAGGTTTTGGTCAGTTGTAGAGATACCCTGGAATGCTTCCTGCCGCTTGTTTTCTGTTTCTGTAGGGAAGAAGTCCTTTCTTTCAGAGCTTCCATTTGTAAACATTAGGTCCTGCCATTGCCCTTTTGTTTTCTTACTGGGTTCTTGAACTTTAAACTTTAGTCATTCAGTAACTTCACCCAAGAGCTAACTGCTAAGCAGGCGAAATCCAATTAACTGTTCCAAGGGAACCAAAATGGGAACTCACAACAACTGGACAATATGGTTTCTCTTCCTTGCATTCATTTTTCATCAGGCAGAATCAAAAGGTATGGTGTTTTGTCCACAACGGTGTTAATTTGCCATATATATATATATATATGAATGAGAGAGAGAACATGGGAGTCGGGGGCTTTTAGAATTGTCATTTAATCTGTACCTTTGAGAGTTACTCCCCTCCAAAACAGTCTTCTTCAGTTAATGTTTAGGTGAAAACTTAGTTGGTTTGACTCACGTGGCAGATTCCATGATTTATATAGATGCAGTTTATTTGGTAGTGAAATTTGATTTGGTTCACATTTTTAAAGCCAAATTGACCAAATTTGCACTTTCTGAAATAATATGCATGTATATATGTGAGCTCAGCAATAGAGTCTGCTTCATCAGATGCAACCAAAATTAGTGGTTCAGTCACATGGTCTGTGAAATACATTTCAAAGTTCTGGAACACTTTTGCCTGTGGCACTACCCACCACTAACACAATCTACTCAAAAGGGTGCCTGGAAAGGTTGAAGAAGTTCCCCGAGCTTGACTCTACAGAAAGCTATTCTGATCGCTCCATGCATAGGAAGCGAAATACACATGGAGAGAGATTGCTCCCAGTAGGTTTGTGGGCAAAATCTATTTGCTCCCCTCCACCTTTCCCCTCTTTTCAGTGTTTCTGTCGGCCGGGGATGCAAATCAAGTTGTTGCACGGTCTAAGCGTGCCAGATTCGTGTATTTCGAAGAGATCCTCCAAGGTAATTTGGAAAGAGAATGCCTTGAAGAAAGGTGCACATACGAAGAGGCTAGAGAAGTATTTGAAGACACTGAGAAAACTGTATGTATTCTAAACTTTTCCTTTATGGGCATATCAATCAAGCTGTAGTCCTGGCATTGAAATCCAATCATGACGCAATCGTTACAATTGCTGAACCAATGATAAATTCTTAAGATGTAATCATTCTTGCACTATTTTTCACAACAACCCAGTGGGGTAGGTTAGGCTGAGTGGAGATTAGAACTCTGGTTTCCCAATTCCTAGTACGGCACTCTAACCACAGTACCACATTGGTTCTCACCCCTTACTATTAAGGATCTTTTAAGCAGTCTTTTTGACCCCATTAACTTTTTCTGTCCAAAATCACACAGAGAAATCAGGTGGTAATCCTATATTTGGTACAATATTTTGCTGGAGGTGGGGGGGGGGGGGGAGAGAGAGAGAGAGAGAGAGAGAGAGAGAGAGAAATGGTCCACTGTTAAAAACAAATAAAAATTACATTTTTCCCCAGGACAAGTTTTGGAATGGCTACTTTGGTAAGTAGTTTTTCAGTTTATTTCATTATTTTTTATTGGATATTATATTAAAAACTAAGGGATTTATTGGAGTTGCTCATTATACTAAAGGAAATCTGTTGATAATAAAGCATATGTTATGAGGCTAATATAGCACTTCCTTTTGCTCTTTTGTTTTGTGGCAGGGAAAAGACATAAATAACAAGTCCATTCAATTCCTCCAGCTCTCCTCTATTCTTGGACTTGCCTCATGAACTGGATGATCACAGAAGTAGGGTGTGAGCCAAATTATTGCAGAAAATTTGCCCTTGAAATAAGTGATGTGGCAAACCACTCCAGTTAGGCTTTGGTCCAATTAGTAATTTGGTCTAGAAAACCCAATTATTCTGTTTCAAACTTGGGAAGTGTTTAGATTTATTCCAAGTCCACTTATGAGCCAGATTGACTTATCTGGTACTTGGCACTCTGCTACAGCTGTGAAACAGATGCCAGAAGTGCGGGAAAATAGAGTTCGCACGTTTTTGCCGGGAAAGCTGAATTTCCCAGCATTCCTGGCACCTGGGCTGTAGCCACAGCTGCATTCCAAGTGTCAGAGGGCCATAGCTCACTGGCAAATAAACTGCTTTGCATGCAGAAGGTCTCAAGTTCAATCTTTGACATCTCCAGGTAGGAGATGTTCCCTGTACAAAACCCTGGTGAGCCACTGCCAGTCGGCATAGACAACTGAGGTGGACCATCAAAGCTGCTTCCTATGTTGCAAAGGGTATAGATTTCTGCCTTTCCCACTGCAGGAGCAGCGGCAAGCAAGCAGGCAGAAAAATTGGGTTCAGAAGCAGTTTGGATACAGATTAACTTGATGGTATAATGCCTTCCACCCACAGTGGCGCTGTGGGTTAAGCCACAGAGCCTAGGACTTGCTGATCAGAAGGTCGGCGGTTCGAATCCCCGCGATGGGGTGAGCTCCCGTTCCTCAGTCCCTGCTCCTGCCAACCTAGCAGTTCGAAAGCACATCAAAGTGCAAGTAGATAAATAGGTACCACCCTGGCAGGAAGGTAAATGGCGTTTCCATGCACTGCTCTGGTTCGCCAGAAGCGGCTTAGTCATGCTGGCCACATGACCCGGAAGCTGTACGCTGGCTCCCTCGGCCAATAAAGCGAGATGAGCGCCGCAACCCCAGAGTCGGTCACGACTGGACCTAATGGTCAGGGGTCCCTTTACCTTTATAATGCCTTCCAAGAGTTGCCAAGATTCACATTCTGAAATCAGGACTACCGAAACTGGGCAACACCCCTTATTGAAATGTGGGTTTTTAGAGGGGAATGGGGTTCACAAAAACAATTTTGATGCAGCAGCAGAAGAGCAGCAGGAAATATTCTCACTATTCTATATGTACTTACTAATAATATTTCCTCTCTCCCACCGGCCCCAGAAGGTGCACCATGTTCCTCTAATCCCTGCCTGCATAATGGTGTATGCAAGGACAGAATCCGAAGCTACACGTGTGATTGTAAAGATGGCTTTGAAGGAGCCAACTGTGCTTTTGGTAAATGGCAATGTTTATTTATAAAAAGGCATGTGCCACATCATTTCCTAGAATCTCTCTAAATATAACACTGTGCCACCAGACGGCGATGTGGAATCCCATTTTTCTCTACCTGTTTTCCCTGTTTAAATTTACAATGCTTTAAGCTGAAACGCTTCTTTGGTGTGTCTAGATCCAGCTTATGTCAAGTAATATCTTTATTAATTACTCATTACTAATCTCTGTCTTCCAACAATAGCTAACTAGGCGCCATAGGAAAATTCACAGGGTGTTGTACACAATTGTCCCCCTTTCTGTCTGACAAGCAAGATATTACATATTTGATCCTTTTGCGGATGGAACTGAGATATAGGCAGATGCTTCTGCTTTAAAACAGATGGTGATGGGAGGTGATTTATTTCTCTCTCTTTTTGGATGAAAAATTCTTTATTGAAATTCATTAATGTCATTACAGATTTAACTTTATATATACACATACTGTACATAATATATATATATATATATATTCTTAAATTAGTTTAACTTAGAATGTTAATTTGACCTTGTAATCTGACCTTAGATATCAGCTAAGCTAAAATCATATAATGGTACATAAAATAAAACAACAACAATTTGAAATAAAATAAATATAGACTTCCCATCATTTCCTGATATAGTTGACATTTGTTATTTTGATGAGAGGTGATTTCCACCAATCGCCGCCTTCCTCCTACAGCTTCTCATGCCACCTCCATGCTGCTTGTGGGAGGATCTTAACAACCACATCCTGAACAGATTTTCAGGATGCATGGAGGGCTTCAGAGAGAATAAATTGATGAGTCACCTCTTCCCTCCAGCTCTCTAATAAGGATATCCCATGGGTGCAATTCTGAACCTAACTCACCATTTCTGATCATAAAGGCAGTTGTTCTTCGGGCAAATGATAGATGTGTGAATTACTTTGTTTTTTTGTTTTGTTTTAAATTTATTCCCAAGATAAATGGTAAACTCTTGACTTCCATAGTCAAAAGTGAAATCTAACTGTTTATGGATGGATTACAGCTTTAGTCTTTGCTGGAAAACATTGCTGCCAGGAATTAATGGATGCCGCAAGTGTCATGTATCTCACACAAAAATAGGGACTAGTGGTTAAGCCTGTAGATGCTGGAAAAATAATTGAGCATCAAAGAACAAATAAATAAATATTAGAGAAAGGGAGCCCATGTTAATTTTCACAAGATAATTTCAGCTGATTGTTAATTTGGGGTGAGATCTGCTATACCGTAGTACAAGCTGGCATCTGCTTGCGCAACATGACTTCTCCTTCACTTCTCCCTCCTGAAGTCCCCCAAAACTGCTTTGAAGTTTTGAAGAAGCCCTTAGATTAGATTTTGCGAGGTACACCAGAGGCTAGAGCAGAGAGAAGTGAAACCAGAAGTCCTGTTGTGCAAGGATATTTCCTCTGCATAAGTGAGTGGACATCACTGGACATTGTCCTTTGTTTAAATGCTTGTTCTATAGTTTTAAATGTGGTTTTCCCCCCTGTAGCTAAAAATGAGTGCCGCCATGAAATAAACGAGGGCTGCCAGCACTTCTGCTATCCAGAACTGACGTCGTACCGCTGTTCGTGTGCAAAAGCCTATGAACTTGGGAAAGATGCTAAATCATGCCTTCCCCAAGGTAAGTCTAGAAAATGGAAAAGAAAATAATTATTTTAGGAGGCAACAATACAGACCAATGTACCATAATAGTTAAGAAAATGAACTGTGATTCAAGTCATCGCATCAGTCATGAAATCCAGTGGCTGCTCTTGGCAAGCCTCTGGCTGCCTCATTCTTCCCCTTCTGTGAAACGGGGATAGCTGCCTCTCTTAGTGGGTTGCTAAGAATTACAGGGATTCCCCGCCCCGAAAGGCCTTAAGTATATTTGGTGATCACACAGGGTCCCCGGACATTTCACCGTTTATTGATCCCTGTGCCACCACTTTATTTCTCGCTGCCACCACCCAGGCCCTACCTGGTACAATACTGAGTCCAGTCAGGGTTAAATTGGAACATAAACTTCTGTTTATTTATTGCACTTTAACAAGCGTGTGGTTTCATAAAAGGTATCGTTCAATTACAATCATGGGGTGCCATTCCAGACCTATAACTTCTGCTACCTGCTCTCACTCACTAAACCACCTCTCAGATATTTTCTTGTCTTCCTAGCTCCTAACTGTTCCTGACTCAGCTTATTTTGCTACACTAACTCAACCTCCCCACAGACTCTTATCTCAATTCACTCCCACTTCAACCAACCACCCAACTCCCAACGAACTCCTCCCTTCGCCCTCCAAGAGCTGGTTTTATTTCTCCATATTTGTACCTACCATTGTTAGATCAGTGTGCATGCGGCAGACATAAAGACCACTTACCAGTGCAGCTGGATGCAACCGAAACAACCCAGAGGGGATTCCCTTGGCAGGTATGTGAAATGTTGAACACAGCCTTTATCTAGACTTGCTGTAAATATGTGCCTTAGGCAGGTCTGCCCCCATTTTCCTTGCTCAGACCACAGCTCGCTCTCTTCCCTCCTCTCAGCTGCCCCTTGAAACTTTTGCCCAATTTGCAGTGCACTCAACATGCTTTTGACTGGTTGTGGTTACACCAGAAATGAGCTTTTCTTCTGTAATGGTGTGTTGCCTGATGCTGTGCTCTGAGCAGCAGTGGGATGCAGAAGAACAACGTACCCTGCCCTATGGACTTAAAATTACGAAATTAAAGCCATGTACTGTCTTCCGTGCTCTCAAGGTCCTGCTCTTAAACTCAGAAGGAGAATGGTTCTGTGGTGGTGTTCTACTGAAAACTAACTTTGTCCTGACTACAGCTGAATGTGCAAGGCTGACTCCTGTCATCGTTGTGATTGGTAGGTAGCCAAATAAGCCTTTTTTCAGTCTGCATTTCTTAGTACAGAAAGTATTGATCTGATGTGTAGAGATCTTTCCTATTCTACTTAATTCAAGAGGGTTCTGGAAGCTTCTCTATGTGAAAGAAACAAGCAGAAGGTTAACGATGTTTGGCTTATTCCTTCAGAGAAGCTGATTACAGCTGGTTTAAACTGGTTGTGTTATCTCTTTCTGTCAAGGTCACGCTGACTACAATAATAGGGCAGATGGAGCCTGGGTTTCACACTTTCTCTATCTTTTCCTTCTGGTGTGGTGTTCTGTACATAGTATGCTTTGTGTTAAGTTTTAGACTTATTGCAAGTTATTGTAAGTTTGAGTTAAGTCTGCTGCACCTGGATTTCTTATGGACAGCGCCAATCCTGAATGTACTGGATTTGTGACCATTATGCTCATTTGCCTTCAGTAGCAGTAAAGCTCTGCTGAATGAAATGCCTCTGTTCTATTTTTGGGGAATCCTGCAAGGTGTTTAAATTTTTACTCTGCTAACTATACATTGGAATCTACTCTGGATCCGTTTTGAAAGCTCACAGCCATCTCAGGCATGTTTCCTCTTTGCAATGCAAAAACGCATGAAGGTACCTTTTGTGCACTTCCCGTACATTTCACACTGGGGGTTGTGCAGGAACTATTATTAACAAGACTGCAACCACTTTGGTTCAGGCAATTGGTGTAGATAACCAAGAAAAGATTACACTTCACCATTGCATTTCAAGATAAGCAGGCGACTGTGACACATACCCAACCTTACCAAATCCGTATTAAGAGTTGTAAGAATTCTAGAGAACTTTCCTAGCTTTGACAAGTCAACCCACTCAGGATTTGACCTGGGCAAGAGTAAATGACATTTTCAACAACAGTATGGGACGCAGGTGGTGCTGTGGGTTAAACCACAGAGCCTAGGTTCGAATCCCCGCGACGAGGTGAGCTCCTGTTGCTTGGTCCCTGCTCCTGCCAACCTAGCAGTTTGAAAGCACATCAAAGTGCAAGTAGATAAATAGGTACCACTCTGGTGGGAAGGTAAATGGCGTTTCCATGCGCTGCTCTGGTTCGCCAGAAGCGGCTTAGTCATGCTGGCCACATGATCCGGAAGCTGTACGCTGGCTCCCTTGGCCAACAAAGCGAGATGAGCACCGCAACCCCTGAGTCGGCCACAACTAGACCTAATGGTCAAGGGTCCCTTTACCTTTACCTTTAAGGTTGTAGCATTCTGTAGTTTCTCTTCTTTCTGCCCCTATAAAAATTGGGGTGAAGGGCGGTAAACATACACATGCATTCCTGCGAGTTCCATATCAAATGTTTGCTCTTCTCACCAAAAAAGGATTTGCTGACAGTCCAGATGCATTTGGAAACTAACAGTATCGTGCAAGTATAACGTCGTTAAGGCCTATTGCGAAATGGCTATGTGCTTATTCCAATTCAAGGCACTATTGCTATAATAACTGTTTGCCAATGTGAGCCTATTCCAAGCAAATGCTATTGCAACAACTAACAGGTACATCATTACTTGCACAGGAATCAACAGGCTGCAAAGAGCTAGGCAAGAAATACCTGTGAAACAGATAAATATACACATCCGCTATGACAGCGACACCGGTGAGAACAACTTGGCTTTGCTTGAACTCGAACAGCACATTGGCTGCAGTAGCCGCCACCTGCCCATATGCATCCCAGAAAGGGATTTTGCGGAGCACGTATTGATTTCAGAACGGGAGGCCACTCTCAGTGGCTGGAAAGCCGATGGAAATAACTCCACAGGTTCAACGGCAGAGCTGTCGGTTTCGTACCTCAGCGGAGACAAATGCAAGCAAATCCTCAACAGGACACTGATAACAAGGGAATTCTGTGGCTATAGCCGCGAAGTATCGGGAGAACTACTGGCTGGAGGTAGCTTTAGCGCTGTTGACTATAAAGGCACTTGGTTTCTGACGGGTGTTTTAGAACCATGGGCAACAGAAGCAACTAAGTGGGAAACACTTATATTCACTAAGACGACACGATACATGATGTGGTTCAAGCAAAAAATGGACTAATTGAAAGCAAGGGCAGAGGAATATGTGGAATGGCAAGGCCCGGCATTTGTATGTATTTGTGTAGAAGTCAGTTGTAAAAATTACGTGCACTTAACTGTTGAAAATAAAACTTCTTCCTCTGACCTATGCATTTTAACAGAACACATTACTAACGTCATTTAAAAAATAATAATAATAATGTAGCTTTATTTACACAGTACTAGCTGGTCCTGAGTTGTTGCAACTGTTGATGCCTTTTGATTTCCATGGCTACATTTGCATGAGTTTTAGCAAGCAAGGGAGCACCTGTATGACAGGATTTCAGACAACACTTCAAGACATTGTCCTACATGCCATCTTGCAGGGGCAATGAAAGCCCATCTGTGTATAAATGTCACCTGCATAGATTGATAAAACCGTGGTGTAAAATCTGACTATAAATTTATGCGAAAAACATTCTTCCTATTCACCGCTGTAGTCTCTTCAGTGGGAATTATCACATTTATTTCTGTGACTCCTGGGATACACTGCAGAAAGGAATCGGAATGCTTAACAAAATGGAGCTATGCAACTATTTTACAAAACCAGACAAACTATTATTCTTTGTAAATTCAATGTCTTTTTTCTGCAGTCAACGATTTCAAAAGATGCTAAACAGAGGTCGTACACAGGTGCATGAGGAAAGCAAACAAGCCACACCTAAGCATTTTAAAAACGTCCCATTAAATAAATAAAAGTTTCAATCCTCTCAGAAAAAAATGAGGATTTTCTAGCCCTTCTCTGTTGTTTGAACATACAAATACCACAAGATAAATGTTTACTGTTATTCAGTATTTAGTCAACCAATATCAGATACAAATGGTTGCAAAACACATTTTCAACTGTTCCAGCTACATTTAACCAAAGGGTGTCAAAAGAAGACACAAGTTTACAAAAAACAATTTTTAAAAAAAGTTTGCAGTTTTCTACAAGGCTTGGATCCAGCACAGTTCCACAAGGCAGCCTCGCCGGATTCTCGCATTTGCCCTAGCCTACCGCAGCCTCTGCCTGCCTGCTGTTTGAAAAGGTCCTATGACAGTGCAGAGTGGCTTTGGGTTGGAGGAATAAGCAGGAAAGCCCCATTTCATTATAGCAGTCTCTTAAATACTCATGAGTACTCCCAACAGATTTGGTCTAAATTCACAGCCAGTTCCATCCTGCTCTAACAGCAACCAGCGTCGATGGACAGCACATCTCCATTTAGGTCACAGCAGATTCAACAGACGGTAGACAGTGGAGGAAATGGGTTTTGCTTGCTGACAACAAGCTTTTGGTGCTGGTGCGATATATAGCCTTTGATGTGACCCTGGAACAGGAAAATGAATATTAGTATTGCGAAGGTAAAACCCTTTATAGACTTTTGCTGGAATGAGAGATGTATTCAGTAGATATAAATATTTTATTAGGTTTTTAATAAACAAATTTCCACTTTCAAATACAAACTTCCATAGATCCAATGGACTCCCCCCATCTCCCGAGCACTGCATTCCCTGTGTAACCAAAACCTCAGCAATTTGTTAACTTATTTTATACATAACAATATATCTTCCATTTTATCGTGTTATCTGATGTAGACATTTCAGTACAATTGCATTAATTTTTAATTTCCACACAATAAAAATATTTCATTATCTCACTTCTGTCTTATAGTGTCTTATTTATCAATTCAGGAATTTGCCGATACTGAAGCTATACCTTCCTAGATAGGAGCATTTTTTAACATTCATACAACTTATAATACTTTTTCAAATAGTCCTTAAAATTTTCCCATACTTCCTCCGTTTCTTTTTCTCCCGAGTCTCGAATTCTGCCAGTCATTTCAGCCAACTCCATATAGTCCATCAGCTGCATCTGCCATTCTTCCAATGTGGGTAGATTTTGTGTCTTCCAGTGCTTTGCCAACAAAATCCTCGCTGCTGTAGTAGCGTACATAAAGAAAGTTCTATCTTTCTTGACCATCCTCTGGTCTACCATGCCCAGAAGGAAGGCCTCCGGTTTCTTAGGTAAGGTGAATCTCAGCACCTTTTTTAGTTCATTATGTATCATTTCCCAGAAGGCCTTCACTTTCGGGCAGGTCCACCAGAGGTGTAAAAATGTCCCTTCCTCTTCCTTACATTTCCAACATTTATTATCGGACAGGTGATATATCTTTGCAAGCTTGACTGGGGTCATGTACCACCGGTATATCATTTTCATAATGTTTTCCTTCAAGGCAGTACATGCCGTGAATTTCATTCCGGTGTTCCATAACCTTTCCCAGTCTTCAAACATAATGTTATGCCCCAAGTCCTGTGCCCACTTTATCATAGAGGATTTGACCATCTCATCCTGTGTGTTCCATTTAAGCAGCAAGTTATACATTCTCGAAATTAGCTTAGATTTTGGCTCAAGCAACTCTGTTTCTAGTTTCGATTTTTCCTCCTGAAAACCCACTTTTTTGTCTGCTTTAAAAACTTCCTGGATTTGAGCATAATGCAACCAATCTCGCACCTTGTTTTTTAACTTTTCCATACTCTGTAGCCTCCATTTATCTCCAATTTTTTCAATTATTTCCCAATATTTAGGCCAGTGGGCCTCCATATTGAGTCTTTTACGTGCTTTGGCCTCCATCGGTGAGAGCCACCTCGGAGTTTTACTCTCCAATAAGTCTTTATATTTTGACCAGACCATGAAAATTGCCCTTCTGACAATATGGTTTTTGAACAATTTATGAACTTTAACCTTGTCATACCACAAATATGCATGCCACCCAAAAGCATTATCAAATCCCTCCAGGTCAAGGACATCGGTGTTCTCCAATAAAATCCAATCCTTCAACCAGCAGAGGGCTGCTGCTTCATAATATAACCTCAAGTCCGGCAGGGCAAACCCCCCTCTTTCTTTCGCATCTGTTAGTATTTTAAACTTTATTCGGGGCTTTTTGCCCTGCCAGACAAATTTAGATAAATCCCTCTGCCATCTTCCAAAACATTCCACCTTGTCCACGATCTGGAGGGCCTGAAACAGAAATAACATTTTCGGCAATACATTCATCTTTATAGCAGCTATTCTACCCAACAAGGAAAGTTTCAGTCTTGACCATGTTTCCAAGTCTCTTTTGATCTCTGACCAACATTTCTCATAATTGTCCTTAAACAAATTCAAATTTTTGGAGGTCAAGTGCACCCCTAAGTACTTTACTTTTTTAACCACATTTAATTCCGTTTCTTTTCTGAACTCCTCTATTTCAGTAGTTGTCAAATTTTTTGCTAGGACTTTAGTTTTTTGTTTGTTCAGCTTAAATCCCGCCACCCGACCAAAGTCAGAAATTAATTCTAACGCTCTTTTAGTACTAGAGGCTGGCTCCTGTAGTGTTAATACCAAGTCATCTGCAAATGCTTTCAGTTTATATTGTTTCTCTCCGACCACAATTCCCTGTGCCAACCGGTCATTTCTGATCATGTTCAATAGCACCTCCAGGACAGAAATAAACAACAGAGGAGATAGAGGGCACCCCTGTCGTGTCCCTTTTTCAATTTTGAACTCCTCTGTCACCACGTTGTTTACTATCAATTTAGCTTTTTGTTCTGAATAAATTGCTTCTATTCCATTTTCAAACCCCCGCCCTACTCCCATCCTTTCCAAATTTTTCTTCATAAACAGCCAAGAAATGTTGTCAAAGGCCTTCTCCGCATCAATAAAAATCAACACCGCTCTTGTGTTTGAATTAATCTGTAAAAACTCCAAAATGTCGATGATGTTTCTTGTGTTGTCAAATAAATGCCTACCAGGGAGAAAGCCTGCTTGGTCCTTATGAATCACTTCATTTAAGACTTTCTTAAACCTACTTGCCAAAATGTCTGCAAAAATTTTGTAATCCACATTTAGGAGTGAGATAGGACGGTAGTTTTTAAGTTGAGTTTTTTCAGATTCTAGTTTTGGGATCAACGTGATGAAAGCTTCTTTCCACGTTTCCGGTGCCTTCCTCCCCTCCATAATCTGGTTGCAAACTTCCAGCAATGGTTGTATCAATGAATCCTTCAATACCTTATAATATTTGGAAGTAAGCCCATCAGGTCCCGGAGATTTGCCCAGTTGAAGGTTCTGAATGGCGCATTCAATTTCTTGAGTTGTAATATTACAGTTCAGGATTGCTCTCATTTCCTGGGGTATTTTTTGTAATCCATTAGTTATAACAAATTGGTCCACCTCTGAGCTTTTTTGTGGCCTTTGAGAATAAAGTTCTTTGAAATATCTCTGGAAGGACTTTCTAATTTCGTCGGGTTTCTGAACCATTCTCCCTTCAATCTCTAGATTTGTAACTGTGTTAAGTTTTTGTCTCTTTTTCAACTGCCAAGCCAACAATTTTCCACATTTGTTAGCAGATTCAAAGGATCTTTGTTTCATTTGTTTAATTTTCCATTCCACCTCTTGGTTTATCAGTTTCGAATATTGTGCCTGGAAAAACTTCACTTCTCTCAATACTTCCTTTGATTTAGGCCTGGATCTCAGTTTTCTCTCTCCTTCTCTTATTTTCTCCAAGATCTTCTCCTTCTTTTCATTCCAGAGTCTTTTTTTAATCGTGTTCTGTTGTATTAGAAACCCTCTTATAACTGCTTTGCTTGCGTCCCAGATTATTCTTTTTTCCACATTTGTCTTTAAGTTTATTTCAAAATAGTCCTTTAAAACTTTTTGGGCCTTCTTAACAATCTCCTGATCTCTTAACAAAGCGTCATTCATTCTCCATCTGAACGATCCGGTTGTATTTAGTCTCAGTTCCATTCTCAAGGCGTTGTGGTCGGAGCAGGTTTTTGGGCAGATTTCCACTTTTCTGGTCTTAGGTGCCAGCCCTCTAGTTATCCATATTTGGTCGATTCGCGTCCATGTCATATGGGCCTCAGAAAAAAAAGTTCCTTCTTTCCCTAGAGGGTTCTTGATCCTCCATATGTCAATCAAATCCAAATTGTCAGTCATTTCAAAAAAGGTTTTTGGTAGTCTGCCATCTTTCGTTATATTAGCACTTTGTGACTTATCCATATTCACTGAGGCGACACCGTTCATGTCTCCCAACATGATAATGTTGTTGTAGTCCAAATAGTCCAGCATAATCTCGTGCAGCTTCTTAAAAAATTCCGATTTTCCATCATTTGGGGCGTAGATTCCTAGAATTAAAAACTTTTCTCCTTGTGTCTGGATTTCAATTGCCAAAATTCTGCCCTGTTCATCTTTAAATACAAATTTTGGGGACAAGTTCTCCTTTGCATAAATCACCACTCCTCTTTTCTTAACTTTATCCGATGAAATAAATTCTTGGCCTAACCTTTTATTGATTAACACTTTTCTGTGGAGTCTTGTCACATGCGTTTCTTGCAGGCAAATAATGTCCAATTGTTCTTTTTTCAAAATATGAAATACTTTTCTGCGTTTTTCTGGAGAATTCCCGCCATTTATATTCCAACTAAGAAGCTGTAGAGACATCCCGGCCTACTTCTTGGGTATCACAGTTGGGTATCTAATTTGTCGTCCTTTTCCGGAAGCTGTGGTGCCGGGCCGCCTCCAGATGGTATAGATCCTGGTGGCAATCCCGGTGGTGGAGGCCAGGAATCTGCAGCTCTCTTTTGGAGGTCCTCCTCGTTGTCGTGTAGGAACTTCTGGTGGTCTTCTGGTGTTTTAATTCTTACCTTCTTTCCTCTATAGGTGAATGACAGACCTTGAGGAAATTCCCACCTATAAGGGATTGCGTTGTATCTTAACAATTTGGCCAAGTCTGTGTATGTGGCTCTAAGGTCCAACAAATATTTAGGAATGTCTCTATAAATTTCTGCCCTTTTGCCTTCAACTTCCAGGGATTTTTTAAAATGTTGGCCTAATATCTTGTCTCTTTCCTCTCTTGTTCTCAAACAAACCAAACAGTCTCTGGACTTATCTTTCTTAACCGATCTTCCCAGTCTGAAGGCCGTCACAATCCTGAAATCTTTATCTTCTTCAACCCCCCAAAATTTAGAAAACAACTCCGTCAAGAATTTCTCTAGGTTGCCCTGTTCCAACTCTGGGACAGCCCTCAGCCTAAGATTACATTCCTTACTTTTCAGTTCCACCATTGACAGGTAGGCTTGCTGTTCTCCAACCTGTCTTTTCAAAGGTCTTACTTCCCCTTTGATCTCTTCCACCTTCTTGCACGCTTGCTCAGCTTTTTGATTGGCTTCCGCAGCTAGTTTGTAGTTCTCCGCCGTAGCTCCTTGCAGTTTCTCAATAGCCTGAGTGTGCTGCGAAACCTGATCTGTTAACTTGCTGATAGTAGATGTAGCTCTATCAATTTTAGATGACTGATCGTCCACCTTCTTATTCAGAAGTGCCAGTTGTTCCAAAATTTGTTTCAAGACTGGATCAGTTCCTCCAGCTGCCATTTCTTCTGTAGCAGGCGTTTCAACTTCTTCCTCCTGCGCCGTCAGCACAGTTGGCACCGAGGATCTACGATGATGAATCAAGGTTGTTTGGACAAGCTGCCCAGCTCTCTTATCTTTTTTCTTTTCTTTAGCTTCCTCAGCTAAAGCTTCCTTAGCTTTAGCTGCTCTTGTTTTCGCTGGGCCACTCATCCCCCAGCTGCTGTTCAAGGTCAAATAGTCTTTCAATCCATGAGAAAGGCAAGCCCAGAGTATAAACAATTAAACCACAAAAAATCCCAATAGGATACAGTTCCCAGACCTCAATGCCTCCGCAAATCCACTAGGGGGGGTTTTCATAGGAAAGAAAGTTTCTTTTCCACCATCAAAGCTCCTATTTCAACTGAAGTCCCCAAGTTCAGAAAGGAGGCTTTCAGAAAGTTCTGTTTCAAATTAGTGCCACAAGGTAACGGAGAGGTTTCAATGACAGTATTAAAGCGATAGTGTATCCATCAATGCAACAGTTTATGTTAAGAAAAAAGTTTCAGCAGCCTGACAGTACTCCTTTACAACACTGGCAGTCCAATAACTCGGTTATCCCCTTCAATTCCACATCTCTTCACAGTAGGAGGAGGATTCTCTAACACAATGAACCAAAAAATTTACTTCTTCACTCTTTCAATTTCTAGAAACACACAGTCTATTAATGCCCCTTCTTACTTCTTTCAAAATCTCTTTTTAGCGCTTCAGCCCGCATCGGGTTCTTTTGCTTTGCTCTGATTAGCAGGACCGGAAGGCGGACTTCCTGTTACTCGCCTCCCGTTTTCAGCCGAAATAGACAAATTTAAATTAATCCTTAATCAGTTCTTTGGTACCCCTTACTCACGGGTAGATTGCAGCCAATTTCGATGTTTTTCAAGAAGAAAGGTCGGCGCTCATCAGCAACAGCAGCGCGGCTTCACTTCCGCGAAAAGAGCGATGAACTCACAGCGCCGCTCCCCCGTTCACGATCTGGAGCCTCTTACGAGGTCCCTTCCTCGCTTCTGGGGGGGCTTCTGGCACCCGCCGAGTCCCACGGCCACAGGCTCACTCTGCCTGCGGTTTGTCTGAATGGGTCTCCGCTTCGCCGTAGCGGACGACCCTTTTTCGCGGAGCCCCTCTTCACTGAGTAAAGAGGACCGCCATTGCCGTTTTGCGCCGCCTCCGGAAGTGAGAGATGTATTCAGTAAACTGCACAGGGCTTCCAAGCCATATCATCACGTTACAAAAGCAATAGTTTTCATTTGCTACTTAAATGGTACGCTGTGTAGTTGATAGTGGATGAAAAGCCAGAAAAATGGCAAACCTTTTTCATTTTCTACAGAAAAGAAAGTGGGCAATGTGAGAGGCCTGCACAGGATAATAGACATCCACGTATCGTGGCAGTTTGTAAAACCACCGCTAAGGTTTAATGCATAATACTTTAATATTAGGCCTATATATATACCAGGCCTATATAAAACCACCAACTCTCAATTCGTTAATGAACACTGGCAAGTTATTTGCATATATGGTGGCATGCAACGACTATACATAGACTTATGGGTATTCAGTGCAAATAGTTTATAATATTAGGTTTATAAACTATTTGCACTGAATACCCATAAGTCTATGTATAGTCGTTGCATGCCACCATATATGCAAATAACTTGCCAGTGTTCATTAACGAATTGAGAGTTGGTGGTTTTATATAGGCCTGGTACGACAACAACATGTTTCTGCAGAATGGTTTCATTTGTTCATGATGAATGAAAAACCACGATGCTCACCATATATATGAGGTTAGCTAGAATGCACTGGACTTCATCCGTATCAACATCATTAACTTTCATGAATTTCAGGGCAACCAGAAAGGCATCTAAAGACAGCTGGTGAGTTCTGAGTAACAAATACCTGAAAGAAGAACAAGTACATCTCAGTTACTGTAGCAAACTTAGATGGGAGTCCCACCATCTCTATCCTGTAAGTACCAATTCATATTTCTGTAAATGGGGGAGTACAAAATACTTTCTCTATCTGGGGAAACCATATTTGAGCCCCACCTAAAGGCCAAGCCATGCTAATCCAACCAATTTTTTTCTCTCAGCAGAGATTCAAAGCTGGGTGCAACCTGTTATAATATATGGACAAAGTTTTAAGGGGGAAATAAACCTCACTTAGTCACTAAAATCTGCTGGATTCATCGCGTCCTCCTTTATTTTTGAGGTGGGACAGAAACCTAAGGCTGTACTGAAAGCACAGGGTTAGGGGGCAAAATAATCTGGTTATGCCAGTTGTTCCTGAATCTGTCAACTTCTTTACCTTTTAAAAAAGGAATGAGAACAAAGTTAACACAATGTAATTCCACTTTTACTTCTTGCCACTAACTTGATTTCTACAAGCTTTGTTCATATTAAGTGAAACGTTCCTAAAAATTTTCCAAGATACCTAGCATCATGGCTACCAAAAGGGAGAGTCGTCGCCTAACAAAACAAACATGGCAGCCCGGCTGAATCTTCGTATGCCAGCAGGACCAGAGGCAGAGTCAAGAGAAAGGGGTCAATGTCAGTCTTTCCCCCATCCTGGACGGTCTTCCCTTTTCAGGTAAAACTTCCCAGGTCTTTAAACCAAATCTTAACAGGTAAATCTCAAACCAAGAAATGGATTTGAAAACCAATAATGGCTATTACATTAACAACTGCTTCCAGGAATACCTGGCACAGGTGTAAATCTAGGCCTACAAACAGGAAAATACATGTTTAATCAGCACTCTTACAGTTAAGAAGAAGAAGAGAAGAAGAAGAGTTTGGATTTGATATCCCACTTTATCGCTACCCGAAGGAGTCTCAAAGCGGCTAACATTCTCCTTTCACTTCCTTCCCCACAACAAACACTCGGTGAGGTGAGTGGGGCTGAGAGACTTCACAGCAGTGTGACTGGCCCAAGGTCACCCAGCAGCTGCATGTGGAGGAGCGGAGACTCGAACCCGGTTCCCCAGATTACGAGTTTGCCACTCTTAACCACTACACCACACTGGCTCTCTAATTATTAGGCCCTAGGTGTAAAAGGAACCAACTGCTCTGAAGGAAAAACTTCAGCTTGTTTATTTCTGCCATTCAAAATGTCACAGGACTCTTTTTGTTAACGAAAATGGCAAGAACAAAAGAGGTAACATGATTCAAGCCAAGAAGGCTTTTCTCTATATTTAACACCAGAAATTATTATAATAACTCTAAGTACATATTCATCACAGACTGCCTTTTCAGACAACACGAGTGATACTCTTCTTACACTTTCTTGAAGAGATTCCTGTAGGTGATGATTTTCAGCTTCTCGAGAATAAGGAAGATACCACAGCGAATGAAGAATGTCTCATGTTTTGCCAGAGCCTCATTCAATAAAAGAAGGTTCCCTTCACTAGAGGAATTTAAAATTAAGAAGCATTTTGAAAAGGCTTGTTTCAGGGCAGAAGCATACAGCATGTCCTTCCTACATATGGTACATAGACATAGGGGAGGAGGTGGATGGACAGGGAAAAGGAGAACTGCTTCTCCTGGACACGGTAGTTTTCTATGCAGTAGGGAAGGTTTTAGGGGAGAGGGAAGGAAGCTGAAGCCCTGTCGTGAATGTGGAAATCAGCTCATAAAAGGTTAGATTCTGTCAAAGAAATTAAACTTACCTCACAGCCTTTGTAACTTCAGCAAACTGCATGAGGTCATATTTTTTTAAAAGCTGGATCATTGGCATGTGGCCCTGAAATCAAAGCACAGTCTGAAGTTGATTTGACAGCTTTAGGACATCCTGCTCTGGAAGAATTCCAGCCCTCTGTTCTGGAATGGTTCTCAGCAAAGTTCCAACTGAGCCATTCTGCAATTTTCGCCATTGACTTGGTGATTCACCAAGCCAAGCATAAACTACCTGGCACTGAATACATCTCTTGGTTTTGCTGTGAACTAGGAACTTTAAATGCTGATTAGTTATCAAGCATGTGGCTGGATTTCTCCATGGATGGTGGCGGCACGTGTTCAGCTTGAGAGGTTACATGTTGTGCAGGTTCACCCTAGCCTATACTTGTCTGAACAGCCTGGTAAACACAGATTGTAGTTACAAAGTGCTGGAGTATGCCAAAAGGATTTTGGTATGTTCAGATGCCACTCACCAGTAACATTTTCACAGGCAGCAAATAAATTAAAATCATCCTTTTGTTTTTCTGGCTGGAGCGGTGGCAGTGCTCAAAGGCAAAAGACAGGTACTCTTCCGCTGAAAACACAGAAAGAAGATTAATGCCATGGCTGAAACAGATACCTCATATTTACCAATGGTAAGGAAACACTTTTTAGAATAATGGCGTCAAAGCTACCTGGAAAAGGTTCACGGCTTTTTGTCCTTTATTTTACAGTTTTGCAAGTATTCACACTGAAATAAAACCAGCCTCCGCCACTCCTTCCCCCACCCAAACAAAGTATTTATCATCATATATGAGTGTGGCTTGTATATAGTCAAGTTTAATAGCATTTATTTCCACACTCACTGTCAGCTCTATGATATCACCTTTCCTGAATTGCAATAAGCTTTTGCCTTCCAATGTTTGCCAGAAACCGAAGTGTTTGGGAAAGCAAAAGACTCTGACACACTGTTCTGGGTTTTTTTAAGTATGTGACTAAGTTGAATGAGAGCCATTTTACTTATTTTTAAGTCATTTCACTCCCCCCCCCCCCAACAGCTATAACTGAGGCTGGCTTAATGTGAAGCCAAACTATCTCTCTTTTTCCCTCCTACTTTGAACACTGAAAGTAGTATATAAATAAAACTAGAGAAAGAAAAAATATGTGTTTAAAAAGCTTACAATATTAATACAACTCCACCCACTTTAGTTTCAGGTAGACATTACCACAGAACTAGATTTAGAACATCAGCAGTGCTTTGGGGCTTTCGTGCATTCTCCCTTCCTTGGCTTTCTCCTGGGCAAATCCCCTTTTCTTCTTTCAGCTTCAGGGCTAACTATGGACAGTGAGTGTTACATTGACACAAACCACAGTTGGTGCAAACCCATTTCTAACCATGGCTGCCATTAACTATGGTTAATGAAACCATGCGGTTCAGATGTAATACTAGCCATAGTTTCATCTGAAGCTGAAAGGTTGGGAAGGGGGATTATGTCATTTTGCATTTCTTAGTACAGAAAGTCTGATGTGTAGAGATCTTTCCTATTCTACTTAATTCAAGAGGGTTCTGGAAGCTTCTCTGTGTGGAATAAACAAGCAGAAGGTTCATGGTGTTCGGGTTATTCCTTCAGAAAAGCTGGTTTAAACTGGTTATGTTATCTCTTTCTGTCAAGGTCATGCTGACTATAATAGTAGGCCAGATGGAGCCTGGGTTTCATTCTCTCTCTTTCTGTCTCATTTCCTTCTGGTGTGGTGTTCTATATGTAGTGTTAAGATTTAGTCAAACTACAAGTTACTTCAAGTTTAAGTCTGCTGCAACTGGATTTCTTATGGACAGTGCCAATCTTGAATGTACTGGATTTGTGACCATTATGCTCATTTGCCTTCAGTAGCAGTAAAGCTCTGCTGGATGAAATGCCTCTGTGGTCTTTTTGGGGGGGATCCTGCAATGTGTTTAAGTTATTACTCTGCTAACTATACATTGGAATCTACTCTGGATCAATACTGAGTAGAATTCAAATGACAGATTATAGATAGGAAAGAGTCGTGCGCCCCCACAACACTCTTAAATGGGCAACAGTGCATCTGCAGAGAGATTTAGCTAACAAGGCTAACTAACCTACTCCTAGAACTTGTGGCTTGAAGATAGTTTGTCCCTTCACCTTAAGCGCTATCTCACCAGTGCAACACGTAACATCACAACGGCATTACAGATAAATGCACCAACACAAACTGCTTAAAACTGCACAAAACCACATCAATGCGCAGAAAACTTTTGGCAAAAAACAAACTAATATAGTACCTTGTTTAAAGTCACTGTCAAACATGGCTTTCCGTCCAACATAGTATCTGTATGTAACCCTCTGTGCCATACTGTATTCATCTTTAAGATTTGAGCTATCAATTGCTCTTATCAGCGGTTTGCACAGATGAAGCTTGTTGATCTGGAAACGAGCCTGACGTTAGCAGAGGGAAATCAACACAAAACGGCAGGATTGCTTTAGGAGTTTGGTTCAAGGGCGTACCTTAAAATAAATCTTGAACAGCTGATTCACCAGAAACAACATGCCCCACTTCTTGGAATCCTCAATGCCAGCTCGACTATAAAAAAACGTTTAAAATGCATCAGGATCAGACTGTATTTTAAAAGGCAGGATATTGTTTTAAACCTTTTTTAAAATACAAAGAAAATCCTCTAAGCCTCTGATCCACTTTTTTGCAAACCAACAAAAACAAGAGAACCTAACCAAGCTGCCACCTATATACATATATACAGACACACACAGGCTATTCCTGGTCCAATTTAAACAACGCATTCACTTACGTGTCGCTGGCACATACTCGAAAACAGCTCATAAGGAGTTCTGCTGCTTTTTCCAACATGTCGCCAACTTTGCCTTTGCCTTTCTTCGCCAGCTGCTGGTCAGCCTATCGTGACACAAAGCAACCAAGAGTCAGTGTCATACTCCTACTGGCAGGCCTTTGTCTTTTCCTAACAGTAACCAACACGAAGTGTAGAACTCAAACATGCATTCGAAAAGAATGAATCAAAACCTCCCCCCCCCCCCATCCTGCCTGTTGCAAACACACGGCTGCACAATCAAGGGTCTAACCATTTTGCTCTGAGCAGCAGACATCTTCAACGTGTCATTAAACACACCGTAAGCCAATTCTCTCCTCCCAACCACACGACCAACAAAATTGGATTGGCTGCAGTCAGAACAACTGCCCTGTAGGAAATGTCCTGCTTACACGGCAAACAAGACCCCAAGAACAATTTCTTTAACCAAATTTATATATTGCTTGAGTGTAACCAAACCTCAAAGCAATATGCAGAGCAAGCGCTCCCAAGGCAAGGCAAGTCTCAGGATGAGCACAGAAAAACCCCAAGGTTCTCCCCAGATCAGCTAGGCCTTCACCACCACGCCCAGCAACCTCATTAGCACCCAGTAACTTAGTCACTAGGGACGCGGGTGGCGCTGTGGGTTAACTGCTCCTGCCAACCTAGCAGTTGGAAAGCACATCAAAGTGCAAGTAGATAAATAGGCACCACTCAGGTGGAAAGGTAAACGGCGTTTCCGTGCACTGCTCTGGTTCGCCAGAAGTGGCTTGGTCATGCTGGCCACATGACCCGGAAGCTGTACGCCGGCTCCTTCGGTCAGTAAAGCAAGATAAGCGCCGCAACCCCAGAGTTAGCCACGACTGGACCTAATGGTCAGGGGACCCTTTACCTTAGTCACTAAAGATACTACTTACACTATTAGCAAAAATTCGAAGATCAAGGGCAACCGCATACATAATAGGCAAAGCCCTGGAAAAAAATAAAATACAACATAACAATGAATACAACATATCCCAAGTCTAACAGCTTACGGGGCAGTTTTAAGTTTGCCCGCAAGGGCATATATATATAGCCTTCAGAGATACCCCTTTCATGGTACTGTTTGATACCAGCTCCCCTACACCATGCTCCATCTTTTCTCTTCACATTTGTCCTTTCAATCCTTCTTGCTTCATGATTTCTAATAGCCTTAGTTGGCCCTATGCACATCTAATGATGAAACATTTAGAGATGGCATTTTGACCATCAACAGAAGAAATGGCATTTGCCTCTAGGTGTAAAATCCATTCTATTTAGCAACGGCATAGTTCTCATTAAACGTTTACCAGATACTTACCAGTTTTCCTCTTTGTGCGCTTGAAAGGCTCTCAGGAAAGATGTGCAAGGGTTACGGAAAATTAATACACGGTGATTTATAAAATGATGTGTTATTAAAGCAAACACAGACGACAATAATGGCAACAGCGACTGGGCAGCCTCATGGACCATGTATTTCAGTAATTCACTACAGATGTTTACCAGAGGGTAGCTGCCAGTAGCCAGGTTGTCTGTATCCAGGCTGAAGCTACCACACCACCAGAAGCTGGCAAAGGTCACTCAATGCCACCAATATCACTTAGATATCTAAAGCAAGGAATGGATATAACAGCACTACCAAACAACAAATGTGGTTTTTAAGGAGAAAAGTAATTCCATCCACAATGGGGTGGCAATTATGCAGGTACCTCGAAGTTAGGTGCACCCTTCCCTAACTTGAAGCTCTTCAGATGTTGCTGGACTACAAATCCCATTAGTTGATGAGAGTAATGGGAGTTGTAGCCAACCAACATCTGGAGAAAACCAGGCTGGTGGGGAATATTGTTCATCCAGCCAGCAGCACAAATGTCCCATTTGTCCAGTTATCTAATGAAAGCCCAGCATCTCTCCATATCCTTCAGTTCAACATTATCTTCTCCCGGGAATGCAGCCAGCAGCCCATATTGTCATAACACAGACTTGTTTATTCCTCAGACCATGCTGAAGGTTCTGAACTCAGAATTCCACAGCAGACTTTTAATGGAGTGAATCATAAAGGATATTGTACTATAACTGTCTGGCACTTGTAAGCTTCTACAAAATCGTGGTTGGCAACTGCGTAAGTACATCTATCAAGAGGAGAGACAAAGATTAAGATTCATGAGACAATAGCAAAGCTTTATACTATTTACTTTAGCTAGATTGATAAGTGCAATTCTTTGCCTATTTGCTCAGCAAAAAACCCCCCATATTTATCCAGAGTGCTTACTTGCAAGTACATTTGTTTCAGCACTGAAGTCTAAAAAATTGTATTTGGCAACAGGTAATACTTGTTATTTCCCTCTACGCTAAAAAGATATTTGAGCAGAATATGAAAGGGTAACACATTTTATTTTTTTACTTTCCAGCTTACAGACTGCAATCTTGTACAGACTGAATAAAGCAGGACTGATTTTCAAGTGAGCATACACATAACCTGGTTACACATTATACAGAGCTCTGGGGCTGATTTTACTATCACTGCTTCCAATGCTTATGTCCCTCCATTTTGCACTGCACTAAGTTCAATGAGTCTTACTCCTAGGTAAAATATGCATACAACTTGTAGCTTGAATCTTCAAGAATTCAAGCCATAACCCTCCAAAAAGTTTTACCTTAAGTGGGCAGCAAACATTTCATCATAGGGTGGTTCCAGCACTTGCTGACATTTTTCTTCTGGAGATGAAAGCTAATAATAAATTAAATGCAATGAGAAATGTGATACCTTGTTACATGCAAAAGAATGTAACAAAAAGGGCTAAATTTAGGGGAAAGAAACCACCAGGGGAACAGGGCTTGTTAGACACTGTGCAATCAATTACTGACTCAACAGCGTGAAAAAACAACAGCAACAGTTCTTCATTCACAAAGCTTGCAGTAGTGGCCTGTGTGGCTAATTGGCCTACTGGGCTAACATTTTAAAATCGGCCTATTGAGCTAATATTTTTAAAATTATCTGTGAGAAAATTTAGAACGTCAGTGCATATTCAATAAATGGTGCGCATATGAGGGAAAGTGATCAGATCCATGCAAACACATTTATTATAATATGTGACAAGAAAAAAATATGCATGTAAATCAAGTTCATAAAGTACAATAAAAGACAATGTATTCAAGAGCTGAACATATGGGCAGGGCTGCTGAAGATCTTACTATTTGGTCTATGGCTTGCCTTAGTAATTAAGGTTTTATTTTTGTGGTTCTTATTTAAATACAATACTTATAGAGATTCGTTTTTAATTATCTTGCTTAAAATGTGGAATTGTTATTAGTAGTAATATTAGTGGTATTGTTTGGTACTGAATGCAGAATTTGCATTATTCCAATTCCTTTTTGTAGGGATAAGTAAACTACATAGTTGAAATATTAAGCCGGTTATAAATTAGCTAACCAAAATAACGTAACAGAATGCAATTATTTTACACTGGAAATGGTTACAACAGAAATTACCTTTTCAGTACAAATACAGCAGAGCAGTTGAGTTCCCTTAATGTAAATGCTAAAGATTTTCATGCTTATACATGTTTACTCAGAATAAACACCTACCATGTACAGTGGGGCTTACTCCATAGTGGCACTGTGGTCTAAACCACTGAGCCTCTTGGGCTTGCCGATTAGAAGGTGGGCGGTTAGAATCTGTGCAACGGGTTGAGCTCCCATTGCTCTGTCCCAGCTGCTTCCAACCTAGCAGTTCAAAAGCATGCCAATGCAAGTAGATAAATAGGTACTGCTGCGGCGGGAAGGTAAATGGCATTTCCGTGCGCTCTGGTTTCCATCATGGTGTCCTGTTGTGCCAGAAGCGGTTTAGTCATGCTGGCCACATGACCCAGAAAACTGCGGACAAACGCCGGTTCCCTCAACCTGAAGCAAGATGAGTGCCACAGCCCATAGTCAAGTTTGACAGGACGTAACTGTCCAGGGGTCCTTTACCTTTATCGTTTTACTCCATAGTAAACATGCTTAGTAAGCCCCATTCAGTTCTGCTAGTCTTACTTGCAGATGGCAACCCAAATCTCTTACCTGAAGTCTAGGATTTGCAACATGAGGATGTTTAAATGACACCAACTCTGCACAAAACAGTCCATCTCTGCTGTCAATAGATTCTAACACCTGTAATAGGAACACACACACAAAATATTATAGAACAAATTCCCTAGCCATACCCACAGAAGGAGTAAGAAATATTCCCATTCCTTGTTTTGTCAATTGTCATTTTGGTGAAAAAGCTAGGGAGGAGAACCTGGTACCCTCAAGATGATGTTGGACTTCAGCTCTGATTATCCCTGGCCAGCAGTCATGCTGCCAGCAACTGAAGGTAATTTGAGTCGAACAACATCTGGAGAGTGACAATTTCCTGGTGCAAGAGTGGGGAAACCTCCAAGTTTCACTGTGACATTCATTCTTGCACCAATGCAGAGACCAGCCTTCTATATCCCCTGCAACTAAAAGAATACCAGTGAGCAATGGGTGATTTTAGTGAGGCAAAGAAAGGTAAAAATTTGAAGAGACTTTGTGCCCAGTCAATTAGTTACTTTCTAATAAGAATTTTAATGGCTAGCTCAGTTGATTAGAGTGTGGTGCTGATAAGGCCAAGGTAGACATGTCTACTCAGAAGTAAGCACCACTGAGTTCAATGGCACTTGCTTCCAAATTAGGATGTGTAAGATTCACCACAAAATTGTATCACTTACCTGTTGCAGATACTGATTTATACTGATATGTGCCATTGAAAGGGTGTTGCTCCAAAGCAAGTAAGCACCTTATACTGAAAACAAACAAACAAACAAACAAACAAAAACCACTATGAATCATGATGACAAAATAGTTATTCTGTGGACCAGACTGGGGAAACTATCCTCAACCCTCCTCAAATGTTTGAAAGCTTGGGTAAAAAGGGGTGGGATAATGGATGTGACTCTTGCCTTTGCACAGCAGGCTATGTTCCAGCTAAATTAGAAGTCAGATGTTGCTATACACATAAGACTTCTAGATAGAAAGAAAAAGCAGAGAAACTGGAGAGAATATGGTCCACCCCAGGATGTGATAATCTATCTGACGTGGAAGCTAGAACCACAACATTCCAAAAAGGAACTCTGCACATGCTCAGAAGTACATTCAGAAAGGAAGGAAGGTCTGGGGCACTTGAAAGCCTCAGACATTTATTACGAGAGAAGCTTTGCAAAGAAAAAGGCCTTGCGGCTTTCAGGGTTGGAGAGCGACGAGCTTTCTTGCCTGATCCCGACGTGCAGCGCCCCAGAAGTCCTCCACGCTGCACACCGAGCATGCGCAGAACAACCACTCCATCGGACCCCCTCCCCCGCGGGCCCCTTGTTGACGACCTACCGCCGAGTTTCAGCACACGCAACTCCTAGACGCGTCGCTTCGGCGGTTCGCGAGGAAGCCCAGCAGTGAAGAGTCGCACCGACAACGATGCGTTAGCTTAGGAAAAAAAAGAACTTCCTTTCCGCCGAGATCTTACCCCTTCGCGGATTGGCTATCGCCACCTCAAGGCTCCACCTACTCCCTCTGCTCACGTGACATGTTCGGCCATACAACCTGCGTCGCGGCTCCTCGCGAGGCCGGCAGAGGTGGGTGGGCGGGGCCTCCGCTCTGTTCACCTTAGATTGAAGGGGGCGGGGCCTCACCAAAGCCTCCTATTTAAATCGCAACCGGCGCAGGGTTCGTCTTAGGGGCGGGGGAGGATTTTATCCGATTTAAGGCGATATAGATGACGGGATCAGGGGTGCTAAATTCATCCCGTTCTGTTGTTCCATTTTTGTTGTTGCTGTTCCAACCTACCTTCTAGGCGTTTGCATATAATCTTTATAATATGTACGTATAAAATCACGTGCCATCTCTATACCTATTTATACAGTAGAATTGCAATTTGCAACAACCAGACTCTCGAGCAAACTATCCAAACCCGCGTTCAGTCTGTGAGAGTCTCATGCAAACCTGACTACAGTCCACATGTAATCATGTAATGTTTTTACTATTTGTGTAATAATATTTATTTATATGTTGCCCATCTGTCTGGGTTATGCCAGCCACTCTGGGCAGCTTCCAACAAATCAAAACAAATGTGGAAAGCAGCAAATGTGGTGGTGCATGTTTACCCAGAAGTAAGTCCAACTGATTTCAATGTGACTTGCCCCCTTCAATGGGCAGCCCTACATGCTATGCTGCACAAGTAATGAGTGAAGTTGCCAGTGGGTCTTCTTAATAAAGGGGCCTAGACTTTGTGCCAAGTGGGGATCATTAACAGATATGAATGTCTTTGTGTTCAAACCTATACTATCAACATAGTGCTAGCCCAGCTAAAAGGCCCTACCCCTTGTATGCAATTGTGAAGTTGTGTACATTTGAGCAGTGTATACATATATATTATTTATACACTGAAATAGTAGTGACTGGCAGGGAAAGAGATATTTGAATTGTGCTAGATAGCTCAGTGAAAATGTTGACAGCTGTTCTGCAGCTGCAAAATGGCAAACTCCATGTTAGGAAAAGAACTGAAAATAAACTGTCAATGTCATGGCTTCATTATCTTTGCTCACTGTGAATGGTGCATCTGTGAGCCACCCTGAGACATCCGGATGTAGGGTGGTATATAAATTATTCATTTAATAATAATAATCTGCAGTAGCACATCCCAGAAGCTTCCACCTGCCCCGGCTGCAACAAAACATGTCTCTCCCCTATGGGGAGCTCTACAGCAGGCATAGGCAAACTCAGCCCTCCAGATGTTTTGGGACTAAACTTCCAGCGCTTTTTGTCTTCACCCCACTTCTCCTCCATTGTCTCCCGAGGCAGACAGAATGCCAACCTCGCAGCTTCTTCTGCTTGGTCCTGAGACTTGTAAATCCGGGGACCGTCCCCGGGAAACGAGGGCGTCTGGTGACCTTACTATACAGTATCAGCTTGTTCCCACGACGAATAAACCTGGCTTCTCTTTCTCTACTCAGAATGAACTTGCGTAGAGTTCAAAGGAGATGGGGGGTGGTTTGTTTGTTTGTTTGTTTGTTTGTTTGATTTATTTGACTGATTGATTTGTCGTTCCGTTTAATTCACAATGCAAAGAATCTCACGGCGCCCTTTTACTGTGCAAAAAAACCACACAACGTAAGAGCAAAACAAAGCAGAAATAGCGCCTCCCTCGCCCGCGCACCGCCCACCCCCACCCCTTAGGTAAGTGGATATAGGATTGCGGCCTTGGCCTGCCTGACGCCGAGCTGCTGCTGTGGAAACGTCGGAGGTGCTGCTTCGCCAGTTGCCTCCCACCACCCCCTCGCCTGGCCCCTGCCCGAGTCCCGTGACAGCAGGCTAGAGCCCTCCTCCGGGCCGAGGAAGTCGTAGGTATCTGCCCCGGCGAGGCGCATCCGCCGCCTCGGCCTTGCTTTCCGCAGCCGCCCCGACCCGCGGCGGAGGCAGCAGCAGCTTCGGCCTTCACCCGAGTGGACCACAGGAGCCATTTTGTGAGGCGGCATCCTGGGCGTCGTCGTCTGCCGCTTGCCGCTTCGTCGCTGTTCCCTCACGCCGAGTCCAGCGGCCGGGAAGCGGGCGCCGCTCCGGCCTTTTCCTTCTCCGCTTTCCGCGCGCCCCTCATGGAAGCGCCTGGGTCGCTGAGGCGGCGCCCCGTTGGCGGCGAGGATCTTTACCGTTGTTGTTATTACCGTCGCCCCCTTTTGAGAGCCGTCGTTCAAAACTGAGAGGAAAGCCGGAGGGAAGGAGGGAGGGTCACCAAGGGATATCTACACCCCACCCACCCCCGGGATTGCTGGGTCGAACATGGCCGGCGAGCCCCAGAAGAAGCAGCACTTGTCGGCGCTGGTGGGGCACACCAACGGCTTCACCAAGCCCGCTTCCCTGGCAGCTGTGGCCGGCGTCCGAAGCGGGCCGGCCGGCTCTGGAGCTGCTGGTGGAGGGGCCACGTCCAAGAAATTAGTGATCAAGAACTTCAGAGGTGGGTGTGCAAGCGCATCTAGGATGCTGGAGGTGGAAGGAGATGTTGGCGTGTGGGACTCGTCTCCCCTGTTTGTTTGGGTTTTGTGTTGTTTTTTTTGCAAGTGAACGTGTCGCGCTCATCAACACCCTCATTTCAAACGTTTTGTTCTGATTTCTTGCTCGTCCCCATTTGAATAGCTCGTTTCGAAATGCAATCTGGTTATGTTTTTGTTTCCCACCCCCACCCCTTTGCAGATGTGCTTAAGGGGTTGTCAGATTCAAAGGCGGGATTCTAAAAATGGTGTAAAAGTGGGTTTTCCTTGGATGACGAGTTAGGGATACAAAATGGTTTCTCCTACACCGTCGGTTTGGGGTTTTTGTTTGTTTGTTTTTAATGTTACTGACCTGCCTTGTTGTGCACCTGGGGATATTAGGCGGTCAACATCACAAATGTGGATAGGGTTGTTGTTGTTCATTGAATTTATATACCACCCTATACCCCAGGGGTTATCTCTTAATATCCTTGAAACCTGCCTTTCAGTGCAAGCCTACACACACACACACACACACACACTCAGAAGTAAGCCCCACAGACTTCCTCCCAGGGACTTCCTCCCAGGTAAGTATGCATAGGCTTGCAACCCTAGTTGCATTTGAGGATGGGGTTAAAGACAGAAGCTTAATTTCTTGCCCCCAAGCCTCCTACTATGTTCTTATGGGTGAACCTGCAATTATGAGGATGGGAAGGGGCTCTCTAAAAAAATATGTGGAGTAAAAGGGTGTGATCTTGTGAATGTAGCTCAGAACATTTTCATATGTGGCATTAAAAGTGACATTTGACCTAACAGACAGCAAGCAATTTTAAAACTGATTGGTGAAAACAGTCTTACTTCTCTGTATCTTTTAAGATTCACATATTTTGATCGTAATGCTGTTGACTTATTAATATGAGTCAGCAGAATTCCAGAAGTGTTCCTTGATTTTAAAAAGCTCTTCAGGCACGCAAGAGTGTGTGTGAGTATGTGTGTTTGCTTGCATACATACATGCTTGCTTGTAAATAAGCCTGAATGCTGGAAACTTGATATTTACCATACAGATGTACTTGCTGTCATCTTAAGCCTGGCTGGGGAAGGGTTGCTCTTTGTCAGGCAGACCGAGGACTCTAAGCAACTTTTCCTTGTTTGACATGCAGGAGTATAAGAGTGTTTGGCACTTTGCCTGGTCAGATCAGTCACTGGCAGCCAATCAGGAGCACAGGCCCCCTTGGCTTGCGTTGACGTGTGACATCCATTGCCCTTTCCTCACTTTACTGTCCACATGGGACCTCTCTATAAGAGTGAAACTAGATTTTGTTACTGTTATCACAGAGGCAGTTTTAAGTATCATATTTCCTTCATCTGTTGCTTGGTGTCCTGCTGCATTGTCTGCAGTCCACCAAATGACAGCAAGCTGCTGTGTACTGCATGTTGTTTAATTGTGTCTAACCGCTATCCACTGCTTTCGTACTCTATCATTAACAAATTAGAATCTGTAGACATCCCCTGAAATGTTGAGGAAGTTAAAGTATGCTAAGGAACAACTAATTCTTTCAATCTGAAGTATACACTCTCAAGCATCTATGCCTCTCATGTGTCCAGTTAAACATCTCCAAAAGAGAGATTTCACTCCTATGAAGCTGAGCTTTGTATTTTTTTCACAAAACATTGTTACTTGCCTAAACTTAGTTAGCCAAACCCTTCTTTCTCACCCTTACCCACTTTAGTGCTGCATAACAAATTCAGGGACATATACATAAGTGATAGTTCATTTTAGAATATATGTGCAGCAACAGGTATTACACGTACAGGGGGAATCCTATGCATGTTTCCACAGAAACAAGTCCCAATATGTACAGTGGGATTCACTCTCAAGTAAGTTTGCACAGAATTGCAGTCTTCATTTGTTAATAGCTTGTTCCGGTAGTAAAATTTTGGTGTTCCTCGTTCATGTGTGTTCCCTCATAACGTGAATTTTTGACCTTTAGAAAAAAATGCTGGATACTGGCAGTTGCATCCAGAGACAGATCCATAATTTTGCAGGTATTAAAAGAATAACAGCAGAGAACATGTGCGAGATTAGAAGCAATCCACTCCATATCCTCACATTTTGAAATTAGCTGAAAAATTGGGTGATTGTGATGAATGGATACAGATGCACAAATTCACCTTCAACTTTTTTAAATAAGAAAAAATGACTCTAAAAATGAAAGGGCTGGAATAAAGGGCACAATGAAATGCTGGTCCAAATTAGTTATGAGGAAGCCAATATCCCTTTAATAAAGTACTGACTATTAACATGTAGAAGTGGAGCACTAATCACCATCAATCAAGTGACAGGAAATGGGATAAAGTACAAATTACACCTGTTCCTTGTATTACATATGCAGCCTAATCCTATGCATGTTTAGTTGAGAGTAAATCCCTTTCAGTTCAGTGGGGCTTACTTCCAAGCATACATAGGACTGAAGTCTTTGTGTGAGAGAGTGATGCACAGAATACTCTTAATGCAGATCATGTGTATATAAGGGTACCCTTTTCTGCACGTTTGAAGTAGTGGTTGAATGACTACTGATTTGGTGGATTTTTGTATTTTTCAATGCGTGTTTGTATGGAATGGTGTTTCATATAAAGTTTAAAAGGTGTGTGATCTTTTATCACACTGTTTTATTTCCATTTAAAAAGCACTTTTCTTCATGTTGCCTGTTGCAAAAGGTTGTAATCTCCAAATAAAAATAGAATATGCTTTATCAATTAAGAAACCACACTCAAAATTATAAAGTTGTGAAAGAATATACCATTCCTCACCCCTTGTTCTTTATCTGTTTAATGCAGAGAGACCCACTTTGCCTGATAACTACACTCAGGACACATGGCAGAAGCTTCATGAAGCAGTCAGAGCAATTCAAAGCAGTACATCTATTAAATATAATCTTGAAGAGCTCTACCAAGTAAGAGTTTTGAGGTTTTTTAAAACACTTGTATGAATAAAATGGATATTTTAGAAGTAACGATTTGGGAGAGTTTCTGTCTATAACACAAAGAATTCATCACGTGGAAAACCTGTTCTTGGACATTTCTAATGCCTTGATGCCTAGATTTCTCCCTGCCTAGATTTCTGTGTGCATGGGGTGCATTCAGGTATTTCTATCCTTTACCTGCACCTATGCGCCAACTTATTCCTAACAAAATTCAGAACACACCCCATTCCATCCCCCCACCCTGCTCTCACCACTCTCCCTCACCCTCACTGCCCCCTTGTGCCACTCACTCTCACCCAGTTTTTTGGTGATCAGGAGAGTCATGCCACAGTGCTGGATGGGAAGGCGCTTTGGTGTGACGCTGCTGACAATCACCAGAGCGAGCGTCTTTCGGTCCAGTGCTTGAACCAGACCAAAAAAACAGAACATTCCAGGATCAAAACAGAAGCCGGAATTGGCTTCTGTCATCTGGGATGTCCCAATAGAAGTGGGACAGTTGAGGGATCTGTCTGCAGTGTTGGACCTATGGCAAGAAGCTAAAAAATGAATCTTATTAAAATGTCAGGAGTGGTGTGTTCTTATAGATTTATACATATACAAGGGGAGCCTGCAAGAAAATAATGCATTGTGGAATGCATTGTTGAGTCCAGCTAGTCAGGCAGCCATGCCTTCTCCCAGGACACTCCATTTCCCCCATTGCACCCAGTATTCTCATTTGGGTCTTTTGAACTGTCTATTTTGGAGCATTTTCTCCATATTATTCTCAGTGCTTGAATGAACTGCTAGTATTCTGTCTGGTGAAGCAGTTGCCCAGAAATCTTCCCACTGTTTCAAGAATATAGTTAAGTAAGACAAAATAGGTTTACCTAGAAGAGGATGGGGAGATCTGTTGTCTCTCCCTGGGATATCTCTTCCAGAAGTATTCTATCCCTCCTTAAAAATAAAAAATAAAAAGGATCTGAAACCTGGGGGAGGGGAAGGAGGTGGTGGTGGATAACTTGATGATGTTGAACTCTTTCTTTCTCTGTCCTCATATCCCAGGCTGTTGAAAATGTCTGTTCTTATAAAGCATCACCTATGCTGTATAAACAGCTAAGACAAGTCTGTGAAGACCACGTGAAAGCCCAAATACTGCAGTTTAGAGAATATCCTTTTTATATACAAAAAACACAGCCAAACAGTTATTAATAGTTTTAGTGTTCATAAAGTATATACTGTAGTCTCACCAAAGTAAAAATGCTTCACAAAGAATGTAGTTGGAATCTGAAAAGTAAAGTCTTATTTATGGTTTAGGTTTGTAGCATGTTGGCATCTTTTCACAGTGATATTGAAGTTAACAAGGCCACCTGCATTCTTAATTTCCTCGGAGTCTTTCTTAGATCTCTCTTGGCTTAGATTGTGTTCTAGAGTGGAGAATCTATTGCTGACAGTTCTTGAAGATTTGGGGAATGATTAATCATCAGTGCAATAATTTCCTTCGTTCAACTTTGCTAAGAATCATATATTCCCCCTCTTGGATGCTTTCAGGGAGACTCCAGAGTCTAAGACTTAATGTGGTTGTCACTGTAAAAGTCTAGAAATTCTTCTAATCTGAAGCATTAATTTCTTTCAGAAATGATAGCTCCAAATTCTGGCTAGAATCCCAATCTATGTTAATCTCTAGTCTAGAGAGTAACTACTGATATATTGACTACAAAAAAAAAGATAGCTTCGCTTAACCTTTGTAGCACAGATTCTCTCGACAGTCTCCTGTTTTTAAAGAAAATAAACAGATGCTGGCAAGATCACTGCAGACAAATGGTAAGTTATATGTAGTTCATAATGTATATTTCTATTTTAATTTTTTTAAAAGTTGTATCTCGCGCATTTCTTTAAGCAGTTCAAAATGATATACATCAGGAATAGGGAACCTGGTACTGTATATTTGGACTAAAAGTCCCATCCATTCCAGCCAGGATGGACTGGGGTCTCAGGGATGATAGGATTTGTATTCCAACAACATCTGGAGGTTTACAGGTTTCCCATCGCTGATGTATGATTCTCATTTTTACCCTCACAACAGTCCTATGAGGTAGGATAGACTGAGAGATGATTGTTGCCCCATGATCACCCAGTGAACTTTGTGGCCTAGCGTGGAATTTCAACCATGAACCCCTAGTCATAGTCGATGACACTAGCTACTGTGCAACACAGTTAGCTCATAGAAGCAATTCAGGTTCACACCTGTTGTTTGACCCCATTAATAAAATTAAGGAAAATTTGTATTTGCTTGGCTCAACTCTTAGATTCTTTGTTAAATTAACTAAATGATATAAGTATTTATGACTTGAAAAGGTTTTACAAAAACTGAATGAGAAAGCTGAAGCCAATTATATTCCTTTGGATATATAAACTTTGATCTTTGTAGCACAGCTTTTGACTGCATGAAAAGCTATTGGTTAGCTCTTAATTCTGTTACTACAAAAACAGTTTATCACCAAGTCCCTATGAAATTAAGTATCTGCTTTTGAAAAACAGTTTGTAGCATGATTGTATGGGCAAACAGAGTTTGGTGTTCTTTGCAAAACTGATCAATACTTTGGTTTTCTCTCTTTTTGTGTTGTGAGAGTTTGCAAGACTTTGAAATTCACTTCAACTTCGTTTCCTAGCTGCATCCCTGCTTTTTTGCTTCTTCTTTTTCTAAAGCAAAGAGTGCTTGAGTTTCACAAATATGAAGTTGCATAACACGCTGGCTTCAAATTTAATTGCACATTGGTGCAGCTCATTAGGAACTAGGTATTTGACTATGGGGAATGTGTGAAATCCCCTTAAGTATTTGAATTACATAAAGTTGCCTTTTTCACCCAAGCAATAACGTTTTGACAAAACTGCAGGAAGTGAGTGGGTTTAAGCTTTGATGTTCCATTGTTTTAAGTCACTTATCAAGTTTCTTGGACCAGAGGTTGGCCCTTTAAAAAAACAAAACTCAGTACAGCTGGCACAGATAAATCACAAGCTTTTTTTGCCAACTCTCCTAAGAAAACTTTTGGCTGGGAAACAAAAAATTAATTAGGAAAATTAGAACGACTGTGTCATCACCAATTAATGCTATTTTGGATTATCTTATATACTGTTTGTTTATATATAAATTTTCACATTTAATGGTCATTTGGCCCTATGGATTAATGCCACCCCATATTTGATATGTTTTATGTTAAACTTCTTTAGCAGTCATGCTCATAAAATATCAAGCTAAGATTATTAATTTTGGATTAGTAACACATTAATGTTGATTAAGATTATGAGGTTATTGGGAATTGACTATGCAATCACAGCTGCTTCTGAACTACTGATATTGGCTACGATAAGCAATATTATGTCTATGCTGGCCCTATTTTACTGCTTTTCACTCCAATTTATTACAACTCTAGGAAACATATATACGTTTAAGGAAACTCCATAAAATTCTTATTTGTTGGCGATCATACACTGTATAAATTCTTTCTTGGCTTGTAGATTCTCTTCCTTGATGAAACTTCAAGATATATTCTGAATGTATAATAACCCTAGGTATTGATGAGGATAGGAAATCAGGAAATGTGACATATATGGCAGAAGTAATGCATAAGCAAAGAAAAATAATTCTATCTTTATGGGTTGTTTTTTGTTGTTGTGTTTTTCCAGATCATGATTAGAAGCATTTTTTTGTTTTTGGACCGTACTTACGTTCTTCAGAATTCAATGCTACCTTCTATATGGTAGGTACAGTATTTAAGTAGTATGTATGTTGGCAGTGTGTGGATCTGTTATTACAGTGTTGGCCATTATGCACCTGCAGTGTGTAATGTGGATATATGGGCTGTAAAATTGCTAGTAAAATGTAAAATTGCTAGTAAAGGAGTCCTTGTACCTTTACACAGGAACTTGTGGCTCTTCAGATGTTGTTGAACTCCTAATCCCACCAGCTCCAGTCAGCATGTACAATGTTCAGGAATGATTAGAGTTGCAGTCCAACATCTGGAGGGCCCTAGGTTACACAAACATATACTACTGTCTCTGCAAAAATAAGAATTTTAGCAGGTGATTTCTGCTCCCATTTAACTGATAACCTGCACCCTTAAAATTCTCTTAGAACTTTAATAGCTATGTAGACAGGGCTTCTGTTATGCCCCTTCTGGTTTCATAATCCTAAAACTGCAAGTAATGCATTTCTGCCAATCTAAATTTCATCAAAAGGAATGGTTGTTACAGTGGTAACCAGTTCTCAAGCCATGCAAGCATCTATAGTTGAAATTATACTAGGAAGCAAACTCGGAGCCTTCACACTGTGGAATAGAAGCATAATATGATTTTAGGTCTATAAGAACATGTAATGTTATATAAAATCAAATTGTAATTAACCTGTTATAATTTTACAGGGATATGGGATTAGAACTTTTTAGAAGCCATATTATTAATGATAAATTAGTTCAAACAAAAACAATTGATGGAATCCTGCTGTTGATTGAACGAGAACGGAATGGTGAAGCTGTAGATAGAAGCTTGTTACGAAGTCTGTTAAGTATGCTGTCTGATTTGCAAGTAAGTATAAAAGCCAAATATGTACAATGCTACAGGCAAGTAAACAGACCCCTTTTTGTTCTGCTTTTCTGGATGGGAATGTGTAGAAAGTTGAGGCCTTCCTGTCAGTTTGCATTTCTTAGTGCAGAACGTATTGATTTGGTGTGTAGAGATCTTTCCTATTCTACTTAATTCAAGAGGGTGCTGGAAGCTTCTCTGTGTGAAAGAAACAAGCAGAAGGTTCATGTTGTTTGGGTTATTCCTTCAGAGAAGCTGATTACAGCTGGTTTAAACTGGTTGTGTTATCTCTTTCTGTCAAGGTCGTGCTGACTATAATACTGTAATAGGCCAGATGGAGCCTGGCCTATTTCTCCTTCAATATCTTTCAATATCTTTTCCTTCTGGTGTGGTGTTCTGTACATAGTATGCTTAGTGTTAAGTTTTAGACTTATTGTAAGTTTTAGTTAAGTCTGCTGCAACTGGATTTCTTCTAGACAATGCCAATCCTGAATGTACAGGATTTGTGACCATTATGCTCATTTGCCTTCAATAGTAGTAAAGCTCTGCCGGATGAAATGCCTCTGCTCTATTTTTGGGAATCCTGCAAGGTGTTTAAGTTGTTACTCTGCTAACCATACACTGGAATTTACTCTGGATCAATATTGAGTAGACTTTCAATGACACTTTCCTCCTCCCACCCCAAACTCTCAGCAAAAGCTCACAGAAAAGAGCTGAAATTTCCAACTTGGCATGGTATTTGTAGTGGTGCTTATATGAAAAGACATACCATATCACATGACCTGCTCAATTAAGGAGCAACTTGCTTCAAAGTGGGCATTCCTATCATCTCATTACGCAGCGGCTAGACTGGTGACTGGGAGCAGCCACTGAGACCATATAACAGCAGTCCTACATAGGCTCCCAGTACATTTTTGAGCACAATTTAGTGTGTTGGTGCTGACCTTTAAAGCCCTAAACAGTCTTGGCCCTGTATACTTGAAGGAGCATTTCCACCCCCATCGTTCAGCCCAGATACTGAGGTCCTCCTCCAAGGATCTTCTGTGGTTCCCCCACTGCAAGAAGCGAAGTTAGAGGGGAACCAGGCAGAGGGCCTTCTCGGAAGTGGCACCCACCCTGTGGAATGCCTGCCCATAAGATATTAAAGAGATGAGTAATTATACAGATGAGTAATTATTAGGAAAGCGGCCCTGTATAGGGAAGCTTTTTAAGGTTTAATGTTTTACTATGTTTTTATATATGCTGGAAGTCACCCAGAGTGGCTGGGGCAGCCCAGTCAGATGGGCAGGATACAAATAATAAATTATTATTATTATTATTATTATTATTATTATTATTATTATTATTATTATTATTATCACTAAGGCAGTGTTTTGAGGTGGGAATGAAAGTCTTTTTGACACAGGCAACCTCCCATTTCCATGGAGGTTACATTCCAAGGCACCCCATTCCGCCCCTTTTTGTGACTTTTTGGGTCACTTCCAGGTTTGGCTCGATGCACATTTGCACGGTTGTGCACATATTGAAGCTTTCTTTAAACTAAGCATAACGTTAACCATGGTTTTGGGTTTGGACAGCACATCATACCATTAGCTCCTTCACTTGGGAGAGGTAAGGGGGGAGCATGTGAGGCTGAGAGTCGTTGTGGCTTGTTCTTCCTTATGCATGTCACCCTAAATCATATCTTAGTGTGATTTGTGAATAACAAGTTATATCCAAACCTGGAGAAACTCTGGTTCATCTACCTAAAATTTAGTGGAACAAACCAACTTCAAATAGCATAGACTATGCTTTCTGATCTCAAACTGTTTTCTTAAACCATAGTTAAAATTAACCACACTTTCAGATTAGAATGTAGCAGCATACCTCAATTAGTAGAAAGAGGAAGTGAAAGCTTTTGATTTTCTCTTTGTGCCCATACTGAAGAGAATGAAAAAAGGAAATGCAATAATTTTGTAAAACTAGCTCAAGTGATATTCCTTCACTGTTAGTTCCCTAATTGTAAGTAGGAATATTTCCTATGCCACAGGGTTGTTTGAAGAATGGATGAAATTAGTCTGCATCTATATTGGAACTATTTTTCTTGTAAAAACAATGTAAACATTTAAGATGTGGAATTGTTTTTTACACTTCAGTTGTTTTATGGTTGTACCTATTTTATTTGTTTTGTAACTATATTTTATTGTTGTAACCCGTCCTGGGATCTTATTGTAAATGGCGGGTAATCTGAATGAATGAATGAATGAATGAATGAATAAAACAGCCTGCCTTTAGAAGAAAACTGCATAGAAGCTACGTTTTATCTTTTATTGACAAATTGCTGTACAATTTAGGCACAAATCTGATAAACTACATTAATGTGTCTCTTAAATAGGTTTATAAAGATGCATTTGAACAAAGGTTTTTGGAAGATACAAATCGTTTATATACTGCAGAAGGCCAAAGATTAATGCAAGAAAGAGAGGTATGAAGTTAAACAAAATGTAGTAGGAATTGTTCCCAATATGAGTTAATATGCTTGAGTGGGAGTTGCATTTGGCAGAATTGTTCAATAACTCTATGCATATGAACAAAAAAGTAATAATAATGCATAGCAATTACCTTTTGAAACAGTTTTGTTGTTAAATAATTGCTGTATATATAAACATGGGATTTTTGTATATTTGAGGGATTACAGCCAAAGGAAAGCAGTAAAATAGCATAAAAATTATATAAAGAGCCAATAATCTGGCTTCCACGTGACTGTGTTTGAGAACTTAGATGTTTCCAATTCCATGCAAAGAAAATCTGACCTCGGTATATAGAGATACATTTCTAAATATTTATTTATTTACAAATATTTATAAATGTGATTCTGAAGTTGTGTACAAAATTTATAAATTTATAAAACATGCAGTATTTTGTACCTCTCATAAGAGAAGCTGAAGTAATCATGAATGTGAGTACTGAGATAGCATGGCTGAAGGCAAAAACCTCTCCAGAGAGAGGCTTCTTGTTGACATCATGGATGCCAGGTCAAGGTCAGCCATGCTGTCCACAGCCTGCTTCTGCTGCAAACTTGCAGAGCTATTTTTCTGAGAATTCAACCCTGCAGATGCTTCTGGACTGAAAGCAGTGTATGCATTTCTGGATTGTTCCTACTGCTGTAAAAATATTAATATCTCCTCAATTCTCTCTTTTGGGGAGTGGGGTGAGTATCTGGCAGGTTAGATTAAAACTGCCATTTGTGTATTTTGAGAATCCTTGCTGCAATAATTGCTTTTGGTTCATAGAAAAAGGACTGAAATCACAATGAATAGCAGTTTTACTTTCTCTTGTTATTACTGCCTGCCTGTTGTGATCGAAAGCTGGGGTGCGATAAAAGAATTACAGTGGTGCCTCGCAAGACGAAATTAATCCGTTCCGTGAGGCTCTTCGTCTAGCGGTTTTTTCGTCTTGCGAAGCAAGCCCATTGACAGCTTAGCGGATTAGCGCTACAGCTGTCAAGCGGCTTCTAGCGATCAGCTGTTAAGCGGCTTATCAGCGGAACAGCTGATAAGCGGCTTAGCGGCTTAAGAAAAGGGTGAAAAAAGCGAAAAAAACCCGCGGGGGATGCAAGATTTTTTTCGTCTTGCAAAGCAACCCCATAGGGGAATTCGTTTTGCGAAGCGCCTCCAAAACTGAAAACCCTTTCGTCTAGCAGGTTTTTCGTCTTGCGAGGCATTCGTCTTGCGGGGCACCACTGTACGACAAATAAATGAGCAGAGCCATCAATGCATATAGTTATCTATATGATTACATGAGCATATGGTCATGCTGTTTTACTCTTTAGTAATTTTTAGACACTGCTTGTCCTTTTGTAGAACAAAATTCCCTTCGATATATCTTTTTATTATTATTTGACAGGTCCCAGAATACCTTCACCATGTTAACAAACGTTTAGAAGAAGAAGCAGATCGAGTAGTGACATATTTAGACCACAGCACACAGTGAGTACCTCTTACCTTTTTTCATTAATACAAGGTTTCTGTTTGCTTTAAAAGTTGGTTCTATAGAAAACTGTACAACACTCTTTATATCTAAAGGGGTAGTGGTGACACCTTTTATAAATTATATTTAAATTATGTTCTTGAAATTATGCTCTTGAAATAGAAGCAAAAGTTATTTGGGTAAGCTTAGCAATGTTTGGAGTTTTGGAATTCTGTCTATTACATAACACTCAATTTAGATTATCTGTTCATTAATAATTAACTTTAATGATAACATCTGTAATTGTAGTTACAGATAGGGGAAGAGCTGTAGCTTAGTAGTAGTGTCTGCTTCCATGCATGGCATCTCCAGGATGGGAGAGAGAACCTTGTCTAAAATCTTAGGCAACTGTTGCCAGCCATTGTAGACAATACTAAGTTAGATGGACCTATGTCTGACAGTGTAAGGCAGCTCTGTGTGTTCCTAATTATCACCTGTTTTTGTTCTGAAAGTTACAAGAGGAGCTTTGGCTTACTGCAGCTGCAAGATAACATTTTGCTTTTTGCAATGCAAGTCTGAATTACACCTCCTTGTGTTTTTCAAATAAGGACTGCGAACAATTTGGCTGCAGCACCAGTTCGGGGGAGCTAGTCAGGGCAATAAATATAATGCAGCTGAATATGGGGAGCCGTCAGCACCAGTGGAAAAGCATCAAGGTAGCAAGCAAGTTAGAAAGCTGTTTGCCCTGGCCTCCTTACTGTGTTGTCAGGCTATTCCCGCACCACTTTTCAACTCCAGAAATCTGAAGCTCCATAGTAAATTACTCAGTAAACAACAGTAACAAGTATACAGGTAGAAAGCCAGCAGATATTTGACTTATACACTGTATTGTACCAAATGTCACATGTAGAACTATATACCTGTTGGCAGGAATTGTGTTTGTATGCTTGGTGCAATCAATGCATTCCTGGCACCCATGGGACAAGTTTGTTCCCTAGAGGCCAACCAAGGTGGCTGCTCTAGACAAGCTGAGAGGTTAATAGATAAGGCCTTTGGGAACATCTGGCAATGGCAGATTTCAAAGAACCAGGGTGGCTGCACCTCCGCTATCATGGAAGATGAGCGTCTTTGGCACGGAAGATGGGCTTGTGGGCTTCCCACAGACATCTGATTGCCCACTGTGAGAACTGGATGCTAGACTAGATGGGCTTTTGCTCTGATGCAGAAGGACTCTTCTTACGTTTGTGTATCCTTTTTGACTTTCCCCAAGATCTTTATTCATGAATGTTCATTACTGAAGCGTTGTATGTCATCATTTCTTTTAATACTTAATTTGCTGGTCTGATTACTCTCAGTTTGGCAGTGAAATGGGGCCAACTAAAAATAAGGTACTGGTTTCTGCTTACTTGAGAGTTATGCAGAAATATACTCGTTTGTAAATTTCACGGAATAAAGAAAACACAGCTGCTATCTTTGCTCAGTGGCTCCTAGAGCCTATGGAATGTTGAAGGTGTAATTTGGTCAGGGATTGACCTGCTTGAACTCCTAAAATCTTTTAGAAGCTTGAGAATAGGGATTACAACTGATGTGCATCTCTCCTCTCTGCACTGCATGGGCAGTTTTCTGGAAGGAGGAAAGAAAAAAAGGACCCCCCCCCTAATTTTTCGATTTAGAAACTCTTCTATTACTTTACAACAATAATGTGTTCAGGTTTGAGCCTGGTATCCTGAACCCGAGCTCTTTAACACAGTAAAGGAAGGTTTCAGGAACATGGAACATGGAAAAAGAAATCCTTGCTATCCTGAAACTTTACCTCTTCATAAATAATAGTAGGCTAGAGTGCTCCTGTAGGGAGCCAAGAATATACTGGGGATAAACTAACGTTCTGTAACATATTGGAGTTCTCTGATGGTTCCCTCTCATGGTGAAGCAGAGCACCATGATAACTAGTAGGGCAGCAAAATGGGGCCGCCCACAGACAAGGCAAATCTGCAAGTATTCAAGAAAAAGTACATAAGTGAAAAGAGAACTTGACAGCATGATTCAGGTGTAAGCCCTTGATGTGGCAGATGTCCACTTGCTGTCCTTCAACCAGCTGAACAGTTAATCTAGATTCTGTACACACTTTTCATAGGTGCTTTAAGTAGACAGTATAGCACCACCTACAGAACCCTATAGTTCTCCTGCTAAGTTCTATATATGTTTAGGATTAATACATAACAGTCAGTGCCTTCTTTCTCATATTTAAGTTTCTCCTTTTGATTAGTGTAAAGATCACGATGATTCTACATCAGTAATCGCTGGGTTGTTAACTGAATACTTTCGTTCTGCTATACTGTCCCTCTGTGTATGTAGTTAAACATAGAGTTGGTGAACCTAAGATCTGTATTTTACCTACAATTGTATGTGCAACCAAGAGTATACACTTGCACACCTTTTGAAGGCTCTTCCTCCTAAATTGTACAGGTATTCATAGATTCTTTTTCTTGCCTTAAACAGGAAGCCACTCATTGCTTGTGTGGAGAGGCAGCTTTTAGGAGAGCACTTATCAGCTGTTTTGCAAAAAGGTACTTTTTTCTAATTAGCTTTTTTTTTCTAATAAGCTGCATAATCTGCTCACATTTTATGGGAAACTGAAAACAGATTGTACAGCTGCCTCTTTGGCCTGGGAAAAGCCATTGGAACAAACAAGTATTCTTAAAATACGATGGCCAATACACATTCCCACACACAACTGGCAACAAATAATGTAAGCAAACCCTTTTCAGAGCAATAAAAGTTAAGGGATATGTATAAATTTTCATAAAATTGTTCATAAAACTGGCTAACATTGTATGTGAAGGAATTGCCAGGAATGCTGGGTCACGGATAGTTCTCTGAAAACTGCTTATTTAATTGCAGACCTCTATAACTGACAGAGCTCTTTCTTGGTGCTATAGCAATAACAGGGCTGTATTTTTCCATGAACTAAAATCCTCTGAAATGTTTTAAATTCAACAGGCTGATAGTTTTGTTAGGACAAGCTGTTGCAAATCTAGCCCATTAGAATTCCACAGCCAATCCATTTGGATATAGTACCTTAAAAATCTATGTATATGAGAGACAGAAACTCAGTTTGTATATAAAGCACTTGTCAATCATATATTCTTTACAGGGGGAAAAGTTGCATTGTTTGCAACCACCATAATGTCTAGATGCTGTTGCTTTAAACTCACGGAAAGTTCTGTTCCATTTTTTAACAATACCGCCTTATTTAACGTGTTAATCATTCTCGTTTTAAGGACTTGATAATCTGCTTGATGAAAACAGAATAGCAGATCTCACCCAGATGTGCCAGCTTTTCAGCCGTGTGAAAACCGGACAACAGCTCCTCTTGCAGCACTGGAGTGAATACATCAAGGTATTTAGAAACATGCTGTTTTGTTGCACTTTTTTTTTTAAAGTCAAAAATGATTTGCTTGATCTAGATTCTGAGTAACTTAGAATTTCAACCAATTCATAATAAATCCCCTTTTTATTGAATAAACCAAAAGATTGATCAGATACTGAAAGCAAGGCAAGTCCTTGAGAAAGTGAAACTTTGCTTCATTTCAGTTTTCTCTACTGTTCAGCAGCAGTCCTATCGAAGTTGAATATAGCAGTGTACTTTGCATGTGGAAAAATATACCACAGGATAAGAAGAAAAAATCCTTCTTTGAACCATGGCTACTATATTTTGCAGTATTTGCAGCAATCCACTTATAAGCAACAAACAGTTTGTGTGGCAGCCACCTACTTCTAGAATAATAATAATAATAATAATAATAATAATAATAATAATAATATTTTTATTTATACCCCGCCCTCCCCAGCCAAGGCCGGGCTCAGAGCGGCTTACAAGCAATAATAAAAACAAGATGAATGATTACAACTTAAAAACAAATATAAAATACAACATTAAAATAATGGAACATTAAAATATTAAAATGTAGCCTCATCGCAGGAGGAGAAGGAAAAGAAAGAAAGAAAGAAAAAAAAGAGGGAGGGAATCAAATTGGCTCCAAGCCAAAGGCCAGGTGGAACAACTCTGTCTTACAGGCCCTGCGGAAAGAAATCAGATCCTGCAGGGCCCTGGTCTCATGAGGCAGAGCGTTCCACCAGGCCGGAGCCAGAGTTGAAAAGGCCCTGGCTCTGGTTGAAGCCAATCTAACTTCTTTAGGGCCTGGGACCACTAGGGTGTTGTTATTTATGGACCTTGAGGCTCTCCGTGGGGCATACCGGGAGAGGCGGTCCCGTAGGTACGAGGGTCCTAGGCCACGAAGGGCTTTAAAGGTCAAAAGCAATAACAGGGCTGTATTTTTCCATGAACTAAAATCCTCTCAAATAACAGAAGCGCTGTTACTGCCTGCAGTCCATCCTCAGGAAGGCCACATTTGCATATTGAGAGGGAATACAAAAGAACCATGGGAGTAGTAAGCACCCTAAGTGTTAAGCACAATTTTTGTTTTAGAAAATCGTATTTCTGGTGTTTGGAGTGGTTTAGCTTCGCAAAGAAGATCTGCCTGAGGAAAACCTAAACCACTTTATATTTATAAAGAACCTAGGAGTGGTAGAATTCTTTGAGGGCTTTCTCCTGATTGGTAGCTAGAATCACAGAGGCTGAATTCACAGATATTAAAAGACCAGAAGAATTACCAGGTTAAGAAGTGGATCACTCATTATGGAAGGCTAAAGCTGACAGTATGTTACCTCTGAATTTATGTTGTCAGCTTAACGTAGTGATTATTTAGGAGAAAGAAAAATTAAGTGGTGGGATAGGGATGGTGGGGTTTTTTTGTTTTGTCTAATTACATTGCTATCTATTATCTTTAAGTCTGCAGTATTTTAGCATTAAGACATGGGTGGCACTGTGGTCTAAACCACTGAGCCTCTTGGGCTTGCCCGTCATAAGGGTGGCAGTTCTAATTTGCGTGGCGGTGTGAGCTCCCATTGCTTTGGCCCAACTCCTGCCAATCTAGCAGTTTGAAAGCATACCAGCACAAGTAGATAAACAGGTACCATTGTGCTGGCAAGGTAAACGGTGTTTCCATGCACTCTGGCACCCGTCACGGTGTTCTGTGTACCAGAAGCAGTTTAGTCATGCTGGTCACATGACCCGGAAAAGCTGTCTGCGGACAAAGGTCGTCTCTCTCGACCTGAAAGCGGAGATGAGTGCAGCACCCCATAGTCAAATTTGATGGGACTTAACTGTCAGGGGTCCTTTACCTTTTACCTTACCATTTTAGCATTAAATAAATAAATAAAATTTTCAGAAATATTCTCAATTCCATAGTGGTTTAAGATGTAAGACTGGAAACTTTTGAGAGCAATGTAACAAAAGCCATCTTTTACCAATACTATTTTAATTGCTATCACTCCTTCTAACAGCAAACTGGTGGTGATTGCTGCTGGTGACAGGCAAAGCTGAGCCACCGAGAAATAAGAGGGAAGTGTTAGCAGGCTTGGAGGAACCCCAAAATTTGCAGACATACAAGAGCTATATATTTTTTTAAAGAAAAAAAAACAACTTATGGGAACCTTCCAGCCTCTTTCCAGGATTGACCATGCACAGTAGCCACAGAATATTTAGTGTCAGAAAAGAAAAATGAAAAGTGTGTGTTGTGTGTATATGTATTGCCTTGCTTGAGCTCCTTAAATTTTAGTATCCCACAGGTGGATACTATAGAAGCACTTCAGCTAGGAAATGAGGTATACTGCAGCATGTTGTCATATAGCAATTCTTATTAATCAACAGCAGAATTATTAGATGTTCTGAATATTTAAGCTGCATCTGCCTAAAATGATGTGTCCCCTGTATATATTTCCCTTCTCATACATGACTTACAAAGACTTCACAGTTGAGGAGTGTTGCTATTTTTTAAAGTTTCTATTGCAATTAAAAGGTATATTTAGAAGCCTCCCCCTCCCCCACACCACACACCACCTCCCCTCCCAACACACCACAGCGTACTATTTTTCTGAATGTTCCCTAAACATATTTTGCCTTTTCATATTATTTAACAGTGATCTGTGGCTGTATTCAGACTTGTTGTGTGGCCATGAGGAGGCAATAAAATACTTCAGTTTCCAATTTAGAGTAATCTCAGTTTAACGTGTTGGCTGAATCTCTGGACAATGGTTAATCTTGGCTATGGTTAGTGGAAGCAAACTAGCTTCATAGTTAAGCTAAGCACAATTTTTTGGGTTTTGGATAGCCCTAGCAAATTGCAGTTAAATCAGAAACTGAAGTACAAGCTTCCAAACTTTTTCCAGTGGTTATGCTAAGGAAGGGGGGGGGGGAGTATGCAAGACTGCCAGAAGAGAAGACTTGTTCTTGTATTAAACTATAGTTTTGTATTGTGCCTAACTAGTACTGTACAAACAGATTTTCTGTGTCAATTAGCATCACATGCTGGAAAAACACTAAGATTATTTTTTTTAAAAAAAAATGTAGTGCGATTCTCATGTTTTGGTGTTTTTAATGTTTCAGGTGCATTAAAGCAACTGTGATTTAAATGATTTTATTATCAATGTAAATGGTGGGGGAATATTAGGAAATAAGAGAGGTAAGTACTATTGACACGTTTCATCAAAAGTGTTTGTTTTGCAGAACTATGGGACAACAATAGTGGTAAACCCTGAAAAAGACAAGGATATGGTGCAAGAGCTGCTAGATTTTAAGGACAAAGTGGATCATATAATAGAAGTGTGTTTTCAGAAAAATGAGAAATGTATAAACTTGATGAAAGAATCTTTTGAAACGTTTATCAACAAGAGACCAAATAAACCAGCAGAACTTATAGGTACAACTATTTTTCTGCAAAAATACTGTTTCTAAAACTTATACTGTCTAGGATTAAGTTGCTAAATATGCCAGTGTCCAGCAGTACAATATCTATTCCATGAAAATATTTGCTTGTGTGTGTATTCTGATAAGAATGTTGGCTGCATACTTAAGAGACATGATTGTCTTCTCTCCTTGTGCATCTGTGCTTGTTTTTATTCTGACTGACTGTGGTGCCATTTGCTCAGAAAACTGCATGGAAATTAGAGTGCTGTTACAACATAGCACTATTTAAGGAAGCTCCAAAAGAGGCAGAGGTAACTTTGGTTGTGTTGCTTATTATTGGGGTGATCTGATGAAAGATAGAAGAGAGGGATGCTAGAGCTATCTAAAGCAATGGTCTTTCCTAAGATCTCCAAAGTAAGGGCCAAAACAAATGCACCCAAGCACATGCACACGTCCAAAGAACACAAACCATAAAGCAGAGATGATTCATCCATGTGTTGCTGGACTCCAAATCCCATCAGCTTCAGCCAGCATGGCTAGTGGTGATGAGAGTTGTAGTCGACATCAGGAGAGCCACAGATTTCCTATCCCTGCCATGGAAGTTGTCCCATTGTCCTCTAACGCAGGGCGGGGGGGACCACAGCCGTCTTAATATTGATTAGAAGTGGGACATAAAAGTTCTGGTTAAATTCTGGATTTGGCATGAGTTTGTATTCCCAAAAGCAGTGGATATAACAACAGGTAAAATTCTGGGAAGAGAGAGTTCAATGGGGAGTAGGCATGCAGACGCTTCCTTCTGTATCTCTTACACCAGTGCTCTTGCAGTGGTACTGTATCACATGCAGGATGGATTTTTTTGGAGGGGGGTGGAGAGTGGGGAAAAGATAAAATTCAAAAGTTTTAATGTTTAACCAGTTTTCCTTTTTGAAAGAAATGTGATCTAATTCTGATTTTACTCATAGTTTTATTTACCCTGCTATTTGGTAATATACTCTTGATTGGCTAACTAGCTTGGGTTAGTTGGGTGGGTGTTGTTAGGATACTGAAGCCACTCGAGTCCCAAGTCTGTGGATGACCTCCATTCCGTAGTTTGATGTGGATGTTAAATATCATCTGCTGAGTAGCAGGTTCCTGCTTTCTTGAATTGACCCTCGAGGCAGGAGCAGAACAACTGAAAAACTGTCCCTGCAGTCCTTAACCTGGCTATCCTATTGCAGAAGTCTTGTGGGACATAGACTTCAGCTGATAAGCTTTTGTAATTTGGCCACATCCTGCACTTATTTATTTTCTTACTTAATCATGAACATTTTAAACCTGCCCCTTATCAACAAGCAGTCGCAGGTCAGAGTACAATAAAACAAGTTAAACATAATGGTTATATAAAAAGTGAATCACAGGACAGATGAAAGCCATTGACAACCAAACAACATTAAAACAGCAGTAGAAGCAAACACAGACTACATAGCTGACTTTCCCCAAAGAATCCTGGAAACTAGTTTTTAAGGATGTTGGGAATTATATCTCTGTGAAGCATAAACTACAGTTTCTAGGATTCTTTGGAGGAAGTAATGTGTTTTAAATGTTTACCCTCTGCTCAGCATATGCCTGTTCAAACAAGTGTGTTTTTAGCTGCCTGCCAAAGATTCAACAGAGATGGTGCCAGCTACATATTTAGCATTTACACAACCAGGGTGTCACCATAGAGAAGGCCCTCTCCTGAGTTACCATCTAACAAGTCTCATTTAGCTGCCCTACCGTCAAAAGAATCTGCACTTATTTTGCAGCTGGTGTTAGTTTGTGCATTAAGCAGAAGGAAACTGTTGTGTCACAATTTATATCTAGATTGAGATCTGTGTAGAAATCTCTTAAGAGCTCTGTAATGAGGAGTGGAAAATTCTATTATTTGCTTTATTATGTGCACACCCTGCGCTTTCCCACGGGTTCAGGGATTTTGCATGGCTTATAAGAACTTCATTAGTATATTTAAAAACAGCTTGGTGCTATCTATATCAAGGGGCTTTTGGATCTGCTTTTACAGTGACTGCCTCTAACAACCATGAGTAAGGAAAGGGAGTGAAAGAATGCGTCCTCACCTTTTAACATGCCCTTTTCATTCTTCCTTTTCATTCATTCTACTTCTAATTGGAAGAGGTGGTCTTTTTATCTTCAGATTCATGGTGTAATCCTGGGGGCTTTTTTTGGCTATCAAGCCATTGGAAATATTTTAAGCCATTACAATAGCTTAGAGTAAAAAATTAAATAAAGAAGTTTAGGTCTTTCATGTAGTATGTTAATGTTGAAAAATTCCCTAACTTAATAAGTAGTGCGTAAATATGTTAGTACTTTTTATATAAATATTGAAGCTTTACAAAAATTCAGATTACATGGGTGGGTGTATACATATTCCACTGTACAGTAAAGAAAGGTACAGAAAGAGGAAATACTATTTCATAGTTTTGGTGAATGTGGGCATATTTTAAATTTCCCTGTTTTTAAATTTCTCTCTTTCACACTCTTTTCATCAGTTCCCCATACCTGCCAGTTTACTGCCTCTGTTCACTACTATTTTAATTTTATCACGGCACCTAACCTGTAATATTTTTAACTGGTTTTCCTGCTTCACATTGAACGCTTCAGATTTTTGTTCTCAATTCTGCTACTTGTATTATTATTATTATTATTATTATTACTTGCCTCTCTGATAATATCATTCTTATTATCACTATCATTGGCTTTCTGTAGATTTGTATATTAATTTCAAACCGTTTATTTTTACTGTTAATTTTTAGCTTTGTCTTCATCATCATCATCATCACCATAGTTCTACTATCTCTGCCACTCTTTGCCCATAAGTTTCCCTCCTCATATTTCCCTCCTCTGAGTCTGGCACAGATTTGGATTTTTTAAATCCCTGTAAATATTGCAGTTTTATGCACAGACTGGATTAATCTCACTGAAGTCGATGAAATGCAAGCAGCCTACTTGTTTGCAGCATTATAACAGGAAAACAGCTACTGCTTCTTTTTTTGGCTTTTCCTTCTTTTTTTGTGTCATATTTTTATTAGACTATACGTTTTTGGCATTGAGTGGTTTCTTTCAACTTTTATAAAACTCGTAGTGTAGTTTTAGATGTGTTAAAACTAATATGTGGAAACCAAGTGATCCTTCCCCCCCCCCGCCCCCCAAGATTAGTTTTAAGCTGTTTATTTTTTATTATTTTTTAGCAAAACATGTGGACTCAAAGCTAAGAGCTGGCAATAAGGAAGCAACAGATGAAGAGCTGGAAAGAATCCTTGACAAAATTATGATAATATTTAGATTTATTCATGGTAAGGAATCTCTTTTTAAACAACTGTTTAAAGTGTATCATACATTTCTGCACTGCTGAGTTTTTAACCAAAATACCAAAGGCTTGATGCATGTTGCAGTAAATGACACCACACAGTGGTTTCATGCGTATGCTAGAAGGATAAGATTGAACTCTATAGAACTGCACAATGAAGGATTCACCCAATGATATTTTATAGCTAAAGGAATAGGAATTGTGGCTCCCTCTATAAACATTGCACTTATGACAAGATCTTTAGCTTCAATTTTTCTTTCAGCTATGCACAACACAATTTTCCGCTACTTGTTTTCAATAGAAATGGGGCCAGAAGCATTGTTATAACTTCTGAGAAACCCAGCAGACATGTAGGTTCTGCAACAAGTCTACATAAAGTACATTGGTACTTTTCACCAGAATGGGAAAGAAATATATATGTTATCTTAATAATTGGGAGGAAGAGTTGAATTTTGTATTTCCAGCACTTTTAAACTTGCTATATCTGTGGCAATTTTATCAGCTCAGTTTGAAATTTGGCACTTTCACAGGTAGAACGTGTAGGTCAAGTTTTAAGTTATTTACTGAACAAGTGCCGTTTGTATAAGCTGTAGTATTTTGAGGTCTATAGTGACAGAGTCCCATGGACTGCAAGAAGATCAAACCTATCCATTCTCAAGGAAATCAGCCCTGAGTTCTCACTGGAAGGACAGATCCTGAAGCTGAGGTTCCAATACTTTGGCTACCTCATGAGAAGAGAAGACTCCCTGGAAAAGACCCTGATGTTGGGAAAGATGGAGGGCACAAGGAGAAGGGGATGACCAAGGACGAGATGGTTGGACAGTGTTCTCGAAGCTACCAGCATGAGTTTGATGGTTGGACAGTGAGATGGACGAGATGGTTGGACAGGACGAGATGGTTGGACAGTGTTCTCGAAGCTATCAGCATGAGTTTGACCAAACTGTGGGAGGCAGTGGAAGACGGGTGCTTGGCGTGCTCCGGTCCATGGGGTCACGAAGAGTCGGACACGACTAAACAACAACAAAGTGACAGAATCTTGCTTCTGCTACTTCCTTTAAATATAGGATTATTCCTATGCTTTCTCACAGACAGACAGACACACATGTATATTCTTAGTTAATTTTTTTCTACTGTGGCTCAAAAAAAGTCAGAGCACGTGCTTTAGTGATGTTTTTTCTCATCCTCCTCAACATTGTCCATGCAGGTAAAGATGTATTTGAAGCATTTTATAAAAAGGATCTGGCCAAAAGACTTCTGGTTGGGAAAAGCGCTTCAGTAGATGCTGAGAAATCTATGTTGTCTAAGCTTAAGCATGGTAAGCATTTGTGAATTTTGTTCCTTCAGTTACAAGTTTGCGCCCTTATATAGGGGGAAATGGAACAGGTTAGTCCTTTTGGAAATCTATGATGCCAAACAAATGCACATTTTTTAAAAAATCTCATGTTTGGTTTGCTTTACTCCTTCTGAAGAGTTTGTTACCTTCACTGTGTGCCTAAATTTACAGTTCAAGTTACTGCATCCATATTACTTTTTCTTGTTTTATATAACAGAATGTGGTGCTGCTTTCACCAGTAAACTGGAAGGAATGTTTAAGGATATGGAACTTTCAAAAGATGTTATGGTTCAGTTTAAACAGGTAAGATTTCACTTCAGTTGGATAGTTCAGTGAAATTTTGAGCTGGTTTGATATGACTAGTTTCAGACCTGATAAATGATGGTTTAGCATAACAGAAATGAGCTGCAATGAACATTGGACTTGCACACTCCCCACCCCCACCCAAGACCTCTGGCACAGCCATGAGTAGATCAGAAGCTTTCATTTTTCGTTAGCTGCAGTTTAGTGTTTGATATGAACCCTAAACTGTGGTTAATTTTAACTGTAGCTTCATAGCTCTTGATTTGAAGTTGGCTTGTGTCAAACAAATCACAGTTAAGATTGACTACATTTTCCCGATGTTTGGACAAAACTATAAGCAAAATATTCTGAACTCATCCTTGCAGCTGTGCTGAAAGAAGAGAGAGGAGCATTTGCAAATATAGTGGGTTATTTTGTCGTTTTAAAATCCATGCTAATTACTAACTTATGGAATATGCTGCCATAAGATTTGTCAATCAGTTGAATTCACTTTAACTGACACAGATATATCCTAATGTATTATTAGGAATTGGAAATGTTGCATTATTTAAAAACGTAGATGCATCAAACTTTGATTTTGAAATTTAATACTTCAGTAGGTAAAAATGCAGGTCAGAATTAGGAAAGTACTCACACCTCAACATCAGCTCTAAATATTATTTTAAGCTCCTTATTTTCAGATTGTTTTGAGTTTTAATAACATTACCATGCAAGTAGAGTATCACTGAATTCAACCTTTGTTAAATAACAGTTTTAAGTCATTGTTTCAATGATTAAATTCAATTTTGCTGTAAATATTGGTGGAAATTGCTACACTATTTGAATAAAGTTGACATTTTTGTAGAAAATAATAATAATTAGCAGCAGCAGTAGTGATTTCTTTCCTCCTTCCTTCTTTGTTCCCTGGCAAAACCTCTTAACTCATTAACATGACTGAAAATCCTTTTCTTCCTTTTTTATCATAGTACATACAGAATCAAAAGGACCCAGGGAATATAGACTTAACAGTAAATATACTTACAATGGGATACTGGCCAACTTATACACCTATGGATGTCCTTTTGCCTCCAGAGGTAAGTCTTCAACTATACTTGACGTGTTGGGACATTCCCCCCCCCCCCATATTATTAATGTTCGTTGGTTTGTTGGATTTGATCTCTGGAAGCTCATACATTGGGATTTACACATGCACAAACCAGAGCACAGAAGCTTTCAGTGATTTTTGGTGAAAGCTGTTCCGTGTGATTAGATCAGGTATTCAGTCTTGCATGCATGTGCTGACGGACAAGCACTTTTCCATATGGGGCCCCGAGAAGTGACTCTAGTCCACATTGCTTAAAATGTTTGGGTATAGGAGGCCCAATTTGAGTAGCACAACTCAAATGGGTTAATTTTTTGTTGTATATATTTCAACAATCCCGAAGTCGTGAGAGTCAGTAGCACAGATGTTGTAAAGGTGTGTCGTGGAATAACACCATTGGAGAAGATAGCCATGGTTACTCAGACCTCATTGCTGGTTGCCTCATACTTCAGGGCCCCCAAACAGTAGCTTCACCACTGTTCATAAGGAAGTGTGTAGCTCCTGTAGATGCTATTAATTCCACCACCAGGGGTGACCAGAGGTGTTTTGGCACATCAGGCAAAGCATCCCACAATGCAGGGACTGGGAGCAACCTCCGTAAGGACTCCTCTGTGAGATGCCCTTTCAGGGTCTCCCCTGCCATGGTGGTGGTGAGATCCTTTCTGGATTTCTCCCTCCCACCTGGCAGCGAGGCTTTACCCCAGCTTCTCCAGGTGGGGGTGGGGAAATCTCCCTCACCCGCCCAGCAGCCAAGCTGGATGGTGGAATGCCTGCTCCCTTGCCAACTCTGGAGGAGGGGGTAACGTTCCTCAAAGATTGCTGCTGGTCCCTCTCTGCCCCAGAAGCCAAGGAGACTGGCTGCAAAGATGACCAGCGGTGCCGCTTGGGGTGGTCGCCTCATCCCACCTTAGGGTTGGGTCAGGTCAGGTCTGCCCCAGTCTGCTTTCTCCCGAATGAAGTGAAGAGTGTTTGAGGACTGGGATATTCGCAGGGAAACCAAAATGCTTGCTTACAAAGCTATTGTACTACCAACCTTACTGTATGCTTGTGGAAACATGAGCCACGTATAAACAACATCTGCAACTCCTTGAAAGATTCCATCAATAGTGTCTCTGAAAAATTATACATATCACTTGGGAAAACAGGCGAACGAATGCCAGTGTACTGGAAGAAGCAAAGATCACCAGTGTCGAAGCAATGATTCTTCAACATCAACTTTGTTGGACTGGTCATGTTGTTCGGATGCCTGATTATCACCTTCCAAAGCAGCTACTGTATTCCAAACTTAAAAATGGAAAGCATAATGCTGGTGCTCAACAAAAGAGGTTTAAAGACTCTCTCAAGGCAAATCTTAAAAAATGTAGTATAAACACACGACAATTGGGAAACACTGGCCAGGAGTGCAGGGAATGCACATGGTAATTCTTCCTAAGATGCAATAACTTCAGACTGCAGGGGGAGAGGTTGAATATATGAATGTACTCTCATGTCGAAAGCTTCCTGAATGTGAAAACTATTCTCTCTGGCCTATAATACCTTGTTCCTGAAACATCTTGACATGGGAGCATGCAGACATCCAATCACTCCATGTGTGCACATTTATGCACATACTCGCACATCGTTAATTCTAAAGTGAAGTATCCCCAGGAGTAATGGATTGTGTGTTTTGGCTGAATGCAGTAGTTCTGCATGAAATATAGGGGTGCTATGACAAAATATACCTTTCAGTATACTTTTATCTACTTACTTCCACTCCTTAGAACAGGGGTTCACAACCTATGGCCCTGCAGATATTTCTAGACTACAACTCCCATCAGCCCCAACCAGCATAGCCAGTGATCAGAGATGGTGGGAGGTGTAGTTCAACAACATCTGGAGGGCTGCAGGTTGTGCACCCCTGCCTTAGAGCCTATTCAATTCTGATTTAACAATTTTTAAAGCCAAATGTAAGATCCTGGATAAATGCAGTGTATCTGCACGTTTTCCAAAACTGATTAAGGGCTGTTGAGTTCTTCTCCCCTAGTCATTCATATTAATGGGATGTTCAAGGAGAGTATTCATTTCTGTGCCACAAGCCGATATCCTGCAGTTGGAACAAATCATGCAAATTGTACAAATTTGCATTCTTTGCTTGGTTTTCTGCTTTACTTATAGACACGAATGAATACATGGAATGTTACTTGTATTTAGCTGCCATTTATGCCTGGATTTGTGTTTGCCTGGGTTTATTTTTCTTATTATTTCTTGTATTTCAGATGGTTAAACTTCAAGAAGTATTTAAGACTTTTTATCTTGGAAAGCATAGTGGTCGAAAACTTCAGTGGCAAACTAGTTTAGGACATGCTGTCCTGAAAGCAGAATTTAAAGAGGTGTGTTTGAATAACTTAATATTTGCTCTTCTACCCCCGCTCCCATTTACAGCTTTCCCAAACCCTCCATTTCCCTTACACATAGCAGCCCAAGGGGTGATGTCTGTGTGACTCTGTTGCTCTTCTGGTTTACCAGTACCCCAAGTTGCTGCTGCTTATTGAGAAGAAGTACAAGGCACAAGGAACTGTCATCCATCAGTTTCCTTCTTCCTGCCTTTCTAACACAAAGGGAGCAACTCAAACCCAAGATCCTCCTGAATGAGGGGAGTTTAGAATAGTTGGCTCTCCAACATAGAGCCTGCTCATCTGGAGATACGTTGGCATAAGTCCTTTATCCTGGCATAGCCAAGGCCAGAGTAAGTCCCCCTAAAGATATGGTAGAGTATGGCAGGTAACTTAACCCATTCCAGTGTTCAGCATATGTATATGATTTGTTTGTAATCGTTCTGTCCACCTGCAGATAAATGACCTTTGGTAAACAACAGGGGACAGCGTCATTAACAGTTAAGCTAGTGTGTGTGTATGTGTGTAATGTTATAAATATAAATATTTTGTTTGTTTTAGGGCAAGAAGGAGTTTCAGGTGTCACTCTTCCAAACATTAGTGCTTTTAATGTTCAATGAAGGAGATGAATTCAGTTTTGAAGAAATTAAAATGGCCACTGGTATAGGTAAGTAATAGTTTTTGAGAAGACAGGTATCTTCTGGATTTGATCTGGCATAAATGTGATCGGATTAAAATACAGTGGTACCTCTGGTTGCAGACGGGATCCATTCCGGAGCTCCGGTCAGATCCCAAGGTTTCTGCCTGTTTTGCACACACATGCGGCGCGGTAGAGTGCTTCTGCGCATGCACGCCTGGCGAAACCCGGAAAAATACTTCGGGGTTTGCCACGTACGTGTCCTGAAGGATACATAACCGGAGGTGAACGTAAGTAGAGGTACCACTGTACAGGAGAATGACTTGTTACAAGAGCTTTATTAATAGAGGTAAACATGAATACAAAGAGATACCAGTACCACGTTACTACTGTTGTTTCAGAACAAATTGTGGAACACATTTAGGCTGCAAATAGCAGTTTTTCCAATAACTGCCTATGACATACAGGATGTAGTTGACCCTGGGCTCTGAGCTGAATGGAGCTCTGAACTGAATATTGTGCCTATGGATTGCTTTGCATTATGGTAGCTGGCAATTCCCTCATGCTTTTTTCTACACTTAAGCATAGAAGAAAAGCCGGGGAGGCACACGGATCCACAATAGTACTGCTGTGTTTCCCCAAGCAAACTACTATGGTAGTTGTACAGTAGTACCTCCGGCTGCAGACGGGATCCGTTTCGGAGCTCCAGTCGGATCCCGAGGTTTCCTCAACTGGAGGGACTGCTTCTGCACATGTGGTGGCAGACTGCTTCTGTGCATGCTTGTGGTGTAGCAGAGCGTTTCTGCTCATGTGCGCAGGGTGAAACACTTCCAGGTTTGCCACTTTCGCTACCCGAAGCTTACGTTAGCCTGCCATATACCTGTACTTGTATATGGCAGGCTTGTATTTCACAGTCTTCTGCACCATAGCAGAAGGGAGGGGGACAGAAGCAGTTTGTAATATCCTATTTAATATCCTGATCTCCTAGGATATTGTTAACTCCCCTAAGCAAGTAGATACGTGGAAATTTTCAGGACTGAACTAGAGCAATCTCCACCTGCCCCTATCTCAACACTTTTCCAGCTCATTTTCTCTTCAGTCTGTGCTTTATGGCAATTGATACAGCAATTGTATACAGTTTTCCACTGTGTATTTGCATTTTAAACCCCTTTCACAGAGGACAGCGAATTAAAAAGAACCTTGCAGTCTCTGGCCTGTGGTAAAGCAAGAGTACTGAATAAAAGTCCAAGAGGAAAGGATGTAGAAGATGGAGACAAATTTGCCTTTAATGGTGATTTTAAGCATAAATTGTTCAGAATAAAGATCAATCAAATCCAGATGAAAGAAACGGTATGTATTCGATGCGGACAGCTCTTTGGAATAGTCTGTCTATAGTGCGGTGGTGTTTGGGTTTAACCAAGAGAGGTTAAGACATGTATGAAAAATGTGTTGTATTCTCAGCCCTGAATAGAAGTGCTTTTGTTCTGGACTCAACCAAGTGTTGCAGTGTTAGACTCAGAGAGGGGGGTTGTTTTGAGGGATGAAAACTAAACATTTGACATGGTTATGGATTCAGCCAGTTAAATTTGTAGATAATTTGTAAATATTTATCTGACCTTTATTTCACTCAAAGCCTGTGCTGCCTTTCCTTTCTGAGAGGCAAATTTACATGATGCAACCATTAGTTGACTTTTGTTTCACTCTTGCCTAATCCCCAAAAGCTGGCCATGCCATAGCATCAATACCAATTCTTTTGGTATAGATCCTCTCTCCATACTATCAATTAATTAAAATTAACCAAATAATATGCATGTATGTATTCACGTGTGTGTTTGTGTGTCAGGGTAATTGATGCATATTTTTCATACTTGCCGTACAGGTCGAAGAGCAAGTCAGCACAACTGAAAGGGTGTTTCAAGATAGACAGTATCAGATTGATGCAGCTATAGTACGAATAATGAAGATGAGGAAGACACTCAGTCACAATCTTCTTGTTTCAGAGTTATATAATCAGCTAAAATTTCCAGTAAAGGTGAGCGAAATATTAATGTATAATACAGTAAGGGAGAGGTGAAATTGGGAGCACAATTATGGTAAAATTACTGTGATCACAGAATACATTATCATTTTCAGAGTGTTGTCTCCATCTGTCTGTCTCTCTGTCTCTCTAGTATTTTATTTCGTTTGTCCTTACATTGCTAAACCGTGTCAACTTATTCTCTTATTACAGCCTGGAGACTTGAAAAAGCGGATTGAATCTCTCATAGACAGAGACTATATGGAGAGAGACAAAGATAACCCTAATCAGTATCACTATGTTGCATGATGAGGAGGAAACTGTTTTTATAAAACAGGAGGACATTAGCTTCCCAACAATGGATACTTGTGTTGTTCCCAAACCTTACTTTTAGCAGAACTGGGAATGATGTTCATTAAGCAGCTGCATGTACTGCTGATACTTGAAACATCCTTGCCTAGTATCTGTGGTGGTATTCAGAGACAATTATTTTTAGATCTGCTTCTTGATTTCTTTCAGAATTCTGTTCAAAATTTATTTTGGAGTTGGAGTGAATGGTAATTGTCCTCTGTATGATATAATTCTTTTGCCTGAAGAGTGGTTGTGTGTGTTTGACAGCACATCATAAAAATACTTTACGCTGCCATTTTTCGCTTCAAGAATTATTTGAGTTTCTTTTAAACACTGTTGAAGATCAATCAGTGGTCTCGGGGTACACTGAAGTTTTAACTATGCACCAAGAATTCTAGTTTGTTCTGTTATATTTTTGTTTTGTTTTTTATTTTCTATACCTTATCCCTGTTTAGATGGATCAAGTGCCAAGAGGATAACTGCATTAAAAACAATAGATGAGCTTTCTAATGAGCTCAGATATTCATTGGTGAAATATATTTTCTTCTTGGCCACATGAAGGTGAACCAAATAAGCACTTTCTAGCTCTGGGATAATTGTTTATAACCTTTCATGTAAAAAAAATGAAACTACAGGATAATATAGTTTTATTCTAAAAGTTACACACAGGGTAATTACAGTGGCATGATCTTAGAAAATTTCAAAATATTTTTTTAAGGCTTTTTTGCCCTGTAACGAAAACAATCCAGCTCCTCTTCGGATCATACTTGCTGAAACATGAGAAAATATTCCTGTTGTGGTAGCTTTACTCCCTTGTATCCCATACTGTGCATTCATTTCCAAAGTTTCTCTGGACTTTCTGCACGCAGGAAGATTTGATTGTTCTCATAGTTTTACCTTGACAGATGAAGTAGCTTGTTTCATATCATTTACATGGAAATTCACCGAACTTTGAAGAAAGAAAGCTATGTTAACAGACAGTTGTAACTGCTGGCTTTACAGGATACGCCTAATGATGTATGTTTAAAAGAAACCAAAGGGAGTTTGACCTTTTGTGTCATTAATGTTAGTAGTATCTTTATTAAAATGCTTTGCATAAAATTAGTAACTTGGTTTATTATATAAACTCCCTTGTATTATTTTGACTTCTGCAAATTAAAATCCTTTTCTCATCTGCATTACTATGTTAGTGATGAATCCAACATTCATTCAATTTTCCTTCCCATTTTCCTGTTTCAAAAAAAAAATCTTAAGCAAATAGAAACTTTTAAATCTGATTTTTACTTAAATCTGATCTCGTGCATAGTAACTGCTTTTCCACTGTATGAATGTGACAATCTCTTTCCTATTTGCAATAGCATGGAGTATTGTCTATCCAATATTAGTAAAATTGTGTTGCTACATTTTTAATGCTATAATGGGTATGCCTCTTTCTAAAAGACAGGACCTTCATGATGATTCATACAAGGGATTAGTTCAATGTTTCAGTATTTTTACAAAGTACATCCTCATTTTTCTTGTCTCCAGTACTGCTTTATTTCCTGCAACACTTGTTCAGTTTGGAAGCTTGCACAGAAGGCTGTTAACAAATTTATGGGCAATATCTCTACAATAAATATAGCTACATTATTATTTAGTCTGGAAAACAAAATAATAAACCAAAACAACATATATCAGTAACCAGGAGGATCCTACTTCAGTTTACTAGTCAAAACTATTGATTGCTTGAAAAAGTATAAAAGAGAATAAAAATATAAACGCTAACATGAATTTTATAAATTATTATTGTCAACACTACAATTTTAAATAAACGTAGTAATTCTCTCAGTTAGTACTAGTTTTTGCTTGCACATCTGCCTATACTGATGGCCTGAAAATGGTTCAGTTTACAGCTTTCCAGTGTTCTGTGCCTGGTCATTTGGATGTGGGAGACAACTGCATTAGAGAAGCATTTATAGAGAGATACAGTAAAGGGAAACATTCGACTCAAATTGTCAATCAAGGGATGGAAGACGGGGGACTCGAAAGACTGCCTCCTGTTTGCAATCACTGATGCCAAGCTCATTTTCGTATCTACCCTCTTCCTTTTACAGTCCCCCTCTTGACCTCTTTCCTTTTTTGTTGGCGTCCTTTTTCTTTTTAAAGGCAGTAATGACCGGTGACAGCAGTAGCCATTTTAGTGAGGTTTCGTGGCATTGGTAGGTTGTCACCTCCATTTGCTGCAGGTGGCTTCAGAAGCCAGAGCAGATCTTAAAACTACTTTCAGCTCAACGTTAAGCAACTTCAAACTTGCGCAGCTTGTGTTTAGGTTTCTGCTGTCTCACTGGCATGTTGTTATGTGACTTTCCCTGCCCCTCGCCCTAAAATGTCTGTAGTTGAAATGCCGATCAAGTCGCGTTTGTGGCGACAGTACAACCGACAAGCCCCGTTTGTTAGGGGGGCTCTTGCTTTTTCTGAGAACCTTCCAGTAGAGGATTTATATTTCGGATATGAATTGTTTTCCCTCTCCGCCCACACAATAATAAAATTTCTTTAAAAAAACATGACTCTATCGCGAGAGCTCATGTGACATTGGAGTCATTTCCTTGGCACTGAACCCGGAGCAGCCTCCCAAAGGAAACGAAACTCCTGCCACCAGCCGACCTCCTCGGACGACGCACGGGAAGAGCGTCGTTTTCCCCGCAACAAATTCCCAGCCAGGATGGGCGGCGGGCTCGAATAGTTGATTCGAGCTTCCCCTATACAGTGGTACCTCGGGTTAAGAACTTAATTCGTTCAAGAGGTCTGTTCTTAACCTGAAGCTGTTCTTAACCTGAGGTACCACGTTAGCTAATGGGGCCTCCCGCTGCCGCCAAACGATTTCTGTTCTCATCCTGAGGTAAAGTTCTTAACCCGAGGTACTACTTAACCCGAGGGAGTCTGTAGCCTGAAGCACCTGTAACCCGAGGAACCACTGTATTTCGCTTTTAGCAGTTCAGCCCGGTGACGTGAGGGGGGGGGAGAAAGCCTCTCAACGGCCTCAGCCTATGGCCTGCTTCTCTCCGTTCTCGCGAGATCACGGCTCTGGTTCTACCCGTCTTCTCTCTCTGCTCCCCTCCCTATTCTTTATTAAAGAGGCCGGGCGTGGTTTATTAAGATCAGGTGACGGAGGTTAAAAAAAAAAAAAGCGGTGGGAGAGGCGGGGTGGGCCGACGGCGACGACTACGTCGATCACGTGACCGCGCCTCTCGGCGTTATTCGGTGCTGCCGACGCCGACGTTCCTCAGTCTGCGCTCCCTGCTCAGCTTCGCGTTCTTCTCTCTGTCTCCTGACTCTGCCCGCTCCTGTCATGGCGCCTCGGTACAGCTGGGGGTTGCTCCTGGCGGCGGCCCTGCTGGGTGAGTATCCGCGGCGGCGGCGGCTTCTTTTCGTAGGCCTCTCCCCGGCCTCAGCTCTCGCGGGTCTCCGTCGCTTCCCTGAGAAGGGAAGGAGCGCCCTGCCTGCCGCCGCCCCTTGCCCTCCGCTCGAGGCCCTGTGCGTGGAAGCCCCGCGGTGAGGAAAAAGGCGGCGGCGGCCTCCTCCCGTGTGGCGCTGGGCTGGCACCGCGCCTCACCCTGGAGCCGAGCCGGGGCCGCCGCTTCCTTCCCCCGGCACCTGGGAAGTTAGCGGGCCAGGTATCTGCGCCAAAGGGCAGGCGGGCCTCCCACGCGGCCCTGAGGGCAGAGCAGCCTCTCCGCGTTAGGGAGAAGCAAGAGGACTGTTTTCCGCCGTGGGAAACGGTGGTGCAGGACACGGTGTACTTAATGCAGTGCAACCGCTAACGCGGATTTCAGCATTTAAAGGAGCTGCCTCTCCTCCTCAGTTAGGCAGGTGTGAATTGGCTGTATACCGAAACCCATGTCGTCCCCCATCCTTCTCCCCTTATGTGCTGGAAGTCGCCCAGCTAGGGAAACCCAGCCAGATGGGTGGGGTATAAATAATAAAATTATTGTTATTAATCACGGAGCTTTATCTAAAGAGCTGACCATCTACTTTTCCTCCAGGTCACTGTATTGTGAGGCAGTGACTAGTTGCTGCTGTAGCTTTGCTCCAACCTTTGCCTAGCTTGCACACCCAGGGTGTGGATGGCTTTGTAACCTTAAACCTTGACGCCTAATTCCTTTTGGCTGCAGCTGCATATCTTAAGAAACATACTGCCACTTTATTGTTCTCCTTCCAAGGCAACTGTGTTTTGAAGGCTGCTCAAATCCTGTGTCCCTCTGTTCTGTTTTCCCCCAGCAGCTCTGCAAACAACTTTTTTTTTTTTTTGCGGAAGCGCCCTCTTCTAGCAACGACAGGTGTGAGCAAGAGAACTTGTTTGCCTTCTTGCGCTTGAGGCCTCGCATGCTGCTAATTTGAAATAGATAACTTTCACTGTTGGTATATTGGTGCAGAGAGCACTGAGAGTTTCCTCTCTGCTTGATTGTACCAACAAAACTGGCAATGCTCCCTTGAGGCCACTCTGGCTGACCTGCACTGCTTTGCAGCCTTCTTGTGAGTATTTGACTAAACTCTGATAAGTCGTCTTGTTTCTCTGGATGGAGGATAGGAAGGCTTGTTTGAGAGTGAGAGTGAACAAACCAACCTGCTGTACAAGGGTGAAATTTACATTTGTTGTTCCGCCCACTTTTACCTCTGGCCCCACCCATGTGGTTTAGGAAGGCTTCCCAGAAGGGAATGTGTCCTCCCATCTAAAAGAGGTTCTGCATCCCTGCTGTTTTGCAAGGCATTCCCCATCTTCCCAAACTTGTGTTTTGTGTAAACTAGATGTAACAAATGTGAAGGAACTTAGAATGTAATAGGTGACCCAGCTGAAGGTGAAATTCTTCTCTTCTGATAGTAGTTGTCTTCTGGTGGATTTTTTCTCCCAAGTGGCATTGTCTAGTTTCAGTACCTTTATCACTGGCTGTATAACACTGGTGATATGAAGCTGTTATCTTGCAGAGATTTCTACAGGTTCTCTTGCACTCAGTGGGACTTTATCCCCCAAGTAAATATTCATAGGATTAGGCTGTAAATCATACAATCTTTCTCACTATAGCATGAGGTCAATGAGAAAACCTGGGCATCCCAGTAATGTAGGCCAGAGTATAGAATTTAGAACAAGTATGACTCATGAATTTGTATATTTGCTGTGCTGCTTTGACTTGATACAGTATGGATTTGTATGTGATTATTAGTCTGCAATCACTGGTCTGCCTTATTCCATCCCAACTCAGTAGATGGTGGCTATGTATATCCTGAAGTGTTTTCCCCCAGGATTCATTTTCTCACCTTTGTCATTAAAGTTAGCCTTGCCATTATAGGCTGAAGTATTTGGGCCTGTTGTAAAAAAGCGGAGGCATTTTTGAAGTAAAAAGCTACATACCATATAGCAAATTCAAGAGTGGTTTATTTACAATGTTTTAAAGGCATTAAAACACAAAGATTAGGAAAACCAGAGACAAACCTGGGACTAATGAGACTAGTCTCCCCTTTTACTGCAAAATAATGAATACTTATTTTACTTAAACTAATTATGTGTACTTGGTGTGTGTTTTTAATGATTTTGAACTTGGATTCTTTAAAGATACATTCATGGATTTGATCATCAGTGGATTTTATTCTGGGTGTGATACCTGCTTTTTCCTGAAATTCAACTTTAGTTTGCTTATATGATGCTCCCTCAAGTTTCACTTTGCAGTTTCCTGCTCTGCACCAAAACAAAGGTTCTAAAAGGACAGGAGAGCATGTTCTTATACTGCCTAGAAAGAGTATTTGTTGTTGGATGATTTAGTACTCTTTGGTCAATTGCTGTCTTCTCTTGAACTCTCATTCATGCCCATGTCTTCAAAAGACTTATGAGTGCTCAGTGAAATATAATATTAAACTTGTTAACTGATACCTAATTGTGTGGGAGCTGTAACTTGGACTGGTGGCTTCTCTTGAACTTGATTACTTCAGGATTTTGGAATAAATTTCCATAAGCAACTATAAACTTAGTACATCTTTGCCTACAAGAAAATGGCTGGCTTTCTTAAACTTTCCAGATCAGCTGTCAACTACAGTTGGTTGAACTAGAATCAGCTTTATGGCATGAGATGAGGTTTCTATAACAATTTGAAACTTTGGGCAGTTTGAATGGATTTGCATGGTAAGGAATCCTTGTGCATGTGCACAATAATTCAGCTAACTGCAAGGCCTGGTAGATATCTCTCCAGAACTGCCAAACTCTAGTTGATTTACTAGGAGCAAATAAAGGAGATAAACAAGGGCTGTAAAAGGAATGATAATCCTTCCTAAATGAGGCTGAGGGCTCTGGATATGTAGATAATTGTCGGAGGGTTTTAACTCCCTTCTGCAGTGGACTTGTCCAGTTTAGGTGCTAAGAAGCTGTATTTGGGAAACATAACAGGTGTTTCTTGCTTTAAATTAATGGCCACCAATTCAGCTTTTGAAAATTGCACAGATAGTGTTTTTAGAAAAGTGTGTCAAGTCTGAACACTGCAGTGCTGCCAAACTCTTGATATGCAAGTTAGGATCTTCCTAGTGCAGTGTTGGCCCAAAGTCCTTGCATATATTACAGAGTTGCTGACAAATTGGTGTCATCTAATCTCTTGCTAAAAGGCACTAACTTAAAAGGGCTCATGACAGAGGTGCCTTTATCAGATGAAAAGCAGTGGGGGAGTTCCTTTTTAAAATGGCTGCTTTATTGGAAGGGTAATATTCATTCCATACGTTTATCTGCAGTTGCCCCATAGTCACAAGGAAGCAACCTACATTGGTGCATAAATACTAGAAACATCTCTTTGTACCAGCTCATTTCACATACGTATAATCCAAAACATGAAGCTTACAAATGACTTTCCACTAAAACTTGTGTTTTATGTTTATCCGTAGCATAGAATTGCTTACTCAGGAAGAGCTGATGCAGCATGAAATCTGGGCCAGGACAACTATTTAGCAGGAAGCTGTAATACATTGTCTTGCATAACCATGAACTTTTCAGTTTCAGGATTTGCTATTAAATGATCCACTGAAACTTAGCCTAGCCTTACTCTTAAGTTAAGATGGGGTGTGCAATCCTAATGTGAACTACTTTCCCACATAGCTGCTCTTCACTCAAGTTGACTAGGTATCTCCATGGTTCAGATTCTCATTGCATGAAACATGTAGCTACCATTCTACTACTCTGAGCATGGCACACTTATCATAGAGTAGAGAGTGATTCAGGCTGCCCTGGAGTCTTCCTGTCTCTGCTCTTATCCACTGCATAAAGGGTTGGAACAGCCATGCTCTCATAGTGCAGTACAGTATTGTGAAATGCACGGGTGGGGCTACAGCCAGACTAGTGCCCTAGTTTGCTGCCTGCCTACCTGCAGATCTTAAATGCGCTCGCTAATACAAAGAAACTTTCCATGGATCCCACAAGTTAAAATTTTCATTTGTCCACACACTGTATTTAAAATGCCTCATGCACCCTATTAATATGGTGTTGAGTGAGTAAGGCAGGTGTGTCTTCTTTTGATTTATATGTTCATCTTGTTAGCTTGCATATTGTAAAGCAGCTATCCTTTTCCTAATAAGCAGTTCCAGCTCTGTGTTGCATAATGTTGATAGTTTCAAACCTGTGAGAATTGGCCAATAAAAAGGATTTATCTATTTTAAAAAAGGCCTTTGTGTTTCTTGGTTCTGGTGCATATCTTTTAAAAACCAAGCAAGTATTTTGGTTAAAATATTATTTGCATAGGGTATGAATATTTGATGACAAGTCTTTAAAGAAACTGGCATTGAAAATACGCTGGCAGAGCAATCCAAACCCTGGTTGGGCAGCAGAAACACATAGAGCAGCGGAGCTTCCACAACGTCTGTAGCTCTATTGCTCTCATTGCCAGGGTGCAGGGCAGGCAAAATTCTGCTTCTGGAGCTATTGTAGGGATGGGGCCTGGATCTTAGGCCAGCTCAGCCCCTTCCCATCCCACAGAGGCTGGCGAAACTGTTTGGCACATCAGGAGTTTGGATTGTGCACTAAGTGATGTAAAACCGTCTGTTCTCAAAGCTGGTGAAGCTAGACTAGTCTCTTGTGGAGAATATGTTCTATTAGTTGGATGCTGTTTTGGAAGTGTAGCTCATTTGTTTCTTTCTGAGTCTGCCATACAATTCAAACAATTCAGAGATGTAGCAGTGTGTGTGCAATGCAGACTTCTGTAGCAGTTTTCTTCCATTTAAGAGGAATCCCTCCATGGTATATTAAATGTTAGGAGACCTCTGACAACAAATGGAACACAATTCTACTGCAGTAAAACTTGTCATCCAGAAGTACAAACAGCTTACAGCCTTCCTGCATTTTTGAGTAGAAGAGGAAAACATTGCAGTGGACTTTGCCCTTCTCTCTGCATTAAGCAGTTCCTGGGAGAAAAAACTTGTATGAATGCACTTTCATAATGGGCTTGAATTGCTGCCACTCCAGCATGTTCAAAAATGACAAAATCAACAAAATGATGGGGTATAATCAGGCTGTGAAACTTGCTCAATTTTTGTGTCTTCCAACAATGCTGCTTCATTGGCAGGTCACTACTTGGTATTCCAACATAGTTGTTTGTGTTTTTGGAGAGGGAAGAAAGTCGCTACAGTTTGGAAGGAAGGGGGAAGCACTGGGGGAAAGTATTATTTCAATAGTATTAAGGCTGTCAGACAATTAAACCTATTTTACCTATTAATGGTTTGGCTCTATAGCAATTGAAAACAAATTCACGTGCTGCATAACTTTTCAGTAGTCTCACAGCTTGCACGTTGTCATGGAAGAGAGGACAGAGAAGCACAAATCAGTCATAGGCAATGGAAAGTTTCAGCAACGTACAGCCAGTCTTAAAAATCACAGTACATGATGTTTGTTCTCAAGTCAAATCCACTGGAGAAAAGTTAAGACATGCTGGTTGGCTGGCCGTTGGAGAGAGGACAAGAAGCTTCGTATACCAGACTCAGTGCCTGTTGAACAGTTGACTGAATGGTATCTTAGCCTGAATCATGCAATTGTAGAGTTGGAAGGGATCCTGAGGGTCACCTAGTCCAACCCACTTGCATATTGCTAGGCAAACCTGTATTCATTCAGTTCACTTCACAGAGAGTTGTTCAGTTTGGCTATCCAGTCCCTGTCCCCCCCGGCCTAGCTCCTCCCTAACCCTTTCCTGTCCCCCCCTCTGACAAAACATGTCACGGTTGTAGAAAAAGCCTAACAATGTACTTGTGTAAGTCTAGAGGGGAAGCATATAAGATTCTAGCTTAAATTAGGGGGTGGGGTCCTGTTGAGACTTCCACACACACATGTTATAGTTGCACAGTTTTAAAAAGGTGGAGGTTTAAAAAATTGTCCTTTGTGCAGATCTTCATACGTTGGTGCAATTTGAGTAAATCATTAGCTCCTGCAGGTGGTAATCTGTAGTTGCCTTTGGCAACAGCCTTTACTGTAGCAACTAGAACCTTATTAATGAAGACATCTGATAGCTGAGGTCAACTTAATATTGCCTGACCACATTTTAAAAATACTGATCCCTGCCAGAGGTAGAATATACTCAAACACCTTTGTGGGGTGGGGATTTCTACATTCCTTTAATTTTCAGTAAAATGGGAGTGATTATTTAGATAGTATTTTTGTGTGTGTCGTACACACACAATGTAAGCCATGGCTCAGTTATTAAAAAGCTGTTTTGTACACTTGAGTATTGGTATTGTATTTATGAAAATATATACTCCCCATTCATATAAACAATTAAAAGTATAAAAAAGGGAAATGTGGTGAGTTTTCTACTTTTTGTATATTTTCAAATGAAAATGATTCTTTAGCATGTAGATAAAACTTGTTAGCTTGTGTTTCTCACATGACAAATTTAACAAGAATGTTTGGTAGTTTTGCAACAGGGCTCTTTATCAGTGTGTTATCAAGAGGACTAGATACAAATAAAGCCAGTGGAGATACAATGAACCATTTTGCAAACAAAGGTTGTGATTCTGGTTGGCATAAATTGACTTTCCTTACATCATTCTCATGGTTGCTTAAGAGTTTTTCATCCCTTTGGAACATGCTTTGTGTGAATGTTGGAACGCACTAATACATAATAGGTTCTTAAATATGGTGTGTTTTATAATACTGTAATGGCTTAGATTATCTTCACAATAAAATGTGTTGCGAGCTAGAGTTGCTACAGGGGAATCCTCGCTTATGTGGGGGTTCTGTTCTTGGTGGCTGCATGGGGGTCCCTTCTACCCCACCCCCTTTGACGCCAAAATCAATTGTGTGCGAGTGGGGAGGTGCCTGTACTGAGTAAGTGTGGGCTTTCTAAAAGCAGTCATATTCTCCTTCCACAAAAGTCATCTGTCCTAGTGAAGCCCATCGTTACATATGGATGTTGCACATATTCTTCAAAGCTGTCTATCGGCATTGCACTTCTTGATATTTATTGTTTTCTGTTTGCAGGATTTTTACAAGCATCTTCAGCGTTTGAAGTAAGAGATGGGAAAAACAAAACCTGCATATTAGCCAATTTTTCTGTGCTATTTACAGTGGAATACAACACAAAAACCAGCAAAGAGGTGAGGATGCTGAAGCTTAAATGAGTGGTGGGCCAGAAAGCTGCTTACAGAGACATAACTTTTAAGGTGCTATGTTGTGTGGCCTAAAGATGCTGTTTTCAGAGCTGAAGCTGCTTATTTTGCACTCATGGTTGAGTCTGTTTGAAGAAATTTTGGATTTCTATATTTGATTGGGAGCAGCAGTTAAACCTTGGTCTCTGATTTGTTAGTATGTGTATATGTTCATCCTATCCACATGGTAGGAAAATAATTTTAAATGTACGCCATGAAATTGATGCATGAATTGGCTCAAAACTCACTCAGACACTTTCCTGAAGTGTTTGTGGTCAACTGAAGGCAGAGCTTGATGGAAAACAAGTTTGTAATATCATTTACTGGTGGGAGATGAGGATAAAATTTAGTTATACATAAAATTATGTCCTAACCCAATTCCTTGGGATCAGTAATAATGCCTCGAAGCAAATATAGGATTAAAAATAGCCCTGTTTATAAGGCACACAATGCTTACTTCACTTTTATAGCTGCTGAAACAACCGTATCCACCATGTGCTCCTTAATGGTCTCTCCATCAACCTTGAACAGAGTTTCCCAGACTTAGGTCTTCAGCTGTTTTTGGTCTACAACTCCCATCATCCCTAGCTAGTGGTCAGGGATGATGAGTATCGAGTCCAAAACAGCTGGAGACCCAAATTTGGGAAACCCTGACCTAGAGGAAGGTCCTGAGTGAAGTACTGCAAGGATCTGTCTGAGGCCCTGTGCCTTTTAACATCTTTATAAATCCCTTGGATGAGGGTGTAGAGGATATGCTTATCAAATCTGTAGATGACAGGAAGCTTGGAAGAAGACGGAATCAAGATTCAAAGTGATTATCACTGGCTAAAACGTGGTACCCAAACCAGCAAGATAAAGTTGAACAGTGAGAAATTGTAAAGTTCTATGTTTACAAAATCAAGGCCACAAGTGTAGGAATAGGGGAGACCTGCTTTGAAGCAATACATGTGAAAAGTAGGTATCTTTAGTAACTAAAGGTTTGTTAGTCACAAATTAAACTCGAGCCACCAGTGCAGCTACTAAAAAAAGCCAATGAAAGTTTAGGCTGCAATGGTAGCAGCATTGTGTCCAGAATCATACCATGAGAAGTAATAGTTCCACTCCATTCTGCACTAGTCAGGCTACAGCTGTGTACTGTTATGGGCATCACATTTTAAAGAAGACATTGAAAGAGGAGAGTGTGCCTCGAGAAGAATGACCCAAGTGCAGAGGAGTCTGGAAACCAAATTCTATGAGGAATGGTTGAAAAAGCTGGACATGTTTAGCCTGAGACGAGAAGATGGGGTATGGGGTATGGGCACAATAGCAGTTTTCAAAAATATGCAGAAAATGGAGCTGGCAGAGGGCAGAACTGGAGCTAATGGATAGAAATTGCAGGAAAGGAGATTCGGCTAAATTTTACAATTTTTATCCTGCCTTCCCTCCAAGAAGCTAAAGCCCCATTTTATTCTTGTAATACCCCTGTAAAGTAATTCAGGCTGAGAGACAATGATTGGCACAGTGTCACAAAATCGGCTTCATAGCTGTGTTAGGATTTGAACCTGAATCTCCCTTGTTCTAGTCCAGCATTCTAATCAGTACGCCATTGGTTCTGTCACTATTGTTTTGCTAACTTTCTGTTGCTACGTATGCCTGCCTGGTTTAGGAATAGAGACAGAAATGAAATGTGGTAAGCCCCAACCTACTCTGTGCCAAATCCTTTCTAAAACATAGGGAGGGATTATTCTTTCCCCAACGCACACCCCACCTGCCTAGTTAATAAATAAAAAACAAGCAAAACACATTTTTACTTGGCACGGGATCCTTCCTTCTCACACTTCACTCTAAAGCCTTATCCTACATTGTAGAAATTAAACGGCAATTTGATCCTGACCCAAAGGTGCACCACTAAAACTTACGTAGGTTTACTTTGTATTCCCACCCCCCACCCCCAAAAATCTACTTGTGGTTATTGAGTGCCTTGAAGCATATTACTTACTTTTGATTGCTTGATGTTTACAACAGTTCTGATGCTCACTATAACAGCAATACTGTTTTTGTCTGTTAGGTCAAGGTCTTTTCACTTCCTTCTAATGCTGTGGTACTGCCAGAGAGCACATGTGGCAAGCCAAACGACACTTCAGAAGTTCTTGCAATTGGATTTAGCAACAATAACTCATTAAAGATGGCATTTGTAAGAAATGCAGATGTCTACGTTGTCAGGAGTCTGACTTTCACCTACAACTTGTCAGATGCCAGCCTTTTCCCCAACTCAAATGAAAGTAAGTGTTTTGAGGCTTTGCAAAGTACAGTATGGTGAAGGTAGCTGGGTTGGTGGTACATAGGATGGTTGCCATATTTATGGAGAAATTATCTGAAGACCATCACACACTAATACAATTGCACACTTTCTGCAGCTGGAGCAAGAAATGTGTCCAAAGACACTGATATTCGAGCAGGCTTAAGGACAACATATACATGTCACAGCAACAACACCATAATAAGCATGAAAAATGTGACTGTCCTTCTCAGCAACGTTACGCTTGAGGCATACCTTGTAAACAACACCTTCAGTGGAAAAGGTAAGCATTGTATTTTCAAAAAGCTTATGGCATGCCAACTCTTCCCACTGGAACTAGTCATACCCCAGGGACTCTCATTTTCTCTGTAGGTCTGGGCTTGTGTTGAAAGATTGCTATTTTGTAATGGTTTGTGTAAAATGAGTTCCTGATTGGGGAAAGCCAAAACAGTCTTTGTGTAGCATAGGATTTGAATGGCCAACAACTTACCATGCAGAAAGCCGAAGGGTATTGTTAATAAGTTGAGAAGTAGTAAGTATTACTGGCAAATGCAGCTGAAGCCTAGTTGGAAAGGACAAGAGAAGAGCAAACTGGGAGAACCTTCCTCCCAGTTCTCTCTTTCACTGGTCTTTCCGACAGTATTGTGTTTTGGAAGAACAGGAGGAGCCCTCTTTGCTGTGTGCAATTTGTGGAACGGCAATGGAGCAGCAAATGAATGAATTTTATCATGGCTTTTGAAATGGCCCATTTCCAGGAAGCAAATTGTTTATCACACTGAGGAGCCTGGCACCCAAGTTTAGTTTGAGACACAGCTTCCTTCAAAATACAATGGTGAATTTGGAACAGCAGTGCCACAGGTAGGACAGCAGGAGATCTTTTTTGCCATCTGGTCTCTGCTCCTCACTGCTACCACACAAAAAACCCGGCTGGGGGCAGGAGCACCAGCTGCCACCATCCCTACTATGAGACTCACATCAGTCCTCACAGCTGATAGAATTTGCTGAGAAAGGCCAAGAGCCATGACTTCTTCAAGCAAGGGTGTGTGTTTTGTTGTGCCAATGTCAGTGGAGGGGGTAGTATGAGGGAGATGGCTACCCTATTAACCTTTTAAGGGAACAATTTAGTGAAGGAGTCATTTCTGAGAAGCTAGATGGTGCCTAGAGTTAAAGAAGGGAGAAGGTTTGTTGGCCATTTAGCTATTACTATCTGGGTGTTTGAGTTCACTGAGTCTTAGTGGAAATTTATCTAGTCTTTTGTGTGTGGGGGGGTGAAGTAACAGTTAATATCTGGTGAGTGGGTGTTCCTATCAAAGTGTTCTTTGAAATGGAGATTGAAAAGAAATGTTGACTGATGATGATTATGCCTGTTTCCTCGCACCTTTCACTTTTAGTGCAGTGCCTTAGGTGGGCTCCATAACACTGTCTGGTCCAATTTATTGCTTGGAGTTTCAATTAATGAGGTCTGAGGGTAGTGAGATGGCTCTGGACTAGTTTGACCAACCACTTGTGTTAGGAAGGGGCTGTCTGCCTGGATCCAGGAGAATGTAAATTCATCACTGTGAGAGGGAGTGGATCCAAACTATACAGCACCTGAGTGAGACAGGAACTTTGCCTAGGCTTAGCTGCTCCAAGCTCTCTTAGTGAGGCATTAGGACTGGGTTTGGAACAGAACAGAAACTGCCTGTGTTTCCCTATGAGATGGTCTCTGCCAAGACAGGTGAAGAGTGTGACCTAATTGATTCTCTTACCAGTCAGCAGCTTTCGGTATCATAGGCCCAGCCATTGCCAAACCAGTGTCCTCTAGATATTTTGTACTGTGGCTCAGGCTCCTCCAACTACAGCACAGTCATATTGGCTGCAGTTGATCATAGTCCAAAGCATGTGAAGGACAAAAAGTTAGCTTGTGGGTGCTTCTAGATCCAGCACTCCGCTGCCCCCCCGCCCATGAGGTCCAGTGATTTGGAGCACCTTTTATCAGTTTTGGTTGACCTAACTATGACTCAACAAAGCTCCTGGTTGGAATACAGCATTGTGCCCTTGAAAATTATCTAGAAACTTGAGTTGGTCCAAAATAAGAGTGGTCAGACTACTGATGGGGATTGGCAAATAAAATCATATTGCACATGTGCAGTAGCTTTCAGCCCATTTTCTGGGCCCAATCCAAAGTGTTGGTTTTAACCTTTAAAGCCCTAAATGGCTTGGGGTCAGGCTGCTTGAATGAGTATATTTTCTCATATATTTCTGCCTTAAGGTTTTCATTGGCTCTTCCCCACATTTCCACACCTAATGTGGTAAGGTGAGTGGCTACCATGGAGAGGGTCTTTTTGATGGTGGCACCCCATTTATGTAATGCTCTGCAAAAAGGCTCACCTGTTGCCTATGCTATTGTCTTCCTGAGTTTTGTGGTAAATTTGCCCCTGCAGGCTTCATGCTGATGCTTAAATATTTAGCTCCCGTGTTCATCGTATGTTTCATATTGTTGGGCTTTTTAACGATTGCATTATCAGTAAGCGTCTTTGTTTTTGAGCTTAACAAACTATGAATTGCCTTGAAGAACACAGTTGTACAAGGGATATTAAAATATGTTTTCAAAAACGAAAAGGGGCTAAGTACACATTTTGTAGTTGGGAGCAAAGCGGGAGAAAAGACTGGACAAATGGGAAAAAATGAAGGTTGCCTGGGTGTTAATTGACTACTTTCCATGCTATGATTTGTGATCACTGCCTTCCAGAAACTGTCTGTAGTGAAGACAAAGGGTCTACAACCGCCGTTCCCACAACTACAAGTGTGGCACCAACTGCACCACCAACAGCAGCCCCCAAAACTCCAGACGTTGGACGATACAATTTGACTGGTTGTTTGCTTGCTTCTATGGGCCTGCAGCTTAATATTACCTACACCACCAAAAACCAGGTAACTTCCATATTTATTATTTACACATGGCAGTACATAGAGAGATATATGGGAAGCTAATGCACCTTAGACCAGACTAGGGGGCTTATTAAATCCAGGCTCTTCACCACCAGCAGCCACACAATAATGTGTTTCAAGGAGGTTAGTGTTGTCCACCTGTGCATTATGTCCTGCACACTAGGCCAGGATCTCTTACTCTTGCACAACTGCCAGTTAAATTTAGACTAATCAGAAACATGGCAAAATCTGGAAAAGTTGATCTTCTCCTGATCACCCCCATGGCACTATGATTGTTACTGAAAAGGAGCCCAGGGCAGCAAAACAAGACAATTAAAAATAGCTAAAATTTTAAAACGAGGTAATACTGCTGTGCACCAAAGGCTTTTTAATAATGTGCTCATTTCAATATCCATACAGATCATAGCCTGTACAGTAACGTCAGTCAATTTAACCCTCTTGAGTACTGCTAGGAAAGTTGCTTTCCTGTTTCTGCACACTCTTCCCAAAGCTGTTTACACATAATTTACTGAAAGTGCATACATTATTGCTTGATCTCCAGTGAGGAGGTTTTTTTGAAAGAAAATATGTCATAACTTTTTGTTTTTCTATTTCCAAGACTAAGAAGTGGGAGTTGTTGAATCTTCCAGCAAATACAACTTTCTCTGGGCATTGTGGGGATTCCACAGTTACTCTGAACTTGACTTCTGGGAGCACTGATCTGGTTTTTTATTTTGAGCAGGTAAGCATAGTTTGATGCAACACTTACAGAATGCTGATGTACTCCATATGGTATTGGTCTATGCCCCCCCACCCACCCAATCGTCCCTGACTTTTGGCCATGCTAGCTGGAGCCAGTGAAGTTGGGAAGACTCCACATTGACTGCTTCTGATTGACAGGCAGAGCTGTGTTTGACATGTATAGACCATGCAAATATTACTCCATTTATGAGCATAACTCTGCTTCTACCAGTAATTGGGAAGATCATGGATCAGGGCACAACAGCTTATGTGCAGAACTTCAGTAGCTTTAGACTGTTTTTAGAAGGTTTCTTTAGAGGTTTTCATTATGTTACTATTGGTGTGTTTATCACCCTGGAGGAAGGTGGTGCAAATTAGTAAATAAATAAATGGCACTTGTTAAAAAATAAGATGGCAATTTTAGATGACTTGTAATTTTGTGAATGAGCAGATTGGCATTTTGTATTTTTCCGTTTATTTATTTGAGCTTATGAAACAGCCTCACTATCTTAAAATCACCAATAATTCCAGTGGGATCTGGAGTTCATGCTCTTAAAATAGGGCATTTCTTCTTCAGTGTCTTCTGTAGTGTTTAAACCATGGTTCCTGATCTGTAGTTGCCAGTGCTTGTGGGTTTTTTTCCTGGCTCAACAAAGGGAGTGAAGCAGGAGTGATTCAGCAGCATGTGAATGCACATAAGCCATGTTTTAATTATGGCTTGTCATGATATGCAGGTGTATACGCTATGTATGTTGTCTCTATTAACAACTGCAGCATATTTTACCAGTGATATGGTGTCCCTGTAGCATGCATAGGATAGCCTTTTAAAAGAAACCCAACAAGTGACTACGATTTATCTTTCTTTTCAAGAACTCAACCACTGACAAGTATTTTCTGCACCGTATCTCTGTGAGCACAAGTCTGCCTCCTGAATCTATAAGTAAGTAATATATTTATATATGTTTTTTAAAATGACTTTAACAGCTTAGATTTTGAAGGATACAAAGAATGTCCAAAATAGCGAAGAGTTCAAAGAAAAAGAGATGCAAGTATTCACAAACTGTGTTAATTGCCAGTTTGAAATGCCAGGGTTATTCATTCTTTAGCTTTCAGAAGGCTCACAAGGAGATAAGAGATAAAGCCTCGAACCTTGAAGTACAGTCAACTGGTTTGATTGACATCCACACCATGATTTCAGGGTCCTCAAGCCCAGGAAATCAAATAGCCTATAAAAGTTTGGTGCAATAGCTTGTCCAAGACAACGCTGTACTGACAGCAGGAAAGGGGTCCTGACTTTTGTTACTGCTCATCAGTAACTTCACACCACCTATTAAAACATGGTGGCAAAATGGGCTGGTGCCTTTACAAACGAGTGTGGTCCTACTTAATCTCATCTGTGCTTTTTTTTAATACAGAAAGAACATTTAAAGCTGACAACGATAGCCTGAGTGCTCTCAAAGCTACAGTTGGAAAATCGTACAAGTGTTTTTCAGAAGAGAGTATTTGGATCTCAAATGAAACTTCTCTCAATATATTCAATGCTCAAGTCCAGGCTTTCAAGATCACAGGAAACACATTTGGAACACGTAAGCTGTATAACTACATATTAAACACAAGTTCAGTGCAAAAACTTCATTCTTTCAGAGCAATAGTAACTTGATGATCTAGCTTGGCCATACTCAGTGGTGTCACCTGTACACATTTATAAGTTTGTTTCTTTACATCACTGTGGGTGAGCACATGATCTGTGACTTAACCAGTTAAATGTAGATGAATTTGTTCATCACAACCTCAGGGGTAAGTTTTATTATACGGTGGCTCATCTTGGCTCTGCCCAAACACTGAAGGTAGTTAAAAGAAGCTTAAATAAGTTTCAGAAGGAAACTCTGTCGTACCAGAACACTCCACAATAAGCATTCTTCTTCCTGCAGCCTCACTAATTTAAAGTTGACTCCCAGTTGGCAAAGGAAGATTGTCGTTTTTGCAGTTTCAAAAGGGGGGGGGAGTTGGCACAGAGCAAGATGCCATATACAGCATAGAGAAAAAATGTAGTTTGATAAAGTGTATATTTCTGCCTTATGGGCTGACCTTACTGCAAAAGTACACAGCTGTGCTTATAGCTAATTAGTATGCTACAAATGTTTGGCTATTAACCCTTCAGATTCCCAAGGAGAGTTTACCAAGACACCATCTGATCTGACTACTGAGCATTTTAATTTGCATCATATTGCTAACAGTTAACCCATTGCTCCCAGTCACCAGCTGTGGCTGGTGGGACTTGTGACAATCCAGACTTTTCTGCATCGCATCCATCCCATTGTGCTGAAACTGCTAGCAAGAGGGTTCCTATACTGGTGTGCTTGAGGGACTGGTGTTGTGCATATGGCCTTTCCACAGAAAGTTAGAGTTGTCTCCCATTACTGTTGGGAGAAAATATGATAGCCATGATTAGAGAGCCTAGAGTTGAACTAAACATGCTGCTTGTAAGATTGTGTACCTTTTTTCTCAGGCTTGAAATTGCCTGATTTCATATGAAGGGCAAAGTAACAAGGTTGAAATGGTTACTTCAGGCACCACCTGTGCTCAAAGGTGGGCAAGAAAGCACTTCCACTAGAAATACTACTACTGTCAAAACTTAGAAAGTACAATGCTACTTCAAACTCTATTAATTTTGAATAAATACAGGCACTGTTTTACTGTAATAATAATAATTCCTTGGGAAGTTGTTCCTCCAAGGTTCTAGCAGATGGGAACCTAGAATTCTGATATTTTGGGCTATAACTCCCAGCAATGAGCCTGCTAGGGGTTAGGTATGATGGGAATTGTAGTCCAAAAGTATTTGGAAGGCACCTGCAGTAAGTTAGGAGGCAAAATGATTTAAATTCACTTTCTGATAGTCAATGTAGATACCCTGACAGATCATTGAAGAGTAGAATAGATTGGGTCCTGGAATGCTTATTTGGTGTTTGGCCTGGTTCCTTGCTATTTTTCTAACAGAATTTTAGGATTAAAGCTGCTTAATAGAATTGTTTTTTCTTTCTTTCAGCGGAAGAATGCCCAATGGATGAAAACAATATGTTGATCCCAATCATAGTTGGTGCAGCCCTTGCTGGACTTGTCCTTATAGTGTTGGTTGCATATTTAATTGGCAGAAAACGTAGCCATGCTGGCTATCAAACAATTTAATGATTTGCACTTCCTTAAACCAGTGTGGGAGAACAGCAGTTGCAAGAAGCAGATACATCGATTCCCCCCATTTCCCCATCTTCCCCTCAAAATAGATTGATATGAGGGAGCACAATCTCTTCCTTACCAACTGTTTCTTGCAGTGCCTGCTTTTACTAAATGTGAAATCCATCTCGTGGCATTTAACTATGCACAAAGGATAACTTCTATAATTCTGTTTAATTTTGCTAATGGGTTAAGTATTCACCCACATAGAAACAGGCTGAAGTTTTAAGAATGCTTTTCTGAATTGGCATGGTTTTTAATGTCAACTACTCTAAATGGATGTGATGTAGTTAATTCACATTCATTCACTTAAAATTCAGATTAATTATATCTAACAAAGGGAAATTTCCACTTTTCTGATACTTACCACCCTGTGCTGAATTTAAACTGCTTAGGTGCAGTAACTACAGTAATGACTGACCAATCAAACTTACACAATTCCCACTTTGTCTCTACCTAGGTATGTCTCATTAATAAGCTTTAAACGCTAAGCCTGGTATATGCAAGGTGTGGAGATACAATTTGGCTGACTTCTAAGATATTTTTGGTCTGTCAGCTTGGTAGGAGCTGGCCCTTTTTTACATAAAAAAATGGGTGTTACTTTATTTTTTGTAAAGTGAATTTCAGTCTCTTCTGTTGAAGTTCAAAGGAGGTCCTTTTTCTGCACATGTGTACAATAATAGACTTCAGTCTGCTAATTCTTGCTTTGATCTTGGCTGGGACTGTACACTGCAAGGATCAGTTATGGATGCATTGCCTGTAACAATGCTAATAAAGACTTTTCTGTATGTTTTGTCAGTGTCCAGTTGAGCAATTGCGACATCTTTGTGTAAAGAGAAGTGGAAGGGGCGCACTGCAAAACCCAAGCAGCAAATTTTGCCTGCTTTCCCTAGTCTGCCTCTGTGCCCCAAAGCAGCTCAGAAGCAGTTTCAGAAGATGAAAGAGCAGTTGGGTTTGCAGTGGCCAAGGTACCTATAGACAAGGGAATACGTAGTGGGGCTGTTCTGTAAATGCCTGGCAGCCATTGCCAGCACAGTGTACCTCACTCCTGCTGTGCTGGCGGCAAGCTACCACCTGCTTTCCCCCTGCTCCTCTGGCTTGCGGAAGCCGGAGCTGTATGGTGGCTTACTCAGCTGTGGGGTTGGAGGCTTCCTGCCCCTCAGCTGAGCAGTTTAAGGAAGCCCCACCCTCCCATCTTATGCAAGGGGGGGGGGGCTTGATCAACAGAGGGGCACGGATCAAGCCTCCATACTTCTCTTGCTCATGTGAGCCACAACAGCATGGGGCTGGGCAATGTATCTTGGCTGCTGCTTCTTCCCCTAAGGTGGAGAGGAAGCAGCAGCCGAGATACATTTCAGACATAGTGATATCAGTAAATCATGGCATTTAGCTGCTGTTACATCGCAATGTTAATGACCAGATATTGCCCAGCCTTACTTAACAAGTAGAGACCCTATATCATACAGTCACAACAGGACAAAGCACACACAACTTAAAAGTTCAGAGGTGCAAATAGAAGTTGTGCTTGTTCTAGTAGCCATTCATTCGAAGATCTGGCTCCTAGTCATACAATTGATTCCCAGAGGGAATGCCTGGTCTACAACACAAGCAATTTCAAGAATCAGCCTACTCCTCTTGGGGGGCGGGGATACAGCAAAACCTCACTGTGATCAATACATAGACCAAATTCGATTTCTTTAAGGTTAGCAGCATGCAGAAGATTCTTCTTAAATACTTCTGCTAGAGGTCTTAGGCCCATTTTACTATGCAAATTCAAGAAGAGGGGATTTCAAAATAGAATTTATTTTGCATTTTTATATTGATATTTTATAAATCTGTCTTATTTAAATATTACAAAATCTTCTGAAGGTATGCAGTGCATTTGTTCCAAAAAAAAGGAGGTTACCGCCAGTGACCACATTTTTTTCTCACATAACTTAAAGTTTTGTTTTTACAAAAAATAAAAAATAATCAAATTACCCAGTTCCAACACTTACTTGAAAGGCTGGAGAGAATTGGTCATGTCAATCAACACTAATGGAAACTGAAGAAACGGTGTATCAGTGGAATTAAGTGAAGAAATGTGCCCATTTTTTTGCAGCATTTTGTCTATTTTAAATATTGTCCATTTATGTCTGAGCAATGAGATTTGCTCTACAAGTTTCTCGTAGTTTCTCTATTGTAGCCATCCTCAGACTTCCAGGCTCTGTAAATATTTTCTAGAATTAAGAATTTAAAAATTGTTAGTGTAAGTCAAGACACTGTCATTCTTTTTACAAGTGGTTTCTTCTTTTTACATCCTTTGAGTATTCCCATCACTATAATGGATCTTGCCCTTGGACAACATCAGCGAGGTTCAACTCCATACACTCTGCCCAGGCTTGTGTCCCAGAGTGGTCACTTCAGTGCTGCAAACTATGGGTCAGATTCAGACTCGCTCTTCTGTGAGCAGAAGGGAAGGAGATCCAGTGAAAATTCCCACCAGAGCAAAGATGCCATCTCCCATGCGGCTCCACAGGATACCTTGAACATCTATTTGACAGCAGCATTACAGGAGATTAGAGAGCATCAGCAAAAAATTGCCTCAATCTCCTCTCTAGTGGTATGTCCTTATAGCGTTTGACCCACTGCTAGTTATATCCAACCAACCCAGGTTCAAGAGCACCATGAAGCACATTGAAGCAATACAGTTGTACCTTGGAAGCCTGTTCGACTTCCAAAACGTTCGAAAACCAAAGTGCAGCTTCTGATTGGCTGCAGGAGTTTCGGAAGCCAATCGGAAGCCCTGTTGGATGTTTGGCTTCTGAAAGAACATTCAAAAACTGGAACAGTCACTCTCAGGTTTCGATCAGGAGCCAAAACAGAACTAGGCTGTTTGACTTTCAAGGTACGACTGTGCAGAAAAGCAACAGCAAATAAACTGAAGGCTGCCAATGCTCAGCATTTCTAGCCAGTTTATAATTCTCTACAACATGGGATGCACACCTACCTGCATGAAAGTGTGACACTCCGTTACAAATGGTCCTTTGGTGATCTCTTTAAATCTATCACAGATATCTGGGAAGTTGGTGGATTCCAAAATGAAAGCTTGGTGGTGCTTAATTAGTGTTAAGGCCACACGAAATATTATTTTTGATCCCTCGTAGAACAAGCAGTCCCAAATTCGAAGTACAGTCTGTAGGAGACAAGATTTTGTTTAAAGGCATCACTAAAGCATATATATATATATCCCATGTCATTAACAAAAACAAAACCCACACAGCTAAAAATACCATCAAGTTCTCACTTGCCTCTACTGGAAGAATGTCAATGAACAAACATATAAACCAACGCGACACCAGCAAAGTCCACATGACGCCATGTTTCTCCATTAATTCTGCAACGGCAGGAACTTTCATTTTCACAAGCTCTCCAAGAACTTCTTGATCTGTTTTCAGACCCATCATTTCTGGACTATAATAATCTTTAAGAGGGGGGGAAGGGGGAAAACAAAAGCTAATCACCAAAATGATCAATTGCTATCATTCATTGAAAAGAAAAACAGTATATGGGGAAGGGAAAGAGCTCATTTTTCAACAGGTAAAATTGCAGTGTGTCTTTCCACTTCAAGAGTAAAGGGCTCAACCCCACATATTGTGACAGCTGTTAAGAGGGCTCAGATTGCGCTATAACTAGGGAGAGGCTGTCAAAACGCCCTGTGTTCCATGACTTGAGCAGACCCAACTCTAGATACACAAATACACAGCTGACAGATAAACAGCTGTGTGTGACTATATGTGGTACATTTTGGGATTTATCCTTCAAAGCATCTCAGGCCCTACCTATAACGTGGGTCCACAAAACGTTCGAAGGCCACATGCAATTGTCAGAGAGTTATTTCAACACGAAAAGGTCTCAGTATGGCTCCATAAATTAGTGCCAGCCTTAGTATGATTTGTCACCACCAAGGACCACACAGTGCAATAGCTCCTCTCGCCTATTAAGTTCTGCAAGACTCTCAGAAAACTCAGGGGGAGGGAGGGTTCTTACTTTGTGCACAGTGATCAGGGGCAGCTGGTTGCAAGAATGGTTTTGTGAGCACTGGTAGTCATCAGAAACTACATTTGTGGGTCCCTGGGTCTCATTCTGGATGGGGTCCTGCCTGATAAGCCCTAGAGAAACTGCTCCAAGCTAATTCCCAGTCCATCACAGGCACCTGAAAATATAAAGTTGCTAAATGTAATTCAAGACTACAGAAACTGCTGTTGGCACCATAATAGGCTTGGGGGCAGGGGGCAAAAAAAGTTGTCAGATAGGCAACCAAGTAATCCCCCCCTTTTTTTACATAAACTCAGTATTCAAAAGAAATACAGAAAACAAACATTTTCTTAAGGAAGCCTCCAGAGGGCGCTCTGTAACTTGGCATAAGTCACTGTGCATCATGTTCAACATTAATCACTTGATCTGTGGAAAGGGAACAGCAGTTGCTGCTTTCAGTCTTCAGAGCAGAAAACAAATGGTAAAGCTCCCACAAGGCTAGCAGGGCATGTTTCCAAGCTGCTAAAAACTAGACTGAGGCTAGGCGTGCCATTATTGAGTTACTGTGCTTTCATGATCAGAAAATACTAGCACCAACTGAGCACAGAGGTCAACTAGAAATTAAGCTTTCCAAGTCTGTGCCCCAGTGTTATATGGATTCTCTCTGGCATCACTGCCACGCAGAGTGTGCCTTATTGCACATGGAATATTAACATCCAGGCACAAAATAGAAAGAGGGAGGGGCCTTTCTGCAAAACAGGCAGTGTAGAAAAACATATTTAAAACCAAACCACAACAATAAAAAAACAGCAAAACTTGAGATAATAGTACAGTGGCACCTTGGTTTATACAAGGACACGGGTGGCGCTGTGGTCTAAACCACAGAGCCTAGGGCTTGCCAATCAGAAGGTCAGCGGTTCAAATCCCCGCGACGGGGTGAGCTCCCGTTGCTCGGTCCCTGCTCCTGCCAACCTAGCAGTTCGAAAGCACGTCAAAGTGCAAGTAGATAAATAGGTACCACTTTGGTGGGAAGGTAAACAGCGTTTCCGTGCACTGCTCTGGTTCGCCAGAAGCGGCTTAGTCATGCTGGCCACATGACCCAGAAACTGTACGCCGGCTCCCTTGGCCAATAAAGCGAGATGAGCGCCGCAACCCCAGAGTCGTCCACGACTGGACCTAATGGTCAGGGGCCCTTTTACCTTTACCTTGGTTTACAAACAGTCTGGTTTGCATATGTTTTGGATTACAAACATGTCAAACTCGGAAGTGCATGTTCCGGTTTGCAAACTTTTTTTGTATTACAACCCATTTTTTTGGATTACAAACAAATTTTTGGAGGCCCCATTGGCGAAAGCGTGCCTTGGGTTACAACCTGTTTTGGTTTACAAATGGACCGCCAGAACGGATTATGGTTGTAAACCAAGGTACCGCTGTACTGGAACTCGCAAGAGCCATTTAAATACTACCGAGCAGGGGGAGGGGGAGGCAGGCCTCACCCTGCAGAATTGATCACAAGATACAATGCATGCACACCATTTGAATGACAATGCCCATCAACTTTAGGGATGCCTGACCCCCAATATATTTTACTGGGGGAAAGTGAAGAGCCCTTGGCATCTAGGAGTTTGCTCCTAGGGTACCAAGGAAAAGCCCAAAAATGAAGAATTGCTTTTACTTAGTGTTGGAAGATGATCAAGTAGAACAGCAACAAAGATAAGGAGAGAGATTTCCCAAATAGCCAAGGCACCACTATTAAGACAGCCTTACACCCAGTAGCTACCTATTTAAAGAATCAAAACCTATGAGTCAAGCCTATGATCAATGTTAGAAACAGATATGAAAGCTAGGAGCTAAATGGCACCTTAAACCTTGGTTATGGATGCAACAACAATATGTCTAGGTGTGCTTTTTATATAACAAGAACACAAAGCTGAAAATGAATGAACTGTTTCTAAAACAATACGTTCATTTTTCACATAGTCTGGTCCTTTCCCTGCCCACCCCCCTAATATTCTTAAGAGGGTCTCTTCCCCAGTCTTCAGAGAGTAGCTGGAAGTGAGGAGGCAGGAAAAGGTCCTCCTTGCTTACACTCTGCAGTTTTAATCCGAAATCTTAAGACGCAGTACTGCGCCCAGAGCTCAGAAACTGCCCACGCTAATTAAATTCCCTGTCACAAAATGCACCTAGAACAATGGGAGTTCTGAACACTGCCTATGATGGAGATCTTTACCAGTTGAGGCAGGCTCAGGAATGGTATGGTTGGTCCACTAAAAGACTATTATAGCACATCCAATTATATGGAGTGGCTTAAGCTACAGAGACATTAACGTCTGCTAAGCACCAAACCATCCTGTGTGTGTGGACTAGGTAAAAACTCAAAGGGAATTATTTTCGTGGCATATACCAGGCTTCCTCAACCTCTGCCCTACAGATGTTTTGAGACTACAATTCCCATCATCCCTGACCACTGGCCCCGCTAGCTAGGGATCATGGGAGATGTAGGCCAAAAACATCTAGAAGGCCTAGTTTGAGGAAACCTAGCATATGCTGTCACCTACTGCAGCTCAGTGATTGGGGGAGGAGAGAGACTGATTCATGGCGGAGATAAAAAACTTAAAATTAACTGTGTCCTGTTTTTAACAATTCTAATCATCCTAAGTTAACTTGATTTATCCAGTTCATCAGTCGATTATGAACATGTCTAACTGAGATTTATCCAATGTCCTGTATTACCTGCATCTTTCCCTTCTATCTCGTCATTACTTTGCTTGCCATTCCCACAATTTCAAATATCACTTAATATAATCAAATATGATCAATTAAAATATGATGCATCCACACCGGCCCTGTGACATTCAAGCTCCTTTGCTTGTGAACAGATTTAGAATGTCCAGTTCTTGGAGCAACCAGCCTTTGAAGTCATGAAATATCTGGAAGACTTGAGGCAGCAGGTTTTGTCATAGACCAAGTGAGTTGTATTTGACACTACAATTTCCCAATGTGCTGGACAGAGGTACGCTTTATACTGCTTCCTCTTAACTCACAATATATACCTCTGATTCAGACAACAGCTGAAAACCGCATCTGCTGCAGTACTGACAGAGGAAAAACTTCTAAGGTAAGGTACGCGAGATCCCTATAGGGTTATGATGATGCTCAGGTTTGTGCATGCATTCCCCTCATCACTGGGACTCAGTATTTTCTCACACACAGTGGCTTTTAGGGCTCACAGTTCACCAGAATTCTGCTTGCCACATTTGCTTGAGTCGATATTACAATCTTTTATAAAGCATCAATGCAGTTGCAGCTGCTTTCTTGTCCTATGGGAGAGCCAGTATGGTGTAGTGGTTAAGAGCGGTGGACTCGTAATCTGGTGAACCGGGTTCACTTCCCTGCTCCTCCACATGCAGCTGCTGGGTGACCTTGGGCTAGTCACACTTTTTTGAAGTCTCTCAGCCCCACTCACCTCACAGTGTGTTTGTTGTGGGGGAGGAAGGGAAAGGAGATTGTTAGCCACTTTGAGACCCCTTAGGGTAGTGATAAAGTGGAATATCAAATCCAAACTCTTCTTCCAAACTCTTCTATGGACCAGTAATGAGATTTGCAGGGAATAAGGAATAAAGATTATAAAGGCTATTGTGGACTTGTTCTCTGCCACAAATGGATTAAAAAGAATATCCAAAAATAGAGCATGGTGCAGTTCCCTGACCTTTTCTACTTTTAAATCTCCATCTTCAGATCAACAATGCAAAGAAGCTGAAGAATCATCTTTTGAAACACGGCATATGCATGCCCATTTAGACTTCAACACAAGGTTGCTGTACCCACTTTTGCAAGAAAGTTTTAGAAATACTGTTTAACTGGGAAAAGATAGCCCAAATACTTAACAAAGAAGTCAAAATGAAAATTGGCAAGTTGCAGTCTATATCCGGAAGATTCTAGCCCTCCAACAACATCCCCCAAACACACCTTTTCATTTTCTCCTACGTCAGTGTGTAGTGATTATTCACTCTTGTGAAGAAGAGATTAAGTGCAGCACTTGAGGACATGGGGGGGGGGCTATTCCCCAATACTTGGCAGCCCACCCAACTTATGAAAGATGTGCATTTATTCAAACATTTTTTAAAAGAGGAAGACTCGAGGCTATGCTTGCTTTCACACTTTTAGGAGCATTTGTTTAAAGGCATCTTTAAAGGTATCTTCTCAGAACTCTCAAAGCACCAAAAGCACCTCAATTGTCCTGTCCAATACTCAGGAACTGATCAAATTTCAAGGATGGTGCAAATAGATCTGCACCATGCTTCAAAAAGAAAAAGGAAAGGAAAAAAAAAAACTTAAAACAGGAAGGCACATTCAGATCCAGCAACTTTGAACTTTCTGCTAGGTTGTAGTTACATGTTTTCACTGTTAAATACTTATTGTTGGGTAGAGCAGAAAGGGGGAAGAGAGACCACTACCTGGTGTCTTGAAAATCCCCATTATCTTTGGGATAATGGTTAAAAGACTATTTTCAAAAAACAAAAACAAGGGATGTAGCAAAAATAATTCAAAAGCAAGCAAGACTTTCAAGATGTCACAGGTTTTGTACCCAAGGCCTTCATTCTAAAGACATGCTCTAAAAAATACATCTAGCAGTTCCAGTTCCAGTCACTGGAAGATGAATGAATCACTAAAGATTCCACTTCCTTTTTAAGAAGCATGCTTTAGAAGTTCCCATTGTACTACGCCTTAACTATTTTAATTAACATGCAAATGAACAGAGGCCTGCAGAAGTGCTCTGGTTCAATTTCGCAGATTCTTTTTATGTAGCTTTTTCCTTTCCTTGCTGCCTGCCTGCCTTTTGTAAAGGATGAGAAGTGCAGCAAAACACCAACTATGTCTATGTCCAGACTGCAGCACTTTATATTGCAGGTGGGAGCTCACATGATGGAATGATGTACCATGAAGAAGACATTCCTCATATGCAGATAGCCAGCATGTCAGAAAAGGCTAGGTGAGAAACATCTTCCAGGTTTTCTCAGTGGTACATGCTTTTTGGTATAGAGCAGTGGTTCCCAATTAGGGGCCCGGGGACGCTTTGGGGTCCATGGAACACATCTAGGGGGGCCACGGCCCCACCCCTTGCCACCCACCACAAGTATTTGGGGGGCATTTTTGCATGGAAATATCACAAATTCTATGGTCTGTTTTAGCTCTGTGCAACTTTTCAATAGATATCACTATCACACTCACTCACACTCTCTCTGTGTATATATACAGTATAGGATTATGTTGTGATAGGACGTAGGGCCTCTTATGGAAGGAAATAACCCAAAGGCCAAAAAAGACTAGGCTATGTGCTCACAGTTAGTAAAAAGAGAAGACTATATCAACATGTATTTTGCTACGTATACAAAAGGGAAGTGTAAATAGAATGAATAGAGGAATGTGATTGCTATTTCCTACAGAGAATTGCTTTTAATGTAGTAATTGGCTAATTCTCTGGAGTTACGATATTATATGATTAGACTACCCATTTGATAGTCACTCTTACTTAGCTCAAACACAGGAAGTGATCTGTGACACAAAGACAGAAATGGCGGGAGTTTGACCTACCAGGCAGTATTCGACCAATGAGAGCGTCTAATAACCAAAAGGATTCCTCTTCATTCCTTGTGATAAGAATCAGGTAGCCTGCTATGAAATTCATGCCCTAAAACACAAAGGAGCAATTTATCTAACTAGCTTGATACAATGTTGACAAAAGTAATCTTAAAAGGAGCCAAGATAATAAATGCAAGGGGCAGAGGGAGGACCTAATGGTAATTCACACTTATCAAGAGTCAGTTTTAAAAGTGTTGTGAGCAATTTCTTGCTGCAGATGCAAGAGTAAAACACTTCAATTTCCAAGGCTACATTAAAAGGAAAATAATGTCTGGGCCGCTTTCACTTTAAAATCACACAGGCTTAAGTCTCCATTTATAGTTGTGCGAAGTCTAGAATTCCACTGCCTAGAATAATGAAGGATGAAAACTGTCTGAATGACCACAAATGAATGCATAAAACAAAAGTATTCAGGCACATGAATAAGCCCCATTTTCATTTATTGTTATTTATTAATTTATATACCGCTTATATGCCAAAATGGCTCCCAGTTGTGTTTTTCATTGAGTGCTCACCCCAAGCACACTCCTTTACTTTGAGCCAATGATAATACTCAAACCTTTCCCAGAGTAATTAGGTGTGTTTTTTTTAAATACCAGTTAGGAATTCTACAGCTGACTCCAGAATTACAGCCTGTTCACAGCTTGGCTATTTGAAGTATAACACACAAAAGCAACGCAGGAAATACAACTGCATTGTTGGGTTTTTGCATCATAAGATGTAATGTTGTTTTATTTTTGTTTCCTTATATTTATGCCCTACCTTTCTTTCATCACAGAACCAAAGGCAGGATGCATGTGGTCCCCAGGCAGTCAGCCATGGACCAGAACCAACTGAGTGCATCATCGCAAGCAATGTAGGTTTTTGGGTTAAGTAGCGAAATGGCAATTAACTCAATGATTTATGATGTGGCTAATTGGCATGGAGAAGAAAGAGCAGACAAAAGACAGTCTCTGGGCAAGAAATGCATTTTCAATCCTGTCTGTGTGGTGGGGAAGAGTAGGACTGCGTCAAGTTCATCATAATATTAGTTCACATTTTACGGCAACCCTAATCCTATTTACCTGGGAGTAAGCCACCAATTAATTCAATAAGGCTAACTTCTGAGTAAACATGGATAGGGTTGTGCTGTTATTTCTATTTCTGCCACACACACACACACACCCCGCCATGAATTTCTTTTGCAGCCATCCTAGTCACACTCACAGCAATTGCTAGTCCCCAAGTCTGAAGTGTACAAGTTGTAAGATCGTTTTAAAACATTCATGGACACTAGTATCAATTGCAGTCTGTCAGATCCAGCCTTTGAATGCATCTCCTGTTTCATCTCTTTCTTTTGAAACCTCCCTGAACCTTTCACCAATCACTCTTCTTTACCATCCTCTTCCATGGAAAAGAACGAGGTGCTCTCATTTTTATTTCATAAACAATGCATCTGGTTTCAAGGAGGAAGATGGGGTGGGGTGGGGACTGACTCCTGGATAAATGAAGAGTTGACCCACAACTAGTAGCTCAATTAATCCAAAATATGTCCAGTTGTTTTGCTTTTTAATTCCAAGAATTCATAACCATCTGTTTGTGCCTAATGGGCATGATTCAAAAACGTTTTGTTTCCAATTTCCCCCGAAATGTAAAAAAGCTAACAGATGTTGTAAACAGCAACAACAAAACCCTCTATTCTACTTTATGGGGGTATTTGCCCTCCAATTGTGAGGGTAGGTTTTCAGCCCTCAGACTGCCAGCTTGCTCAACAATAGCAACCATGGTGACAGAGGCTTGTTTGGCACTGCAACAAAAGAGTGCCCCTCAACAGACATTCATGGAGCAAACTAAATTGTACATGCCAGCATAAAAGCTCATGGACTGAAGCATAGTACTGCAGCATACAATAGCAAGGCAACACTAACTTCAGAGTTCACAGCGATGTTTCTCAGGGAGTTAACTGTCAGACACATTAACATTACAAGCGTTAGGAAGGTCCTGTTGAAACACAAACTCGGGTGCCCCAGGTTCGCAAGCATTGTCCCACACTTGGTGGGTGTTTGAAAGGACTCAAAGCAATCTGCCCCCACCCCCCCGGCGCGCTTTTTTTCAGCAAGCAATCTTTTACCTTGCTGAACAGGCTTTGCCTTCTTTTAAAGAAACGTCTAATTTTTGCTTTTAAAAGGTCTCCCAACCAATGTTGAGGCCTACAGTGCATTTTAGAGAACAGTAGCAACTCGCTTTATACCTACGGCAGCTTGATATGCAATGATGGTGTAAGTTTGATAGGTATTGTTCGCATGTGAGGTGGTGCGAGTGTCTCTGAGCCTCTTGAGACTGGAAAGTTCCAAATAAAGGAGCAAACTGGAAGGTACTAAACTATGGCAAATTTAAGATATTGACTAAGGACTAAAATAGAAGGGTGGGCAGGTTAAGTCCATGGAATCTACAGTTCTCAACTCTTGCATTGCCATCAGTGCCACCCAAGTTGTAAAAGCTTCGCTTTAAAAGAAGCTCACGATTGCATTCCGAATATTACAAACCTGGCAGTATCCCACAGACTGATTATGGTGCCCATATGCCACTAATACGTTGTAGAGTGTCTTCTGTAAGCAGGGATCAGCAGTTTTGCGGAACCTTACATTATCCGGAAATGTCCTATTCATGTCTAAAATGTAAAAAAAGGAAACAGCAAAAATTTAAATGTATCTATAAAGCAATATGGGATGTGGGTGGCGCTGTGGGTTAAACCACAGAGCCTAGGACTTGCTGATCAGAAGGTCGGCAGTTCGAATCCCCGCAACGGGGTGAGCTCCCGTTGCTTGGTCCCTGCTCCTGCCAACCTAGCAATTCGAAAGCACGTCAAAGTGCAAGTAGATACCGTATTTTTCGTCCCATAGGGCGCTCCGGCCCATAGGACGCACCTAGTTTTTTTGGGAGGGAAATAAAGGAAATTCCCCCCCCCTTTAATTCCCCCCCCAAAAAAACCAGGTCGGGGAATAGCGGGATGGCGGCGCTCCGCCTCCCCGCTGTCCCCCGAGCTTGTGGGCTGCAGGCTGCTGCCCGCAAGCCTTGCGAGCCCATGGAAACTCCCGCCGGGCTTGCGGATAGCTTCCTGAAGCCTGGCGAGCGAGAGGAGTCGGTGCGCTCAATATCAGGTTGTTTTCAAACACCCGCACATTGAACATGGTTTTCTGTACGGGAAGATGATCAGCATTACAGACTTGAAACAACCTTTTATTCTTCAGCAATGCAGGCAAAATGCTATATGTCTATAAACAGGGAAGGTTGACTCTAAACAACTCTGAAGTAGACTGTAATTCACTACAGCTCATGCCATAATAAATTTGTTGTGCCTTTAAAGGTGCCACAACTGTGTGTCTATTTCGTCTGCCGACTGTCCATGGATTTAACATTATCCCATCTCCCTCAGAACTGCAGAGAAGTCTTTTATTGTTTCTTTGCATTCCAGGGATTATCCTTTACAAGATTCCAACGACCTTGAATAATCACCATAGTTGCTTGCCTAGAACATTAACTATGTGGTGGTATCGCTGCAGTCATCTTAATGTTTGTACTGCATTGCTTTTAAAGGGTTGCTGTACACTGCCCTGAAATTCTGAGAGGCTTGTTATACTTGCAGAAACTGGCATTTTATTCTAGAATCAACAGAGAAAGAGTATTCCCCCCCCAATACAATCCAAACATAATCTAGATCTAGTGCATTTATTTATTTATTGCCCTTGAAAAGCATTGCTTGTGAAATTGGTTTCACTCCAAATATAAAAGTTCATTGCAGATCAGTTCTCTGTAACCCCTCAGTGTGAAAACCGATGTGAGCAGTTCCAGCAATGGGAACGGGGAGGTACCCACATGATGATGTGGGTGAGCATAACTGCTTCCTTTTTCATTCACCTGTGGCATGCACAGGGAGGGAAAGGCATGACTGATAAAGGGGAGAGTTTTAAAATGCATAGCCAGTAACTCTTGTGGACGACAGGATCTAGAAACAATCTAAACTGAAAGCAGCATGTTGAGGACAACCGTGAATAATTCTGGACTGAGAAAAACTACATTTCTGTGCTATGGATGGGTCAGTGTATACACAACCTCACTTGAGACCTGTGGAGATACTGCTGGTACCAGTCTGGCAGACTATCAAGCGAAATAATCCATTTGAGAATGAAAAGATATATACCGGTATATATATTTTTACACACACACACACACACACACACAGAGAGTGGTACCTCGGGTTAAGAACTTAATTCGTTCTGGAGGTCTGTTCTTAACCTGAGACTGTTCTTAACCTGAAGCACCACTTTAGCTGATGGGCCTCCTGCTGCCGCCGTGCGATTTCTGTTCTCATCCTGAAGCAAAGTTCTTAACCCAAGGCAATATTTCTGGGTTAGCGGAATCTGTAACCTGAAGCGTATGTAACCTGAAGCGTATGTAGCCCGAGGTACCACTGTATATGCATAGGAATTGCCAAGAGAATGTCCCACACTGAACACAAACACCATTGCTTCTGCGAAGGGTCAGGTTTTCATTTGTCTCCAAAACCAAGGCACAAGTCCACAAAGGCACCAGGCAAAAACGCTTCTCTATAAGCCAAGCCTTTGACTGATTAACATTCTATGGCATTTTAAATGCATTTGTGGGAGGGGTGCTACTGGTTTGTTTGTTTGTTTGTTTGTTTGATTACGTATTTTGTGCCCTGATTTTGTATATTTATGTTGTGAACCACCCTGTGGTCTTCAGATGAAATACAATATACAAACAAATTCCCACACTTGTCTCTCTATCCACAGAATACTTGGCTACAGGCTTCTTGGTAAACAGCAGACTAGATTGGACAACCACATCTATGTTTAGATGCTAACCTGTCTTAATTGTGTCCACGAGCTTCTCATTTTTGTCTCCCTCAAGTAATTTCTGGTAGTATCCAGGGTTTTGTTCCATGTGGGACTGAGCACCACTCACCACCATCCAAACCAGTGCACGGTGCTCATTTGGAATGCCTTTCCTGATATAGCGTTTTACTGCAAAAGAAAAAGCACACCGGTTGATATTTCAAGCATTATTTTTTGGATACTTAAAATACAAAAACAAAAACAAAAAAACCTCCAAGGGAAGTAAAAGGACATCAAGGTAATTAGTGAGGCAAGGACAACCCAGTCACTGATGGGCGGGGTACAAATGAAATTATTATTATTATTAACCAGCAATTGCTGATCATTCCACAAACAAGAGCTTGAAAGTGCAGAACCAACATTTGTGTGACCTTAGTAAGAAAGGTAGGAAACTTCAGTGACAAGAGGAAAACATAAAAAGCAGTCAAGTGCCTTTTTCAGATGACCACAAAAATCCTGAGAGAGAGGTAGTTTGTGTGCATCATGGAGGAGGGCAAAAAGGAGGTGATTTGTTTATTTATTCCCATCTTTTTCTACCTTCCTTTATTTATACCCGCCATGGAAGGAGCACTTGTTTCAACTTGGGCTATTAGTACAACCAAACACTCCTGAGTTTTCCAGGTTAATCGGTTTTTAAGTTGATTAGTATACCTTCTGTTTTAATACTTTTTAGCTTTCCAAAACATTTTACAGATTCTAAATGATTGTACCCGCACCCTACTTGTGCTGATCTATGACTGTAATAAAGATTTGATTGACTGATTAGGTCGATCAGGAATATGAAAATCTCCCTACAATTCTAAAATAAATTAAAAATCTGGCTCAGAAAATGCTGCCAATATTCCGATAGCCAAACGATTCCCATCTACAAAAAAAGGATTGGGGTGGAGAATCTATTCACACATTTTTAGTGTATGAATAGACTATGTGGATTACAGTATGTGGATATTTATGGCTAAGCAAAGCACCATATTTGAATATTGTTTCCATATTGTCTCTTGCATTTGCAGCTAACCCTTTCCCATCATGGCTATTGATTTTAAAAGTAAAGCCAGCTTAAAGCACAGCTCAATCAGATGCTGCAATCGGATATAGCCTCATGACTTTGGTAGACAGTGGAAGGGGAATGCAACCCTGAGGTTACATTATTCTTTAATGTTGTTGTTGTTGACAGCAAAGCCACGAGTCCAGGGCTCGTACCATACCATGATGTAGAGTGAGGTAGCTGCCTCAGGTGGCAAATTCAGAGAGCTGGACATTGGCTAGAAAGGTGTGCCATGTGGTCTGCCCTGCAGCCTCTAAGCTAGCTTCCTGCCCTAGCATGGCTGGCACACCAGTGACACAACCCGCCTCAGGCGGCATGCTCCTCCCACCCCACCAGGGCGTGGGTCCAGATCTGTGGTGATGGGGAAGCATCCATGGCAGAAGGCCTTGGTGCCAGAAGGCCTTGGGCCAGCCCTGCAGAGGCCTATAATGAGGAAAAGTAAATTTAAGTTATGGAGGCCATACATTCCTTTCTCAGATACTGTCCTTCATCTGAACATCACAAGGTTGAGAGAGAGAATGTCTATAAACCACAGCAACTCCCCCTTCCCAGCCCTCAAGTCTGCCCTGACGCTGTCCTGAGTATCCAGGTGGGCACAGCTGTGTGAGACCAACTCCTTTCTGCTTGCCTACCCAGGTTTCAGTGATACGGACCAGACCAGCTTCCTCATCTATAATCAGAGCATGGAAGAGGGATGAGGGAGGTCTTACTCAGAGCCAGCCTGGCATTCAGCAACAGAAGTCATAGACCTAAGGGCTGGCTGAAGGGACAACAGCAATTCCCCAGGTTAGAGGAAGGGCTAGCACACAGCATAGCCTGTGCTGTGTGCCTCTTACTTGGCCTGCCCCACTTTCCCCTACCCTGAACCACTGTGACTGGAGGCCCCTATGTTCTCTCCAGTTCCTCTCCTCCCAGACACATCTGACTTCCCTCAATAAAAACAAACAACAAAAACAAACCCACACAAATTTAAAACAGTTAAAACAATTGTTAATTGTAGCAGTCTCTGCTTTTGAAGCTGGTGCTGCAGCCAGGAGACATACTATTGTATATCTCTACAATCTATCTTTTCAGGTTGCTTTTTAAAAAATGAAAAATGTGTGTATACGTAGGGGAGAGCAGAAGAACCCGAAACACCTCTCAAACTGTTCTATTTTGGGTTTGAGCCAACATCTACCTACACCCATTAAGGATTACAAAATTAAAACTTTATCAATAATCTTTTAAGGAGTTTTTTTAAAAAACCTTCGGTTTAAATGGAAGCCAAGCTTCACAAATTTAGCGCAGTGCTGGGGCAATGCCACCTGGGGTGCCTAGAATAATGTGCTGGAATTTAGAAAAGATGTGTAGAGCCAGCACCTAAAGAGACACAGGCGCAGAAAATATTTAAATATTTTGCCAGCTCTGATTAGCTTAATCACTTTCCAGTTTGGCAATAAGCCAGTGGTTGGGCCTAATTATGATAAACAGCCACTAATAACCAGTGGCATCTTACTCGCCCAACTGGTTATAGCAGTTTCGTATGTACAGGAAAACTGTATAATTGCAAGTTACTTGTTACCATTCCAGCAGTAAGCTGCAATTGTTGTGCAAACACCGAGTCATGAACTCGCCCAGTTCTCTTCACAGAGGAATAAGGTACGCATACCTGACTGTGAAATTCCCCTTTTCCTATCCAGCCCATGAAGGCTTTGAATATGCAAACGTGAAAATATTTTAATTAGCATCGGTGTCATGATTCGTCCTCAAATTTTGTCCTACTCACTAAACTCACTAAATGAGTTTGATCTCATTAGCTTGGATTCCACCTTCATGACCAGATTCCTGTTCCAAGGAATGGGGCCCTTTCATATCCTCTTCCTGCTGAATGCCCTATGTATTTCCTGAAAATCTGCCCCCAAGTGTTGGGGGGCATTCTAGAACAGTATGAGATGCAGCACAGGGGGAATCTGCAACAACAACAACCACCCACCAACAACCAGAGACTAAGAAGATGCGCCTTGTTGTTCATCTTGGAGGAACTTTGGAATCAATAGATATTCGGAATGATTAATTAAACTTGATTTTATTGCTTCAGCTTCAGTAATGTACATTTAAAGGAACAAGCTTCTATACTTCCTTTCAGCATTTACATTTGATTTTATAACGACGCATTTGAAAACCTGCATTTCCAAACATGCCATATTTAAAACATGGTGAGGGAGCAGAGACGTTGGAGAGAGAAAGAGTGTTTCTATTCACGGCAACTCACTGTGCTGCATTTGCAACAAGTAGCTGCTCCTACCAAACATCCGTAGTAGCCGACAGATTATTTCTTACAAGGACAGAATTTACGTAGAAATGAAAGCAATTAATCAGCGATCAACTGTCAAAAACAGGGGTTACCATCCTTGCAGTTTCCCCATAAACTCTATTCATTTGGGCTGTAATTTGTATGCCCGCTTACCTGGGAGTAAGCCCTATTGAACTCACTAGAACAGGCTTCCTCAACCTCGGCCCTCCAGATGTTCCGAGACTACAATTCCCATCATCCCTGACCACTGGTCCTGCTAGCTAGGGATCATGGGAGTTGTAGGCCAAAAACATCTGGAGGGCCAAGTTTGAGGAAGCCTGCCCTAGAATATATTTCAGAGTAGATTTGTATAGGATCACACTGTTTGTCCAGAAAGAATCAAAGTAAGGTCTGAAGTGGGGTAGATATAAGACATTGGCACTACAATAAATGTGAAAACAATGTCCACCTCCCCATATTGAAAAACTCCTATTGAAAAGATTCAAGCAAGATTTCATACAGGAGAAGGAAACAAGGAACAACTTCATACTGAAATATTACCTTTTATGCTTTTCGGTACACCACGGTTACCCTTTAAAAGCTTGGACCATTTAATTGCCCTCCTAGTGAGTATCACTAGGTATCTAGAAAAAAAATCTTCATATGATGTATAGTCAAAGTTTGCTGGCCTTTCAAACCCATATGGATCCACTCTGCAACAGAAGGGAAATCATTGTACAGACATATTACGGTAGTTTTATGTAGTTATATAAACTTCACATACCTAAATTAAAACTTTTTTTGTCCAGAAATGCAGCTTAGAGGGAGGAAAAACTGGACTTTAAAATGTCAGAATGAAAGATGTTTATCGACTGCAAATGCCTGAATGTGCTCAATAAACCTTCCGGAAGTTTAGAAGATGAGTCTGCTTTTGTAGACACCCAGCTAACACCCATTAGCTTTGGAGGTGGTTGATGCTAATTAGGACTGATAGGGAAGAAGACAAAGAAGCCAACAGTAGGTGGAGCCAGAACAAATGACAGGAAGAGCAAATTTAGTTTTGCCCCCATCATCCTCCCTGCTGAGTCTACAATGCCAACACTAAGGAGGAAGGTTACAGTTGGTTCTACCCTGAGGGATAACCAGCCTCATATAACCAACATGCTTAAGTCTAATTAATGCATCAAAGGGTTAATGCCATAGAGTAAGTGGTCCTGCCAGGCTTAGCTAGGTCACTCCCACTCCCCTTGGGAGGAAGATAATTGGGCCTACTGCTGCACCTAAGTAGACCCCAGAAGCACAACATGCGAGGTCTGAGCTGGTTGCTCCAAGATCAGACCACATGGCTCTAGTAAGCCTCTTTTGAGTTCCCATACCAGTGATTTAGGAACTTTCAGCAGTGTAACTAAGCCAAGTTTAACTGCCTATGCTTTCTAAATGCTGTGTGGAAAAGAACATGAACCTAACCTTTGGAGAGTTTAACTTACCAAGTTTGTGGACTTTTTCTATGCTAAGGGAAGAGGGGGACTTTGGAAGGAACTTAGAAGGACATATTTTAATGATCTATTTCACACTTTACTTTGCTGCGTATTTTGTGATTTTTATGTCTGCTGGGGTTCTCACCAAAGAGTACTTGCCCCAAACGTGGATCTTGGCATCCAGGGAATTCTTTTACATACTTATTTCTTCCTTCCAAGTAACACTTTCAACCTATCTTATAGGGCTGTTGTAAAGATTACACTATATATAAAGCACATTATAACCTGGTAATTATTTTTATCTAACCAGGACATTAATGGACCATTTATACAGAGTAATATCATCGCATGTTTTGTAATTTTAATCCTGATTATTTTTCTTTTTATTAGTACTTGTTACAAATCAAAGATCTTTTCAGTGACCAGAGTTTTACCTCAGTTTTACAGTCATGGTTTACTCAGGCAAGCGATAGCACACTCTTGCAGAGAGTAGACAAGGCCTTTTTCAGGTCACTTGTGTGTTTTGCATTAAATTCTGAACCTCATCAAGCTCTGTATAATGGGACCAATATTGATTTACATGGTTGCTTATCTAAATGCATACATAAGGCAGGTCAATCAATCCATTTTCCGCTCCCTTTAGCCTCTGGCTATTAGCTGCTTGAAAACAGACAAACGAGAGAATAAAGTATCACCGCTTAAGACATTTCCAATAAATTGTATCAGTTTCACCATGTACTTATAAAGGGAAATGTTCAGCTACAGGACATGTGCTTAAGTGCCATTGGTTTCGACTGAACTTAAGCATGCATAACTGTGCAGATTTAATCACTGCAGAAGTTCAGGAAAGCTCAGCGCTTCAGCACAAACAAGTTGTATATTTAGCATTCAAACGCAAAAGGCACAACTTTCTCAAGCCTCCCAGAAAAGCACACATGGGACTTTGGATAATAATGTAATTCTTAAAAAGTACTCTTCCAAAAGAGATGGCCACAATACCTCCTAATTGCTCAACCGCAATTTATACATACAGCAGTGTGGGTGAGCAAGCCTTTCCTGGACTGCACTACTAATACAATATGTTTCTATGCTGCACCGTTAAAAAAAAAAGTATCACACTGCGTTTCCTTGTAACTTAAGACTTCATGTTTCCACATTCCATTTGGTCTTTTCAGCCTTGTTGGGAGGATGGCATTCAAACAAGCGAGGTTCCAACTAGAACCCATCGTTCTGCCCGGACATTGAGGTCCAGTGCCAAGGGCCTTCTGGCGGTTCCGTCATTGCGAGAAGCAAAGCTATAGGGAACCAGGCAGAGGGCCTTCTCGGTAGTGGCGCCCTGTGGGGCCCGCCCTGTGGAATGCCTTTCCATCAGATGTCAAAGAGATAAACAACTACCTGACATTTAGAAGACATCTGAAGGCAGCCCTGTTCAGGGAAGTTTTTAATGTGTGACATTTTAATGTATTTTTAATCTTTGTTAGAAGCCCCCCAGAGTGACTGGGGAAACCCAGCCAAATGGGTGGGATACAAATAATAAATTATCATTATCATTATAGAATCTGAAGTGGTACAGCTCAGGAGAAAAGCTTTTATTACTGTCAGTGGCAGCTCTTGGGGTGTCAAATTAAAAAAATCAGCGACTCTCATGCTCCATTCTAAATTGCAGCTATGGCGTCCCCAAGGCCTAACTGGTTGCGCTCTCCTAAATCTGCCTCTGCTACTGTATTGTATAAATGGCTGTGCCTGATAATATGCACCAGGACAAAGAATACCGTAGTGGCAGTGTTTCTCTGAATCCCAGTTGCTAGAATTCACATGTGGGGAGAGTGTGCTGTTGCCCTCCAAGTCCTGCTTGTGGACTCCCCATAAGCCTCTGGTTGGCCACTGTTGAGAACAGGATGTGGAACAATTATGGATCTTCCATCTGATCCAGCTGGGCGGCTCTTCTTATGTTACATCCTTGCATAGCCATTAACCACTGTCAGGTGATAAACAGGGAAATGCTGGTCAGCCCATCCTTGATGTCTCATTTATCTCTCTGCAGAAATTCCACTGAGCCTTTTTTTCCAGCTACAAGGAAATTTATAAACATAACTTCCATCTAGACAGCATTCAGCCTTTCCATATTCTCCAGTGATTACCAACCTCTGCGCTCCCATATTTATAATATTTATGTATTTATAGAGTTCTACAGTACACAAATTGTTTTGATATTTCTTATAGTAACAAGGGCATCTTGTTTAAAGTATTTTAGACAGCCTTTCGGGACAGAATCTATTATAGTTTTAATTTTTATTTCACAAATTAAGCATTTTCCTAAAGTTCTATGTGGTGATAACAATAGGGATGATGGGGGGATGTTGGGGAGAGATTTCAAAAAATAATTAAATCTGCTATTTTATGAAGTTAAGATGCCAATAAGTGTAAAGAACTGAAAAAATAATAATTTTCAAGTGGATTGGTTTGAAAGCATAAAGAAAAGTTCATTCTTTCCATGTAACCTTCCAAAGGGAGTAGGTGTTTACTGTGGCAGCTGTAAACGATTAATAATCCTGGCAGTGAAAGGTTAGTTTTATTACAATAAAACCTGAAAGAGAGTGACAAATCAAGATCTTTGGTAACAGGGTTTTGAAAGTTTAATTATGGGGGGGGGGGGAGCGGAATCAATGTAGTTAGCTTAATTAACTTATCCACTGAATTAAACAGCCATACCAACACTGCCAACTGAAACCTGAAGGGCAGAACTAACTGCCCCACTGTGTACTCAGTAACCAAAGGGGAATTCATGCGATACAAACTTTACCTGAAAACCACACGCAAGAAGAGCTTTCAGTAGGGAATGGGGCACTCCCAGCATCGATTTACCCCAAACGTAAATAAGTTTTCTGGGTTGCCTTTCTCAAGCAAATCCTGCTGCTGCGGCTGTGTTTTTTTTTTTTTAACTTCCTGTTGTATCACAGATACACCTGAGGGGCCACTTAACACCAACCCAGGAAGATATATATATATATATATATATATATATATATATATATATATATATATATATATACGTTTGTGGCATGATATACAGAGAGATTATTACTATATAGAATATTAAAGGCACACATAACAAAAAGCAGGAGGGCGAGCCAAGAGCGCGCTCCATTATTCTGCAAGGGCGCAACCTACCTGTGGACGTTGCTCTCGCGGTTCTCGCGCTTCGCCCGCCGCTCTTCCTCCCCGTCCATGGGAAGGGAGTACGCCGGGTTCCTCCAGCACAGAATGGTCGAACCCCCGCCCGGCCCGGCGCGGCCTCGCCGCTGCCTCCTCCTCCTCCTCCTCCTCCTCTTCTTCCTCCTCCCCTTGCTGGAGACGAGTCAAAGTCCCACCACTCTTATCAAAGGAGAGCGCGCCTCCTCCCTCTTCTTACCCTCCGAAGTTCTCTGCAAAAAAAGTGCCTTTGGCGAGGTGGGAGGGAAGGGAGCGGGCGGTTTCCAGAGCAGGGCAGCCTGCAGTAGAAAATGTGTTCACATTGGAGGGCGGCGGGAGGAAAAACAAGCGTCTCCAAAGTTCCACAGCGTCGCGCTTCAAGGACAGGGAGGAGCGGCGCGCGGAGCTTATCCCTTTCTGTCTGCGCTTTTTCAGACCAGTCTCCCCCCCCCCCCACGAGGGAGAGTTTAGCTTATTTGTGGCTCCCACCGCCAGCCGAGTTGGGAATTGCGCCTCCTTAAGGATAGCGCCGGGGCAAACGGCTCCTGAGGTAGAGCGATTTAGGAGCGCAGCTGAGAAGCCTCCCTTTCCCCGGGTGGCTGAGCGCGCGACTGGCTCCTCCTCAACCTGCTGCTTCGCTCCTTCTTCGCCTCGGGTTGCGCGCGCACTTCCCCAGAAAAAAACCTTGGGGAGGAGAAGGAATCCTCTCCCCACGTTCCTCTTGCTGCTCGTGTTGCCGGCAGAGGAGGCGGCGAGCCAGCGGGGAGGGAAGCCTCACTCAGGGCAGTGAGGGCAGCGTTTCAGTTTGCAGCAAGGCGGTGGGCCGGGACTCGTTTTCCGTTTTGGAGCAGGTGCAGTGGGAATAAAGGAAGCAGCAACGTGCATTCCTCTCGTGGGTCAGCGCAGCCGGTCCACGCACGTGCCGCTGGGAAGTCCAGAGCAAAGGGTGTGACCTTAGGCCCCTAATTCCCATGCACGCCTTACTGTAACACAGCCTATAACCAAGTCGCATGCAAACAACTGCACCTTTGCTTTATTGTTTACCCCTGCCTCACTTCCTCCAGCTGTTTGTTTTAGACTGTAAGCTCCTAGGGGCAAGGACCTGTGCTCTTAAAGCAACACACACCCTAGGGACACTATAAACAACAAACCCGTCAACATCTAGGCCCCTGGAAGTAAGCCCCATTGAAATGAAGGGGGCATGGGTTGAGGCATTTACTTCTGTGTAGGAATTGGATGGAAACCTGTGTTGGTCTGTTCCTACATGCCAGATTCCTTGTTGGGGACTCTGGTGGTGTGATTTTATTTTATTTAGTTAGTTATTAAATTTGTATTTCACACTATAACCGTAGATCTCAGGCAGTTCACAACATAAATCATCATACACTTGTTGGCTATGGTGGCATGTGAGGGTTTTCTGCAGATTTTAAACAGAGGTAATTTGGTACACTCGCCGTTAAGAAAGATGACAAAATGGTTCAGTGCATCTGGCTGTTAACCAGAAAGTTGGTGGTTTGAGCCAACCCAGAACAGGATTCCTATATTGCAAGGGGCTGGTCCCTTCCAACTCTACACTTCTATGGAAGATGAGCACTCTATGAAAGATGCTTACATCAGTGGCTACTCACCTGAGAGGCGTAACTTAAGAATATTGAGTGTATCTGCTTCCTTGAACAGACTGAGCTGCAAAGGTGCAATTATCTGTGAATACCCCCTTTCTGATGTTACGTTGCTCATCTGAATAGGCTGCTTACTAATGCAGTTGCCACCTAACAGCTAGCTCCAGGCCAGATAGGGCTTCAGTTGTTTTGGGGAGCAGTTAGTAGAAAGGCCAATCCCTGGTGGGATTTGAACACAGGACTTTGCCTCTCTGAAGCCAACATCCCGCAGAGTATGCCCCACAGAGGAACTTACGGTCTTCAAATAAAAACATCTTGAAGGTCCCAGGCCACAGAGAGGTTAGGCTGGCCTCAACTAGAGCCAGGGCTTTTTCGGCTGCGGCTCCAACCTGGTGGAACGCTCTGTCACAAGAGACAAGGGCCCTCCAGGACTTGACATATTTCCGCAGGGCCTGCAAGACAGAGCTGTTCCACCAGGCCTTTGGTCAGGGCACAGCCTGACTCCCTCCTTTGGCAATCTTTACAAAACTTTATGGTTGCCATCAATTTTGATTTTAATTAATTTTTATAATGTTTTTATAGTGTTGCGCTGTTCTAGTGTTGTTAGCCGCCCTGAGCCCGGCTTCGGCTGGGGAGGGCGGGATATAAATTTATTATTATTATTATTATTATTATTAGAGTCACAAGTGCTTCAGATAAGAAGCAGAAGCTGAAGGAAGTGGCTGCTTGGAATGGTTGCTGTGCCTGTAGTCTGAACCCGAGATGCTGCCTGCGGAGTAGAAGATACAGATCCCACTAAAGAAATTCATTCAACAGAAAACCCATTTTCCACTTCCTCCTCCTTTTGTGAGTCACTGACCCAGTAGATGCTGAACTGTACTGCTTTGGGGTTTTTTGTATCCAAGTTTCATGCTTCTGGCAGAGTGTCGGCTCCAGGGTTCTTGCCCAAATCACATGGGATTAGGTTGATCAGGGAGTGTCTCAAGATCAGTAAGAGCTAAGATCGTTTTTTTAAGTAGCTTAAGAATTTCCCCAGCTCTAAAATAGATGACCTCTAAATAACAGCATTTCACTAATACTTAAGCTTCTGTGGGGCAAGTTAAGGACCCTGAGCTATGTTTCTGTGCGAGGGTTTACACACCCAGGACGGTCTGTACGATAACAAGGATTAGTAAGATCTCTACTATTGCCATTTTTTTTTAAAAAAAGTGAAATCAAAATGTGACTTAACGTTTTGACTTGCACGCTTTCCTTTGTCAAGCTCAATTAAAAACTCTTGCATTGACGGTCTGTTATAACTCTTATTTTCTGCTGTTAATTCAGATAATTATTGATAGACACACACCTTGTGAACGATACGGCTTTTGAAAGTGCTGGTTTCCTAGATAAAAATATATAGCCAAATTAGAGGTCTAATTTGCAGAACTGCATCGTACATTGTTTCTGCTGTGTTCCCACGTTGCGCACAATAAAGTGAATTAAATGCTTTAAAGTCTCACTGATTTCACTGGGAGAGTTAAATACATTATTATTATTACTATTACTCATTGTTGTTGTTTACTCGTTTAGTCGTGTCCGACTCTTCGTGACCCCATGGACCAGAGCACGCCAGGCACTCCTGTCTTCCACTGCCTCCTGCAGTTTGGTCAAAATCATGCTGGTAGCTTCAAGAACACTGTCCAACCTTCTCGTCCTCTGTCGTCCCCTTCTCCTTGTGCCCTCAATCTTTCCCAACATCAGGGTCTTTTCCAGGGAGTCTTCTCATGTAGTGGCCAAAGTATTGGAGCCTCAGCTTCAGGATCTGTCCTTCCAGTGAGCACTCGGGGCTGATTTCCTTAAGAATGGAGAGGTTTGATCTTCTTGCAGTCCATGGGACTCTCAAGAGTCTCCTTCAGCACCATAATTCAAAAGCATCAATTCTTCGGCGATCAGCCTTCTTTATGGTCCAGCTCTCACTTCCATACATCACTACTGGGAAAACCATAGCTTTAACTATACGGACCTTTGTTGGCAAGGTGATGTCTCTGCTTTTTAAGATGCTGTCTAGGTTTGTCATTGCCATTACTCATTATTATATATTTATTTCTATCCTGCCTTTTTTCCTTGGCAGGGAAGGCGGCGTACTGGTAAGTTAGGAACAGCTAAAAAATAAAGCGAAAACTGAATTAAAAAACAATTAAACATTAATAGAATTAAAACTCTCTCTGTATATAAAAGATCTAATAAACACATACAGATAATTAACAATAAATGCAACACAGCACCAGCCCTTTCATTAAAAGCAGTCAGTTCCCCAAAGCCTGTTGGAATAAGAAAGAATGACAACAACATGGTTAACACAGCTGTACCATGCATGTTTATTCACTTACTCCCAGGTAAACGTGCTTCCAATTGGATGTGCTATTTGAATGTGCAACTCCATCCATGGCACAACTAGTCATACACAAAGGGTTGTATCCAGTGGTGGCTTTTCACTGGTGCAACTAGGGCTGGACCCTGGGGACAAAAATTCAGGATCCTTTACCAGACTTCCCAGATGACCCTCAGAAGAATGGCAGGTGATGCTGGACAGTGACATGCAGGCCCCGTGGTCAGAATTCTGCTTGCCACGAGCAGTGCTATTTTTGCAGAAAAAGAGGCGTCGGAACTCACCATGAACACATCGCTTGTTCTCTTATAATGGCAATGGCGCCCAGCTGACAGGTGCCAGAATTGAGTTCTGGATGGAAAAAAAAGGCATTGTGGGACCCACCAGGGCTGATGCTGGCCAATGCACCATCCTTGCTTTCTTATTTTTTTGTGAAGGGAATAATAATAATAATTTATTATTTGTACCCCACCCATCTGGCTGGGTCTCCCCAGCCACTCTGGGCGGCTTCCAACACAGATTAAAAATGCTAAGCAGGCATTCAGACATTCCCTTTTCAGACATTCACCCACTTATTCTTGAGGAACTCAGGACAGCGGAAGCAAACCCCATTTTATAAGACTGTAAGAAGGGCATTTTATTTCTGCAGTCATGGTGATGCCATGGTGGTTGTTTTTTTAGTGAGCTTAAAATGCATTTCTTTCTTTTTATCAGAGTTGGCAAACTTTCTTTTCTTTTTTACCCTAAGGAATACAGTTTGTAAAAGAACGGAATGACTGGGGCAAGGGTTTTGAGGCAGAGGAGAAATGTCAGTTGCATGCTTTACAACTGAAGTATTACCCCATGGCAGCCGTAAAAGTCTATGGTCTTGCTGCACCACCATGAACTGGCACTACTGGGCCACCAGCTTCTACCTGTCAGAAAACACTTCCGCTTGTTCAGGTGGGTTGGGCACCTGATGTTATTTTCACCCTTCTCCCCCTGCCTACTGCAGCCCCTTGCAGTGTCTTTGCCCCCAACCCTCAGGAGCAGCTTTGCATGGGGTACAAGGGGTTAAGCAAATTAGCAGCAATCAGGTGTTACGCACAGGAAGGCGCCCTTTCTGCTAAAGCAGGAGTAGAGAGCCTCTGCCCCATGGCCCAATCTTGCCTTACCAGGGAGTTCAGTCTGGCCTAGGAAGCCATTTCCCCCAAACCACACTCATCAGCTGTTGTCACTCGAGCAGAGGGTTAAATCCTGCTCAGTTTGCCTACACATGCCCGTTCCCTTTATATAACATGCTCCCTGAGCTGAGCATCCGGCTTGGGGACTAGCAAGTGGTGATAGGAAAGGTCACCAAAAGATTCTCCAAGCACAGAAATAAACAAATATATATTTCTGAGCCTTTTTGTTGCTTTTGTTTTGCTATTGGGCACTTCTGATCTCCTGTCTTTGATGTCTGAAATGTGAATGGCCAAAAGCAAAAATAGCCCTCAAAAATAGAGAGCAGATGTTGTTGCTGTCAGATTATGTATTGTGTTTCCTTTTAATGGCCGCTTCATTGATGAAGGCATATTTAAAATAAAAGAACTTGCCTGTGCTAGCATGCTTAACAAGATGGAAGTAAATCTGTTTCTCTTTTCTCTCTAAAAGTTGCATACAAAAAGAGCACATATTATTGTTTATATTCCTCTATCCCTGCAGTTTGCAGAGCTGACAAATCAAATAATACTTCAACATAGACACACCGACTGTAGCAAGTAGGTAGGTAGTAGGCCAATCCAATTCCTCTATATTCCCCCCCCCCAAAAAAAAGCATGGTGGTAGCAAGTCCGATGCCCCCAGCTTTGTCTTTGCTACGTTACCCTGGATGGGACAAGTAATCTCAGGGAGACAGATTTGACCCTTGGGATTGCCAGTTGCTGAACCCTAAGCAGACATGTGTTTGCTCTCTTATAATTTTCAGCCATCACCCAAGAAGGAGAAAACAGTAAGATAGTTTCCAGACTTGTCATCTGATGCAATATACTACGAATCTCCTAATTACTGTAAAACATTGAGAAGAAGAAACACGCAGCCAAACCTCAGTTCCAAAACGCCTCCATTTTGGAACGCTTCGCCTCCCGAACCCAAAAACGCAGAAGTAACTGCTTCCGGTTTTCAAACAAATTTTCGGAAGCTGAACATGCTATGCGGTTTATGTTTTTGAGTTTACCTATTGTATTGAGTCTTCCACTTTCAGTTTTTGGTTGTTGAGCGTTTCGGAAGTCGAACGGTCTTCTGGAACGGATTATGTTTGACTACCAAGGTTTGACTGTAATGTGTTTTGGGAGAAGAAATGCTGGAAAAAACCCAGCTTTAAAAAATGGGGAGAAGCTTGAATAGTCTGTGCCATTTTCTATATGAAGATTAAAGAAAGCTGACATGAATTAAAAAAGCACAACTGCACCCAAGTTCAATATTGATATGTTTTGCATGCAATGCACACAGTTTACCTACATCAAAATAGCAAACATAGCCAGAAGTACGGTGCAGTTATGCTGAATTTACCACAGAGAAAATTCAGAAGTGGTAGCACCACTTCTTTACACGACTGCATTAGCCTAATTACACTGCATTGTGAGTATTTATTGACTTAACTCTGTAGAGAAGTTCCCAGGCAAAGAGGGAGTATTCAATATTTTTCTCATGAACTTAAAGTTCATGAAGGGGACCATTGTTTGCAAAATGTCTTGGACATGACAGATAAAAGGGTTTTCTGTTCTCTGGATCAACACTGAATGAAAATATTAGACTCCCCTCTGGCCTCCGCCCCCACAAGCACTTACGTGAATAAAACCAGGCAGAGGGCCTTTTCAGTAGTTGTGCCCACCCTGTGGAACGCCCTCCCAGCAGATGTCAAACAGATAAACAGCTATGTGATTTTTAAAAGACATCTGAAAGCAGCCCTGTTCAGGGAAGTTTTCAGAGTGTGACATTGCATTGCGCTTTTACTGTTTTTTTGTTGGGAGCAGCCCAGAGTGGCTGGGGCAACAAGTCAGATGGGTGGCATATAAATTGTTGTTGTTAACACTGAGACTTCTGTGTGACCACAACACCTTTTCTTATACATTCAAGAAATCAAAGGCAAGAGAGAGACCCAGAACACATCTCACAAATTAAAACCCATCTTTCTTTCATCTATGTCACAGTGGGGAGCAGTTTTTAGCCCGGGGGGCCGCATTGGCTTCCTGGCAACCTTACAAAGGGCCACATTCCTGTGGTGGGTAGGGCCAGAGGCAAAAGTGGTTGGAACAATGAAAGTAAATTTTACCTTTGGTACATGAGGCTAGTTTCTGCCCAATATTCAATCCAGGCAAACAAAATAAGGTTACCAGATTTTTTTCAAAGAATTCAGGGACCCTTTTCAACTTCAATGGATTTTGTATGGGGTAAAGGTAAAGGGACCCATGACCATTAGGTCCAGTTGTGGCCGACTCTGTGGTTGCGGCGCTCATCTCGCTCTATAGGCCAGCATGACTAAACCACTTCTGGCGAACCAGAGCAGCACATGGAAACGCCGTTTACCTTCCCGCCGGAGTGGTACCTATTGATCTACTTGCACTTTGACGTGCTTGACTAACGTGTAAATCCGGGGACTGTCCCTGGGAAACGGGGATGTCTGGTAACCTTAAAACAAAATGCATTCAAGGGCACATTCCAGTCATTTGGGGTGAGAGGCAGGCCTGTGTTCCAAAGGCTCCCCACCCCTGATCGATATATTTGCTATATCCAGGGAATGAGAATTATCAAGGCAACTACTGAAAGCTGCTACTGAAAAATACTTCCGATTCCGCAATTTAGTTTAATCTCCATGTGACTTAGAGCTTCAAAGATTCCTAATGTACTGTGGCATATATAAGGTTGTTCTGGAATCAAGCAATAGCCTGGGGCATCAACATTACTCTAATCATTCTATGTAGAAAAGAAGATTGCATATAAAGGCGGCTCTTTTTTTAAAAAAACAACAACGTTGGGACGGTAAGAAAGGAAGCGGAAGATGAGGCGAATACTGTCACTATTAAGTAAGCCATGCTGAACATACTTAATATGCATACAATAATAGTGTAAGCAGGCAAACAGAGCCATTCAGTGGACTTCAACTCTTTGTATCACTTGCAAGGATAAAATTAGTTTCTATTTGTCTTCATGCTACAGATGAGGCCTGGCCAGGGCGGCTTTCCTTTTATACCTTCTGGGCTTGATGAGGCATGCAACCCTCAGCTCCTCCCCAAGCTAGCAAGCCCCACCTGGGTCCTTGCCTGCCTTAGCTTTCGAGTGTTACTCCCATTGCTCAGAAGTCAGTTTGTTCTGGCCTGAGACCAGCAGCTATGAATCTCGCTGGACCTGCCTCCTGCCTGGTAGGCCGGCCGGTTCCATCTGGCCCAAGAGGACAGGGTCTTGGCAGACCACAGTTACAAAAGACTGTGACCAAGGCTGCTAAGCGCCTGAGGAGGGCAGGGCCCAGACAGATTGTTTGACAGCAGCTGAGGCCCTGACTGACTGATGAAGTATAGCAGAGACAGCTGAATGGACCTTGGGCTTGGGGTATGCTGGGGCAGGTCCCAGCACAGTTCCAACAGAGAATGGCTGGGGCAGGTTTCATCAGGAGACCCAGTCTCAGTGACCCCAGGCAGGAAGAGGAGTTACGCTATGACCAGACCATGTCATTACCGAGGAGGCAAGTTTAGTTGTTGTCTGGGTCTGGTCCTGATGAGAAGGATACAGGTATCAACAAAGGTGTCCCACATGACCTTAAGGTGCTGCGGTGCAATGCTAGGTCAATGATTCACAAGACCACCGCCATCCATGACTTGATCGTAGACGGATGAATTGACTTGGCATGTGTAACAGAAGACTTGGTTGGACATGGCAGATGGGCCTGTTCTTGCCGCTGCTTGTCCACCAGGTTTCCCTTACATACTGCAGCCCTGGGCATGTGGGCAGGGAGGCAAGGTTGCAGGGATTTTCAAGAAGTCCTATTACGGAAACCCAGTTTTCTGAGTGCATGTTCTGGAAGTTGGGCAAAAGGGCTAGTACAGGATTCCTATTGGTGTACTGACCACCCTGCTACACCAATGATTCCCTGCCTGAGCTGCTTCAGGTTTTTTTGGCCTTTACTTGTGAACCCAGTTTGAATGTCAGTTGCTCAGTGTGGGGAGCCACGCAGAAGGCAGGGCTTATAACAGAAAACAGCACTGAAACAGAACGCCTCTTTGGCACCAGTTTGGAGCCAATTGGACAAGATTGGGTTGGGGGGTGTCCCTATGGCCCCTGGTTTGATTGTCAATGACTCAGTTTAGGGGGCAGCACAAAACGTGGGGTTTGCGGCACAAAACAGCGGCACCTGTTTGGAGTCCATCAGATAAGGTTGTATTTTTTGGCATTAACTTGTGACCCCGATTTGCTTTGCCAGTTACGTGGTTTGGGGGCAGAGGCACAAAATACGGGGTTCACAGCACGAAACATCAGAAAACTAGCACAAAACTTTGGCATCGGTTTGGGGGGGGGGAAGGGATCCAGAATTTCAGGGTCACACGTTAATGAAGCTGTACCAGAGTGAGAGGAGGAATAGGAAAACAGTGCAGTGCTTGAAGACGGGGAGAACCAAGTACTGCACTAGGAGACATTTTTGTCCAAACAGTGTTGGACAAACAGAACAGGGAGAGCCACCTGCCCCAACCCCTGTTGCTTTGAACCTGAAATACACAAATGACATGCGCAAAGGGGGCATGTCAGGTGTTGAGACAGCATCTTAGCTTGTGCCAACCATGTACCTTAGAGCTCTGCTTTGAACTCTTGAACCCTGTAATCAGTAATCTGATCTATGTTTAAACTGTGTAGTGATTCTTAGAATAAAGCCATCTGGAATAATTGAGCTGAGAGTCCGTATCCATGAGTGGGAGCTAGGGCAGGTCCTAAGAGTGTGCATGTGTTGAAGGGGGCATCTTTTATTTTAAGATGGTTTCATAGGCAGAACTTGGAAGACACAATACAGTTTCCCCGAGCATAAGCATGCAAGTTCTGTCTATGGATCATCACATAGGAAAGTCTTCCCACCCGCCAATTTCATACATGTAGGTACAAAACTATGGAACCTATGGACAGAGTATTTCTTGGAGCAAGTTATTGCGTCCTTATTGCATCCTTGAGGTTGAAGGAACAGCACATGTTCAGCTGGGAGCAGGACATACAAGAGGGTGAATGGTCATACAATAGGAGACAGTCCTTTAACATGTGATCTGATTTGGGTCTAATTGTGACCTTTAGCTGTTCAGTTTCATATGTCAGAAGAAGAATTTTATTTCAGCAATATTGATTTCAACCGGAATCAGTGGCAGATTTTATTTTTGCTAGATTTAAGAGACCATAAGAAGAGCCTGCTAGATCAGGTTGGTTGTCCATCTAGTCTGGCATTCTGTTCTCACAGTGGCCAACTAGATGCCTATGGGAAGACCCCAAGCAAGATCTGAACGCGAGAGCACTCTCCCCTCCTGTGGTTTTTCAACAACTGGCATTCAGAAGCTTACTGCCTCCGAACATTTTCTCATCAGAGAGAAATGGTGAATGTTGTACATGATATGAAAAATAGGAGGGTATTTGTGTGTGTGTGTGTGTGTAAAGCAGGCATAGGCAAACTCAGCCCTCCAGATGTTTTTGAGACTACAATTCCCATCATCCCTGACCACTGGTCCTGTTAGTCCCAAAAACATCTAGAAGGCCGAGTTTGCCTATGCCTGGTGTAAAGACAAGGCCTTGTCTGCTTGGCTTGCCATTTTGAAGACTGATAATTTTGTTCCAGTGTTGCTGGTTTCCTGCAGTGAAAATGGGCAATGCGACCAGATGGGTGTTTACCCTGAAGCAACTTACAAATGTGCCAGGGGAGGGGGTGGTGGTTACCTCATATAAGCGTGCCTAGGATTGCAGCCTCAGTATAGGTTAAATGCAGAACATGTTCCTGGCTGTGTGTACAGCTGACCACCAAGAATACAGGAAGCAACTGCCTGGACCACAGTCTAGACAGTGCTATGAAGATGTGGATTTTGGAGGGGGGTTGTTATTGACCACTGCACAGACACCTTTGTTTTTAGCACATGTTGATGTTGTTGTGACTAGATATGGTACTTCACAGCTTCCCTCCTTTTATTTATTTCTCTCTTTTTTTGCAGCAAGTTCCCAGGAGATTACGGTAGTCAAAATGGCATTTCAGTCTATTTATGTAAGCTTATGCATGATGAGTTGGAGTTGTGCAACAGTGCTATCTGCTTTAATGCCCCAAGTCTGGTGTTAGTTAAAAAAATAAAAAATACTAAGCTCACCTTGGAGACTGATGTTTGCATGGGAGCAGTAGTCACCCCCTTCAGGCCCTTGCAGTAGCAAGTACTGTAAGGCTAATTATTCCAGTTTGGTGGTAGCATATCGTGCTTGAGAAAGAAGATCTGTAGCTCATCCTAAGAATCCAGAGAAATTAAAAGATGCATTCAAGAAGATCTAGTTCATAGGGAATGTTTAATAATAAGAATAATGTATATAAGAATAATGACTGCATTGAGATGAAGTGCAACAAACACCTTTACCTGAATCCCATACTACGCTGCATCTGTTATTAGATGTAATGTGTTCCTGTGCAGTTTTATGAATTGTGTGTATGTGGTCCTGTGACATTCCACTGTGGAATGTTTGAGGCATTCGCTCCTTTTTTTTTTAATGACTGGTTTGCTAAGTACTTGCAGGCAATATGCAAAAGCGTAATTGGGTAACTACATTGTTAAGGAAAGTGGCATCCGGTAATAATTTCACAGGAAGAGGATGATGGCACCGGATCTGGGGGAATGGAATGGGTAAACTGGGAAATGCAAAAGGAGAAGGGGAACTCATTAGGATATTATTATTTTTTGAATCGCTTGCTAAGAGTATTTATTTTCCCTGTTCTTCAACCAAAAAGGGCCCCCAGAAGAGGTTGCAAATGTTAATGACAGGACAGTAGATTTGCAGTGTAAAATGCTATTTTAGATCCCACCTTTCTTCCATTCATGAATCAAGGTGGTATACAAGATGGGGTTGCCAGAAAGCCTCCGGTTCAGGCACTGCTCAGAAATTGAGCTGCTCAAGGCTTTTTTTTTCATCCGGAACTCACTGGAAATAAGTTCTGTCACCTCTCAGGTGGGCACCATTGCCATTACAAGACAACAAGGGAGGCGTTCACACTGAGTTCCTGCACCTCTTTTCCTAGAAAAACACCACTGGACCTGCTTATCTTCAGCAAGGTTGTTGTATTGTTTACCTTCTAGCCATGTCTTGAGACTGGGGCATAAACCAAATATTCAACACCCGTTGTTGCTGTTTTTCTACTCTGCTTGAACTCGTTAATGTCTGTTCAAACCTGTCTGGTTGTTCTTTGGTCACAAACATTTAAAAAATCAAATATAATTGTATAATTGGACGCGGGTGGCGCTGTGGGTTAAACCACAGAGCCTAGGACTTGCTGATCAGAAGGTTGGCAGTTCGAATCCCCATCACGGGGTGAGCTCCCGTTGCTCGGTCCCTGCTTCTGCCAACCTAGCAGTTCGAAAGCACATCAAAATTCAAGTAGATAAATAGGTACCACTCCAGTGGGAAGGTAAACGGCGTTTCCGTGCGCTGCTCTGGTTCCACCAGAAGTGGCTTAGTCATGCTGGCCACATGACCCGGAAGCTGTACGCCGGCTCCCTCGGCCAATAAAGCGAGATGAGTGCCATAACCCCAGAGTCGGCCACGACTGGACCTAATGGACAGGGGTCCCATTACCTTTACCTTTATTGGGAGGACTACAGAACCAGCACCACACAGAAGGTAACAGAGCTATGCAACATCAAGCAAGTGTGGATTAGCTTCTGGTATCCATAAAAGGAAGCAGGCCTTCTGCCTTTCCCTGGTCAAGAAAGTCATGTTTTCTTCTTTCTGGGCTCCGGGGCTCAATTCCTAGTTCAAGACACTGACCTCATGAGTCACTGACTCAAAAGTCTGGAGACCCTTCAGGGCTAGATTTTGATACTAGCCTGACCTTGGCATTCTGCTAGCTAGCTATAGTTGCATCTACTAAATATAACAAACTTATGCGTTAACACATCTCCGTCGTCGTGGTTCTCAGGTGGTCCAAATACCTAAAAATGAGATCTCTCAATGCTAAAAAATATTTGACAATGCATCTCTCTGTGTATTTACATACTCAGAGATGTATATATGCACACACACATATCTGGGTAACATCTGTCAAAATGGACCCTGCGTCATGGTTCAGAGATCACAGCACATGTTTTCAGAGAATGTAGTGAGGTGGAATAATTGAATCAATAGCCTAGATGCTACATGTATGACAGGCTCTTTTTAGAGCTGGTATCTCAACTTTAACCAGCTGGAACAGACAGTTTAGTAGCGGCTACATTGTAGAGTACTGTACAGCTGTGCTGTGCTAACTGGTTCTGAACATAGGCTTGCCAACAGCAGGGAAATGATAACATGCTTGAAAAATTCATATTGTGCAATTATTTCTTTTTCTTTACCTATATGCAAATGTTCTAAGGAACTTAGATACCCTGTGATACGTCTTTCCTGCTCTACACCCAGATTGTTCTGCTAAATGGAAAATGCACCATCTAGAGGCAGAAAATTACACTGCAGGGGGAAAAACAGTCTGCCTACAAAAGAAAAAAGGACGCCACCCATTCAAAAGTTAAGTGATTTATTGTAGTACCGTACTTCCAGCAGTAAGGCAGAATGAGAGAAATCTAGAGAAAATGAAGGCCCCTCCCCCCAGTTCCTTTCAGCATTGCCTAAATTTTATGTCTTAAGTTTTCCTATTAGCATTATATATACACCAACCTCTTAAATCCTGCTTTCTAACATATTTGCCCCCACAGTATTCCAGTTTTTAGCTATTACAGTCCTAGCTGCTGTAAGCTGGAACAGTTTGAATAGCCCATCAGAAATCATATATAAAGTCAATTGAAGGCTTGGCAGAATCGTTTGCTTATCTTATTTATTTCTCCGAAAACAGTTCGCTGGTACTCTGCAGTTTCCTTGCATGACCACCACATGTGGAGAAAAGTATTCTGCTTCCCACAGCCTCTCCAGCAATTTGCTAGATTTTATGGTTTTGATGCAAGCTGTGGGGACAAGAGGGCTTTGCCCTAAAACAAACAAATAATGCAAGAACCCCATAGAAGCTGTAGTTTTGTCTGGGAGTGAGACAAACCGGGAGAGAATCGGAGAGAGAATGGAAATGAGCAAGATGCTCCTTTTGTGTTTGTGAGGGGTGCTTCTCTCTGTTGTGGGGGGGTGGCAATGGATTTGGCTCCTATTGGAGTGTCACAGCCTTTCTCAACCTGTGGGTCCCCAGATGTTGTTGAACTACAACTCCCATCACCCTAGCTAGCAAGGCCTATCCTCCCATCAGGGATGATGGGAGTTGTAGTCCAACAACATCTGGGGACCCACAGGTTGAGAACCACTGGAAGCCATGCCTCAAATACAGAAAACACAATAAGCCTTCAGTGACCTCTTGAAGATGACTTAGAAACTTCAGCTGGTTCAAAATGCAGCAGCCAGATTACAGATTACAACTCAGAACTCCTATAACCCCTGTTCTAAAACAGCTGTATTTGTTGCCAAGTCATTTCCAGGTCTGGTTCAAGGTGCTTACATTTGTGTTTCAAGCCCTAAACAAGGCAGGCCCCAAATCTCTCTAAGACTGCCTCCTTCCCTACAGATCCCCTCAGGTGTTAAGATCAGCAGGTCTTGCCTACCTCTTGGTAGTTCCACCATCCTCAGAAGTTTGGAGGGTTCGTGTGACAGCCTGGAAGAGGGCATCTTCAGCAGCAGCTACTAAGTTGAGGAATCTCCTCTTCCTGGAAGTGCGCCTGGTACCTTCGTCGTGCAGTTTCTATTGCAAGCCGAAGATCTACTTATTTACTGTATTCTTTGACACATTGCATATAATTGTTGGCATCCGTCTGTCCCTACAGACAGTGGAAGAGTGCGCCTTCAGGGCTAAAGGCAAACTGTTGGAAAGTTACTGTACCTGCTGTGACGGTAGAGAGGAATACAGTGTTTTATCGCAGCAGGGGTAGAATGAATAGATCCTGTTTTCCTGCTACAGGTGCACCGTGGTGTTTTTCTTCTCTCTGCAGTCATCCCTCCTCTGGTCACTGCTGTGGGGATATGTATATGTATATGCAGTGGCGTAGCGTGGGGGGTGCAGGGGGGGCCGGGCGCACCGGGCGCAACATGGGGGGGCGCACTTGCACTCGCAGCTCTCTGCCCCTACCTGGCTCGAGTGCTAAAATCCATGGGTTAGGGGGCGCAAATTACTTGCCTTGCCCCGGGTGCTGACAACCCACGCTACGCCACTGTGTATATGTATATGTATATATATGGACCCACCCCTATTCTTTCAATTGCATTTGTTTTAAACCGATTTGAATATTGCATTTTTAAATTGCTGGAACCACCCACAGAACATCGAGGTAAATGGCTGGTAAGAAATCAACCAGACAAGCAAACAAAGTGAAATTTAAGATTGCATATTCACTGAGGTGGCAAACCGGTGTCAGGACTTTACCATGCCTAGATAAATGAGCCTCCTTACATAATCCATACAGGAATCCTTGCATGTAAAAACGAACAAAACCAAAAAACAGTGATCAGCAGAATGGGTTCCAGGCTAGGCTAGCCTGCTCCCTGATACCAAGTCACCTGTGTGCAAACATCTATTTTTTACTCTGAGGAGGAGCATACCCAAAGTGGTACAACCCTAACACAGCTGTTACCGCCCTTTTGAGAAGTGGACCTGAGTCAAATGATGTTGTGAAGTAGCGGAGCTCATCCATGCATCTGCTTGCCTTGCCTCTTCCCCCCAGGGAGACCTGATCTTTAGCACTGAATCAGAGCAAACACCAATTGGGTTTTCTCCGGTTTGACGTTTGCTCCGATTTAGTGCTAAAACAGCAGGGCAAAGGCAAAACCGCTAGATACAGCACTGGCCAAGTGGCAAACTGCTTGGAACCATGCTTTCTAGGCACAGAACATGTGGAATTATGAAAGAGCCCTCTGCTCTATTAAAAGGTAAATGGACCCCTAATCATTAGGTCCAGTTGTGGCCGACTCTGGGGTTGCGGCGCTCATCTCGCTTTACTGGCCGAAGGAGCCGGTGTACAGCTTCCGGGTCATGTGGCCAGCATGACTAAGCCGCTTCTGGCGAACCAGAGCAGCGCACGGAAACGCCGTTTACCTTCCCGCCGGAGCGGTACCTATTTATCTACTTGCACTTTGACATGCTTTCGACCTGCTAGGTTCGTAGGAGCAGGGACCGAGCAACGGGAGCTCACCCCGTCGCAGGGATTCGAACCGCCGACCTTCTGATTGACAAGTCCTAGGCTCTGTGTTTTAGACTGCAGCGCCACCCGCGTCCCTTGTGCTCTATTAGAAACTCCCAATTCAGACACATTCAAAGTTTTATTATAGGCATAGCTGTGCACATAGGAAAATAAGAATGCTAGCTCGTTCTTTATGTTAAAAAAAACAGAAAGGATAGACCAGCTTTCATTAAAAGCAACTCGATGTGTTCAATCCACCCCACAATCAAGATTTGTACCTCTGGGATTTGGAGGTCTTAATTACATGTAGTTGCTAATTTCCATTATTGACTTATATGCTGCAATATAAATCAAGCCACATGATGGAGCCTCCCCACTGCAGCTGATAGTTCCTGTACATAGCAAAAAAAAAAAGGGGGGGGGAATGACTACTTATACTAATAATACCCACTGGTATCTGTTACAGTTTCTGTGGAACTGAAACGCGAAAGGTTAAACCTGTAAACAGCAAAGGTATCTTCTGTGCTGGAGTCAGTGTGGTGGTTTAACGGACAGCTTGTGTTGTTAATAGGCAAGGAGACTCGGATTCAGAACTCAGCAATGGAGCTTGTTGCGTGGCATTTGGCAAATTGCTATCACCTGGCCTACCTTGTTAGGTTGGGAATAACCTTAGGGGAAGTCACTGGAGGAAGAGAGGAATGCAAATAGAACAAATAATACTGTTTCCCTTATAAACAGTGGACGCGTTGTGTGTAGAAATGCACAATTATGATCATAACAATAATTTCCCTTTATTACCGCCCTTCATCAAAAGATGTCAAGTTAAACCACAAGATAAAAGCACAAATAAATAGTTAAAACAGAAACAACAAAACACTAATGCCCCCAGCAACAAACACATTTAAAAGGCTGTAGAATATTAATTGGCCAAAGGCCTAGGACGTTTTCACCTGGCACCTAAAGATATACAATGAAGGCGCCAGACAAACCTCCCTGGGGAGAGCATTGCACAAATGGGGAGCCACTGCAGAAAAGGCCCTTTCTCTGGACTTCACGTGGAGGAGGCACACAACGAAGGGGCTCAGATGATGAACGCAGAGTCCAGGTCAGTTTACTGTATATGGGGAGAGACGGTCCCTTGAGGCATTGTGGTCCTGGGACGTTTAAGGTTTTATAGGTCAAGACCAGTGCTTTGAATTGGGCCTGGGAGCTACCATATTTTTCGCACCATAGGGCGCACCGGACCATAGGGCGCACCTAGTTTTGGGAGGCAGAAAACAAGAAAAAATTATTCTGAACCCCAGAAGCCAGAACAGCAAGAGGGATCTGGCTTCTGGGATATCGTGTGGCTGTTCTGGCTTCTGGGGTAACTGCGCCAAGCCTCTTCAGGGCAGCAGGATGAAGGCTCCCCCTGCCCAAAGAGGCTGCGCAGGGCTAAAGCAGAAGCCAGGACAGACGTGTCGCTGAAGGGGCACTGCGCCTTCTCTCTCTCTGCGCAGCGCCCCTCCTTCACAGGAGAGGTGCTGCGCAGAGAGGGAGAAGGGGCAGCACCCTTCAGCGAAGCTGGAGAAGGAACAGAAGGAGACCCTTCTGTTCCTCCTCCGGCTTCGCTGGACAGGCGCGTTGCTCAAGGGGCGCTGCGCCTTCTCTCTCTCTCTGCGCAGCGCCTCTCCTTCACATGAGAGGCGCTGCGCAGAGAGGGAGAAGGGGCAGCGCCCTTCAGCGAAGCTGGAGAAGGAACAGAAGGAGACCCTTCTGTTCCTCCTCCAGCTTCCAGGACAGGTGTGTTGCTGTGAAGCGGGAGGAGGAACAGGAGACCCTTCTGTTCCTCTTCCGGCTTCCAGGACAGGCACCTCGCGGCGAAGCCAAGGAGCCTGCATTCGCTCCATAGGATGCACACACATTTCCCCTTCATTTTTGGAGGGGAAAAAGTGAGTCCTATAGAGCGAAAAATATGGTAATTGGTAGCCAGTGCAGTCGGGCCAGGATCGGTGTAATATACCGTATTTTTTGCTCTATAAGACTCACTTTTTCCCTCCTAAAAAGTAAGGGGAAATGTGTATGCGTCTTATGGAGCGAATGCAGGCTGCGCAGCTATCCCAGAAGCCAGAACAGCAAGAGGGATTGCTGCTTTCACTGCGCAGCGATCCCTCTTGCTGTTCTGGCTTCTGAGATTCAGAATATTTTTTTTCTTGTTTTCCTCCTCCAAAAACGAGGTGCGTCTTGTGGTCTGGTGCGTCTTACAGAGCAAAAATTACGGTATTCAAATTGTCTTGCCCTGGGTGGTCAAGGAGAATTAACAAAGACATATTGGTATTTTTCCTGTCTCTCTCCCAACAATCATGCAGGGCAACCAAAGCAGTTTAATTGCCAAAATCAGGCCTAAACCCCAATTGAAATGGCTCTAGAAAATGAGTTTTTAATGAAACATTTGTTAGGAAAGCCTTTATAGAGAAATTTGAGTATAGTACAGTATTCATAAATTAGTTATCTTCACTTACAACTTTAATTCTTTCGGAAAACTAGAACAGAAAAACAACAACACTTTCCCTTAGGTCAATGCCTTAGCAGTTCTTCAAATCCTGGAACTGTGCAACAAAACTTGTGCGTTATTATAATTATTTATTGCTTAACACATTAACACCCCGCTTTTTCCAACAGTTCAGATCTCCTAACCCGGATGCACAAAATGGAACCACAAGAACAATGAACAAAAATAAGTTTAAAAAAACCCAAACAGACTACATTTGTTTGCTTCAAAACAACGAGAAACATTAAAAACCAACAGCAGGAGTTACAGGCAGCGAGTAAAATCAGTCTTGGAGTAAAACAAGAAAACAGCTGCAATAAAATTGAAAGGCAAAAGTTGAAGGTCTTCCTAAAATGGAAGGCTAATACAGAGAAAGCTCTCCCTGAGAAGGAGCAGTCTAGCTCCCTCTTCTTGTTTTGAGACCTGTGTACTCTGCTTGAATATTTTTGCCTGGATGGAATGTGTCCTTGAATTGTTACAATGCCTCATGCATGCCTGGATGGAGATAGAGGGAAAGAGAGAGAGAGGCAGCAACTTCTGTTTTCCATGGCTGGAATCAGTGGCGTAGCGTGGGTTGTCAGCACCCGGGGCAAGGCAAGTAATTTGCGCCCCCTAACCCGTGAATTTGCGCCCCCTAACCTAACCCGTGGATTTGCGCCCCTAACCCTAACCCCCAGATGTTGTGCCCGGTGCGGCCAGCCCCCCCTGCACCCCCCACGCTACGCCACTGGCTGGAATGTCATCAGCACTACAAAGGTAAGAGTCACATCCATTTCCTATGCCCGCTGCACTGGCCCACATCTGCCATGGTCATTTGCCCATGTGGCCCTTGGGATGGAAAAGTCCCCTCTCCCTGGCCCTAGTGGTAGAACTGGAACAAGGTCTTTCAGGTTAAGGAGATGAGTAACTATATCACTTTTAGAAGACATTTGAAGGCAGCCCTATACAGTATAGGGAAGCTTTTAAATGTTTTATTATGTTTTTACATATGCTGGAAGCCATATACTGGGGCAACCCAGTCAGATGGACAGGGTACAATAAATAAATAAATAAATAAATAAATAAATAAATAAATAAATAAATAAATAAATAAAAAAAATTTAAAAACAACTAAATGTAGCCTGTTTTAAAAAGGCCTATGTCTCACCTGCAGTCTGCTGTTTGGAAAGAAATAAGTAGCCTGGGGAACTGAATCTGCTCCCTTCTTTAATAGCCAGTAAATCAGATTTTATCTTTTAAAAAATAAATTCCTATAACACTGGGATCCAGGGAGAGGAGCCTTATCCAATGCATATTTGTTTGTGTTGTGTATTTAACAAAGAGCATTTTGTCCCATATTGTACATTTGCATTTTTTAAAAAAGGATAAATATGAGACACTGTCTTAGTGACTAGTCCATGGATAGGCAAACTAAGGCCTGGGGGCCGAATCTGGGCCAATCGCCTTCTAAATCCGGCCTGCAGACGGTCTGGGAATCAGCGTGTTTTTACATGTGTAGAATGTCTCCTTTTATTTAAAATGCATCTCTGGGTTATTTGTGGGACATAGGAATTCGTTCAGTAACCCCCCCCCCCAAATAGTCTGCCTCCCTCCCCACAAGGTCTGAGGAACAGTGGACCAGCCCCCTGCTAAAAAAGTTTGCTTTCTAGTCCTTTTATGTCAGCTTATTTTGCTAGAGTCACTTCCAGGCAACTTGCTATCCCTGGTGTAGAGAGTTGCAGCTGAATAAAATTAGCTGAGATGTGCTGAACTCAGAGCACAGGTCTCCCTCTAACCCCCCCCCCAAAAAAAATCCTGATTTATGGCTGTGGTTATTCTATAGGGTTAGGAAGGCACTCTGCACATGTGGCACTCCCAGCCTGTGGGGAGGTGGGCAGGGGTGGGGGGAGAACTGGCAGTATAAATGCTGGAGTATGAAACAGATTTTGAGGTCTGACACTGGTGAGCCTTGAAACTAAGCAATTGTTGTATTCTACTATAGTGTAGTTCTAGCTATGGCAAGATGGAGAATACCGGTATATAACATTCCCCTGAGTAGGAACCAACAACCAACGCGATGGGTATATATTAGAAGATGTAGTGAATACCTTTAAAAGAGGCTTAAACCAAGTCATGGTGAGTACAGCTATCAGTGGAACGAATACAGTGGAACAGATTCCCTCAGGTGGTTGTGGACTGTCCTTCATTGGAGGTTTTTAAGCAGAGGTTGGATGGCCATCTGTCATGGATGCTTTAGTCGAGATTTGTGCATTACAGAAAGTTGGAATAGACGATCCTCAGGGTCACTTCCAATGCTACAGTTCTATGATTCTATCAATATTTTAATGAGGAAGGGCAAATCTGTGTGCCAAAAAACAAACAAACCAAGACGCACAACGAGGCAGAAAGCTCCGCATACCGATATATTACAGCTAAAATTGTGGAGCGGTGGGAGAGAGGACAGAAATATTTTCAGAGCACTTGGGATTGTTACGCTTCTTTATCCTTCACAATAATGGCAGCAAGGTTGTCAACACAGATCAACAAATAAAAGGGATTTATCCCTTTGGCATACATACCTTCTAGCAAAGCTCATTTTAACTGTTGGCGACAATAGTGTGTACAACAGATGAGCTATACTCCTGCCTTAAATACCCAAGGCACAGAACCTCTATCCATTTTTTAAGAAGTACCAAACTTAGGAAATAACTTTATCTCTAGATAATCCAGTGGATCAATATCCTGGCTTCATATATTCAGGTTTTGCCGCTTGGCATTGGACCTACATCCTAAGGCTACTGTCCCAGTGAGCCCTGTTTTAAATTAAGCCCGTGTTTATGAGATGTGTAGGCCAGGGGAGGGGAATATTTTTCTGATGCCAGGAAGACCTGCTAATCCTCTGACTTTGAAAAAAAATGTAAAACTGACGCCTTACTTAATGTCCCAGGGAACAACGTGTGCTGTGTCATGTCTTCAGTATTCCTGTCTTGTCTGTCCAAGAGCTGTAATACATATATGTAACTGCTCTTTCAGTTTTTGATCAAGGGTGAATCTGATAAACTTTTCCACCTTTTGACAGTGGCTGTCCCAACATTTTGAACAATAACAACAACAAGCTAATAAAAGACTTCACAGATTTCATTTGGTTGTATACACCATTGGCAAAAAATGCTGAACTCTGGCAAAGACTGCATAGGTCTTGGACTGATCCAGCAATGAATTTCTATAGCCTTAAAGGTAAAGGGACCCCTGAGTGTTAAGTCCAGTCGCGGACGATTCTGGGGTTGCAGCACGCATCTCGCTCTATAGGCCAAGGGAGCCGGCGTTTGTCCGCAGACAGCTTCCAGGTCATGTGGCCAGCATGACTAAGTCGCTTCTGGCGAACCAGAGCAGCACACGGAAACACCATTTACCTTCCCACCGGAGTGGTACCTACCGTATTTTTTGCTCTATAAGACTCAATTTTTCCCTCCTAAAAAGTAAGGGGAAATGTGTGTGTGTCTTATGGAGCGAATGCAGGCTGCGCAGCTATCTCAGAAGCCAGAACAGCAAGAGGGATTGCTGCTTTCGCTGCGTAGCGATCACTCTTGCTGTTCTGGCTCCTGAGATTCAGAATATTTTTTTTTCTTGTTTTCCTCCTCCAAAAACTAGGTGCGTCTTGTGGTCTGGTGCGTCTTATAGAGCGAAAGATACAGTATTTATCTACTTGCACTTTGAGGTGCTTTTGAACTGCTAGGTTGGCAGCAGCAGGGAACGAACAACAGGAGCTCACCCCGTTGCAGGGATTCACTGTGGTTTAGACCACAGCACCACCCGCGCCCCCTTTTATATCCTTATTTATAGTATTAAAAAGGTGACAAAAATTAAGAGAATTACTCTTTCCTATAAGTAATTGATATTACTTATTTATTTGCTGTACCTTGTGGCTGTCTAAGGGTACACCTTTGTGACGCTTGTTGTGAACCCTGCCTCCCCAATCTCTTTGCACTCATGCACCTGCCATTCACGAAAAACATCTGAAACATCACATAACACCATGGGGCCCTCACTGAGGTGGTTTATTGTGATGATCTGCAAAATGGTGGGCTGTGTCACGGCATTAAAAAAAAAAGTTTAAATGTGATTCCCACAAGAACCCATTGTTATCTAGGCCTGGATGGCTATGAAATAAACTTCAGAATAAATAAATAAATTCCTTTTAAACAAAATCACATACAAAGATAAATCATTATAGTACCATATAAAATGGGGATTCTTTTTTAAAAAAACAACAAGAAGCATACACTATATAATACAATAAATTGAGAAATATTTGTGTTTCAAGACAAATTGTAAAGTCTGACACATGTAATAGTCTGATTCCAAACTACACAAACAAGTTGTGCAAAAGACTTACAATTAAATATATTACACAAGTCCAGATTTATAACATAGTTCATACAAAACTTGCTGTCATATCCACAATAGTATCTGCTTTGAGCTTACTGTCGTGTTCTTCAAAAATACTTCCAGTTGAGATTGTAGTCGTGCAGAGATTCTCCATCAACAGAAAGAAGTCTGTTTCCTTCTCATCAGTGTTGAAAAACAGTATCTAAACATAAGTACCTACTTTGACATAGCATTTACAAAATGAATTACAGGATGTGGTTGTCTCCAGTTGGTTTCTCAATGACCCTCCATAGTAGTTTCCTGAAGACTGGTTCAAAGATCATTGCTCCACCCCATGTTTTCAGATAGCTGAAAAAATTTGCATTGCCACCTAGAAACATTTTTAGTGATGTCGAAGTATAATGGAATGAGCCCTAAGCCTTATACTCAACTAGCAATTCCAAATAATTCATACAAATAACCATCACAGCAAAGTCCTAGGATTTCCCAGAGAACATTTACCAGAGAGGTAGCAAAAGAATATCGGTGCACAAACGTTACATCATATTATCAGTAGTAAATGCTTCAGGGCCAAACTAAAAGGGACATTAATCACATATTTAATGACCTGGCCACTTTTATTTTATTTTGTAAGACTCCAATCCTGAGAACAGTTTACTAAAACAGCCCCTAAAACAGTTTACTGCTATTCGATCTCAAAGGTGTAGTTTACAGTAATCAGCACTTTTGGGGGGGGGGGTGCAGAAAGCAGCCAGAAGGGATCAATGTTCAGCAGAAAACTATCAACCCGCCCCCCCGAATTGCATGCATATTGTGGATCGGTGCCCCTGTTCCCCCGTCCCAAAGTAAAAGCAATGTGGTTAACTACAGGGCTTTTTTTCAGCCAGAACTTACAGGAACTCAGTTCCGGCACCTTTCAGGTGGGTGCAGTTGACATGATAAGACAACAAGGAAGACATTCATGGTGAGTTCCGGCACCTCTCTTTCTAGAAAAATTAACTATATGATAATTGTTTAAACATTTCCTTCCAGGCAGGCATAGAAGTTTTATTTCCTTCCAGGCAGGCATAGAAGTCCACTACAGCCTTAGACTTACTATCTGGAAGCAAATTTAACTGAAATCAGTGCAGTATATTTCTGCTCTAAGAGATATTGTGATATCTGACAATTATATCTGAAAAGATAAAAGCAAACAGAACCTTCCAGACCTTGACAAAATGTATTTCTTTGGACAGGGGTTACAGGTGTTTGCTTTTTGAATTGTGAAAGTCACCTTCTTTTAAGACAGTTCAGAGATCCTGGTTGCTTATTATGTAGTATCAAGTTTCATTTTGTAGACCAGAATTCTGTTGCTGTAAGTCTTGACCTTAATGTGACACCTGGGTCCTGTCTTGGATTTTTATCTTTCTGGTATGTTCACATTACAGAAGTATCTCAGGAAAAGTGGGCCTATTTCTGCTCCTAAACAAGACACTCTCCCTTTATGGACAAAGAAGGTGGAAGAAGGGAGACCAAGAAGATGATCCTTTATTCTGTCCCATAATTTTAGGAAGTGGATTCAGGCGATTTTTCTTGTTCCAGATTTCACAATAATGACTTTCATTATTTTCTGCAGCGCCTTTTCTGCATATTCCAGGCAGTGCTAGGATCTGGCATGCTTACAACATTCCAAATCTTTATTAATAGGTTGATCACAATGAGGAATGTAATAAATGTTGAAAGATAAAGCTATACAGGAATCTGAATGCATTGAACACATGGAAGATACCAAATTACCTCTGCAAGAGATTTGATCGATATTTTCCCCGTGATAAAATATATTTCATTCAGGATTTTACTGTATCATCCTGTAGAGCAGATGTATTTGTAATTTAATTGTCTCAAAGAGCCTTTAATGACAATACTCAAAAATGACTTGCGGTTTATTACATTTTGTAGCATTGTTAAGACCTTCTTACAGGCCTCTTCTATCTTTATATGCTTGTCTTATTTATGCACACTATTACGCATCACTGTTTTTACTTTTTTTTGGGGGGGAAACAATGAAAACACACACAAGAATGTATATACAGGCATGATTTCAGTGGCTGAATAGCCTGCAATATCCAAAGCCTTCCAGGAGCACTAATAAATAGCATTATATTAGAATGAGTAATGAGTAATTAGAATGAGAAAGTGCACTCTCAAAAGGGTCACTTTAGTTCGTTATACACTAACCTCAGTCTTTAGCAGAGAAACACACTTTGGGTACGATGCAGCTGAAGTTAAGCACTTTTTATGCCCCACTGGTTTCGCACCCAAGACCTGTCTAACCCACCATCCTGTTTCCAAGAGTAAGATGCCAGCTGCCTGGAAGTGACTCACAAAAAGTGAGAGACTGGGAGAAAAGAAAGCAAAGTCCTAAGGACAGATCTTCTAAGTTGTCATCCATCATGGTGAATCCCAGAAAGCTATCTGGCAAAGACTTGTGAAACCTTAAAGTCTGGCATCTTTTATTATAGAATCATACAATTTCAGAGTTGGAAAAGGATCTTAGAGGTCTAATCTCCTGCTCAGTCTTGTCTAATCCCCTACTGAGGGCAGAACCTACAATGCAACCATGACAGAAATATGTGGCCCTCCAGGTAGTATTGGACATGAACTACCATAAACCCTATAATTATAATAATTATAACATTTGTTTGTTTGTTTCCTGCCCATCTGGCTGGGTTTCCCCAGCCACTCTGGGCGGCTTTCAACAAAATACTAAAAATAAACAGGGCTGCCTTCAGATGTCTTCTAAAAGTCAGATAGTTGTTTATTTCCTTGACATCTGATGGGAGGGCGTTCCACAGGGTGGGTGCCACTACCGAGAAGGCCCTCTGCCTTGTTCCCTGTAACTTTGCTTCTCGCAGCATGGCCAGTGGTCCGGGGTGATTTGTAGTCTGGCAATATCCACAGGTTCCCAACAAACTGCTGCAACCTTGACAGATTCTGCCTCTGTTGAAAAACCTCCACTGAAATATTTTACAAAGAATAACAGTTATAATTACTACTTTGTCAGCTCCACCTTATCTAAGGATGCTTGTTTATGTTGTAACATTGTCTCCTTCCTGCATTCACTCCGTATTATGTTTTGTGTTTCTTCTGTAGTTTTATGGTTTTGACTTGTAATATACCCTCGCAAAAAAACGCAACAAAAAACCCAACCACTTCATTGAAGGAAATCATCTCCAAAGGCAGCCCACGTCAGTCAGACAGCTTATTGTTACGAAGTGTCTTCTAATCTGCTTCCTTGCTATTTCCACCCATTTGTTGTTGCCCTGCCCTCTGGAGCAACAGAAAGAAGTTGTGGCTTTCATGGAAATGCCTCAATAAACTGGTTGCTCTTTAAGGTGCCGCAAAACTTCTTTGTTGTTTTTACTGTTTAAGTCTCTCCCATTAAAAGTGCTTAATTTTGGCTGAGGGTTCCCATACAGCAGAAACAGGAGGCAACATATTGAGGAGGCAGGGTAAACACAATCACTTCCATCTTCCAGGTCAGGGGCACAGTTTTAGTAAGCTTTCCTCTGTTAAGCATATCTGGAAGAAAGGTTCTAGTCTAGTCTTTGCCTCCTGTGCTGCTTATCTATTTATTTCTAACATAAATAAGTGTTATGGTGGCATGAGGCCATTTTATTCTACCACATATCTTGACCGGGCCTTTGTTCCCATAGTTATTACATCTAAGAGTTACCATACACGAATCATTGGCTTCTGATTATTCTGGGTTGACATGTAATATACTTGAGGTTCCAGGTGACACCAATTTTAATGACTGCTAAAATCCAAAACTGATCAATGGACAGCCAACTCAGTCTGATTTCAATGCCATCATTTAAAGCTCTGAAGTAAAACAGTGGCCAGAGGATGAAAAATTCAGGTCTATATTCCAGTCATTTGAGCTGCATTTAGTTATCAAGCTTAATTGTATCAATCACACGAACAACCATTGGTTTAATAGACAAAGGTACTAGTTCTTCACTGTAGCTTTCTGCTATGTATTTTTCCAAGGCTAGTGATCTAGCTTTCTGACTTACTGCATCAGCCCCGAGCTTTTGAGATTCCCCACTTCCTTGCTCTGATAGCACATTTGCTGACAGAGTTTGGTACTTGCCAGGAGGACTACACTGTGGTTTTCTCTGTTCTGCGGGACACGTCTTGTTCAGTGAGCCCAATTTGGGATCAGTATCAGTCTCACATAGTGTTTTCTTCTTTTGCATGGTCCTATCGTGACTTGAAAGTGGAGCCAAGGAACCCTTCCTTTCACTAGCGTTCTTTTCATGCACTCCCAGTTCATCTGAGGCAGGAAGACGATACTTCTCAGATTTATGATGCTTTCCATCTCTTATACTAGATTTAGGTTTGACATAATCGTTTGGTGGTTGTGGTTGCTGCTGCTGTTTCCCTGCTGTGACACTATATTGATGGCTCTCCTGTTTCACATCTGATAAGGGTAGCTGCTGGTTCTTAGAATTCCATGAAGCCTGTTTTTCATTCTTAGCAATATCCTCATGGTTTCTAGAGTCATTCAAGGATGGTTTCTGCGGCTCCCCTGCTGAAAGATTTACTGGCTCAGTCTTTGATTCATTTGGTGCAGATTGTACAAGCAATCATTTTCCCACAGCTGGTATCTGATGTTCCTTAAGGTTGCGCGAAGTACCTCTCCCTCTTATAGTAGTCTCTTTACTCTTTGGAAGTCCATTTCTAGAGTCACCTAAAGATGGTTTCTTCTCTGCTGCAAGTTTCATTGGCTCGGCCTTTTTACTCTTTGGAAGTTTATTTTCCAAAGGTAACTGGTTTTGTCCAGAATGACTAGTGTTTTCTTTTGTCTTCCCCAATTTGCTTACAGTAGTCTCTTTACTCTTTGGAAGTCCATTTCTAGAGTCATCTAAAGATGGTTTCTGTGACTTCTCTGTTGAAGGTTTCATTGGCTCAGCCTTTTTACTCTTTGGAAGTTCATTTTCCAAAGGTAACTGGTTTTGTCCAGAATTACTAGTGTTCTCTTTTGTCTTTCCTGATTTGCTTTCAGGTTTCACTTTCTCACCAGATAATGGTATTTTGTCACTCTTAGTCTTAAGGCTATCCTGGGCATTTCTTTGGTTAGCATTATCATCACATTTCACTGGTTCTTTGAGTGTGGAGAGCTGGTGTTTTGCAGCGTTTTCATCTTTTGATGCAACAATTCCATCTTTTTCTGGATCTCTTGATGGTGTTTGACATTTTGAGTTACTTGGGGAATGTAACACTCCCGGCCTGCTAGGTTTATGCTTTGGTGGGGTCAGCTGCTGTGATCCTGCTCTTTCACCACCACTCTCTGCAAGGTCACTTTTTATTAATTTCTGGGGCATATTGGAGTTACGCACCAACTTCTTACCTCCCACTATAGAGTTTTTTTCTTCTGTTACCTTGTCATCTTGCTCCTTTCTGTCAACAGATAATGGAATTAGACATTGTACTTCTTTCAGCAGATTTCTTTCTCCTCCTTCGCTGTTCCCCTGCTTCGCTGTTTCATTTGGGGAGGGAAATCCGCTTTTCTCAGGCTTTACTTCTGCCATCACTTTCATGCTTTCACGCTTCCCAGTTTTGTTTCCTAAGGGCATCTGCTGCTTCTCCACATTGTGCGCAGGGCTTGCCTCGCCTACCGGACTAATTTCACGCTTTCTAGACTCCTTTGTTGAGGGTGGTTGATACTTCCCGGTCTGGGGACTCATACCCTCAACTTCTACAGCATGGTTTTCACTCTTAATTAAATCATTGCACAAATTGCTTGTTGTTGGTTTGTTGTCCTGCCCAGGTGCCCCCTTGGGCTTCAGCAATTCAGCTGGAGAAGGGAAGTGGTGTTTCTCAGAATCAGGACTGGCTGCATTATCTCTTACATTACAGCTCTCTTTCTTTTTCACTGCATTTGATGTTGGGCTTTGGAGGTTTCCGACACTGCACCAAGGTCTGTCAACTTCTGGAGTATCGCCTTCTGGATTTGCTGAGTGGGTCAGTGAGGATGAGTGAGATTTTTGAGAAGGAGGTGCAGGATTCTTTTCCAGATTGCCAGTTTCATGGCTGATGAATTCTTCCGGCAGCCTCTGAGAAGTATCCAAATGGCTCAAGCTACTATTTCCCTTTTTGCTCTTGTTTTCAGAATTTGTCTTTTCATTATCTGAGCGCAGTTCGGCTTTGCTGGTATTCTCTGCTGCTCTAGCGCAGCTGGATTTATCTAAATCGCCAGTCAAAGGGCAAAGCTCTTTTTCAAAATCATTTCCTTTTACATCATTGTTGTCTTTCTGGCTCTTATTTGAAGTAGGAGTTTGGTGTGGTTGATCTATAGTCTGTTTTGATATGTTTGAGCTAGGGTTATTTTGTTGGCTCAGCTTTGGATGTGCTTGTGGCTCCTTGGGCAAATGCTCATTTTGTGCCTGATGATCAGATGTCTCACCTTGGCTTCTCGATGGCTGTAGCACTCCCTTTTTTGCTTTACCCGCATGGTCGCTTTTATTAAGGCTAGGAAATAGTTCCTCCTTATCAGGCAGCTTTTCTTTGTTCTGAACCGTGTCAGAAAACGTGCTCCCCAAACTTTGTGCGTTATCTTGACTTGGCTTAAGCGGAGGCATTTTGTGAACAGCTGCAGGTTCAACACTTGATTGCTGGTCCTTTATTGGAGGCTCTCTGTTACAAGATGCCTGAGCTACAGGAGAGAGAAATGGCGGAATATTTTCCAACACTTTCTTTTCAGAGAAACATTTTTGGCTGGTGAATGGGGGATCTTTTATAGGCTCTGCTAATTCTATTTCTGTCTCCTTTGGCCTGAACATGCCTTCTGGTATGCCAGGAATCCCATCCTCTTTCATTTCCTGGTGACTATGTACATGAACTCCTTCAGCTGGATTAGAAGAGAGGTCGTTAGTAGGTATGTTTTCTCTGCTCATGATTTTTGCTGCATTTTTGTCTATGGACCTGGAAAAGGTATCATCCACAGGTGGTATGATGTTCTCTTTGTGATCTAAGCTGTCCTTAGATAAAGGAGGAATGCAATCAACAAGGGACACATTTTCACGTGAAGGAAGAACACTGTCTTGATTAGAACCTGGGCTTGTAGGAGTTACATTACTCTCGACAATGTCCTTTTTGTCAGCCACCACCTTAGGCATTTCATGATGCTTGTTTTGCAACTGTCCTCCTAGTTGCCCTTTAGGTGCCATGCTTTCTGGTATCCTGCTGTCATGAGACCCAATGCCAGGTGCTTTCTGGATGTCTTTTGGTCTCCCCACTTCAGAAGGCTGAGTGGCGGACTTGGCATTTGTAGCCCAGCTCCGAGGGTGACTAATTTCAGTAGCAACACAGAATTTAGGTGTCGGGACAGTTGTGCATACCAGCTGTTGAGGCTGAGGGCTATTGACAATTGTGGTTGTCCTCAGTTTCCTTTCAAGCACTCTGATTTCGGGTTTGCAAATCTTTTTTCTCTCTGGGCCCTTTTTGCTCTTTCTCTCGCCTTTGCACGGCAGCAAAGATTTCACCTCAATGGCTGAACAGATATTACTGCTTTGTTCAAACTTTTCTTTCAGTTTGGACAAGACAGAGTTTTTGTTGATTATCTTGGGCAGGTTATCGTTTGGTGTCTTCTTTTTTGGAGCCACCTGCTTTTCTCTTTCTTTAGCTTCTTTTTCCTCAGCAACTAAGAATTTCTTCAGGATATTCTTCACAGTATTTTTCCCAGTTGAACAGACCCATTTGACTTTATCGTGGGGTGTTATCTCTGGGCTTTCTCCTTCCTTTGAGGAGCTTTTGTCCAGCTTGCTTACAATGGAGTTTAGCCCGTTTCTGTTCTGCTTTTCTTTAACGACCAGCTTGCCCACCTCTCTCGACCTTCTCCTGTAGGCCTCGCGGTTGTTGTTCATGAACCTCGATTGCAGAAGCTGGAATTTGGTGGGACGAATGCCGCCATGTGCGCTATGGCATTCGCGCCTCAAGTTCACCTTGTTCTCTATCCCTTCGAGCCATTTGGCCTTCTTGCTCTCGACCTGGGGTTGGCTGGATAGGAGGTCTGTGAGGTAAAGTAGAAGGCTGCTGAGGACAGCAAATGCGCCTAGTTCTGTGGACATCTTACTGAGCTTCTTCTTCAGCACTATGGGGTCAACCAGCACCTTATCACTGCCCAGCTTTGTACCTTTACTTCTGCTGCATAAAAGAAAACGAATGTTGTTGTTTTTGTCCAGGGAAAGTCATCAACATTGCTTTTACTTCCTTACTGGTTTTAATGTATTTATATTTATTAAACAAGATTATATACCGCTTTTTCATTTTTACACAGGAACCTGCCTGAGTCAGGCAATACGTCCATCTAGCTCAGGACTGTCAACACTGACAGGAAATGGCTGTTCAGAATTTTAGGCAAGAATGTCTCTCAGCCCTATCTGGAGTTGCCAGGGATTGACCTTGAGACCTTCTGCACGAAATACAGGTGCTCCACCACTGATCTACAGTCCTTCTCCTTAAAAAAAACTATAAAATTCTCACATTACCAAAAAAAGTGCACTTAAAAACAGGTAGACATAATAAAATGTATCAAAATATAGATAAAATCAACAGTGTTTTTTTAAAAAAAATGAAAAACCATAACATATGCATAATAAAAAATGAGCATTAATTTTAGAAGTAAAATTACATCGGCACTCCTCTTAATGTGCCAGGCACATTTATCCAGTGCAGAAGATTATATACAACAGTTGTCTTAGCCATGACTGTTATTAACAGATGATTGCTGATACCTGTCCAGGAATGACTGTTATGAACAGAAAGCATACATAGTATTAGCACAGAGTATTTTTTTACTTTCTTTGAAACACAGGACGCACCTCTGCAGGCACATCCCAAATAATGGCATAGTGGCTTAACATACAGCTGAAGTACCAGAAAACAAAATATGACTATGTGTCATGTCTGGAGCGTGACACTATGTAGTGCAAGGTTCTGTCTGTATTTTTTTTTTTTTTTTAATCATGTGCATTTCTGAAAGGGGCAGAAACCAGAGAGGAACAGGATACTAGCAAAAGATTACATAGTTCATTCATTCAGTGGGGTTTAAAAAACAAAACAAAAAAACTTATTTTATTTCAACCGACTCTCATGCCATACTAGAAATTGCTATTGAAACCCTCAGTTTCTAATGCAGTTTGTCATCTGAGAGTAGGATGTGATGAAGAAATTGTTTGAGAAATGAAAGTCCAAATCCTACTTTTTAATGCACAGAACCCTTTGGAGCCTGGCCTGCTCTCTCTCTACAGGGAGCTAGCAAAGTTTGAAAGCTTTCAGCATTCCACTGTGTAATAAAATCCATCTAGTCCTAAGCGAAAATCTGATCTGCTTTCCCATCAATTATGTGGGGAAATGTTCTCTTAAAATCCCTTTTCTGAATCCCAGTGAAACCAGGAAAGCCAGAGATAAAAGCATTGTATGCCATGATATCCAACACAATATCAATTGACCTCTCTATCCTTTCATTTATTAACATGGGTAGAGATAGAAGTCTGGCAGGGTTATAAGCCTACTTCTGTTTGAAGAATTAGGCCTACAGGCAGCTGAGGATTTAGGAAATGCATTAACTGGTGAGGATCAGTTACTAAATAAAATAGTGAACTCAGTGTGAAAGCTACATGGTGAAGTCAACAGTAATAGACAATAGCCCGGAGGGGGGAAAATGCACCAGAGGTTTCAACTTTCTAGCACCATAAAAAAACTTGGAAGGTTAATTCACGTAATAATAAAGTAGTATGTGAATGGGATTCAGTCTGCATACCAGGACAGTATTAAGTTTTTATACCTCTTCATATACAAGCAAAAGCAAGACAACAAATCGCCTTGGGATGAAATCCTGGCACTGGTGAATGCAAGGGCAAATGCCAGCTTTGATTCCAGAAGATCAGGAGTTCATCCTTACCACGTAAGATGCCCAGACCATACAATGAAGGTGCTTTTCTGATTTCGAGAAGCAACGTAAGCTGCTAAATTCAGATAGATTCTGCCATCCACATAAGAGAGTCAACCATTTATTTATTTATTTCTCAACAAGCTGTGGCATTTTATGAAGAGTTGTTGTTTCTTTGTGGTTTTTTTTAAAAAAGGTACTTCTAATGGTCATGTCCTATCAACAGGGGTGCCAGCTCAAGTTTGAAGGAGGGAGGAGCAGAAAGAGATTTCACAGCAAGAATCAAAAGACTGCTTTTTGGAGAGATAGATCTTCAGACACGAATACAACAACATTGCATTGCACATGTTATGGTCCCTTTTTTATACCTCACAATAACCAGAAATATAGATGTTCCTGAAGAACAGTACCACATGGAAGTGGCTGACTGCCCCTCACCCCTCTGCTTGTAAATGAAGATGGCAAAATCTAGGCCTCAGAGCTTTTCTCACAGGTAAACATTGCACACAAGAACATCTGAATGAAACAGTTGTGCTCAACATCACAGGTTCTGCTTATAATAACCATTGTCATAATGGGGGGGGAAAGACAACAAAGCAATGAAAACTTTGACAGTTGGCCAGCACTGAATACAACAAACAATATGCAGCATATGAGGATAAGGATGAGTGGCTAGATGTCACTGTGTTTTGGGATTTTCCCCATTGCACGACAACACATGTATACAACACTATTTATAAAAAGCAGCTTCTGCTGAGGCCATGCCTGACGCACACATGAAAGAATGGATAACGTCACTGATTCAAGGGTTGGATTTATTGGAACCGGTGTTAATCTCAAACCATGTCACTCACTGGATTCTCTTCCTGTTACTGAAGTATGAATTCAAGGATGAATATTAAATATACCCGATGATTTTAAAAAAATGCCCTTTCAAGTTATGGGAGTCATCAGATGGGAAGAGCACATCAAGAGCTTTATTTCAAACAAAGACTATGATGCATTTATAAATCTAGCTTCGGGAATGAAGGGGAAATATATGTTCCCCATTTCTTCAGTCCCTCTCCAATCCCTCCCCCATATGATATCCTTGTTTCATCAATGCCCACACAAAAAAGGCATATTCAGGAGGTCTTGAAACCAACATTGTGGGCCAGTGCCTCATTTAATTGTCTTCTGGTGTCACGAGGCAGAAGATTTCAATCTTAAACAAAGAACTCACACTGTGGGTCAGAGTCCATAGGAACCACTTAAGTATTACCTCAGCAGTGAGGAAACTCTTTCCTGTGGTGCTGTGGTAACTTAAGAACCCAAATATCACATTAGAGATTTGCTAATGATAAGGCAAATTCCTTTTTCTTTCCTGGCCAGAATTAAATCAGTGTCTTGTCATGAATGACCTGTTTGTATGTTTCAGCACCTATATTCTTCACTTTAGCAGCTTCAACAAATGAAAGCAAATTGCATATACTCTTAGGGCAACTAAGTATAGCTGCTGACAAAGAGTTAGGAATAGGTATTCTATGGAAGGAATTAAAGTTATGTGTTAGGAATGCAATCCTATGCATGATTACTAGGAAGTAAAGTCTCACTGAACTGTGGTGGCTACTTCTTAGTCAAAGTACAAAGGAAAGGGGACTGAAGCACAAAGTTGATATCAGAAATCAATCGGACTTCAAAGCGGTTTACTCAGAAAGTTAAAATAGATTGGGGTCGAATAAAATAAACTGCCCAAGGCACTGCTTTGAAACAAAGGCAATGATATAAAACAGCAAATGGGGCTCCATAATTTGGATCATATTATACAGAGATTGTTTTGTAGGCTGCCTCAGTCACTATTCATAGTTACAAGGTTACTGTTACAACTTACAAGGTGACTGTTTAAGAGAGTACGTTCAACATGGAGAATGAGAAAGAGGCCAGCAGTGTATTTTCATTTGGGAGTCAACCTCTGACTGGCCCAAAAAACCCCCCAAACCCTTAAAATTTCAGGAGAGTGAAGGACCTGGCCACAGTGAAGAACTAAGGTGGGAGATGGCAGTGTATGTCAAAATTTACACAAAGGGCTGACCCAATACATTTTGGCACCTGAGGCAAACCACAAAATGGCATCCCTCTTACCACCAGGGAAGAAGGGGTGAGTGACGATCTACATCAGGAGCAACGGAGGGAATAAAAATCTACACAAGGATCTGCTGCCTTGGTTGTATCTAGACTAGGTTAGGCTGCAATCCATCCTACTCACCTGGAACTTGTAAGCCCAATTGAATAGGACTTACTTCTGAGTAGACATGGTAAGACTTGCACTGTTTAGGTAGTATTCAACTAGAGTCAACTCCAGGTAGACCGATTGAAATTAATGAACATGACTAAGTGAGGCCCATTCATTTCAGTGGGTCTACCCTTAGTAAGACTTAGTTGAGTGCCAACCTTGGTCACACTTTAAGTCCAATGGAAATCAGTAGGACTTAAATTAGTCATGACTAACTTTTTATATTGATTTTAACAGAATCTAAATGCTCTTAACTTATACCACAACTACCAGCCATCTCCATATTTACCCAGAAGAAAACCACATTGAAATCAACAGAACTTACTCCAAGTTGAATGTATGTAAGATTGCTGCCTCAGTCTGGATCCAACCCACTAACTTTAAAACTCTTTATCTGCCACTATATATCCTACATCTTTCTACACCAGAACAACACTTTCTAGATTTCGTAGTAGAAGAGATTCTCAGCACCAAGAAACTCACTGTAACCTTGACCAACAATGACTTAGTGACAACTGCAAGCAAGAATTCCAGCAATGACACAGTAACATGCAATGCACACAATGTCAAAATAATGAATGATGCTTATGAAGAGGCATAAGATTAATTTATTTACAAGTATTTTAGCCACCCAAATCATTAAAAAGTTTGTAAAGGTTTGGGGGGGGGGGATCACCACAAAAATATATAGGAAGCCAGGAATAGTTGTAGAGTTGTGTGTTTTGTCGCATTGCATATATATATATATATATATATATATATATGAATGTTATATATTTATGTTCTGCTAAGTCTCAGATAACTTCCTAGAATATTTAGGCACTACAGTTCTGAAAAAGGATATACATTTAATTGATTTTTCAGTTAGGTGATATCACAAAAAAGTCAATATTACGGAGTTGAGAGGAAACCGGACGTAGTGCATAAAAATGGACTGAAAAAATAGAATCTCAGACATACTTCCTTCAAAGGGTGATAAAATTAGTTTGCCTTAAATAGGTGTGCAGACAGCATTAGTTTTACATATATATTATTGGCATATGTGTACATGCAGTCACATTTTGATGTGATGCAGAATTTTATAACAAAAATGGGCTCTTAGACTGCTTCATCCCCCCCAAAATTATAATCCCAAGGTGCTATAATTAAAGTAGTATGATTAATATTAATTAATATTAGAAGACATTCTTAAGTATTGAATACTGACAGAATTTAAATACCCTTAATCTATTTTATTTACTATACCCTTTCCTTCAAATAAATTATTGGAGTGGCTTACAATAAATTTAATAGTATAATTCTACTATTCTACCTCTGTGCAGCATTTTATAATGCTGCCTGCAACAATATTGGCATAGTTTGGGAGTTTTCCACACATTACATGCAAATATAGATTTGCAATCCAATGTACACCTAGATGCAGCTGATTCTGTCCCTATATTTGCTAACACTTGTCTCATTCATACATTACATTTTTAGGGGTCCATTAAAAAAACTCAGATGTACCCAAAAATGTAATGTGTGGACTGGCCCTTAGGTCGGGTCAAGAAACTCCTATCTGCGGAGTAGTGGGAGTACTTCAGAGTAAATGAATAAAATAACGTCATGTTAAAGACAGTGTGACTTCACTGAGACTTAGGGGCACACAATTCTTTTCCTGGATGTTTAAAAATCTGTTTAGAGTTGCTTCTTAGGAATTTGGCTGCAGGGTATAATATAATCTTTTTAAAAATAAAATGAAATGGCAAAAACATCTTTACTTTTCCTCTGAAGACAGTCGGAAGAGAGCCTCTCCCAAGTTTTCTAGCTTCTCCCTCTGTTCAAGATCCTGGTACAAGCCTTTAGGAACCTTGTTCAGACCATAAAGCAAGCCATATAAACAGCCAGCAATAGTTCCAGTTGCTGCACTCTCACCTGTGAAATAAAGCAGAAACGAGAACCCAGTTGCATGCCCTTTTAGCTTCTCCGTGAAATAATATCATATATATTAAGAGCGATCTCAGTTCTCTGAGCGCTGGTCCAAATTGGCACCACCAAGAGACAAGTATCAGGTTGGCAGAAACATTTAAAAAAGTCACGGGGGGGGACGACAACTCTAAGGTGGAAACAGCCCAAAGAAGACATGCCCTATTACCATCCTGACAATTGGTCTTTCATGTCACAATTACGTACATCATACCTTTAAAGCACTCTTAGGCTACTTTAGCAGTCATGACTTCTCCTAAAGAATTATGGGAACCACAGCTTGTTAAGGCCAGTGCCTTTAACAAAATTTGCCCATCATCTCCTTCTTGAAACACTCCTGCTGTAAAACTAGTTGTGAAACATAGGTGTAGACCATATAAGCTTTCGTAGATTAAAAAAAAGCACCTCACAATTCCTGTGGCTTAACTTTTCTTTGATAGTAAGATTGCCACTTGCTTTATGGGAATAAGAAATAAAGCTTTTCCCAACCAGCACAAGATTACTGCAATAATTACTAGTTGGAAAGTACAACAAGTGCTTTAGATGCAAGATACTTCAATGGATGTAGTAATTGGAAAGAGCTAGAATTATTAGTGAGTCACCTAATGTAGCCAAACTGACCCTAATAAAAAATTATAATGGTCTGTATGCCGTATATAGGAACTACTAGATTACTCACCGCCATGGAACATTGCCCGGTTGCAAAGCTCGGTCCAATCACTACCACATCCTAAGAGAGCATCATATGCAATCATGGGAGCATCATGGCCTCTCCTTCCACCACGACCTTCAGAACTCCATCTCCTATAAGTCTGAATGGATAATTAATGAGTTTGGTTGGGTGAATTTGATGGCAAGGCAACCCAGAATATACAGATTTAAATGCCACTCTTTTACTTTGCCTTTTTTCTTTTTCTTTTCATAGCATGGCACAGAAACATGAGGTAAATTGCAGATTGTGCTTTAAAATACTCCCTTTCTTGTTTCTTTTTAAAAATATTGGAGCTACATTTTCTCATTGCCTATTCCTGTGTGTAGTCAAGCCTTACTTTAGCATACATTAAATATTTCTTTAAAAAAATATTTAATCTGAAACAAGACGGAAACGGCCTTTCTTGGCTTTGGGGGAACCACACTAAGGCAATCTCTTAGATAGCTCATCTTTCTTGGGTTCCTTCACAAATAAGGATTCCATTTGCCTCCATCCGTTTATCTGAGATTATGATGAAGTTGGTGGGGATGGTGATGTCATTTGCTTCTCTGACATCACCATGATGGCAGTTGCAACACTGCCTATGCGTTTTCAAAACTTGCCTACAGTTTATCACTTAAGTCTATAAAAATGTGGAATCCCACCAGGTTGCTTCCTCAGAGAGGGAACTGCATGTTACCGTTTTTGTTGTTCTTGGCAAACCTTTTTATTTCATTCACTGACCGTTGAACACTTTCTGTAAAGAGGTGGAGAAAATGACAGAGAGACAGTGTGTGATCCAGAAAGTTTTAACCGGGACTTGTCCTATCTGCTGATTGAAGGTTCTTATTGCACAGATGATGGTTTCTTGCATGGGTATCACATTATACTGAGCATACATGTATATTTCTACAGATGAAGGTCACAGTTAGCCAACATTTTTTGAAAGCTGTAGCCTTCACAGAATGAGCAACAAAGGCCATACAGAAGATCTTAATGTACTATAAGTGGTGCCCCAAGTAAACAAACATCCTGACCGCTAAGCAATTGTCACATCTACATCCAGTGATGAGACTGAAATTCTTAGTAATAGTTTTCCCAACAGCAGCTTCTGCTGTATTGCAACTTCGTGAAATGCTGAAATGTAAGTAGATACTACCATAATGTTCTTGGCAAAATTTGCATCCTATTTAAGTGCTGTTGCCTTTTACTTGGGTGCAATCTGTTTGGGGCAAGTCTCCAAGTAACAGAATGGATTGTGCATATTGTAACTTCATATGGAATACTGGTGAGGAAAGGGCTTGCATGAGTGACAAGAGAGCCATTTCATGAGGTAGGTCACCTGATCTCGTGGAGAGTCTTCGTACACTGGGATAATGCATTAAAGAATACTGGCATTGTAATGAAGACTATCTACGCAACCCAGATGAGACAGGTGGTGAGGGGGTTTCAAATGTCAGAGGCACCCTGTGGAGTCATTGTCATGCAGGAGTACGATAATCATAGCATTTGAATCAGATCTCAGTTAAGAAAATAAAGAGAGCACAGCAGCGCACGGGTCTGAAAAAACTGCAGCTCTCATAGAGCGCCTGGGATATAATAACTGGAGCCACCAGCAAACAGACATTGACATCTTCTTACCTCTTGTGCCACCAACTTAGCATGTCTGCTGAAAGAGTGGTAGGCAGAATTAGATTGCTGGAGGCATGTTCACAGTCCTTGCTACCCAACCTCAGCATCTGCTTGGTGACCTGGACAGCTAATTCAGTTCCATCTGACCCTATAAAACCTCAGCTTTGTTAAATTCTGCTCCCCAATCTAAGCATACTGTTTTTCTGTTGAGGAGACTGCCAGAATGTCTGCTTTCCACCATTTCCCACATTCTACCTCTGTAACCTGATCTTTTTCCTGCTTTGAACTGCAATGTTTGTCGTTCTAGTCCATCTGCACATTAGCTGCCACATCTGGAACCCAATATTATGACCGCCTTAAGCTACACTGCTGGCTCTTCCCCTCCAGCTGCAATGGTGTGACCCTTGGATCTCCTATTCCCCATCTCACATGGAATATGAAGTTGATCCAGCAACTTCAAGAGCTGCTGGATCCCAATTTCCATCATCCCTGGCCAATGTCTATAATGGGGCTGATGGGAATTGGATTGCAAATATATCTAGAAGTCCACCCCTACACTCAACCTAGCACCAATCTAATATTTGTCCCATAGGCTTGAGTCATTCAGTAAACTTATATTACTACCATGTTATGGTACTTGGTTGCAATTGTTTCTAAATTAAAGAAAATAGGACCTACTTTCAGATGGCAGAATATCAGTACATATTTGTCCTCAATGCTTTCAGAATTTTTGGTTGAAGAGTTTACCTTTTCTCTTTCCTCAGCATCATAATTATCAGGAAAGTTGGGTTTATTCTGGTTGTCTTCATTGATTTCTCTCTCCTCCAAGTAAAATTGCCATTTTGCTTCAAAGTAAAACCAATGCTCCTGATATTCTGAATGAAAAACAAATTAATTATGGTACATTTAATCTTGAATAGGTTCTTTCAGTGCAACAGCATGAATGACAAAATCCAGTATACAGAACTCTTATGAAGAAAATTAAATAAAACCTGTCCAACTATTCTTAGCCTCTCAACAATACTAATTAGCTTATCTTCACAATGTAAAAAAAGGGGGGGATAGATTTTAATACAATAGATTTAAATACAAATAATTAGGGCCACCAGACACATATTTTGGAAAACCAGAATGTAGATCACAGAGAACCTACAAACAAACTTTTACTGTAGTCCATTCAGCAATTACTATTGGGTCCTGGATACTGAGCAAAGCATAAGAAGCCCTCCCAAGTCTCAACAGGAGCTATTTTGAGTGCAGGCTGTATGCTACCTGATAAGGCAGCTGGCAGTAACACCTTTTTTTTTTTTTGCAGTATGATCTTCAGAAGGCAGCCTCTGCAAATAAACTAAGATGGGCATCTCTACCCATTTGTGCAGCTTTTTCCGAGTATGCACCCAAAAGATGCTTAAAAGTAGAGAGGGTACACTTTGTAAACTGGTGGTGCTTCACACGAAACATTTTCCTACAGGAAGCAACATCCCTGCCACTTCTGCAGCATCCATTGCTGTAGCTTTGTTTCCGCCACCAATATTCAGCATACCTTCCTGAACCACTGTATCTGTAGCAAAGCAAACATTTGCAGCACAGTTTATATATTGAGTCTAGAGCAGCTGTTCTCAACCTTTGGTCCTCATATGTTGTTGGAATACAACTCCCATCATCCTTAAGCTAGTAGGACCAGTGGACAGGGAAGCTGGGAGCTGTAGTCCCAAAACATCTGGAGACTCAAGGTTGAGAAAGGCTGGTCTGGAGGAAAACTTTTTTTTTCTAAACACCAGATTGCTGCTGATTATGAAAAAGTCATTTGTGAAGTTGCTTCAGTTTGAGAAAGGCAGGCTATGCTCATTTTCTCAGTATGTGTACCACGTGCACTTTGAAGACAGGAACAAAAACATAATTTTCTTATCCCCCGGCAAATAGCTTACTGATCCCTGCTGACTGAAAAGTTACTTTATCTCTTGTTGCAATCCGGAGGGAGCCAGGGATACCTTTAGGTATTTTAAGTAGGTGAAACTCTGATGTCGCACATTCTGTATCACAGCTGATCCTGGAAATCCTTGACCTGCCAGTCATTTTCATCCACCTACCTGACTATTTGCCCAGTCAGGATCTTCCCTCCCAACACCTGTTCCCTCACAATCACATTGCTCAGCTTTCTGCTTTTGGGGTTCCCCCCAAAGGCACTTGAGAGATGCTTCTTACTAGCCTCTTGTTATTTACCTATGGCCTTAGACATATGGTTTTCCTCCCCATCTTTCCCTTGCTTCATTACCCTTCCTTTCTTCTTTACAGCCCTGAAACCCTTTGCACTATGCTGTCCCTGAGCAGAAGGCTGACTTTTGTCAAAGAAGTTCTAGGCATCATCTTCTGCAGCATATAGCAAACATCTGCCTGTACTAAGTGCTACCACAGGTGATCACTTGTGGCTACCTAGCAGGAAAGCTGCCTCTGAGAACTACAGGGTGAGAATATGCAGAACAGGAAATATTAAACAAATGTGCTTTTTTAAAAAGAAAACAAAAACAAAAGAAATTGACTGAATAATTCAAAAGGAGAGATCCCTTGAGAAAAGGGGCTCACATTTGTTTCAGGCAGGGTTTTTAAAATGTCGTCCCCTTTATTTATTTCTAAAATAGCATTGCACTTCACTCCATAATGACAGATGCATGCTTTAGGAGTCTTGCATATTTTACTCAGGGTTGGAATCGTGCAAGAAGAGTGACAGCATCCTTCTGTCAATAGCAGACCAGACCTATACAACTTAATCCTGCACCTGGTCTAGTCAGGAGGAGGAGGAGAAGAAGAAGAAGAAGAAGAAGAAGAAGTTTAGCTAAAAGCCAGAGAACTTCTGAGAAAGAACACAGGGCCTATTATTTGTCAGTAGTCGCCTGCATCACTATCCAAATATAGGTTTGGTTTTTTAAAATTGTGCATATAGGTATATTCCTAGAGCAAGGATTCAAAGAGGGACAGGTAGCAAATTGATAAACACAAACATCTTTACTGGCATTATGAGTTAAAACATTTCAAAACACTAGGATACATTTAAAAGGGACAGGAGCGAGGCTGTTGAGGATCAGAAGGTACTCGATTGATCTGCTTCACCCTGTCTATTCCCTAGAGGGGTGATTCATTAAGAACCCTTTCGGGTAAGATGGAGATTAAAAAGGAAGCCACTGGGGCAGTAACGTCCTTGTCTCTATCCGCTAGGAGGAACCTCATTTGACATGTAGCATCTCTCTTTCTCTCTAGGTCATGAAACAGACAACACCTGAAATGGCAGGTAGGGAAATTAAGCTATCAGAGCATAAACACTTCAATTATGCACCTTACATGTGAATTTGAAATTGCATATTGTGCAATGTTACCTGCCATGTGCCGAATCGTCTTCTTGCAGTATTCTTCAGCCATTGGGACAACCTTCATCATTTCTCTTCCCCACTGCACCAGTGGCTTTCCTTGTATTGCATATGAAACAAACAGAGCTGTGCACAGTGATCCTAAAAACCCTGAAAGGAGCATAGAAAAATGGTGATGACGATGGCACCAAGTAGCACCAAAAAGGAGGAGAAATCAGCGTACAGATGCATAAGAAACTATGTTTTTTAAGCTCAAAGAAAGACAGCATGCACACATTTCAAGCTATATGCCTTTCTTTGGGAATATTTGTTTGTTCCTTATAAAACAGGTATTGAACTTCAAATAGCATTACTGTATGTGTATATAACTGACTGGTGCAATGCCTACTCAGAAGTCCTGTTGAACCCAGAAGGGTTTATTCTTAGGTCAAGTGGAGTTAGGATTGTAGCCTTCATCGCTACTTTCAACCCCTGACCCCAGAGAGGCGTTCCAGAGAGGGCGCCACTACCGAGAAGGCCCTCTGCCTGGTTCTTTTACGTAGTGTATGTGTGGAGGTTTGTGCCAGCCTCACTTGGGTAGGTTCTTTTTCTATTTGCTTATTTTAAATGGGGATTTTTAGTTGGAGGTTTCCCCTATAAAATGTTGGTCAGGTGCTGGGGGCACTGCTGCAGACAATTACTTTTCCTTTTCAATTATGGCATTGATGTCCTCCAAAGAATGAGTGATTTGGCTGTTGTGTTAATTACAATTTGCCTGTTATTTTAGTGATGTATCATGTCAAGATACTGTGCCTTTATAACACAGAAACCATGTGAGCCTTTTTTTCCACCATTTAATCTCCACTGGAGGAGATGCTTCACCTACTTTATTCCTGTGAGCTAGACTCCCGATAAAAGCGCATGAGTTAAAAAAAATAATGTGACAATTCTGATAGATTTACTGAATCCAATTAATCACTGTCATCCTTAGCATTCAATACCGATCCTTCATGCAGTGTGCCAAACACTTAAAAGTCACATAGTCTGCAACTTTATTTTGCCATTTTAAAACCTAGAAAACAAGATTGTGTGAGCATTTATCATTTAAAGTAAGGAGACTAGATTTGGGCGAACTGGCATAATGGAATACTTCAGCAAATACGTATGACTTACAACTTGTGTCTCTACTTAGGAGGGAGCCATCTGATATGTGATGATTGTTGGCTGAGATTAACATTCCAGGGTGATGACTTCTTTTACATGTCTATGTCCAATTGATCTTAATGAGGATAGCATTAGAATGGTTGGTACATAGGTTTAAAACAACTGCTTTTATGGCCCTTAGAGCTACCAAAAATGAAAATCATGAAAACGAACTGCTGAAAATTAAAAGGAATTCATAATATGTTGCATGTTGAACTCTGTATGAACGGCCCTAAAACAGATTGATCAGAAGTTTAACCATAACAGTTTCTTGCTCTGATTAACCAGTGGTTTTGCACGGTGTCACTGTTTTCATGTCAGACTGGACTACAGCCTAACCTGGTCTCAGAATGCAACTGTTTCTGGTTATTGCTTCTACTGACCTACAGTAATTTTGCAATTCTGATGGTGGGCATATTGCATTCCCCCCCCCCCCCGACTGGTGGCAGGTGAAGCTGCAGAACAGATGTGTGCCCCAAGCAATGGCTCTCAGATAGCAGACCACTGCTGTTCCCACTTACCAGGCTAGTGGATAGAGAAAGAGGAAGAGTCATAAATAAGTGTGGCTGGCAGAAACAGCATTTCCTCATCCCCCCAGATCTCAGAAGTAGGAGATATAGTCAAGCTGAGGCTTGTCTTTACTGCCAGTGGTTCTCCAACCTGCTCCTTCTTCTTCCTATTGGTCCAGCCATCCCATTAGCACTTTTCTTGTCTTTCCTCCTCCCCCTTTTTTCCTCCAGTGCTCCCACCCCTATTCCTATCTTCATGCATAAAGAATTGCAGTTGGGTGGTGTGTGCTTTTAGTGCACACACACACTTAGTGACATATTGCAATTGTGCAAATATGGCACACTGCAAAATCCTTGCAAGAAAGAGCCCCCAAGCACTTATGCAGGCTAAGCTCCAGCCACAACTGCCCTGAGCAAAAAGCACCTTAAGTTTGCTACAGGCCTATGTATGCTAATTTGAGAGTTATGCCCACTGAAACAATAGGAGCTTCTAAGTGAACATGTTAAATTTGTTGTGTATGTACATACATTTCTTTCCCGTTTCATACTTGAACACTGTATTAGGTTTCCTCTGTCAAAATGGTACTGCAATCCACCCACCCCCAGTCCCTTGATTGGGCTTCCTTCCAGTTTAGGAGCCCAGATGAGGACAAGGAACTATTAAAAACTACACAGGGCCACTTGCAAGGGGAAAGTGAAGGGCAGAGAAGGGTTAAACACCTCTCCCCACCCACAAGCTTTCCCTTGCAAGTGTCTCTCCACCCCTGCATTATGAGGAGAACACAGGGTAAGTGTGGTTTATTGAATACAATTTAGTTTATTGAATTTATGTGTTGCTTCCCACCATCAAAGAAGTCTTGAAGCAACTTGCAAAAGAAAGAAAGACATGTCCATTTAAAACAATGCAACATACTAAATGTGTTCACCTACAATAATCACTTGCAAGCAACCATACCACCCAAGAATGGTTCCAAAAGAAATAGCTGCTAAAAGGCAGACTGTTATTGTTGGGTAAATGCCAGAAAAATAAATACATTTTCTCCTGGTGCTGAAAAGATGACAATGTTAGCAGCAGACAAGCTTTCAAGAGGAGAGTGTCCCATAAACATAGGACTACCACAGAAAATATCTGTTTTCCTATTGCCGCCCTCTGAACATCTTTGCGGGGAACATGCAGAGATTCCCTTCTTCAAATCGAGGTAGAGAAAGGTCGTCCTCGAGGTACTGGGATCCCAATCCATGCAATACTTTGAAAAGTCAAAACCAGTACTTTGAATTTGACTTGGAAACAAATTGGCAATTAGTGCAGGTAAGGTAAAAAGATAAAAGATAAAGGACCCATGGCTGGCTAAGTCCAGTCAAGTGCGACTATGGGGTTGCGGCACTCATCTCGCCGAGGGAGCTGGTATTTGTCCACAGACAGCTTTCCGGGTCATGTGGTCAGCATGAATAAAATGCTACTGGCACAATGGGACACCGTGACGAGTGCCAGAGCAGACAGAAACACCATTTACCTTCCTGCCACAGTGGTACCTATTTATCTACTTGCACTGGCATGCTTTTGAACTGCTAGGTTGGCAGGAACTGGGACAGAGCAACGGGAGCTCACCATGACCTGTGTTTTATGTTGAGATTGCCCCGTCTCTGTCAACAACCTGGCGACTGTGTTCTGTGCTACTTGCATTTTTTCCAGTTGCCTTCAAAGGCTGTTAACAGACCTCAAGCCGCATACACAGATCGACCAGGGCTTTGGCAGGAGTGCCAGTCTTGCAAGGGGCAGGGCAACCCAGAGTCAATACATCCTAACCAAAACAGGTCGAATTGCCTAGACGTTACCTGTAGGATGGTTATGAGTCATTCGTCCAACTTCAATGCTCACTTCAATGAGAGTTTCCAGCCTGTCAGGCTTCCAGTATTTCATCCCTAAGCACATGGCCTTTGTAGCTGCTCCAAATCCCGAACCTATCGTCAACAGCAACAAAAAGGCAAACGAGTCATGAACGGTAATTTGAATCACGTTTGATTGTAGCTGATGATGTTAGTGAATTTTGAAGTGGTGTGGTAGCCAGAAGGCTGCTGGGAAGTTGGTAGTTGGAGTCCGAGAACTCTGAGGGTGGGAGGCAGGCCTGTGAAGAGGGATGGGGGAAGACAACTACACTTGCCCTAGACCTCAGGGGGCTAAGCTGACCAGGGCCCCCACACCAAGGGCATGCCAGACTTAAACTGTCATGTCAAGAATGCCCCATACCTCCCAGCCACCCTGGACCCGAGAGAAGCTCTGCGCAGCCCTTGTGGGGGAGCAACAGGTGGCTCATTGCTAAGCTGGGAGGAAGATAGTAATTATAATTCAGTATACATACGTATATAAGGTGTGGTAATCCAAAATGAAACACCTTTTAAGTCCTGTTGATGTTAACATGAGAGCTATGGGTGTGACCAGGCCCGTGCAGAGCTTGTCTGAGGCCCTAGTTGGGAGTCTTCTTAGAATAAAGTTATAAACTCCCATTACGTTTCCAAGCACAATTCAAAGTGTTGGTGCTGAACTTTAAAGACCTAAATGGCCTCGGTCCTGTATACCTGAAGGAGCATCTCCACCCCCATCGTTCAGCCTGGACACTGAGGTCCAGTGCCAAGGGCCTTCTGGTGGTTCCCTCATTGCAAGAAGTGAGGTTGTAACGAACCAGACAGAGGGCCTTCTCGGTGGTGGCGCCCACCCTGTGGAACACCCTCCCTTCAGATATGAAGGAAATAAGCAGCTATCCTATATTTAAAAGACATCTGAAGGCAGCCATGTTCAGGGAAGTTTTTAATATTTAATGCTGTACTGTTTTTAACATTTGATTGGGAGCCACCCAGAGTGGCTGGGGAAATTCAGCCAGATGGGCGGGGTATAAATAAATTATTATTATTATTATTATTATTATTATTATTATTATTATTATCATTATTATCATTATTATCATTATTATCATTATTATTATTAACTCAAACAAAAAAGCAGCCGGTCCCTTGGCAGGCCAAACCACCCTGCCCCCCAGCCAGCCGAGCCCTCCAAGGCCCAGGGCAAATGTACCTAGCTGCCCCCACCCTGCTCTGCATAGGCCTGGGTGTGACTATACATTTCTGTACCCCACTTATTTGGGAGTAAGTCCCACCAAACTCGGTGGGACTTGCTTCTCAGTAGACATGTTCAGTGTTCTCTCTTGCTGAATTTCCTAATGAAATCAATTCAAGAAAACATTCACTTTCACTGGTTATATATGTAATATATTTTGAGTGAATTTATGTTTATATCCCATTTTTCCCCACTGAGGTAACTTACAATATTTTGAAAGAATTATAAAAGCTGGAGGTTGCTGATTTGGGGTCTCAGAGGGAAGGAAAGCAACAACTTTTACATCAAGCCTAGAAACAGCTTCTAGCAGCGAGTTCCTTCTCCCCAAGCACCAACATCCATTGCTTAGGTCGCAGCAGGGAAGGCAATCACACCCCTCCATTATCCAGCTGTATTGCTACCGGGACTTCTTATTATTATTATTATTATTACATTAATTGAAGTGAGTTTTATCTTGATATTGCTAGATGACCTTTTGCAAGCCACCTTGGAGGTGTTTAAAGGGCAGGAATGTGGAAATATAAGTTAAAACAATAATAAAGAAATAAAAGCCAGGCTGAATCTACACACATATATTTTAAAAATGCTGTGAAAATGCTTTTTTAAAAAAAGTTTTAAAATATGTGTGTAATTTGCCATTTGCTCACTACCGCCATCTAGTGTCACATTTGTATAATGCACTTAAAACGTTATATTTGCAGCTGTATGGCTGAGTCCCGAGTCAAAAAACATCAATTAATAAACAGCAGATTAAACAACAACAATAAAAAGCATCCACAACAAGCAACACCATACAAAAATCCCACAAAATCCAAATACTCGTGTAGGCCACCTCTTAACACAATATAGCTTCCATCATATAAAGTCGCAATATAAGCAAAACATTAAAAAAAATGTAACAGCAGCATTGAAAACAGTGGTAAGAATAAATAACAATAAAATAATTAGCTATCTAGAGGAAAGCACTGTCAGTGCCAAGCAGCCCTCTTTGAGGAAGATTTTCCAAAGACCCAGGACCATGACAGAAGAGGCCCTGACTGTCTCCCATCACCACTCACAGTATCTCAAAAGGGCAGGCGTCTGAAACAAGGCCTCTGATGACAACTCAAGTGTCATCAACCTAAGTTCATACAAGGGTAAATAGCCACTCATTGTTATACATAAAGAAAACAAGTAGCAGAGTTCATTTCCATACCAGAGATATACAGAGACAAGGTTTCCAGGCTGGAGAATAAGGTTGCAGGATAACCTGAAACCCTGACCCTTTTCAAAATTCAGCACTAGGCCTATGAGGCCTTTTTCTCCATAGAAACCGTGGCTGCCAGCCGTTTTTAGGAGTTCGGGATGCCAACTGTGCTGTGTCCAGCTTGTCAGGCACAGGAACGTGCTTCAACCCTAGTAGTGGAACTTAGTCCTGGTATTTGCTTATTAGTTTAATGCTTCACACCCGACTGAATGGCTTGGTGCATGTTAAGCTATGAATAAGATTAAGCTGTTAGAGCCTCATAGTCTGTTGTCACCTCAAAAGGGAGAGGCAGGGACTAGGTAAAAAGGTTGTTGTTGTTGTTATAATATCCCCTAGCCAATGTAACCTTTAATTACCGGTACATTTTAACGATAGTTTTTTCTATATTTTTAGCTTGTTTTGTTTTATTTAAGCCTGGGGCTACACAAAAGGCATCTGGCTGTTGAATTGGTTGCCCCCACCCATTTATATATGTGGTAGCATGACATGAAGCTGGAAAGAGAGGGAGGGGCAGAGGCGGACTTTTTAAGGGACAAAGCCTCTAAATCCAAGTCTTCCATAGTCCATGCTTTATAGAAATAGAAATTACCAACCAAATGTCTGCTAGCATTCTAGTGGCTATGAATATAGCCATTTCTCACTTCACATGTCTTCATATACATCATTTAAGAAAGCAGTTCCTGTGGAATAGTGGGTACAACATTGTAGCAACAACAACCCAGAGTTTCCCACCTAAAATAACTGACGTGTACCTGAGTGAAAACTATCTACAGACCTGAGTGAAAATTATCTACAGTATCCCCCTGCTGGCCCAGGGTGAACTTCACTACATAACAGTTCCAGAAGACAGCCACCTTTGCAGCACCATTCCTAAAGTGTGGCTTAATTGGGTTTATAGTTGTACTCACCTTACATAGATCCTACGTGGAATCTCAAATAGCTATTGTGATTTTGCTTTGAGAGATACACATACCTCCTCAAAACACTTTCTGAGGTTTCTATTCGATATATGCATGAATGAGAGCAGTGTGCTTGTAACTGCTTCACTACCAAACTGCTATTCGTTCGTGGAACGGGGCCAGAGGGGGGAAAGTGAGCTAAAACTGCCAGGTATTTTTCTTTTCTCTTCCAGCAATTGCTATGAGAAGGACATAGTGGGGAGAGAGGCAGCAGCACTGTCAAACGAGGTTGATTGCAGAGAGACAAAAATAATCATCGTATTACATTACAATGTTTATGCCATGAAGTTGCATCAATATATGATGCTGGTGTTGAGTGGTTCTATATTCCAGTGATATAGTGTCACATCAACACAGTGCTAGGTCTGGAATCTGCACTTTCCCTGTGAGGCCATTTGCAGCCAGTGAAGAAGACGTACAATGCCTCTTCTAAATGGTTAGTACTAAAGACTGGAAAGTGATCTCTCTGCAGAATGCAAATAATAATAATAATAATAATAATAATAATAATAATAATAATAATAATAATATATTTATACCCCGCCCATCTGGCTGAGTCTCCCCAGCCACTCTGGGCGGCTCCCAATCAAGTGTTAAAAACAGTACAGTGTTAAATATTAAAAACTTCCCTGAACATGGCTGCCTTAAGATGTCTTTTAAAGATAGGATAGCTGCTTATTTCCTTGACATCTGGTGGGAGGGCGTTCCACAGGGTGGGCACCACTACCAAGAAGGCCCTCTGTCTGGTTCCCTGTAACTTCACTTCTCGCAATGAGGGAACCGCCAGAAGGCCCTCGGCACTGGATCTCAGTGTCCGGGCTGAATGATGGGGGTGGAGACGCTCCTTCAGGTATACAGGACCGAGGCCGTTTAGGGCTTTAAAGGTCAGCACCAACACTTTGAATTGTGCTCGGAAACGTACTGGAAGCCAATGCAGATCTCTCAGGACCGGTGTTATGTGGTCCCGGTGGCCACTCCCAGTCACCAGTCTAGCTGCTGCATTCTGGATTAATTGCAGTTTCCGGGTCACCTTCAAAGGTAGCCCCACGTAGAGTGCATTGCAGTAGTTCAAGCGGGAGATAACTAGAGCATGCACCACTCTGGCGAGACAGTCCGTGGGCGGTAGGGTCTTAGCCTGCGTACCAGGTGGAGCTGGTAGACAGCTGCCCTGGACACAGAATTAACCTGCGCCTCCATGGACAGCTGTGAGTCCAAAATGACTCCCAGGCTGCACACTTGGTCCTTCAGGGGCACAGTTACCCCATTCAGGACCAGGGAATCCCCCACACCCGCCCGCCCCCTGTACCCTCAAAAACAGTACTTGCATTTGAAGCCTAAATAATACAATAACTACCACAGTGAAGTTGCGTCTCGGACCATACTCTGAGAGGCATCACATATGCCTTGTTTTGTTCCCCGGGCAATTTGGTTTAAATAGATTACTTTACATCATGGGCAGGCAGACTAAGGCCCAGGGCCGGATGTGGCCCAATCACCTTCTCAATCCGGCCTGCAGATGGTCCAGGAATCCAGCATGTTTTTACATGAGTAGAATGTTTCCTTTTATTTAAAATGCATCTCTGGGTTATTTGTGGGGCATAGGAATTTGTTCATCCCCCCCCCCAATATAGTCTGGCCCCTCACAAGGTCTGAGGGACAGTGGACCAGCCCCCTGCTGAAAAAGTTTGCTGACCCCTGCTTTACATGGACAAAATGTCCAGGTTAGTGCAGGCCCCTAAAAGGATCCACGACAGATTGTATTCCTGAAAAGAAACACAAATTCCAGAACAAAAAAATCTGGACCAGAAGGCATCGTGCCAAGCACAAAGACTCTTTAAATAGACATTTAAACTGGACAGAGATAACTTACAAAAGGACGCAATGCCCTACAAAAGGAATTCCTGGCAGCTTGCCTTTCGCATCCCAGGCAAATATGGAATTGCTGAAAAACTATACAATGAGTACAGTCTTTCCCCACATGGTCATAGTGCCCATACAAGGAAGAAACCTGCCCTTACGCATCAACATGTGTAACTATAGGCAACTTATAAAGCATATAAAGAATCAAAATACCGGTAATTATATACTTCATTACTGAGTGAGGCATTATAGTCAGAAGTAGATTAAATGAGAATGTAGGGGGAGGATCGTAGAATATCTGTTTTGCAATGCAGAAGGTTCCATGTTCAGTCCCCAGCATCTGCAGGAAGGGATGGGATACAATCCTGTCTTAAATCCAGGAGAGTCACTGTTCATCAACTGTAGAGAACACTGAGCCAGATGGACCTATACTGTGACTTAAGTATAAGGCAGCTTTCTATGTAAGAAGTTGTGGTTGCCTCCAGAACCAACAGTACTTCTTTGGGGCTATGTAAAAAAACAACGACGTAATGAACACTGGTTTAAATCAGTTAGTGCTCAGATAGCAGCAAAATGGGAAACTCTTCAGATTGCAAAAATAACGCAATCACATTCATGTTTACTCAGAAGTAAGCCCTCCTTTGTGCCATGGGGCTTCCTATCAGGTTAGTGTCCATGAACTCGCAGCCTAACAGTGCAATCCTACACTTAGAAGTAAACCCACTGAATTCAGTGGCACTCCTAGCCTGCTGCCCTCAAGTATAGTACAGTGGTACCTCGGGTTACATATGTTTCAGGTTACAGACTCCGCTAACCCAGAAATATTACCTTGGGTTAAGAACTTTGCTTCAGGATGAGAACAGAAATCGTGCTCCGGCGGTGCAGTGGCAGCAGGAGGCCCCATTAACTAAAGTGGTGCTTCAGGTTAAGAACAGTTTCAGGTTAAGAACAGACCTCCGGAACGAATTAACTACTTAACCCGAGGTACCACTGTACTGGAGTAGGATTTTTAAGTAGAGGTTGGATGGCCATCTGTCATAGATGCTTTATCTGGGATCCCAGCATTGCAGGGGGTTGGACTAGATGACCCTTGGGGTCCCTTCCAACGCTACAATTCTATGATTCTACCAGTCAGATCGGCTTCTGTGTATGCATTTGGTTCGGGGGGGGGTGCCACTTTGTCCTTTGCCTCAGGCAGCAAAATGTCTTGAGCTGGCCCTGACTTTATTATCCCTTACCAATCCACTGTAGGTTACTTTAAAGTACAATGATGTAGGATAAGTTTCAACTCAGAAAAACCACCACCTTACCTTTCTCATTAAATGGTGTGTGCCAAGCCAGGAGATAGTTGTCTGGCTTCAGTTGGGAGCAGCCTTCGATAGTAGCAGGATCTGACCGTCTCCCAGGAAGTTTGTCAATAGCATCCACGTAACGTTTTACAAGTTCCCGATATAGGTCTTCTAAACACCAGTAATCTGTTCAGGGGAAGAAAAGTGTTATATAGTCAGATGATGCAGCAGGGAATGTTCTAAAGGAGAAAAGGAAATCACTCCTGCTGCTGCTTTTTTAATTTGTCAAGGTTGCTAAAGATGGATCAGTGACACCTTAAGACCCTTGAACTACTCTGTCGTCAGTGCTATTTTGCTAGAAAAACGAGGTGCTGGAACTCACCACGAATGCCTCCCTTGTTCTCTTATAATGGCAATGGCACCTGAGAAGTGCCGGAACTGAGTTGTGGTGAGTTCCAGCTGGGGGGGGGGGGGGAACCTGCCCATCACAAACACAATTAGGAGGTTAAATAATGTATAGTGCAATTCTATGCATGTTTACTTAGAGGGGTCAAGTGAGAGAAAAGCTGGAGCTGGGGCATATACATTTACATCCTACCTTTCTAGGCAAAATGCCCACTCTGTGTGGCTTACACAACAACATAAAGCAGGGGTAGCTAATACAATACCATCAAACACAATACCATAAAATTTAACAAAAGCAGAAGAGCAAAAATTTTAATCAGAGGGAAATTAACCTTTAAAACAGTTGAAATAATATACAGTGGTACCTTGGTTCTCAAATGCCTTGGTACCCAAACAATTTGGAACCCAAACACTAAGTGTTCCGGTTTGTGAACTTTTTTTCGGAAGCCAAACATGCTCTGTTTTGAGTGTTATGCTTCCGTTTTGAGTGCCACACTTCCGTTTTGAGTATTATGCTGAGGTCTGTCTGTTTTTGCTATTTATTTTGCGGTTTTGTTTTTGCAGCTCTTTTTTGTTTTGTTTTTGTTACTGTGTGGAACCCAGTTCAGCTACTGACTGATTGATTGTGTGACTGCAGTGCATTGTTTATTGCTTTCATTTTATGGATCAATGGTCTTGTTAGATAGTAAAATTCATGTTAAATTGCTGTTTTAGGGGTTGTTTTTAAAAGTCTGGAATGGATTAATCCATATTGCATTAATTTCTATGGGAAAGCACGCCTTGGTTTTGAAACGCTTTGGTTTTGGAACGGACTTCCAGAATGGATTACCACTGTAGCTTTTATTGCAAGGCAATGAGGGGACGACTGTAACTCTTTGGGGTTCTTACTCCATAAACTGGATACCATGGTGGAAAAAAACTCTGTATATGAACAGGGGCACTTTTGGGATCTCTGTATCCAAAAAAAATGGTAGAAAATGGAGTGGCTGAAACAGGGATGCAGTTTTATATATTCATCCTGGTGTATTTCCAGGGAGACTAGATAACGACGACATTGGTTATTTAATGAGCTTTCATTCTGATGTGTTTGTAGGGATGTTAAATGACCTTTCACCAAACAAGTGCTGTCCTGTGTGTTCCAATGCAATATCACTTTCCTTATTAAAGAAGTGGGTTTGTTGCACAAGACCTCTCCATCAGCTATAAAGGTACAACCTGAATTAGTCCATATGTGCTTAAAACCCACTCCAAAATAGCACCAGTCTGGAATCGCCCTGCAAAGCCATTTTTAAACGTTCCAACAAACAGAACTGAGAGATACATATAGAAAACAATGAATAAATAAAAAAAAAATAATGTAGCTAGCACTGGGCATCACCCATCCCTCTCCCAACCCTACCCAAAAGTAGTAATGTTGAGAAAGAACTCGACCTCGCGCCCCCCCCCCCATGCAAATTCCATAGCAAATGTAGCCCATTGTCCCATATTGCAGGTTGAAAGGAACTCTGGCTGGGAGAGATTGATTTATGTCAGCATGGCAGAGTATTGTACACTGAATACTTCAGGTCAGGCTGTAAGTCACTTATAACAAACTTGCAATGTTGGACCACTATCACATTTTCGAATGAAGCTGAGAGAGTAGTTTACAGTCAGAATGCATTGTTTTTCCATTGGTTTTATTCCCACATTGCAGGTTGGGGTGAGATACAGCAACCCTGCAGTGGTTCATTTTTATAACAAGGAAAGTCGGGATAAGCCCTAAGTATTTTGCCCTGGCATTAACATTCCTCACCCTGCAGTGAAGTGTTAAGTAAGTTAGGACGCTCCTCTATTTATAGTCCTGATTTTAGGTTCCATTACGTCTTCCATAAAGAAAACTTCCCTTCATTTCCCTACTTTATTCACATGAGCCATATTATTGCTTGGTACTATCCTATGTGAATATTAAGAGGCAGCGAAGAACGGTGAGGATGGAAAGATCAGCAGATTAAAGGTGTGTTAAGCCATTCCTAATTCATCTCTAGTCAAGATGTGAACATCTTTGCACAGGGTAAAAACATCCTCAACCTGGTCGACACTTCTGGATGTGTACACAAACAGAAACAAATCCAATGGAGCCAGGCTGATGGGAATAGCTTGTGGGCAAAGCGCTGTGAAACATTCTGGCTGGGAAGGGGGGGAGAAACAACTTTACTGCACTCTAAAATTTCCCAGACATAGCCGAGATTCACCATCAAAAATAGTGTCTGGGCGGAATTTTCAGCAGTCACTTAAAATGTCTTTTTCTTTTAGATTCTGAAAGGGGGGGAAAAGGCTTTTGTGTCCAGATTTTCACTTTTAGTATAGGGCACATTTTGGATAACATCATGTGACCACAGGATAAAAACCCAGCACTGGAAATGCACTGAATGCATAGTAAAGGCAAAGGGACCCCTGACCATTAGGTCCAGTTGTGGCCGACTCTGGGCTTGCGGCGCTCATCTCGCTTTATTGGCCGAGGGAGCCGGCGTACAGCTTCCGGGTCATGTGGCCAGCATGACTAAGCCACTTCTGGTGAACCAGAGCAGAGCACGGAAACACCGTTTACCTTCCCGCTGGAGTGGTACCTATTTATCTACTTGCACTTTGACGTGCTTTCAAACTGCTAGGTTGGCAGGAGCACGGACCGAGAAACATAAGCTCATCCCTTCGCAGGGATTTGAACCTTTTGATCAGCAAGCCCTAGGCTCTGTGGTTTAGACTACAGCGCCACCCGTGTCCCAAGTGCATAGTAAACAGTAGTATAAACACCCAAAATAAGAAGGGGTACACAGACTTTACAGTTTCCAGTTCTGTTTTTCTGTTAACTCGATATATGTGCCTGAATACAGAAATCCTGGAGGTAGCTTCCAGGAGGTTCCCAGAGCATGGCTATCAGCTTCAACCATATGTGTGCACCTACTGCCAATATAAGGAGGCAGCCACAAGTTTTTGAGCTTGCGTGAGCAGCTGCTTCCATAGTGTGCAAATTGCAGCTAAAAGGTTCACAACCATGTTCACTGGTGCTTTATCTACTAGCTGGGCCTTGAACTTTCTCATCATCAGAACTGATGCAGTGCTAACGCTGAAAAGAGCCAAACCCTTGGAGATTCAGACAGAATTGTATTGGCCATGATGGGGGGATATGCAGACCTGTTTGGCCTCCTGCAACTTGTTATATTTGTAATTTCAAGGCAGCCCATCTCATTACAGCCCTTCTGCCCATTTCACTTGTTGATTTAGGTCACACTGAATCCTGCAGTATGAATACAGATACACCTGATGCACACCACCTGGTCAATGGCTCCAATAGCATCATAGGTCCTGGGGCACTCTGCCATGAATGCCAGTGATCCATATGCCTTGACGTAGGAGAAACAGATGATCACACGTCTACATATTGTTGCACGCCACCACAGTCTCTCAGTGACGTGAGATTCCAGGGGCTCCAGGCGCTAACCCAGGGTTGTTTCATTTTGGAACGAGGCACAGTGCAGACTATGGTTCCTTTATACGGTTTATTTATACATACAGACAACCTGAGCCTACAATGGATGGGTTTGCAGCATTAGCAACCCTAGAGGGTTTTGTTTCTCCCATAGCTGCAGCCTTGAATTCGAACAGAAATCAAACATTGATCTGACTCTCTCCCCAGCTTGCTGTTTTCCTTCTAGGTCACATCTCAACTCTGCTTTTCCTTCTAACCATCCCTTTCCCATCTCACATACACCTCTTTCCTTTGTTTCCTTTAATGGCCCATCACCCAGGCAATCACCTCACCAGGAAGCTAGCTTGGCTTATATTATAACACTTGCGTGATCCAGGGGTTAGGAAGGTCTCTGCATACATCTTACTTTTTTACCTTACCCCCACCACAAAACCATAATACTATCCTGGCCAAGAGATGGCACAATTGTTTTGATCAATGGCAGCTATATATTCAACTTTATGGTCTAGACACTATTGATTTTGGAAAATGGTAAGGATATGCAAGGAAATAATATTGTATAGCTGCTTTAAGGAGGGAGGCAACTGAAAAGTGCTGTTACCTGCTCTAGAAAACATTAGGACTGCGAAGCTGCAGAAGCAGCCACTCTGCAGTCCAGCCTGAGATTTTTATGTTCTGGTTTCAACAACCCTAAAAGATAAGTTATGGTAAATCAATTTAGAGATCACCAAAGGACAAAGGAAGATAGGGTTCAGATAGATGCCTTACACTTAAGATAAAACCAGGTGCCATTATTAGATTTCAAATTATCTTTCATTCAGTGCTCAGTCCAGTAGACACAAAAGGTGATACAGGCAACCTCCATTTACGGAGGGGAGGGTTACATGAAATTGTGTATATTTGAAACACCATTGGAAAAGCCTGCAAAAACCCTGTTCTGTCCCCAACCCATCCCTTTTTGTGATGTTTTTGGGTCACTTCCAGACAGCCATGCACATATCGAACACGCGTAAAGGGGGGCTTGTACTATCTCAACCCATGATGAGGAAGTTAAGGTGCATTTTGCTTTTCAAAATGGGAAAACATGTATTTTCTTAAATGGCTAGAAACTGATTTTATCAAGTTCCTATGTCTAAAACAGGAAGATCACACAGCACACATGTATTATAACAATTGCTGCTTACAATTGCAATTGATGGAATTCAGACAGAAGTGCAAAAATGAGATTTAGAAACAGCAGCTACCCTGCTGTATACGCTATAGGCAGAGGGATATGTATGTAGCTTGCTTTTGTACAGCTAAAAATGGTTGCAAAGCAGCTTGATAAGCCTTGCAGATAACATTTATGCTCATACAGAGGTCAAGAAGCAGGAAACATGTGACATGCATTTAATCACTGACTATATTCAGAAGTATGTTAGTCATCCTTTTCCATGATAGGTTGACATCTTGCCATTATCTTTAGGGTATTAGCTCCTGCTCACATCATTGGCTAACCAGTAGCTAGACACGAAATATCCCAGATTCTCTTCAGCAGGCCTCTGGTGGCTAAATTTAGAGCATCTCAGCAGCAGTCAGATAAGAGTGGAATGTCAGAGAAATTTCATTGACTTCCCTGATTCTAGAAAACACGCTGAGAAGTGCAACACATTTGCAGAGCATTTGTCTTCAGTGAAGATACAGATGTTTTGTTCAGCAGTTATCTTGGAAGTATCATAGAAACAACAAATAAATTGGGTTGTAAGATACCGTTGCATTCAATAACTTGACAATATTGGATGCTTTTGATGCAAAGGGAGTTGATACTTACTATGATGGGCAGCTGTCTACATACCAGTCAGGAACAGGCAACTCTGACAAAGGAAAATGGCTTAAGGTTTTCTTTCCCCATCCATGTTTCATTCAAGGCAAGTTTATGTCAATGCATCCAGTGAAAGAAAAATGTGTTCTCTTAGTTTATACCTTTCAACAATAAATTCTATACAACCAACAAAGAGAAAATGTAACCTTCTTACTGTGAATGGAAATCATATTCATTCTCATTAATTATATATATTTATATATATAGTGAGAACGGTGAGACTCAATTATTCTCAGTAATAAGGTAGACCCGTATTCTCTTCTCCATATTGAAATAAAAAGATGAGAAATAGTTGGCTACCTAGCAAGTTCATACTTGAGGTGTTATTTGAAGGGAAGACTCCTTGTATCATTTACATTCTCAGCAACCATGCTAGTTATATGGCAAAACCAAGTTATCATATGCATTGATAACTGAAGGTAGCATGAATTTCTGCACAAACTGGCTGCTCAGGTAACAGAACACAATAATTACAGCTGTTCTCCAGTTTTAGCCTTCCCCTCCCAGCTTGCATACAACCTGAAGTTTTTCCTACCTGTGACGAGAGCCTCGGCTGTAGCCATGTGCATAAGAGTATTATCACTGATTGGCCATTTGTCAGATGACAGGACCAGGTTCTCGAGTCCTCCAATTTCTTTCAGTTCCCCTTGAATCTTTGCACCTAATGCATTATTTTCCCGCGTGAAATTTCGATAGCCCAGAGCGTCTCCTACCCCTGCCAGCAACAGAGCAGCCTTAAATTTATCCATCATAAAGGGGCTTCAATGCTTCTTCAGTTCTCAAAAACTGTCACTTGATGTTTCTTTGTTCCTTTGCCTTCCAAGCTCAGGTCAAGCAACACTTTATATCGGAGCCATTGTGTCATTGCACAGAGCTGTCTGTATAAGGCAAGCCTTTCCTTTTCTGGCTTTGCAGATGCCACCACTTGTCTGACATCCAATGAAGGGATAGAAATTGTTAGTCCAAGAATTTTCTGACTTATTTTTAAGCTGCAAGCTCCCAAAGTGTGCAATGCACTAGTCCATGCAAGTAGCAAAAATCAAAAACCCTCCTAACAATCCTGGACAAAGCAAGCCAAGAAATATTTTGGCTATCCAGTTCAAGTAACTCTACACCTAGAAAAACACATGCTGTAATCAGGAGGTTTATTTTTACAGCTGTGCAAATGAGCATATTTTTCTTTGACTTTTGTAGTACTGTATTCAGTTACTTTTTTGGGGGGGGGGAACTGAGAAAAACACAAAACTGGGTCAGTGATTATAGACACCAGAGGAAGAAGACCATAAAGGTGAGAAGGAAGGTAGCAATAAAAAGAAGAAAATGGAAAGCCAATTCATCAATGAACTGAGCTGGCTTTAAGTTTCTTTGCTGCCCTGCAGCACACTCATAAATGTTTTATTGCAGTGAGACAACACTGGGTCATACAGAAGTAGTTGAACAGTGTTTCCTTCCGAGTGTTCCTGCATGAGAATCACATTATGTACACACATAGTTAGGTTATTCTGGGGCAACTAGGCATTCCCCAAAGGATGCTTAGCTTTGGTTTCTATTTCCAGCATAATTCAAGGTTCTCTCTCATTAAAAAAATCTCTGGCAGGATTCACACTTGAGCATGTAGGTAGGAAAATACTTTTACATTTTATCCACTGTGAGAAAATACAGAAATGTAAACTTTGAACAACGTGATTTAAATAAAATGTGACACAAAATTTCACAGGCCTGTGAAGGAAAGGGGTAGTTCTGCAAGGCAACTCACAAGCTAACAAAAAGGTGCTACTCATTGCTAAAAGGAAAGGCCATCTTTTAATATTCTCTTCATTCCACCTCTGAGAATATAAAATTATTTCCTAATATAGTAGTACAAAAACAGCTTTACAAGCCAAACAAGATGACGATCCATCAGTATTTTGGAAGATCCATATTTAAAAATATGAATTAGTTATGGCAACTGACCACTTCCTGTTTTAATTCCCTGAAGTGCATAGGGTTAGAAGAAAAAACCTGGCAGTTTTAACAAAGCATGGGTTACATTTGTGTAAGATTGTCCCAAAACATATTTTCAGAGATTACAGTAATCTTCATTCATACATTTTCTGCAGAGAATTTAGCACTCAAACCAAATTTTGGTGTTACTAATTAAATGAACTTATTTCATCAGGCAGCAATATCTCTTTTGCCATCAAGATTGTTGTAACTCAGTTGCACAACTGTCATGCACATACTGGAGAGTCCAACTGACACTACTGATAAATCAGCTGGATTTGCTTTGAACACCTGAGTTCGGAGTCATTGTTTGTTCTTGAGCAAGCCTTTTTCATTCCAGCTTATGTTCCTATTACATGTACTGGAAATTATAACCTGATTCAAAAGTTTGCTGTGATTGGAAAATAAAGATTGTTATATTGTGTTTTGTGCTTATTGCCTTTAATGTATAAATCCACCCCCATTTTATGACTTGTTAATTATCATTTTTGGTGCACAATAACAAGTATTTTGTTGGCTCTGATGAATGGAGACAGTGCTCTCAATCATCATTCTCTTCATTGCAGTTTTAAGGTTAACCGAACACTAGATGTTGCAGAAAATTATGCAGCGTATATTTAGGAACTTGGCCACCATTATTTCAAATCTTGTCCCTTGATCAATTCTGGGATCCCCATGAAGTTCCAGAATTCTCAATGTACCAGGGATATGTTAAATTTTGCAAATATTGCCCACCATACTAAACTGTATTAAGGACATATATCCTCAAAATATAAGAACAGGAGAATGTAAGGGTTGTGATAACCATCTGCATGCTCAAATACATTAAGCTTCAAGTTAAATTCTAATACAAACTATGAAAATGCTGCTAAGATTTTCATGTTTAACCTGCAATACATGTCTGTATCCAATATCACATTTTAACTGTTTAACACTTAGATTAAGAAGCAGTAGACGAATGTAACTGGTTATTAGAAAAAAAGCAAGGGTTTAACATTTAAAGACAAAGCATTTCTATCCCACTGATCTTGCAAGGACAGCTTCAAACCTAGCGCAACCTGTTAGGGTCTTTTTTTTTGCTGTAGATCACAGATAGCTAATCTGTGGCACTCCATGTGGACTCTTAACTGCTATCAGCCTCAGGCAGCATGGCCAAGACTCAAGGATGATGAGAATTCTAGTCCAGGAACATCTAGAGCAGTGTTTCCCAACCTTGTGCCTCCAGCTGTTTTTGAACTACAACTCCCATCATCCCTGACTAGCAAGACCAGTGGTCAGGGATGATGGGAATTGTAGTCCAAAAACAGCTGGAGGCACAAGGTTGGGAAACACTGATCTAGAGAGCCACAGATTAGGAAGGCCTGCTGTAGACCCCATCTGAAGACATTTAATGTCCAGATACATTTCTGGGCAAATGCATTAAGGTAGTTGAATGACCTTTTGAGAATACTGTACCTGACTTTTTCACAGTTCCTAGCCTAACCACCGGGCTAGAAAACTAAGAGATATCTAAAAGCTGTCATACTGGCATCTAGTGGTGAAATGAAAGATAGGCAACATTCAATTCACTACTGTTGTTGTTTGTAGTTTCCATTTTTCTTACTGAAGTTTCACCTTAGCAGAACACAGCTGATGATGTTAAACTAGTCTAAAAGTGAAATTGGCCACCTTGTACCACATAGCTTGACATTACCCTCTACTGACTTTTTTGTAACTCAAAAGGAAGGCTTGTGAAATCCACCACTTTACATGCTTTCAACCTTATTAGATGCAACATGGGACCCAATTTAATTTATGTACTTTATTTATTGCAAATGTTCACCTTCCTCTATTTCTTTCTAGGATAACAAGTTACAAGGAAGAGATGGGCTCCTGGAACTTCGACTGCCATACAGAGAGGAAATTTAAGAAGGGAAGTCATGCAGGCTGAGAAAGATATGTCTGCTGAAATCACTCCTTCTACATAGGAGGCACAACAGTCCTGTCTTCCTTTGCATCTATATAGTTTAAAAAAGATAAAATAATGCTGGTACCATTTGTGGAACCCACTTTAGGTCAAGGCGCAATGCATTTCTCGGTCCTTAATCTATGAGTTGACAATCAATACACCTTGAGTTCTTGGCCACGATTTGGAAATCACTCAGTATCAGACTGCTGCATATATAACGACATAATCAAATGAACTTAAGCACTTTTTAAGTGACTTTGATTTCAGTGGGAGAATTAAGCATGTGTATGCCTTGCTTCCACTAATATCAGAGGAACTTAAAATGGTCTTGAGCCAGATCGTATACATAATATACTTAGAAAATTCAATAGGCAATCATGAAATATCAAATGATTCTTGAATGTTTCCTCTACATTCAAAATATTAACAATAGCCACAATACAGATACTTGGTTGCCTCATTATTGATCAAGTACAAACAAATTCCCATAAGGTCAGTGTGGAATGAGGAAATCAAGCTTTTAAAAAAATGGTTCAGCTTGGCCTTTCCATAAATTTAGAATCGTGGCACCATGCTGAAGAGATGTGTCAATAAACATTTCACTGCATTCTTTCATCAGCTTTAACTTCATATAAAAATACCACATACCACATACTTTATTTAGGGATTTAATTTATATACCACAAATACTGCTTTTTAATATAAGTACAATATAATACAGTTGTAATTATGTAACTGCTGGTGTTCATGAACTGAATGGCATGCTGTGCTGTCAAAACTTTTACTAAAATGGCCTCTAGTTAAACTTCTCCAAAGTATAAAATCATGCAAAATCTACATCCTATATGATACAACCAGTACAATAATTGAAGCCAATATCCTACAAACAGCCTGGGGCTATCTTCTGAATTTCTTCTTGCAGTGTCCATGAGTCAGCCATCATTTTCTTGAAGCAGAAGTAGTGATTCCTGTTTCGTCAGTGGCATCCCACCACGACTATCGAAACCAGTGACAGTGCGCACAGTTATTGGCCAAAATGTCTTCATTACCTGATGCAGTTCAGACTGCAAACTTATTAAGTCCACTGAGAAGAGTCTATGGTTAGGAAGCTTTACGTTTTCCTCCTGTGACTACTGGTCGTGCGTATTCCACAAAATCGTCTATTAGAACTGGCCATGCTCCTAAAAATAAAAAAGAAGTTAAACAGCTTTGAGTCAAAACCTCTGAATGTTTAAAAAGCGATGCATTTATCTTTGCACACATGTTCACAACTCAGATTTTATTCATATGAAATCCTCCAGAGGGAAGCCAAGTTGAATAGCCAAGTGCAAATTACAAAATGCTTCAGCTACATTTTAGGGTCAACATTATTTTGCAGCACACACACACACACACACACACACACACACACACACTTCGCCTAGTGGACACACAGGGCGAATGTTTATGGACAGTATTACTTCAGCACCACACCATTTAATTTTGAATATCTACATCAGTTACCTTCTTCGTCGTAGTTTGACATATCATCTGCAATCATATTTCCAAAGTCTAAAAGAAGATTCCAAGTATCTTTGGGGATTGATCTTTTATGATGCTCCTACACAAGAAAAATAAGCTGGTATAAACTATTTTTAGATTTTGTCACAAATTTTGTAAAAGCTCAGCTGGGCCCAACATCTGAGTAAAAAGTCATAAGGTCAGCAGATCAATCCCAAACCTGGCTTGGGAGCAGCAGATCCACCCAAAAGCCCTGCTGCTTAGGCCAGAGATGGTGGAAGGGAGGGCATGTTTATCTTCTCTTTTTTGCTTTGCCAGATCTGATGTGCCCAAGGACCAGGCCCCTTAGGGGATCCATGGGGCTTTGAATCAAGTGCATCAAAAGCTACTAATGCCTCTCTCACACTTATCAGGGTTTTCTGCTGCCAACCTCCAGAAGGAGCTTATCACCTCCTTGGAGAAAGCTGACATATTCACTGCGACAGAACCCCTGCCAGCAGCATTCTTTTCTGCCAGGACACTAACACACCATCCTGAACCCCCTTCCCCATTGGGGAGAGTAGGACCGAGCTCTAAGTTTGCTGCGCTGTAAATGCTTAATATGCAAAGGTAAAGACTTCATATGCTTCTATGGACTTCCAATATTGTACTTACCAATAAAAATTTATTCCAAAGATCTAGAAATTTAAATCTCCCTGATAAAACTAAATTCCAATATGCGATTGCCATTTCTAGATCTGAAATACATAAGCATAACATACAATATATAATCACATGAAAGATGTTGTGCTCTAAGCCAATATAGAATGAGTAATTTTTAAACCATTATATAAAAAAATTACCAGTATAGGTTTGGAGCGATCCTTTGGTGATTCTACAGTAAAGCCTTGGTGTTTGTATGTGTGTGGCACTAGTCCTAAACATGGAAGACTTGCTTTTAAAAACACTTTTTTTTGTATTCATTGTTTACCACTTTTAAGTTTTGAAAGAATAAAATACCTCTGGCATAAGAACAAAGCAATACAACTCATCGAGGGGGGGAAAGTTGAAAGATTTCAAGTTATTAACTTTTAGCAAAACACATAATTATCCAGTACTAATTTCCAAATGTGATTTAACCTGCGACTCTGAGTGATTATACCAAAATAACGTGTGTGGCCAGGAGAATAACCTTGTTTGAACATCAATAATGTTTCAGTTTACGTAAGATGCAAAGGCAACAATTCTTCATTTATAATTCTTATAAGTCAATCTTATGTATGTTTAACTCAGAAAAAATTTCCATTGAACTAAGAAACAGAAACAGGATTATAGCCTTATCTTGGGCTTTGTTACAACTAGGTTTATCAGAAGTCAATGACATTTTGATGCAAATGATCAGTGTTGGTCATAGATAGCCAGGAGTTTGGCTACTTCCAAACCTCATTTATGGAGTAAGTTAGGCTACCTCCATTTAAACCTGTTTCCCCTTCCAAACCAGCACCCACTAAGACAACATGAGAACTGATTTTAATTCTGTACTGTATTTGCTTCTCATATTGCTTCTTCTGAGGTTTATATTACTAATTCTAGCTTTGACCATTCCCAGTTTTGGCTGCAAGAAAAGGCTGGATTAGCAACAACAAAAATACAGTTTTGGTTCCCAGAGCATGAACACTAATATTTCCTTCTCAAGATAGTACACATTATCTTGTTTGCCCTCCAGTGTACGATCTTCATAGCTACTGTGTCTGAGCCGCAAAGATAAAACTAGCATTCCTTTGGTGTGGTAGATAAATGTAAAGACACATTAAAACAAAACTTAGAACCAGAGTATCTTCATCCATGTGTACTCATGATAATGGTGAAATACAGAAAAGTATAGAAGTCATAATAAAGCATATAAGTCATATTTAGAAAAGACTATTGCAACCCACATTTAACTTCTTATTCAAATGTGCTATACTATTGTTCTGACAACATTAAACATAAATTAGTTCTGCATTCCCCTGTAGACCTGCAGGTATAGGGAGGTATATAAATTTAATTAATTAATAATAGTATAATCCAAATTCAGGAGCACGCCTAGTGAATAAATTTGCTCACACCAATGTGTGTTCCCCCTCCCAAAACAATTTGCATATGAAAACACACACCTAGCAAAATTTGAAAAAAGGTTGCCAACGTTAGCAGGTCTAGCCTCCTAAGTGTAGATGAGGTACAGTCATACCTCATGTTACGTTTTTTCAGATTGCATCTCGCAGCGACCCGGAAGTACAGGAAAAGATTACTTTCGGGTTTCACCACTCGAGCATTCGCAGTAGTGCTAAATTGTGCTTCGCGCATGCGCACAAGCGCCAAATCACACTGCGCACCTCTGGAACAGATCCCATTAGCAACCAGAGGTACCACTGTATCTGTATTAGCAAGAACAACAGAATAACACTTTCTGGAGATTGTGCAATAGCTACAATCAATTTGGGGTATGACTGTGTACGAACATCCTTTAAAACATTCCTGTATCTCTGAAAAATTACCCTCATATGCTACTCTAATGGAGCATATGAACAACTGCAGTTCTAAGATGATTCTTGGCATATAATGTCATTTTTCATGAAGCTAATGTGGTCATGAACACATTAGTCTTATTGTACAAAAGGGTCTTAATGTACACATCTCCCATTTGTGTTAATTAGAACAAACATTATTTTTGCAGGCTTACTTCCTTACTTAAAGGTTTCTTAGATAGCAGTTTACTACTACTACTATTGCTGGCAGTGACCATTTTAGGTGTGTCTGATATGTGCGTGACAGCACAGACGTGCATTGCACCGAACCTGGAAGTGTCCCCAAAAGATTCTCAGGCAACCTTTCCCTGAAATTGTTTGCAGAGAGTAGTTGCAATGAAACTGTACAGTGGTACCTCGGGTTACATACGCTTCAAGTTACAGACTCTGCTAAACCAGAAATAATACCTTGGGTTAAGAACTTTGCTTCAGGATGAGAACAGAAATCGTGCTCCGACGGTGTGGCAGCAGCGGGAGGCCCCATTAGCTAGAGTGGTGCTTCAGGTTAAGAACGGACCTCTGGAACGAATTAAGTACGTAACCAGAGGTACCACTGTAATCTAAAGATAATGCTACTTAAATTGAAGCCACAACTGTACATCTGAACTTTCCAGCTGAAGATGAAAACTTGGGGAAGGGAACTGATTACAGAAAGAACATTAATTGATTTTTATCTTCAACTTAAAAAAAGCCGCACAACATAACTCACCTAAACCTTTTTGTCCAGGGTTCTTAGCAAAGTTAAAGGTAAACTGATAAAAATCTTTAAACTTCATTGGATCCTTTAATTCTTGTTCCAGCCTTGGCAAAAGAGTTTTTAGCTTGTCCGTAGTATCGCACCTGGTGAAAATAGTACATTCTTTTTATAACAAAAAACCCTACAGTTTAAATACACCAACAAAAACATGACAAATATGCTCCCACTGTTCAAGATAAAATACATTCTTTATTAAAAGAGTGTAATCATCTTTATTAAAAAGTTTTTATATACAAGGCAAGGATCAGCATTAGACTAACTGGCATGATAATTTAAGATTTTAACAGAACTAGTGACTATGAATTATTCCACAATTCTTCATTAAAGTGCTGTGGCTGGGATGCAAAAAACCCTGCACAACTGCTTTATTTATTTTCATTTTCACCCTGCCTCTAGGGCACAAAATACGCATTTAAAACAGCTAAAAATCAATAAAATGTTATTAAAACCATTTAAAAGCAGGACAGAACTACATGAACACCAATCAGCATTTACCATGGTAACATGAATACTGGATTGAAACATTTGTACAGGAAAAAAATGGCAGACGGAGGAATGTTTAAATATTCTCTTGAGCCTGCTAGTTGTCTCCAGGTCCACATTAGCATTCTGAGACAAATACTTGGTTAACTTTATATATTATTTTTACCCCGCATTTCATCATCATCCTCACCTTGTATGCCACTTTTGACCAAAATTGTGCCCTGAGTAGTCTCCGATGTATCAAATGAGTGATAAGAATAATAATTTTTTTAAAAACCCTATCAGGTAGAATCATAATGTTTATAAATAAATACCAAAATATCCATTCAACAATATATAAAAATATAAATAAAATAAGCTGACTGCTTAAAAACACAAACAGGAGGAATAATACCTAACATAGAAATAAAACAGTAGTACTTTACTACTATTTTCAGCACAGGAAGACTCAAAGTAGCATATGAGATTAAAAATAAAACACAAAAACAACCCAGCAATTTAATACAGCAGCAGATAAAAAGCAACCAGCTATTCTCCACCTAAGCTATTTTTGGTGATGGTTAAGCTCAGCCTTCCTTGGCAAAGCCCAAGCAAAGGTTTGCTACAGCACTGATAAAAACTGATGTCAAATTGGCAACCCTCCTCCAGCAGGCTACCTGACTTAAGCCAGAATTTTTAGGTCCAATAGGACTAAGCAGCATGAATGTCTAGTTGAAACAGCTCTACTAGGAACAATCAGCTATATACAAGTCTGGGGAAAGGCTACACCCAGAGCCTTCACCCCTTTGTCATCAGGCACTACAGACACCCTAGCTGTCCATGTGTGGAGATACTGTCTTCCAGCACCTCTAAAAGGTAAAAGGTATAGGACCCCTGACAGTTGTCCAGTCGCAGACAACTCTGGGGTTGCGGTGCTCATCTTGCTTTACAGGCCAAGGGAGCTGGCGTTTGTCCGCAGACAGTTTCTTCCGGGTCATGTGGTCAGCACGACTAAGCCGCTTCTGGCGCAATGGAACACTGAAACCAGAGCAGCACACGGAATCTCCGTTTACCTTCCTGCCTGAGCGGTACCTATTTATCTACTTGCACTTTTTTGGCGTGCTTTCAAACTGCTAGGTTGGCTACTTCCTCCTAATTCTTTCATTCATTTCTGCTTCATTCTTGCACCATGCATAGAAGATCTACTTCATGTATTATGATCCTGTATTTATTTTAACTCCTGTTTTAAATGTTAAATTCTACATCTGTGGGAAAGTGTGAGAGCTCAAAAACCATTCAAGGTCTCACTGCCCCAGGGCAACAAAGAAAAACAAAGGAAGATATAAAATCTATTTACTGAACAAAACAAAAACGTCAAATTTTGTCCATCTTGTGATAAACTAATTACATGGGTAAGAATAGGAGAATTTTTGACCTTTTTTGTCAACAAAGCCAAATATATGTTTAGTGACTTCAAATGACATTTTAAACAAACATTTGGTCACGTTTGAAAGCGGCAAGAGGACATTAGAATCATTATAAGATAATGAGGAGGATGAAAGCACATGCTAGTAAGCAAGTACTGAGAGAAGCATGTGCTACTGAGAAAGATGAACCTGAGAATTGTCATCTTAGACATTATGTGTTACATAACAGAAAAAAATGAACTGTTTTGCTCTGGTTCTGTGGAGGAGCCAATGGAGCAAGGCAGTTGTCACAGCACCATGGAGAGCTCCTAGTAAGCAATGTATTTCAAAAGGGGTTGAAAGTGAACTGGGACATTTGGGGCTTCTGTTTCCAGTCCACCTCTCCTAGGCTCCACCCTATTTTGGAAAACCATACAGAATCACAGAATTGTAAAGTTGGAAGGGACTCTGGATAACATCTAGTCCAACTCCTTGCAATGCAAAATTCACAACACGAGGTTCCCTCATCCAAACTGAAACCATACGGGACCCTGCTTAGCTTTGCAAATGTGCTAGTATTTTTATTGCTGCACCACTAAAGAACAAACTCTTAAATGGGTCAAACCTCTAGCTGGAGGTCTTCTGTGTTCCACGACACTTCAACTGAATCCAAAAGAGCCATAAATATGGTCTTAACTGAAGGGAACAGACCAGAAGGACTGGGGAACGAAATTGTCCCTACTAGGAAAAGCTCCAACTCTAGAAATTCACATCCATCTAATGAAACCATGTGCATGGCTAAGAGCATCTTTGGGTAGTTTTTACTAGGTCACTTCCCATAGTGAACTAGGAAAGCCAATGTTCAATTTTAAAAGTGTCTACAGTTAGCTATAGGAGATTGAGCGGCAAATGAATGCTACGCAGAAAGCTCTGGATACATGCACAGTTTATTTGATAACAAATTGCTTCTTTGGACCACAACTCAGGTTATATGTGTATAAATGAGACATGTGTGATTAAATAATATAATTATTCAGTAAGCACATCTTTGAAATATTTCAGAAAGTTACTTTTGGTCTATTAAGAACATTTTGAAGTCCTATTAAAGAAAGGCATACTCACCCCAGTTCTGTCATGCCATCTACAAATTCTTTTTTGCTGAATTCACACTGCGTGGCTGCCCTAAATTTCCATGCTATGACCAAAACACTGATACTAGCAGGGTCCAAGCTTAAATCATCACAAAACTGTTGAATCCCATCAATGCCAATTTTATTCTCATCTTGCGGATCTGTATATAGGGGAGGAAAGAATGTTATATTTTTTTCATGAAGAATCACAGTTCAAAGAATTGCAGCTCTTTAACCATCAGAAAACATCCTGCTATTCCATTTTTCACAAAACCGAGGGGGCCAGGGCTCATGCACACCATGGGGCGTGGTGACGTTGCACGGCCACGGCTCCCTCACTCATGAGGGCAGAGCAGAGCACCTGCCTAGATCTGCAATCCACAAAGTTTTTAAGTTAAAGCACTTGAAGCCAAGTGGTCAAAAACCTTAAATCCAAGTACTCTAGCTTAACCCGCCTCAGATGCGGCTGTAAACACACAGCTTTAATCCAAGAAACTTCCAGACATACTTCTGTTTTCTGTGTCTAATATGAAAGCAATTTCAGACTTTAAAGAAGCTCACTCCTGTTGTCTTCTTTACACTTAAATGTTTCATATGACAGAATGGAATTACATGAAGTTACAAAATTCAACTGGGTTGTGAATCTAAACCAGGTATCCTCCATCTGAACAACATGATGTCCTCCAGACATTGTTTTACTAGGACTCTCATAATCCCTGGCCTGTCTGGAACTGATGGGAGTTGTAATACAACAGAAGGGGGCACTACATTTTTTCTATCCAATCTAAACTACACACCTTAACCTTACTAATCAACAAGACCATCCTCTCTGATTTTCTTTAAAATTGAGTTCCAAAATTTAAATAAATAGTATGTCAACATTTTATAGTACAGTATATGTTGAAATTTCAAAGAAAGACAGTCTTACTTTTAAAATTCCAACTGAAGAGTTGTAATGATATTTAAAATAGACTTTTGTATACTGGATGTGTTTCACATCTCCATAAATCTCTTAAGGGCTTGAAAAACAGATGATTGCTGTAAGAGGTTATTAGACAATCATACACACAAGAACAGATTTTCTAACTTAAATTCTATGGATCACTCTAGTCTTTCATTCATCTCTCTGAGAGCCTGCTTTTGAAGCAGTTAACTACAGGTGCAAATGAAATGTCCTCTTCAAGTCTGCTTCTGTTTAAAGTCCCTATAATACAAATAAAGGACAATAAGCTACCTTGAGCTCTCCAATTTTCTGTATATGCTTAGTGGAAATGTGATCTACAACTCTGCCATTTATGACATAGTTGTTTTTTTTACAAGTAAAACTAATAACGTCTTTCAGACACCAACATATTATTATAACACATTTCATTGGAGCTGTCAGCTGATTAAAGTATTTTGGTTTGTTAACAATCTGTCTTTTAACCAATTGTTTAAGTAAATTTGCATATTACCCAAACATCAGTACGTTCTGAGATAAAGTTTAGCAAATGATTGCTTACTGAAGATTGAGTAAGCTACCAAGCAATTTAGAAGAAAATACCATATTCAATCTCTTACAATAGTACAATAGAAGTGTTAACACCAGACATTTAAATCCCAGAATCCTGGAAATTGTAGTTTGTTACAGGTGCTGAGAGTTGTTCGACCTCTATTCCCTTCTCAGAACTAAAATTCCCAGAGTTCCATGGGAAGAGGGATTGAGCGCTGTTCCTCTGCTAACAGGGAGGTTTAACAATCAGATTGCATCCATAGTACTGGGAGACACTATTAAACTTTAAAGCACAAGCACTGATAAACATTACACTGAAAGTGGCAAGGATTCAAGGCTGGGTGAAAAATCTTACAGATTTGAACCTCCAAAGGACAGTGACTGATTTATTTTTATTTTTTAATAAGCTTTATAGGGACAAACCTATGGCAAGATGTGCCACTTATGATACAGATCTCCTGTTCAGTCAGGTTGAGATGGCATAAAGTCCCCAACCCTGGTTCAGTCAAGATACACTGGTGCACCTTGCACATCCCAGCTCAGCCAGTTGAGCTATGGCTGGTATACATCCCCAAAAAGGGGTGTTATGGGGCTAAGCTCACTGAAGTGCAGCAGGAGCAGGAATGAGGAAGCAATGCAGCCATGATCTCCTCTGCAGGAGCTTGCACACTGGGCCATGTTTTAGCTTTGTATTACTTGTGAAAGAGAGCACAGAATATAAATCCAAGCAAATTACAGATTTAAATATAAATAATTCAACAGTGATGGTCTCACATATAACTGCAAAAAATTAAGTATGTTTTCACTCCTTCACTGGATACTAAGCCTTTTTAAGAAATTCATATTGTTCTACCTCCCAATTTGTGATGAACATAACATACAGTACAGGCAAAGACCAATTTGCGTGCATCCAATTGACATGCGACTGCATGCACTGCATCGACCCGGAAAACAGAATGAACCGGGGTGTAACATGCTTATGTGAACTCTGCCATTGTGCACGATTACCCAGAATGCAACACCCATGTAAATTGGGGGTTGCCTGTACAATAATAAAATACAGACAACCCCAAGTGTGCACGGGGGTTGTGTTCTGGGTGATCACGCATGTTAGCAGAGTGCACATAAGCCCCACCCCTACTTTCAAAGGAGTTGTTGGCATCTGGTCTTCTCAGGAGACAATGGAGTGCAACTCCAAGGGTGGAGTCAAACCACTGTGTTCCCCAGGGTGCAAGCCTGAGCAGTGTGTATGGAGGCCCTGGGCTGCCCAGATGACAGGACCCCCTCAGCCTCACTGATGTGGTCCAAAGGGAAGCGGAGCAATACATTTGGCAACAGCCTGGCTGCAGGAGTTTCCCAAAGGAGGTGTACAAGATGCCATCTAACCATTTTAGGGACTCTGCTCTGGATTTGTGTAGGGTTTGCTCCTTAGCTTTTTCTTCTCTTGAAGACATTTAGCAAGGCAGCTGAGGTTTAGGATCAGTTTTCTTCTTGATGGGCTACCTTCCCAGGTTCACAAGTCCCATCTGCCTCTCACTTCTCTCTAGCATGGGTAGGCAAATTAAGGCCCGGAGGCCAGATCCGGCCCAATTGCCTTCTAAATCCGGCCAGTGAACAGTCCGGGAATCAGCATGTTTTTACATGAGTAGAATGTGTGCTTTTATTCAAAATGCATCTCTGGGTTATTTGTGGGGCATAGGAATTTGTTCATTCCCCCCCCCCAAAAAAAAATCTAGTCCGGCCCCCCACAAGGTCTGAGGGACTGTGGACTGGCCCCCTGCTGAAAAAGTTTGCTGACCCCTGCTCTATAGCATGTGCAAAATCTGCCTTCTTGACCAGTGGACCCGTCTGTTCAATCCACCAGAGCCTGTCTTCCTATGCAACCGAAGTCCCTAACTCACCAGGGGTTTGAGACCCATCGGCTACCCTCACCTGGTTTCACTTATATAGCCATTCCTATGTGAATGAGAATGCACATTAGAACACACATTCTATGGAAAACAAAGCAGGGAGTATAAAAGCACCTCCATTCTTACGCCCATAACACCAGCAAGTGATTGACAATAGAAACTGGATCAGGGTGGTGCAATTTAATTATAAAAAGTCTTCAGTTCATGTGTAATGAATCAGATACTACAAGATCCACACAGTCCGTAGTGGCTAACAGGGTAGTGTGGGTGGGGCTGCATTGCGCTCCCGTTTTTCCAATTTGCTCTGCACCATGAGGGGGCAGAATTGGGATCACTGGATTGACCCTGCAGCTGCACCCAAAACGTGCTGATTATCTCACTACTTACCCCTCCCACCCTTGGTAACCAGCAATGACCTGTTGCACTGGGAAGGCCAGAGAGCAACACAGCCCTACCCATATGACCCTGCTAGCTACAGCTATATATAGCACTTAATATACTGCTAGTACATCTCACACATACAAATTTAAGCGGCTAGATTGCTTTTCCTTAGCACGCATGCTGGATTTGCACTTACAGTGTTTTCACTTTTAAAATAGAATTATGTCATATTGAATGGCAAAGATAAAGCAGGGGGGAGAGCTTTATACTTGTCATTATTACAATAGTAATAATGGTTGTCATTATTACAATAGTCTATACAGAGATCATTAGAACAGACTTCTACATTCACATTTAGTTTACAGCCTGATACTATGCATGTTTACCCAGAACCAAATGCACTGAATTCAATGGGTGTTGCTTCCAAGTAGATATGTTCAGGATTACAGATTCCCCAAACCCCAAAGATTTAGGCAAAAGCTGAAACACAGTCCAAATGAAATAATGAAAAAATAAACCTTACCTTTGTACCTGTTATACAATTGTTCTAATTTCTTTCTGTCTATTGAAATTTTCATGGATTCTTTGTAGTACAAGTCTGGGTTCTGGAAGTAGTTGTCTGTTGCCACTTCTAGTTTCCACTCATTCTGCATTAAACAGTATATAGCAGTCCTTTCACCAGCCTGGGTAACTGCCATAAACTGGCGGACCTTGTCCTTCTGAGACGATTTAAGTTTATGCTTTGGGATGCAAAAGAAGCAGGAAAGCCAATGAAGCTAATCCAGTCGTTTGTTTCAGAATTCTACTATAACTGCCTATCTTTTAAAAGGGTTTACTTCTCTTGTTGGGTAACAAATTTCACTCCAGAATAACCCAAAGAAATCCTTGTTCTTCTGTAGTTAAAGACAGCACTCTCTTCTGAAAACTGAAATGACAGCATCTATATGTACATTTTTAACAAACAAACAAAATTCTGAGTGCAATTCGTTTCAGTCTTAGCATTACAGTTCTAGATACATCAGCTTTCCTCATTAGAATATCCAGTTTTGTCTACACAGTAGCTATTCATTAAGGGCGCCAAATCTTTAGTAGTGGTGTTATGATAAACCTAAGAACAAATCTGTGCCCTTATAAAGCATGAAACGACATGTAATTACACTACCATATATTCCAGGGTCTAAAAACCACTGAAGATACAATCCTTTACACATTTACTTGGGAGTTAAGTTCCATTAAAATGAATGAGCTACTTGAAAGCAAACATGCATAGGATTGCACTTAGTTGCAATATCAGTGGAGATACATAATCATGATAAAAATCAGAAGCCGGCATTCTAAAAGTATTGTTTCAGGTTAGCAACCAAAATAAATAATAAATAAATGTGTCATCCAAAAACACAGTAACATGAAGTCACTTTAACAGTACATTCCTATTGCATTAATGTTTCATTTGCATTTCTTTACTGCCAGTACAGTCTTGAAATATCTCTCAGTAAGATGAACACAGTTGTGATATTTTGTGTCACCATTCACGATGGCATTTTCTTTATAAAATCCTCTTAGCATACAAAACTGCACGACCAAAACTACAGCAAGACTTCTCTCCTATTCTAAAGAAGCCCCATGTAAAAAAATGTTTGTGAAAGAGTTCTGAGAACCACCACATTGGAAAATAAATCCAAGTAAAACATGGCTCCTGTATCCTTACTTGCCAGCCAATTTCAAGATCCAGGAATTCAAGGTTTTATCATTGAAGTAAAGAGAGGCTTGCTTGTTTTGATTCATCATTCACTTTTGGGGATAATGTGAGAAGTTGAGCTTTCACAGGCAAGAAGAATGAATAAAATAAAAAAAATAAGCAAGCAAGCAGTTTATTGAACTTCCTGAATCAGGGTTTTTTATTTTTAAAATACATTTATTCTGATTCTAATTTGAGATCCTCATTTAAACTCGGCTTTCTCTCCAAATAAACCACTCATTATCATACCTAGCAGGAGACGAATGAGGGGAAATTGAGCGGTGCCAGATCCTAACAGAGTGTGTGTGGGAACGATTTGGTCTTAGGAGCGCAAAAGGAAGGAGGGAAGAGCACCTTAGCGCCTCACGGGCAACTCATTCACCTGCGGCTCCTTGCCCCCCGCGGGACAGCTCACCCCGGCCTATATCCCCCCTGTAAAAACTCCTCTCCCCAGAGCCGCTCACAGAACAGGTCGATGAAGTGCGGGTGGGAAGAGAGGGAAGAAAGGCAAAGAGAGAAGTATAGCTTTGGGGGCCGGTCTGTAAGAAGCGGGACAAAATCGGTGTGTGTGTGTGTGTGTGTGTGTGTGTATGTGAGTGAGTGAGGTCGTCAGGCTGCAGCACCCTGCCAGCTTCTCCCCTGCCCAAAAAAGGGAAAGGTACGTGGTGGAGTTAGTGGTGGTGAGAGCCCGTCAGCCAGCCGTGGTGGCAGCAAGTCCTGTACTTGCGGTGCTTCTGCTATTAGCTTCGCCCCCAAGAATCCCATTACACGCACGCACGCACGCACAAAAGAACAACCCCCCCTTTCATTCACACGAGACGCACACCCGTGTGTGCGGGTTAGTGTTACAGGACCGCCTCGGGGCTTGGAGAGCTTCAATGACGGGGAAGGAGATTGGGGGGGGGGGGAGAAGAGAGGAAGGCAGACAGGGTTAAGTCTCAAAAGAGCCTTTGCCGCCGCCCCCCCACCTCTCCAAAAGAAAGCCGGCCGCCTCGTGACCTTCCTTGACTGAGGCGCCAGCAGACCGGAGAGACCTAAAGGGGAAAGAGAGCAAGGTCGCTCGCTGCGCTGCACTTTGCCCTCAGGCGGCAGCCCGGCGGGAGGAGCTTTTATTCCGCTGCTTCCTCCTTCAGCTCGCGGAAGGGGGGGGGGCTGTTATTAACAACCGGTGCAGTTTTTCTCTCTCCTCTCCCTCTCCACTCACCTTCCCCCCCCCCGTGCGCAACCTACCATTTTATCAGCGGCGCTTTCAACCAACTTCACTATCCAGCGCCAGCGCTGTTGCTGCCGCCGCCGCCGCCGCTACGGCGTCCTCCTGCGCACGCGCGTACCGGGCCGCCTCTCTCTCTCTCCCCCCCCCCTCCCTCACGACCCTCAACCGCCTGCCATCGCCTAGGATCTTCTTCGGAAATTCCCGCCCCCGAGTTGTGTTCTTTCCCGCGGTTCCAGTACTAAAAGGTGCGACGCTACCGCGCCTATGAGGTAGAGCTGGGGGGAATCGTGCAAGGCCCGACAAAAGCGAGAAGGGGAAGGAGGAACTACGTTACCCATAGTGCACTCCGCTCTCAACCGGCTGCTACCGTAGATGTGTAATAGTAGACTCATGCGAAGCGTCTCACTTCTGGGCTAAGTTTTTGTTTGCTTGCTTCGAGCGTCACAAGGGAGACAAATTCTGGAGAAACTCGGGATTCCCCGTCCCCTGTAACTGGGCAACAGCAAGTCCTCTACAAAGGATTTATTTTCTTTTTAGCGCTGGTCTTGCCGTGGTTTTTTTAAAAGTTATTATTATTAAAAGTGGGCAATGCACTCGTATGCAGCCTGCTGAAGCACAGGACTTCTGCACGCAGTTCAGTGCTGGATTTGGGCTGAGAGGAGATCTAAGGTGGGGACTGTTTTTCCCCCCCCGTAACCTGGAAAGGTCCAGCCTCCTTTTTTAACTTCACTATTATAGATGGGGATGCTGAGGCCAATTCGCATTTACAGCCTCAAAAATATCCCTCGTACAAAAACACCATGTTGCAACAAGACAATCCCGCCCTCAGATCAGTTCAGCGCAGAAGTGCATGTAGAAGCCCAGATTTGAAGGCAGGCTACGACGGCTGTTTTGGTACAGTCAATGCAATTCTAAGAATTCCCACCCACATTTCCCACACAAAATAAGAGCCGAGTCGAAAATAACATGCCCTTTGCTGTTACCTTCTGTTTCTGGCTAGGCATACTGCTGCTCAGGAGCAGCTATACCCAAATACTGCCTTTCCCCATTGTTTTTCTACCGACGCCTTCCCCTTCCGTCATATAGTGAAACGGCAAAAAAGAGCGTCAAAGGAAACCAGGAAGTCCCACCCACTATTGTAGCTCTATAAATATCTTACCTCTATGGCCGATGCGAGCGTGGGAGGGGTGGAGTGGGAATTTTATACTTCCCACAATGCACCGCGACGGAGGCGGTTGCGATTACTGTACCCCTTTCTCTACTGTACATGTATAGATAAACAACCCCGTTCACTACATTTCCCACAGTTCACCAGGAGGACTACATTTCCCACAAGGCGTTAAAAAAAGAAACGAAAGCGAGGGAAAGCGCCGGCGAGTCGCTCCGCTGTGCTCCTTCAAGCTAAGAGAAGCCGAGTGGTTGTTTTTGACGGGTGAGGTAATGGCAGGGGGTTCGTTATGGAGAGGGGGCGGAGCCCTCCGTTCTGGTTGGCTGAGGGCGGGGCGCGAGCTTGGCTAGGCGGCTCCTCCGAGGGATTCGATTGGTCACCTGAGAGAACGAGGAAGGGAGGCGGCGTGGAGGTGAGGAGGATGGGGACGTGGCTCGGCTTCTCCGGCGGTGGCTTGGCTGCGGTGGGACCTTCCCGTGCAGGTGAGGCGATGCGAGGTGGGGGAGAGTGGAGGGGAGGAGAGAGAGAGGAAGAGCTATGTCGTTCGCCACCCCCCCCCCGCTTCTTTCCCTCACTTTCCAGTCGGCCCTGACGGGACTGAGGGATCCAGGTTTGAAATGAAAGAAGGAAGAGGCTCCGAAACCGGATCCTGAATCGCCTTCGGCGGCCCACCCTCGCGCGTGATCTCATGACACGGTGCGTGCACACGATTTGAGTGGCAGTGTCCATCCACTTCAGAGCCGGGGGCCCGTTAGATAAATAAAATAAAAATAACTGACTGATCAGTTGGGTCACAGATAACTTGGTTCTGCCTCCCCTAACATAATGCTTGCCCCGCCCCCCCCAAAATCATGGTTACACCCAAGCCTGGACCCTTCCAATGTTTTATTGGGTGGGGGCCCTGAAGTGACCTCAGCCCCAGGATTTGGCTCCTAAGGTGGCGTCATAAAGGAAGCAGTTTGAGTTTGTTGTTGGTTATTTTGAGTATGGGACCAGAGAGTGGTGGTTAGCGAGTTGGATCCTTCCCGAAAAAAGAGGGGTGGGGTGGTGGTGGTGGCTTCTTCCTTTCCCTCCCTCCTCCCCACCAAATCTCTACTATTTGTTACATCTTTAGCACCAAGGGAATAATGGTGTGCCTTGCTGCTCTCCCTGCTGCTGGACATGCCCTGCCCTTTAAAGCAAGCGGCGTTGGGAGCTTGGGAAGTGGACGCCGCTTCTTCCTTCCAGTGGACGGAAAGGATATACACCTTTATGCACCTTGGTCAGGGCAGATGTAAATGGTCTGCTATAACTAGTGTTTAATGACCGTTTCATAAACGCCTTTCCTGGGACTAGATGTTCTCCCATATATATGTAAGTAGTTAGTGGCAGCAGCAATCAAGGTCATCAGACTACTCCCTGGGGTCCTTAGATGTTTGAAGGGGATGCTCAATTGAGTCATAGCTCCAGCACAATCTTTAATCTACCCTTCTTCCTCTTTTCCCAGTATTTAGTGAATTAAGTATTATGGAAGTAAGGAATGTGATCTTACTGTGAGGAATAAGTCTTGCTTGGGAGTACCTGAAAACCTGGAGCTATCCTTGACAGGATTGATGGATCTGAAGTCTTAATGGCTACCCACTGCTTTTTAACACACTTGGCAGGGCACTTGAGCACAAATTTGCATGTCCTTATTTCATATGTATAGATGCCTCTGGGAAATTAAGACAGTGGGTACATTGGGATCTCACCAACACTATGATCCACCATCTTATCATCAAAGTAAAACAACAACAGGTTTTTTTTGGGAAGAGCAAACAGCAGGAGATCAAGGAGCTGCCCCAGATTTCCAAAACTCAGATCTCCAGACCACTCCACAACAATATGGATTTGCAGCATCACATATTCCTGGTTATTGAACAGAACAAAGCCATGCCACAGCCCTTGACTTTAATGGGTTTACGATCTATGTAGACCAGAGAGATTTGGAAAGGAAGAGGTCAGGGAAATGTTCACTATTGTTGATTGCGAGAAGGAAGTTGCTTGACAAGTAGAGAGCATGAGGTGTTGCAGGGAAAAGGAGGAGCACAATAACAAAAGCAATGGAGGTGGGAGAAGTCTAGGTTAGTTACCAGGAAATTAAAATATTGTAATCAATTGTACTTTATTTTATTCATTTAACAATATTTGAATACTGCTTGATTATAATAAAAAAAACCTCTCAGTAAGTAGCCATTTTACTTTTTGTTTTGAAATGCAGAGTTGGGAATCATCATTTATTGTCCATATAAGAAGATCAAGCAACCATTCCATTAGTGAAAATTGATTGAAGAGTATTTGATATAATTCAAGGAAAATATATTAAAATATTTTTCAGTAGAACCTCCTTCCATCTTGATAGATGTTAGCTAGTGCTATGTTTTGGACAAAAAGCAGACCAAGACAGAATATGTTTTTCATAAAAAGCAATGTAACCTTGAAGAAAGAAGAATGTGCAGTGCTTAAGGTATTTTCATCTCCTGGTTTCTGGAATTTGAATTCATATTTGTTTCAGTGGTTCAGCAGTATACTAAGAATGACAGCTAATTTTTATTAATTGATCACACTGCATATATATTTGAGATGCAAAAAGCATATAATGGAAAGTTTGGCATAATTTCTGACTGCTTTCCTATGATTGGTAATAATTGGACCATGAAGGTAACTGGATTTATCTCCTTATGGGTGTTGGCTTCATTGTTTTGCTGTCAACTAATAACACCTGTGGAACATGAGGATATAGTGAAACATGCAATAAAACTGCATCGTGGTAGAGGAGTTGCTGCTACACAGAGGAAACAATGGCTTGTAGAAAACTGCAGAAAGCTATCTGGACTCCTGCGTCAAAAGAATGTGGTTCTCAACAAACTAAAAAGTGCAATAAGAGCAGTAGAAAAGGACTCGGGGCTGTCACTTGCAGAAAGAACTTTTCAGGTCCACACATTTGAAATTTTTCAAAAGGAGCTGAATGAAAGTGAAAATTCTGTATTTCAAGCAATCTACGGACTCCAAAGAGCTTTACAAGGTGATTATAAAGATGTTGTGAACATGAAGGAAAGTAGTCGGCAGAGATTGGAAGCTTTGAGGGAAGCAGCAATAAAGGTTAGTTCTCTTTGCAGCTGAAAATTTAATGTTATAAAACTAAAGGATGTCAAGGTAGCTACCACCTATAGACAGGTTTCAACAAAGTATTAGGTTGGTTTCAACAAACTTGCTGGCTGTGCTTGGTGGAGAAGGGGGAATCACACCCATCACATTAATTCTGAGATAATGGTTTGCTTAGGGCAATACCTGGTGTTATACTCTGAGTAGACCTATTAAGTCTGTTTATTCCAGTGGCTCTATTCCGAGTATGATCAACATTGGGTATTGCCTTTAGGGCCAAAGTTGCAAAAAAAGCCAATGTGTGTAGAATTCCCCATATTATCAGTGGTCATATCTGGGCCATAGATGCTATGCAAATGGCACATCTATGTATGATGCCCAGACAGGACAGAAACTCATGACTGATTGGGCAGGCTGCTGCATACTCCACAACCAAAAATTCCCAGTAACTGACCCATAGTGAGTTATGACATTCAGTAGTAAGAACTACTATTCCGCTTTCAAATGCAATATTAAGTGTCAAGTTCTTGTTCCATCTGTCCAAATAGTAGACAAAATATTTCTCAAACACGTTCGGTCCTATCATTTGTTAGGTTTATAAGCCTTTGATAGAAGCAAACTTCATTAGCTCTTGACAAGGTGGCCAAAGCCCCTATGTTAAATCATCCAGAATTAAAAATCTGCTACTTCCACTGTTTCTGGGCAAGGAGATGCCTTTCTTAAGGAAGGAAAGAAGTGCATGCATGCCCATAAAAGTTGTTATGACAGCAGAGGATAGACAATCAGTGAGACTGCTCCTTTGTCATTGTCATTGGAACTCCTTTTCCAGCAGTGTGGACATGAGAAGGGGTGGCTGCAGAATGACAATAACCACATAATGAAATGAGAAGAGAAATATTGGCTTGCATTTTTATACCTAGAGAGATGTTACGTTGTACCTTATAGTTCCCCATAAAATCACTGGTGATGTTGAGTAAATTGCTATATTTCACCTTTAAGACATGTATGTCATCTTGTACTTCCTAAGTGAAAAGTGGGATATAAATACATAACAGTTAATAAATAATGGCTACTGAAAGGAGTAAACACTCTGCATATGTTGAATGTCCTTATTATAAAATGGCCTTTTTAAGGATTTCACTCCAGCTTTATTGAGGATAAAGCTGAAAGGCAATTTAAGGACCTCAGGAAGCTCTTTGTATGAAGTATTTGTTCTCCAGCTTTTTAAAAGTTTTGTAAGAACTTTGACAAAATGAAATGTTCATCTTGTGAATGTCAGCTTTGAAAAAATATCTTAGAATTTTTTTTATGAATTCTAACAGGAAGAAACGGAATATGTTGAACTTCTAGCAGCAGAGAAACATCAGGCTGAAGCCCTGAAAAACATGCAGCATCAAAATAAAAGTTTATCCATTCTAGATGAGATTCTTGAAGATGTAAGAAAAGCAGCTGATAGGCTTGAAGAGGAAATAGGAGAGCATGCCTTTGATGACAACAAGTCAGTAAGTTTATCTAGAGAGGGATTTTTATAACCATTGAGTTCTGCTACTTACTATCTTATATAACAATTTATCAAAAGTATTCTTATTAAGTATTTTTATGTTATGTTCTCCAGTTAAGTGGCATATTGACAGAATAAATAAGAAGACTTTCATTTCTTCTTGTTGCAGTATAAATTCTAATTTGAAATCCAATGCAATGGGGAGGATTCCAAGACAGCCACTGCAAGTTTTCTTCAGTGGTGAGAGGCGAGAAATACATAGTAGCTTGTAGGTTACCCACATTACTGTAGAAATTAAAAGTAGCAAAACTAGAAACGTTTAGAATAAAAAATGGCAATGTAACAGATACACAAGATTGATATCTCTGACCTAGAGGTTATTAAGGCAATACAAACAATTTATAAAAATTGAAATCCTGGTGGTGTAAGAATAGACAGGATTACTGCAACGCTTTATATGCAGGGCCCACTCTGAAGACTGTTTGGAAGCTTCAGCTGGTGCAGAATTTAGCAGCTAGGTTGCTCACTGGGGCAAAAGGGTTTTAGCATATTAAACCGATCCTGGCTTCCGGGCCCAATTCAAAGTGTTGGGTTTGACCTATGAAGCCTTAAACAGCTCAGGACTGCAATACTTCAAGGACCATCTCTCTCCATAAAAGCCACATTGGAGAGGTACCTATGGATGTTTCTTCAGCCACAATCAGAAGGCTTCCAGGGCCAGATCTTTGCCCACAGAGAGGGAGGTCCACACTGTTCTGTGACCTCTGAGGATACCCTCTGAGACCATAGGATTGCTTGTTCATTATTATTATTTCCTTTTAAACTCTAAAAACAAACAAAAAATGGCATAATAAATAGATGACAATGAAAAACCTTTGCTTCCTTGATAGGTGAGGGGAGTGAATTTTGAAGCTGTTTTAAGAGTAGAAGAAGATGAAGCAGATACTAAAAGAAATATTTCAAAACGGGTAGTAGAAGATGATTTGGGTCTAAGCATGCTTATTGATTCCCAAAACAATCAGTACATACTTACGAAGCCCAGAGACTCTACCATTCCACGTGCGGATCATCATTTTATAAAGGTAATGTATAAAAATAGGGCTGAGCATATTAATAAAACTTAAATTAAAAGTGAGTATTGTCTGTATACTTACATTTCAAAGACAGAAATATAAACAATTATGAACATATCAAAGTTATTTGCCAATACCAGTTTGTAATCGTGTTATATCCGGGTGTCAGGAACTTTTTATTGCTGTCATATCTTAAAATACTACTGGGTTTTCCATATTAAAAATGCTGCTATTGAAACCTGGCAAAAATGGCAGAAAATAATGAATATTAATTCCCTCTATTTCTGAGAATTCAAAATTGTGACTTTAGGTGCTACATTGGACTGCACTAGCTTATATGATTATCTCAAGATCATTCTTTTATCTGAAATACTGTGAAGCATCTTCTTAGACTTTGCCCTGGATGGTTGTTATAGACATTATTCAACCACAAACTTGTGTTTGCCACCAGGAGTACCCTCAACAGGATGATAATTGCCATATACAATGTAGTTATTTGATGTAGATATCACTCTGCCTTAACTGAAAGAGACTTCTAGATAGGCTCCATTATTAAACATGTCAACCTTTTTACAGTCCCATTATATATATATGAGAAGTCTGAGTTCTGGTACTAAAAGTAGTATAAAATACTACTATGATCCCTCCATCTGCTTTTAATGCAGAAAAAATTATAGGGTGGCTCTATGGCTCCAAGTCAAAGCTCTTTCCCATCACCCTCATTTTTGTGGAAGCTGAGTTTATTTTTGAGTTGCCCTTGACCAGGCATAGGCAACCTCGGCCCTCCAGATGTTTTGGGACTACAATTCCCATCATCCCTGACCACTGGCCCTGTTAGCTAGGGACCATGGGAGTTGTAGTCCAAAAACATCTGGAGGGCCGAGGTTGCCTATGCCTGCCCTTGACACTAAAGGCAGCAGGGAAGTCCTTGCTCATATAGGAGCTCCTGCGTATGCAAGAGCTTCCGATCTGAGCTCTGTGCGCCATAACTACAGCAGCTGTTCTTATAGAGCTGTACTGGGTTAATTTTTAGTGACAGCTGGCATAAAAAATGAATTTAGAACTTGTGATCTGATTCCATTCACAGTTATGGGGGGGGAAATTAAACCCAAATAAGAATGTGATATGCCCCATAAATGCACCCTGGGCTGCTCATCCAGCTCACAAATGAAACGGAATTGTTGTGAAACCAGTACCAACAAAGGGCAATATTAGTAGTGTTTTTTTTCCTAGAGAGAAAGGTGTCGGAATGCACATCCCTCAGCAGAACCCACCTCAGAGATCCTCTTGGGGGTGGGGGAGATCTCCTTCCTAGCCAGAGGCTTGTTGAGGCTGCTCACCTGAGGCAAGGGGAGCTTTCCACACCGCAGCTGACCAGCTTAATGGCCCCCCTCCCCATGCACCTCTCCGGCTCAGCTGAAGTGTGGAGAGGCTTCTGTGCCTCAGCTGACCAGCTTAATGAGCAACCCCCCACCCATATGTCTCTCTGACTAGTGTGAGCCAGAGCAGCTCGGGGCTTGCTCATCTGAGGCATGCCTTTCCCACACACCAGCTGTTAGCCAGGAGGCTGAAGAGCCTCAGCAAAGCCCTGCTGTGCCTCCAGCTCACGAGGAGACCCTCTCCAGAGCCCTCATATTCAGGCTCTGGGGAGGATGTCCTCATGAGCTGGGGGTGCAGTGAGGCTTTGCTGGTCAAGCCTCTCCCCCAACTTCTGGGGCCCAGCTGAGAGGTGACAGAACGCTGTTCCGTTAGGGGGAAAAGCCTTGAATATTAATATTAGGAGTTAGCCTGAACAAACGAAAATCAACACTTATAAGGACTAATGAAAAAAATACAGTATTTTGTTGTTGTAAAAATGTTGGTATAAGCATTTTCCAACTGATATTAACACCATCTTTATCTCCATTTCATGTTTCATATGCATAATGAGTGATAGTTTTTTAATCTCTCCCAAGAGGTTTCACTCTCTTGGTGAAAGAGCAGTGGGAGAGCATGTGAGCCCAAGGCTTGCTCCTCGGCCCACTCAACTCCAGGTAGTGTTTCAGGAATGCAGTGTTCCATGAAAAGGCCCAGTGACGATCCATGAAACCTCTTCCTTCCTGGATCAGTAGTATGTTCCCTTGCTTTGCATGTTGACATATGTGTGGAACATTTTTATTTTATTTTTGTTTTATTTATTAGGATATTGTCACCATAGGAATGCTATCTTTGCCTTGTGGATGGTTATGTACAACAATAGGATTACCAACTATGTTTGGATACATTATTTGTGGAGTACTCTTAGGACCATCAGGATTAAACAGCATTAAGGTAAGATTTTGGAGAGGTACAATGCTACATAAGCTGATATTAATTTATGCACCAGGGCTACTCCTCCCCCCCAGTCCTGTACAGCCCCAAAATCTGCTCTGGAGAAGTAAGGGAATTAAGGGGTTTATGTATGCTTTCCTTATTGTGGAAGTAAGATGTAAGCAGATACTGTATGTATAGCATGACTGAACTTCTAGTTACTACTTTTGCAGAAGCTGACTATATTTTGAGACAATTAAAAAGACTTACCTGTGGCAACTGAACAAACTTGTGTTTTTCAGTCAATTGTGCAAGTAGAGACATTGGGAGAATTTGGTGTGTTCTACACACTGTTCCTCGTTGGCTTGGAGTTTTCCCCGGAAAGATTAAGAAAGGTATTGCTCCATACAATGTATGTGCATCAGCATTGCAAATAATCCAAGAGAAAAACAGCATTTTGGATTGTTCAAATGTGCATGATTTTTTAAAAAATGTTGCTTGACTAGACATTTTTTTAAAATAATTTTTTTTGTTTGTTCTCTTAACACCTCTTTTTAAAAGACTTCTACAGTTTCCGGAGGGTTATTTTTTTGAAAATAAACACGTGTTCTCCTAGAATACATAGACACAGAGGCCTAGTTCTCACTGAGGTGGCAGATTTGTGTCTGGGTTATACCACTTCAGATGGCACGTGTGGGCTCAGATGCTCTTCTGTACAAAATAAAATCCTTGCATGTGGAAAGCTAGCATGTTGGGGAGAACACTGCAATGGGTAGGACTCATATTTAGGACATGATTGGCCCCCAGATGCAAAGGCTGCAGGGGCAAAAAACAGAGCTAGAGACTGAAAGAAGAGAGACTATTGCGACTGCATCATAACTAGGCAAGTCAGAAGAGCAGTAAGGTGGATGCTATAGAAACAGCTCTGAATGGGAAAGTACCTCCAGGGCAGTGCAAGAGTCTTGAAAGTCTGAAAGTGGGGAAGGCAGAGTGGGTGGTGTTAACCTGGCAATTTAATATTGCTCTTCTGCCTGGATTCTCACCGAGGTGGCAAACCTGTTTGTACCATTTTTCTTTCTTCCCAATTACTCCTTTTTACATTCTGTTTCCACTGACCTTCCAGCTTGCACTCAGCTTTTAATTCTTTCCAAGCTTCTTTGCTAGAGCATAGCTGTGTTCATCACAGCCCCTTTAACACTTCGTTGGCTTGTCATTCCACATCTTGCTTTGCCTCTGGACTCCACTTTGGGAGCTGTGAGCTGAAAGAGTCCATCAAGCTACTATAAATAAATTTTATATGGGAATGCTTGCATGCTAAAGAGTTATTGCCTTACTGACAGCTTATTTACTGTTTGAACACAAGTTAACAATTTACTCAGTAGTGTAGGGTTGTTTGTTTTCTGCTTGTAATAATATATATCCTAGCACTTTTTCAGTTAAACATCGAGGACAAGGGGTGCATTAAGCAGGTGTGAGTTTCCCAGTTCATAATCTATAGCATAATATAATCTATTTGCCGGGGAGGGGGAACTGTTATTTTTTTGGAATTCATATTGTTAAATAGATCCAGAAACAAAGTTTTGGTTGCCTAAAGAACTCTCAGGATCTATATATTCTGAAGGTGTATTGCATAAAAATTTAGCATAAAATTTAAAGGATAAATACAGTTGCAATGTTGAAATAGTATTATGCTAATCTAAGTGACCATTATTCTCAAAGGTGTGGAAGATATCATTGCAAGGACCCTGTTACATGACGTTCCTGATGATTGCATTTGGCTTACTGTGGGGACACTTGCTACAAATTAGAGCAACACAGAGCGTTTTCATTGCTACTTGTTTATCACTATCAAGCACACCATTGGTATCCAGATTCCTTGCAGGGAGTGCTCGGGGAGATAAAGAAGGTAGGTGGATCCTTAACCTACTGAATTCTTCCATTTAATTTTAGCCCAGACACATGGGCAAAAAGAACTAACCTTAAAAGGTACTGATGAACTTTTAATTGTCGTAGAAGGGTGCTCTTAACTATCAGTTAACTTCCAGTTAAATAATGAGAGTTTCGCATAGTGATGGTCCTGACCTGAGTTCTTTACCCATTAAGTTATAGGATCCATTTATTTTTGCCGAATTTTCGGATTGCCCTTCACTTTTCATCATATTCTCCAACCTGGTACCCTCCAAATGTTTTCAACTACAACTTCCATCAACCTTGGTAAGAATGACCAATGGTCAGGAATTGTGGGAGTTGTAGTCCAAAGCGTCTGGAAGGCTAGGTTTGAGATCCAGTGCCTTCCATGCAGTTAATAATTTCTGAAGATTCTATCCCTAGTTTCTCAGCTGATATCTGAGTTAACAAAACTTATCCTGCAGCATGTCTAATCACAGCACTCCATAATGCTTTCTGTGCGAGATAAGTTGGTTTCTATGAAATGCAAGCCTCAAGAGACATGTATTGTAATAGACTTCTAGAAAAGCATAGATGCAGGCTTAGATATAATCTACTGAAAATATAAAAGCTTGAGAATAAGACATCTTAATAGAATCCTGTTAATACATCTACACATGTAGCTTTATATTTTCAATGATATTTTGTCATCTGCATGGTATGATGGATGGGCTAATTATGGAACTGAATCATGAGTTGCGTACAGCTGTTGCAGATGAGAGCTAGAGGAGTTTTTCTTCCTCTCCCATAATACTACAAACTGAATTGTAGGAGATTCAGTACACCCAATAGGAAACAATTATTTACACAGCACATAGTTAAACTATGGAATTCATTGCCACAAGAGTGTGGATGGTCACCAGCTTAGATGGCTTTTAGAGGAAATTAGACAAATTCATGGGGGATAAGACTATAAATGCCTACTAGTCATGGAGATATGCTACAGTGCCGGACTTAGGGTGGTGTGGGCAGTTCCCCTGCACAGGGCACTGAGCCAAGGGGGCACAAATAATAATAATAATAACAAAATAAATAGAAAACAAATCAATATTTATGCTGGTACCTACTCAAAGTTAGGCCCTGGTCAGGCAGCTGATTGAATTTCTGCAACTATGATGTAGTGCACTTGAGAGCAAAATGGAAGGCAAGAGGGGGGAGGGCACCAAATAAATATTTAGGGAGCCAAATTTTGTCCTTGCTCAGGGCACCATATTACCAAAGTCCACCCCTGTATGCTAACTCCAGGTTCAGAGAAAAGACAGCATGCCTCTGAATGTAAGCTGCTGGGGAACTACTGGATTTGTAAAATTTCCAGGAATTTTGAAGCCGCAAAGAAACCCATACCTTTTAGGGGGTGGGGGTGAGGAATGCACATTTTCAGAAAAAAATGCAATACATTTTAAAAGTATTCTTTACATATTGAAAGTCAGTTTGATACTTTAGGAACATAAAATACATTATGCGTAGCTTGGTTTACCACAGAAATATGACTGGTATTTTAAAAGAAGATTTTATTCAGACAATAATTGTTCATTTGTTTTTTAAAGTCTTTGTTCCAAATGGAGTTACAAAGCTGCTCAACTGTAAGGAAGTTCATCTCTATGATTTTGGAAGCTTATGTGGAGCAGGCAAAAATAAGAAGAAAAAAAATCAACATTATTGTGAAACAAATGACTATTCTGAAAACTATTACGTCTTCTCCAGTCCTCCACAGTGTTAAGCAGACATAAAAAGAGCTCAGAAAAAGAGGGGAGAAGGAACAAAACTTGCTGAACCCCACGTGAAATTTAGTCTTTATTCTATCAATAAGTTTCAATTTCTTCATATTTCCCATCATATTTATCATGGACTTCTAAACACAGAAGGTTTGCCCAAGCTGAAACAAGCTTCTACCCTTCCACATGTCAGTTTATTTCTTGTTTTGGTGTGTTTCAAAACATAGACCAGCTTCTTTCATGTGCTACAGAAGGGGGAGGAATCCGAAGTAGGTAAGAGACAGGAGAGGCTGTACACTGGACGCTCAGGTTGCAAATATGATCCGTGCAGGATGCATGTTCGCAACCTGCGTATGCGCATGCACAGGTAGCGATTTTAGCGCTTCTGTGCATGCGTGACTGCCAAAACCTGGAAGTAACCCGTTCTGGTACTTACGTGTTTCGGCAGTCCACAACCCGTAAAAACACAACCTGAAGCGGCTTTAACCCGAGGTATGGCTGTATTGTGCATAGGTCTTGCCACTATGTTGCAGGAAGGTTACGTTTGGCAGAATCCCAGATGCTCTGACGAATATGTTGGCCCAATAGGTTCTGTACTCTGCAGAAAGCAAACTTTCCTCATCAGACTCTAATTGTGCTGCTTGTTTTGTAATGGAGTCAAACACAGAAGCAGTGCGGTCATCACTTACATTTCTGCCCTTGAATCTTGGATCCAGCAGATATGCAGCAGCATAAATTGCATGGCAACAAAATTACCGTATGTTGGAATTTGGCTTGTATTTGTACTGGCTTGTATTTTGGGGCTCAAAATGACCTTCCCATTGATTTGCCATTCAATAATATATATTCTGAAAGCCATGCCTTCTTGCACACATTTTCTTAGACACTCATTTTATTTTTCTTTCTGTAAGAAGAAGAAGAAGATTTGATATCCTGCCTTTCACTCCCTTTAAGGAGTATCAAAGTGGCTAACATTCTCCTTTCCCTTCCTCCCCCACAACAAACACTCTGTGAGGTGAGTGGGGCTGAGAGACTTCAAAGAAGTGTGACTGGCCCAAGGTCACCCAGTAATACTTTCACATGTATGAGTTCAGTCCAAATAGATATTATATAACAAGGTCATGATAAATGGCAAATCATTATCAAGGAAACGGATGCTATTAATACTGTATTGCAGTTCTTGAACATATTTAACATCTGCCTCTTTTTTTAATCTCCCAGGAGATATTGATTACAGCAGTGTTCTGCTTGCAATGTTGGTTATGCAGGATGTACAGCTTGGCTTGTTTATAGCTGTTATGCCAACTCTTATTCAAGCGGGTGTTGGCACACATTCCAGGTAACAAAGTTCATTCGTTTGCTTTTATTCATTACATTTTTAGCCTGTCTTTTCTCCAAGGATTTCAGGACTGTGTACATGGTATGTTTATTTTCCTTCATGCTGCATGTCTCTTAAAGTGTGAATGCAATGAAGTGTTTTATCATACATCTAATAACTAATTTACTGTTGACATATGGTACATAATTACTGGCTTTCCATGCTGCAGTTCAGAGGTGCAAATGAATTGGAACCGTAAATACATTGGAGTTTCTATGTCAACTTTATTTTCATTAGTCTGGCTCTTCTACCTTCAAATTGCTCTTTGAATTTCACTGAGTTTTATATGTAAGTTCCTGAAGAGGGCACTGGCCAAGAAATTGGTGCATGCTATCAATTGTACATGCATAGGGCTTAAATGTTAAATACATCCTAATACTATTTATTTTGTGACTCAGATGTCAATTTAATTAGGTTATAAATATTTTTCGTAGCTCATTTAGTAGCTCATTTTTAGTAGCAGTTTTGAACGGTTCATTATACCAGCTGGATCAAAATGGTGTCTGGTGGTATCCAAATATAAACCAAATTCAACATGGGAACTGTCATGCTGAATTGGGCAACAGTAACTTCAGTGACGTCCAAACTGGTGCAATTTATACAGTTCAGTCTGACATCTGGATTCTAAACGGCACATGACAGTATCCAAATGCAGGCCAAAACACACTCCTCATTCTCTGAAACCATCATGCCAAAGTGGGCAGTGATATTTTCTGATCCTTTGGCACTGGTGCAGTGTGGAACATTTTGGTTCATCGTCTTGATTCAAAATGGTGGCCAGTGCTAAACATAGACAAAAAACTGGCTCCTCCTCCTCAGGAACTTCCACATGATATCTCAAGAGGCATTCAAATGCTTAGAGGGCAAACAGACACACCACTTTCAAAAATATAGATAAGGCTCAACTTTTATTCTAGCTTAAATATTCCCCAAGTCTGTTTTTTTTTTTAAGACCAGGTGTGGCTAACCTGTGGTTCTCCAGATGCTGTTGGACTCCAACTTCCATCAGACCCCTTCAGTGTGGCCAGTGATTATGAATGATGGGAGTTGTAGTCTAACATTTGCAGGAATTGCGGGTTAGGAAACTAAATGACAAATACAGATTTATGCACACATTTTCCTGTTTAATAAGAAAACTCATTTTAAGAGGGCTTTTAGAATGACACTGAACGTGACTTTTTCTTCTTTTTCCCTAGCACCATCAAGGAAATACTGAGAATATTGATGCTGATTGGACAAATTCTCTTTTCTTTGGCTGCTGCTTTGCTTATATGTCTTGTTTTAAAGACTTATCTAATAGGACCATACTACCGCAAGTTGCATACGGAAAGCAAAGGAAATAAGGAAATTCTAGTTCTGGGAATATCTGCTTTTATGTTCCTTATGTTAATGGTAATTTTTCCAAATATTTCTTTATTTTTAACTTGCACATGATATGGTGATATATTAATTTTGAAAATAATTCCAGGAGAAAATGTAGATTTCATTCATGGAAGCTGGCTTCATAGGTGAATATGTAAATTACATAAAAAATTATGTCAACAAATTTAATAACCAATTTAATAACCAGTTTTAAATGAATATTGGAGCGGTCAGAAAGCTGGCTGCTCATAAAAATGCTTGTGCATAGCTTAAAATGCTTATGCATACATAGTCCTAGCTTAAAGTTCTTTCATTGTATAGCTAAAGTTCCACCCATATAGCTGCCATTATTGCAGACATCATGGTCTGCCATGTCTGAGTCAAAGTCTGTTATCTGGGTTGTCTCTAAGAAGTTACGTCAACTTGATGAGAAGGAGATACGTTAAATCTCCTGGTGCCCCCCCCCCAGTGTTGGCTGGTACCCATTTGGGCCAGTAGGACAGATGACAGGGAGGTCAACAGCAGGTGGCGCTAGAGCCAATGACACGCAGAGCCAACTTCTTTTCTGTTGGGTTCTACATCTAAGACTAAGGAGGAGGAAGCTGATAAGCAGTGCTACCTCTCCTTCCTGGATTGGCTATAAGAATCCAGGCAAGTGGGGTTGGAAGGTAACTGCAGGGTAGAAGGGAAGAGCCAAATGTTAACTGATTCCATGTAGACTAGTCCTTCCATGCAACCTGGTAGATTGAAGAAATGAGTAGTGAATAGGCATAGAAAGATACAGAATATAAGCAAATACTTTGATGCTTTGACTGGATCTTATGTTCATTTTTACTCTTCAGTTATTTGACATGCATTAGATCAGAAGCTGTATCTAATGATTTTGCATTGCCTCTGACCTCCCTTTCCATTTAGACAGTTACATCATGCACTGTTGCTCAGGAAAGCTCATGCCACAATAAACTAGCCTTTTAGATGCAGGAAGACTCTTTGTCCTTGCTGCTACAGATTTACACAGCGACCTCTCTGTAATATAAAACAAGTTTCTAAAAGCAAATATCTTGGTGCTAAGGCATTTTTGCTGAATGCGCTAGTGTCAGATATGGCATAAAAAGTAAGTTTGAAAAATCCATATACATTTCTTAAAATCAAGTGTGCATGGCTACTTGTAGTTAGATCATTGCATTACCATCCTAAATACATTAATATGGTAAGTTTCCTTTGTTTGTATTTAATGAGAGGCACTAGTGTGATTAGTTTGGATTTCAAGTGGATTTACTATAGTGAAATTGTGTTTAGGAACTGGGCTAACTGGTAATCAAGGATGGTAGAGACCATTTTATAACTCACAAAAAGATTACAATTTTAGAAGTCTTAAAATTGCTTATTTCCTCTAACTTTAATTATTGAAATTATAGTGTTTTCATTAAATAAGGATAGTGTTCTAAAATATCTGCATGTAATATTTAATTTTTAAGCAAAGTGGTTAATGAAAAGTTAATTAATAGACACAAAATAGTAATAAAAATCTTTTCCACTCCCTTACAGATCACAGAGCTATTGGATGTTTCAATGGAATTGGGATGTTTTCTAGCAGGAGCACTTATATCTTCTCAGGGTCATATGGTTACTGAAGAAATTATGTCCTGTATTGAACCAATACGTGACTTTCTTGCCATCATATTCTTTGCATCTATAGGTAACTTATTACAAAAACATATAAAAATGATTATTATTTTTACCAGCATAGCAGCCAGAGGGAAAGGAATGTACATTTGTAATAACTAGGATAAATTTCAATTGCATTATGCTTGTGAAGCCTATTGGCATCAATTGGTCATGGTGTGAAGGCACAGAATGTTTATGAGTATTCTAACTATTCAGGTAGACAAAACTATTGGACTAGACTCTGAAGAACTATGGATCTTCCAAAGTCATTAGGCTTATTCTTGATCTGTAACCACCATGATACATGACAAACTGCCTATGAAATTAAAGTGACTTTCAAGCAGTTTGTGATATAGCATGCGGAACTGTATAAAAAGAAAAGGAATTTAAGAGCTGGATTGATAAAAGTTTCTTATGTGAACCTAAGTAGCTCTTTATGTCCCAGAGTGTTTGCAGTTCACATTCTCTGAGGGAAAGGGGAGTTGTCAGTTTGTAACTGAACTGAAACATCACACAGCTCAGGGACTGGAAAGAAGTCCCAATAGAGCGAAGGTGACATGGTATCTAGGAGCAAGGCGGATCAAGAAATTGGAACCTATGTAACATCCCTCAAATCAGCTTCTATACCTGAGGACTGGAAAGTGGCCACCAATTTTTAAAAAGGAGGATCTTGGAAATTTGGGCTGGTTAGCTTTATGCATGTCCCAGGAAAACTTGTGGAAAGTATTCTTAAATATAAAATGGCCAACTATATAAAAGAACAAGTTGTTGCTAAAGCAAAACCAGCACGGCTTATGCAAGGGTACACCCCATCCCATTAACCTATTACTTAGAGTGTCAACAAGTATATAGACATATATGATCCAGTTGCCATAGTGCATCTGAACTTTTAAAATGCTTTTGACAAGGTACTGTACCTCATGAAAGAGTCCTGAGTAAGCTTAGCAATCACTGACTAAAAGGCAAGGTCCTCTTGTGGCTCAGGAACTGGTTAAATAACAGGAAGCAGAGAGTACGAATATATGGATAGTTGTCCTGATTGAGGAATGTGGGAAGTGGAGTCCTCCCAAGGATCTGTATTGGGCCATGTTCACAAGCAATGTACAGTTAAGAGTTGAGCAGTGAGGTGGCCAAGTTTGCTGATGATTCAACACTGTTTGGGGTTGGTTCAAAGGGATTGTGAAATGCTTCAAAGGGATCTCTTTAATGAGTGAATGAGTGGTAAAATGGCAAATGCAGTTCAATATAAACAAGTGTGCAGTGATGCATGTAGGGGCAAAAATATCTTAATTTCACATATGCGCTCATGAGGTCTGTGCTGGCAATAACTGACCAAAAGTGAGATCTTGGGTCACAGTTGATAGCTCAGTGAAGATAGTCACCTAGTAACATCACTTGCAGGATTTTTTTTTTTTTACCTAATTCAGGAACAACCAGCTAGTAAGCATCACTACTATGCTTTAGAGACAGCATCTACAGCAGACTCTGTAAGGCTGAAATACTGCATCTGGTGGATGGTACTTTCCACCTGAATTATGCAACCTCTCTAATATCGTGGGTAAAATGAAAACATCTAAAATATTATTCTTTAATATGGCATGCTAAACTCAACAACAAGCTTTAAGAAAGATTCCTGTCAATATTTCATCACTGTGCTCTTTTATAAATATTGCAATGTTTAGAAAAAAGTCACAATAGCTGTAAGATGCTTCTTTTTCTCTTGCAGGCCTTCATGTTTTCCCTACATTTGTAATATATGAACTCACAGTCTTGCTGTTCCTTACATTTTCAGTGGTAATAATGAAGGTATATATATATTCAGTACTTAGAATAAAATTGAATAAGGTTGATATTTTGTATTATGTTACTATGGTGACTGCAACCCCACTCCCAGCAACTGGTATTCTGTGGCTTAAGAATGCTAGATGAAGGACACAACTGATGATTTTTTTCCACAAGAACCTAACCACAGGTTTCTATTTTACAGTGCAATCCTATCCATGTCTACTCAAAAGTCCTACTGAATTCAGTGGGGCTTACTCCCGGTTTTGTGAGATTAGGACTGCAGCCTTGGCTCTGGTTCAGGCTGCTGAATGCAGATTGTGAGAATGCAGTACTAATTTATTAATCATTACTACAGTGGTACCTCATGTTATGTACCTAATCCGTTCCGGAGATCCGTTTGTAACCGGAAACCTCTCATAACATGAGGTGCGCTTTCACTAATGGCACCTCCCGCTGCCACCACGCTGCCATAGTACGACTTCTGTTTGCATTCCCGGGGCAAAATTCGCAACAAGGGGCATCTACTTCCGGGTTAGCGGAGTGCTTAACCCGAAGCATTTCGTAAGGGAGGGGGGCGGTACGTAACACAAGGTACCACTGTGTCTGTATTAGTCAAAGAAACAACAACAGTAAAATGCCAATGTGAGATAAATAGGCTGAAATTCTATATTAAACAATATAATATTTAAAGAGTTATCAGATTCTGTTATCAGAACAATTGCCCAACTACAGAAGATTACTCAGATAAAATGTCAGCAATGACAGCAGGAAAACTAGCAACTAAATGTCTGGGAACAGAGAAATATATTCACGTAGTACTGAAAAGATATCTGCATCGGTGCCAGGCAAGCCTCCCTAATATATTATGCTTAATATAGTTTTGATCTCTAATGTTAGTATAAAGCACTAGATTGGCTTAAAATATACGAAGAGAAGCTATATTTAATCCCATCAGAAATGTACAAACTGCTGAAAGAAATGCAACTCACAAGCCAGTAAGCTTTTTCTCTTATTTCATATACATTTGTAGAGGGGTTTTTTTTTTACCAGGCTGAAACTTTTCCAGAACTATAAAATTTAAGCAGGCATTATAAGTTAAAGCCCATGTTATTGAAATCACTGAGAAAGAATTGTGTCCACTTATTTCAGGAGTTGTTCCACTTAAGCAACAACTTTCTTATGAAGTCTTCACTACTGCAGCCACCAGCATTGCAAAAAGCTTCTCCTGGAAGCTGGAATGTGGTGCAGGAGTTGCAATGGAATGGGAAAATTTGTTTGGAATCTCCCCAGTTTTCACTAATTCCCCTGCACCACATTCCTGGTCTCACCTGTGGGACGCCTTGCCCCTCAGCAGAGGCTCTGGAAGGCACAGTGTGTCTGCAGTGGAAAAAAAGGACAGCCTTATTGTGTGAGCAGCTTTCTCATTGTTACAAAGCTGAGATACAACCCTAAACACTTTAAATTTAATCTAGTATGCTGTGTAAAGATCACCTAGATTACAATCTGACCTGTTCTGTTCTGCTAATCAGTATAAACTAGATAACTGTGGTTAATTAAATAACTTCTTAACCTTATTTTATTTTAAGCAACATAAACTTTCCTTTTTTTCCACTGCATTGTTAAAAACATTCTCTCTCAGTTTTTCCTGGCAGTGCTTGTCCTTTCTATGATTCTTCCAAAGAGCAGTCAGTACATCAAATGGATTGTATCTGCAGGCTTGGCTCAAGTCAGTGAATTTTCCTTTGTCTTGGGAAGCAGAGCACGCAGAGCGGGTATAATTTCTCGAGAGGTAAGCTATGACATCATAAAGCCATATCATGGAGAGCCAGGCTGGTGGTGTGGCACCAGACTTAGGGGTGAGGAGAGACCACAGTTCAAATCTCCACACAGCCATAAAGCCATTTCACACTTTGAAGCATGTAATAAAACCATATGGTAAAATGGTCAACTTAAGGGATGTTGAGACTGGGTGCTATATACGCAGTTGTCGGTAGTTTCTTTAAGCTTTTTTCCATTTTTAAACAGAAACAGCTTTGGAGTCTTAATGCTTCATTAGTAGAAGAAAGGGAGGGGAAAGAGCTGGTTAACGTTTTGCCTCCATTCTATTTCCTTTTCAAACCCACCCAGCTGTTTTCCCCCTTGCAAAATAGTGGCCTGCATTCCCCACCCATGGGTAGAAACAAAAACTTCAGAAGGAAGAAGAGATTCTAGCTCCTGCATTTGTTTTACCTTGCAACCTCCCAAGACGGTTTGGGGGTTCATTCTTCTTTAATGGGAAATTTGCACAAAAGTTGCATTAGGCCATGTCAAATACATGTATTCCAAAAGCTGGACTCCACCAGCCTCAACTTCTAGTAGCATTTTAGCTGTAGATTGACAAATATTAAAGGGCATGTTGGATGGGTAATAAAGGACTAAGGAGGTGTGGCTTGCCATAAAATGCTGCTTGTTGCATATTGAGCTTGGTTGTGCTATCTTCCAAGTCCTGGTAATAGAGCAATAATGACAATCTGTTTAAGCACTGTGTGGTGATCTACTTGTGGGGTTGAATAAGTATCTGCTGCATAAGTGGAGTGGTAGGTTACGTTGTCTATAGTGGTAGGTTACTATTGTCTTAGTTACCTTCATGCTGTAGCATCAGAAGCAGCCTAATGTTTCTGTGAGCGAGAAGCCTAAGGATGGGTCCCAGACAGATGAAGAGGACTGCTGAGATCTTAAGAGTTTTCATTTTGAGGTCCGTAAGCAACCTCTGGTAAATGAAACTATATTAATAATGCTGGCAGATAATGGGCAACCCAGTGGAGCAGTTTCAGAGCCACTTGATAAAAAAGGGATTAAAAAAATATAGAGCGAAGACTGTCAGATGGCCTGTTACACTTCATTACTCCAGTAATATTTACTTCTTCACTTGATCTCTCAAACTCTTTTGTTGATGTTGATCTGTCTGTGCGTTTGGGTAGGTAAAGATGTCATGGCTTCTCCAGATGGAACTTTTATGACCTGCCAGTTCTGAGTATTATTTTAGTACAAGAAAAATTTCCACCCATTTAAGTGATGCCTTTGAAAAGTATTGTGGCAAAATTATTCAAAGGCTGCAACATGGCAAATGTCATGATTTTGAAAAAAAATGGATTAAGACTATCACAAGTGTGCAAATATAATTACGTCATATAATGTACTTTGCATGCACAGGAGCATGGCTGGGAAAGACCTTTGCCCAAGACCCTAGCCTAGAGCCACTGTCAGAATAGAAGACACTGGCCTTGGTGGAAGGATCTCTTTGAATACTTTAGTGGGTTCTGCTAAGATTGTTTTTCTTCACAGAAATAACACATTTTGCTTCCCAATTTTTAGGTCTACCTCCTTATATTGAGTGTGACTACTCTAAGCCAATTGCTTGCACCAGCACTCTGGAGAGCTGCTATTATGAAATGCGTACCAAGACCTGAAAGACGATTAATTTCCTAAAGTTACTTAGTACAAATATTTCATGAAGAAAGCATCCTTATAATCAAGAAATGCAGAATTTCCCACACTACATAGCCTGAATTTGGGAGGAAGATCCTGTGTGTCCGCCCCCACAAAAAAGCTTTATTTCTTTTACAAAAAGTCTGCAATTCCAATAACTGACTGGTGTGCCTTTTGTGAGAATCAGGCAGAATCCTGCACTGCACAAGAAAGACACTAATCACACAATGGGATTTCACCAACCTTTCTTTCCCCCTATGTTCCACCCCAATCATTTCTGGAGCAGATTTTGAGGTACACAGGGACCTGCGGGAGAGGAAAGTGAAGTCCCATAGTGTGAGCAGAAGTCTATTCCACTTGCACATGTGTAGTGCTGGATACAACCTGTTATTTACAGTCAGTGTAGTAAGTTTAATTAACATTTATAGTGCCTGTGGCACTGTTAAAGAACTATGTCATAAGTTAGTATCCAAATCTAACGGCCACAGTATATATATATATATTTTCAGTGCTATACAAACTTTAATTTTTTCCATTCAAATGTAAGCTTGCAAACTACTACAGCTATCAAAGGACTGAAAGTTAATATGCCTAAATTTACACTTAATTGATGCATTTTAAATAATGTAGTTATTTGTAACATTGATCTGTCTCACATTTTTTTTGACAAAAATGTTTGTTGTGATCAGAAATGACTTTTTAGTATGAATAGCAAGAATTTATTGTGTTGATCATGTTAATAGTTCAAAACCAAAACATAGACATTGAAACTAAATTAAAACTATTTTTGGAAGATATGTTTAGGTTTGTGTTGCTTCACTGGATAAATCATCTTTTATATAGCAAGAAGGAAAAACTCAGAATCTAGTCACATTGAATAAATACTGGAAAGTTCATGTCTTTAATTCTTATAAAGATAGACACATACTAAATGGTGAACTATTCCACCTTATTTGATTCCAAGTCTAATATTTAAAATGTGATTCTTTAACAATCTCTGTGGTATTCTATTTGTAGCTATAGTGGTTCTGAGCAGCTTCCAAATATCCATACTTTGTTGCTGCATGCAGTGGCGTAGTGTGGGGGGTGCAGGGGGGGCCGTCCGCACCGGGCGCAACATCTGGGGGTTAGGGTTAGGGGGTGCAAATCCACGGGTTAGGGGGCGCAAATTACTTGCCTTGCCCCGGGTGCTGACAACCCACGCTACGCCACTGGCTGCATGTGCTGTGGCCAGTGGTGTAGCAAAGTCAGGTGGTACCCGGTGCGTAAAATTTGTGGCCCCCCCCATTGAAATTATTAAAAGAAGGCAAAATGAGGTACTTACCGTTGCAAGTGTTATTTTCTGGTTTATTTACCTAACATTGTGAGCATAAGCACTTAAAACCTTCTTTCCTATCTTTATTCTCTGTAAATTTTGAAATCACACCCCCTGTGATTTAGTTGGCTTTTAACCACTGTCCTAGAACCTACCAATGCACAGAGAGATAAAGATGTCTGTCCCCTTGCTCACAACCAGTGCAGAAGGTGGCCTGGCCGGCGGGCCAGCTTCCTCCTCCTCCTCTTCCTCTCCAGCCCCAGGTTTGCCTTTGTGCTGCTCACCAGGGCTTCCCTCCTGCTCTGTCTGCTACATACCTCATTGAGGGAGTCCCCAAAACTGTCAAGTGTAGACAAGGGAGCTCTGTGACGAAGATCACGGCAACTGCGGATGAAGAGGGAGAAGTAATTTGTGTGGCATATAACAGCTCTTTCCAAAATATAAAAACCAGTATCATGAACATTAAAATGCAAAAGACAAGCAATTAAAAAACACAACCAAACATTAAAACTCAAGGCACCCATAACTTAAACAATATAACATCGGCATAGCTAGCTGCTCAGGTGCCCGGTGCAAGGCTCGCATCCTGTGGAAGGGGGGCACTGCGTGGAGCCTCTTCGCCGCCTCCCCCTCAGCTCTAGGGTAGCTGAGGGAGAGGCGGTGGGCAGACACAAGCCCCACGCTGCCGTTTCAGGCAGCATTGAGCTTGCAAGCACCCAAACCACCACATCACTCCCAGGAAAGCAGTGTGGTTCAGGCGCGCTGCAGGCCCTGCAATAAGTGCCAGCCCCTGCAGTGTGGCGCCCAGTGCCAGCCGCATTTCGTTACGTTAGTTGATGCAATTAAAAAGTTTTGTGAGCCCAATTTACTTGTCTTTTTTAACTCTGCTTTTTGCCATGTTGCCACCCCCTCAATGATGACACCCTGGGTACCCCACACACCCCCTTTCTCTGCCACTGCAACAGAATAAAATAAGGACTTCATGGAGAATCAATATCGGTTGGGTTGTAGATCCTCTTCTCAGGTTGTACTTGTGCATATAAAACCATGCATCCTGAAGACACCACGGTCTCCGCTGACCTTCATTCCAAGGAAACTGAACCTGTGTCAGCAACTGGAACCCTTCACATTCACATCTTTGCATTTTTTTTGACCTTATAAGTAATAACTTACATTATTAGTTCTCACTCCTGAATGTGGAGCGATGGCTTGTGTTTCCATTTAAATTTCATTCCTTATTCCTAAATCTATGGATACCGGGGATCCTGCTTGGGGGTTCCCCCTTTGGGCATCTCGCTGGCCACAGTGAGAACAGGATTCTGGACTAGGTGGGCCATTGGCCTGGGCGTCTGTTTTTTTACTTTTTGAAATATGGCAACCCTATTTAAGGGCCCACCGCAGCAAAAAAAAAAAGGAGAAAAAAAGGGTCCACCGCCTCAAATTTATGCGTCTCTTCCAGGCCACTCCTGGAGGGACCCCTCTTCCTCTTCCATTTCCTGAAGCTGTGGGATAAAAACAAAACAAAAATAGCAACACAAGAAATATGAAGGACAGAGCAGGCCAAGATGTCCTCAGAGGATCTCCATTTCCTAAATAACTCGTAGGAAAGATCTGCCCAGTCCAGCCTCGTGTTTCTCACATTATATAACCTCTTCCCTCCTCATTCCTCTTTCCTTTTGTGTTGCATCTTTCAGTTTGACAGGCTGAGGGCAGGGGAAGTGTATTGCATTTTACTGAGCTGCAAGCTGCTCTGAGAGCCTTTTTACTGAAGAGGGGGGTAGAAGTGATTATCGTGGTAGTATTAATTAATAAATTAATATAACCGTGGGGGGGGGGGGAGAGGTCGCCTTTGAAAGGCCTCCAGCTGTCTTCCATTCTGCAGTTGATATGCCCCCTCCCCTTCTGCCAATCGCGCCTTAGGCCGCTGCCACCTACCCATTCAGGACTGAGCAAATCTGTACACTGGGGTCTCGGGGTCTCCTCCTTGCCTTTGCCTTCCTCCTCCAGGGGGCTACCTGGCTCTTCCTTTGACTCGTCCTCCTTGCCAGCCACTTTGTTGCTGGGATCTCTGTCCTCAGAGGATGACTGTTGGCATGGACAGGATGGAGGAACCAGCCCAGAGGTGGTGGCAGTGGTGGTGGGGAGAGGGGAGATAGACAGCAGCCCAAAATGAGACAGGCAGGAACCCAGAAGCCAAACTCTCCTGCCCGCTTTGAACCACTTTCCAGGGAAGCCCTAAAGCCCTGGCGGTATGGGGAGCTGGTCCACCAGGACGAGTGGGGCAGCAAGCACAGCACATTAACTCTCAAAGCACCCAGAATTGAAACAACAGAACAGCAGCATAACTAGCCGCTCGGGTGTCCAGTGTATTTTGGGGGTCCTGTGGAAGGGGGGCGCAGCATGGAGCCTCTCCACCGCCTCCCCCTCAGCTGTAGAGCGGCTGAGGGAGAGGCAGTGGGCAGACGCAAGCCCCATGCTGCCATTTCAGGCAGCACCAAGCCTGCAGACATCCAAGCCACCACATCACTCCCAGGAGAGATGTGTGGCTCAGGTGCACTTACCCCATGGTGGTGCCCAGTGACTGAACTAAAGAGTTTCATGAGCCCAATTTTATTATATTTTTTAACTCGTATTTTTGTCATTTTGCCACCCCTCTCAGGGGCGGCCCCCAACCCCCGCACCCCCTTCCTTTGCCACTGCAACAGAATAAAAGAAGTACTCAAAACTCCCTTAGCAATTTCCTGTTGGTCCCCTCACCATTTCCCCAGACATTAATCTTCAGACTTTGCTGATTGTCACTCCCGCTTTCTCGCTGTCTAATATGTCATGATTTTAAAAATAAAATAAGCCCCCAGTTTTTCTGATTCTGTCGCAGCTAAGCCACCCAAAGGCTGTTGAGCCAAGGCTGGGGCTGGCCTCAACTGCCAAGTGAGGTTGGGCTTCTGAGCTGATGTCACAGATGGGTTCTGATCAGTCCATTTCCTCTAAAGGCGGGGGACCTGTTTTCCCTTAGGGTGACTGCTTAACACACCACCCAAGAGAAAAAGGAGAAAAGTGGATAAATCTATTAGTTCTGTAGCAAGAAAGAATGAGTGCCAGGAGTTTTGTTTCCCCTGCCCTCCTCCATTGCAACACGTTATTTATGTAATAGCAAGGGGGCTAACATCCTTCTAATTTGTAAGATGTCCTGTTAAGCACATCCTAACCTTAAGACTGGTATGGGAATAAAGATAATTAAGATCAGTAATCTCTTGTCAATATTTGTAGCATGAGGTACTATTATTAGCTCAAATGAAACGTACATTGAAGGGGCGGCTGACCCCCTCCCCCACCCATCTTCTTTGTACAGTATTTGCTTTACCACTTAACTGATGTATATTTGCTTTGGACAAATGTCCACCCAATTTCAAAATACTGTAGCTTGTTCCCTTCCCCACCCCATGTAAGTGAACCATCTCTGTTCTCTCATGTCCAAGTATGTCTCGTACAGGCTTTGCAAAGTCTCTTTTACACAGCTCGTTATGCATGCTTACTGGCAGCAAATAAAGGTGGAGAAACATCATTCTGTGCAAAAACATGCGTACTGTGTGAGCTCAATGCAGCAGCTCATTTCTGCAAAAGGAATAAAAAATGGGTTTAGATGGGGGGGAGAGGCGGGGTAGTTGTTATACAGAACACTTTTTACTGCCTGTATTATGGTCACGAATTATACATTTCCCCCATGGGAATGGCGGGAAGAGTGACGCAAAAGCGGAAGCCGTGAGGTCCCCGAGGGCGGCTCAACGGCCGGTCTCGCGCTGCAGCTTCCCGCGCTCTCAAGGCCCCGGGAGGAGGAAGGCGTGAAGGGAATCCCGAAGGCGCGAAAACCTCGCGCATGCGCGGGCCTCCCACCTGCGACAGCCCAGTAGGCCGGCCGAAGCGAGCGAGCGTGCGGCAGAGCGGCGATGGGATGTGGGAGGGAGCTCGCTCGCCGCCCCGCGTGTGCCTATGTGGGGCACGTTACAGCCCCGTGACGTCAGCGCGCAGCGTCACGCCGGGAGGGACGCACGAAAGTGTAAGTTTCAATTTTTTTCCCTCCCCCTTGCCTTCCTTCTGTGCCAACCGCCAAAAAGCCAAGAATCGCGGGACCGCCGGCGGAGGGGGGGAGGGCGAGCGGAGGCAGCGGCGAGCCCCGTTCCTCCCCATCCGCCCCATTCCGTGCAAGGAGCGCGAACAGGTGTGAGAAGGGGGTCAAACCTGCGGGTCGGCGCCGGGGAACCTCCAAGCTTTGGGGGTGGGGGGGGGGAGGAGGCAGCAAAGCGAGGCAGGAAGGAGAGCGCGGCTTGGCTGGGTGAGCTTTGGCAGGGGCAGGGAATGATGGCGCTTTCGCGAGGAGGAGGAGCAGGAGGGGTTGTTGCCTGCAACCCGATCCCGTGCATGTTTACCCGAAAGTAAGCGCGGGGGGGGGGGCTTGCTTCCAAGTAATCAGCAATTGTGCATCGGATCGCAGCTCTGCACCCCGATCCCTAACCCAAGTACGGTAGAAGTAGAAAGAGCGGCTAATTTTAAGTGGCGATTTACTCCCAGGTAAAAGCTTTGTTTAGGATTGCGGCCGATCCTTTATTATTATTATTATTATTATTTTGCATGTCTGCTTTTCTATCCAGTAAGCATGCAAAAGTCTCGGTGGAGCTTGCTTCCAAGTAAGCCTGCACACGGCTGCAGCCTTAAGGGATGGCTGAAATGTACTCGTGTTGGGTGGGGGGGGAACGACACCCCCCCAAAAAAAGTGTCCCTTCCTTTGCTTCAGGAAAACTTCACACTTTCTGGAAACTGTTGGAACCAAGGAAAGAAAAGAGGCTTGCAAAGCGAGGGGTTGGGGTGGAGAGGCGCTGGAAGGGGTGAAAAGACGTTGTGGGAAGGGGGGCAACTTCTTATTATCATTTCCCATGCACACTTATGCACACTTCGTAATTATTGGCAGAGTTCATTCTGGTGCAGTTGAACGAGTGTGTGTATGTTTGTGGCTGGAGGTTGTGGGGGGGGGGAGAGCAGAAAGGTGCCCCCCCTCAACCTTATCTCCCCACAAACACAGCTGCTTTGCCTTGCAAGAAGGAGGAGGAGGAAGCCTAGAGGTGATGGTGTTGCTCCTCGGCTGCTTCTCCCCACCCCCGAGGGGGTTTTGAGGAGGGCCGTGCATTGCACATGTGCAGTTGGCATCTCTCTCTCTCTCTTTCCGTGCAAGAGCGGCGCTGTGGGTGGGGGATTGCTCGGGAGTGTGTTGTGGGGGATGGAGTTTGCTCCCTGCTTCTCCTCCTCTAGTTCCTCAGGTACCGTCGGCGCCTTGGGCAGGGGAGTGGGTTGCAGGGACCGAGAAGGAAGACAGGTGGGAGACGAGGAGGAGGCAGCGGCGGTGGGAAGCGCTTAGGCGGGACGGTTTAAGGCGAGGATCCTCTTCCTCCTTCTTCCCCTCTCTCCTTCTACCCCGGTCTCTTCCCTCCCCCCTTCCCCGGGGCGGGCGGGCGAGGAGGAGGGTCTGCTGAGGGTGAGGTTGGTGCCTGGGTGGCCCCCCGTCTCTTCCCTCCAGCCTCAGACTCCCCGGGCTCTGGTCGGGCTTCTGAGGCCCTGGAGAGGGGGCGGGAAGGTGCAGGAGGCGGGGGCTGGCGGGAGTTGTTCTGTGGAGCGCAGATGCTGCTTCGCCTGGTTTTCACAGGGACTCTCAGGACCAGTTTCCTCCCCCCGCCCCCGAAGCAGCATGTAAATTTCCAGGGCCTGCTTGCATGTTCGCATGGAGAAGCAGTGTGTGTTTTGTTCAGCGTTGGGGGGGGGGAGTGTAGTAGGGGGTTGGGCCCCTGAGGCCTAGCAACTGTTCTGCAGTTAATGGGTCAGGAGCAAAGCCCCCCACCCCGCTCCCCCTTCCTCTTGGAAGGGGGTTGCTTGCAGATTTATGCAGGAGGCATATTTATGCTTTTCAGTCATCCAGCACATAGCTGGACAGGGTGCAACTCCCCACCCCCACCTCTGTGATCCTGTCAGTTCAGGCCATCTTGCCTTTATATTCTCAGAAGATCAGGGGCCAAACGCTTTGAAGACGGAGCTGCTCTTAATTTATGAAGGCTTTAAGTTGGGTCTTTCAGACTGTAACTTACTTTTACAACCCCGTGCTGAAAGTCAAGAAAATGTAGCCATCTCAATTTTAAAATGTGTTTCCCTGCAATAACCCAAGTTCTTCTCTTTTAATTTATTGTTTTTAGAATACAGTGCTACTGTTCCTGTACCTGTGGCAATCAAGCAAGTAAAGAACTGATTTCTTGGGTTAAGTAACATGGCAAAAGATGTAAGTATATTTGTAAGTAATGGTCCTACAGATAATGTTTTTGTTTATTGTATTTGTATCCCACCTTTTTTTTCCTCCAAGGAGCTCAAGGTGATGCATATGGTAATCCCCTCAACTACCCGGTGAGGTGGGTTAGCTGAGAGGCAGTGACTGGCCCAAGGTAACACTAGCATTAATAAATATAGGAATTCACTGTTACCCTATGTATTCATGTAGCTGCATCTACACAGCAAATAAGCAGGTGTTTATCCAGCTGCATTGACTCCATCCTGTGCCGCATAATGGCAGTGCAGCATATCAGTAGGAGCATATCACAAATATGTGTGGCTACATCCCCATAATTTAGGCTAAGATGCTTTTAGCATAGTGTCATAGAGATGACAAGTCATCATCTCTTCTAATGATGAGTAGTGTTGAATCTGGTATATTGTAGTGGTGGTATATATGCACATCGTAGCAGCATCCTATACTGCTGTACTAGGGTAGCATGAAACACTTAGTAGAATTCCATAAGTCACTATGTTGTGTTCTCACTTTATTCCAAACTAGGGAAGGCCAGTTACATGTTTGTGGATAAGAATAAGTTTTATTTGAGTCAGCAGCCCCCAAATACTTATGAAGGTATAATTTTTTTTTTGCCCACCATTTCACATGTGAATAAACTAGGGAAGGCTTATACCTTTCCAGGATGTTTATTGCTAGCCAACTGGCTCCTAGTATAGCTCCAATAATAGCTTAACACTTCCTTTGCTTTGCTTTGCTTTCTTAAAAGCAATATAAGTAGAAGGTTTACACTAAAAAGTTATAGGCTTGAGGATCTGTAATAAGCTGTTTGTCCGTCATATGATTTTGTGTGATGCTGACTTTGATCATCTATGGCATGAATGAAAAAAACCTTTTTAGCGTTGTCTTTTTAAGTATGATGCAGTGAATTCTTATGCTTTTGTTAGTACTCTACTTTCCATTATATTGCCTGGCTGAAATAGAAGGTACACCTTTATTCTTCTATTAATCTAGCCCTCTTCTAGCAGAACCACACCTTCAGCATTGAAAAGCATATGACAGTTTGGTTGTTTCTTTGTGCCCTATTCTTAAAAAAAATAGAGTTGTTGAATTTCCTATTAAGGTATTTATCATAGACTCAGATCGTGACCTAAAATTGAAATTGCAAAAAACTAGCTACTGGAATCTATAATTTCCTCCCGTTGTTGTAATTGTCCTGCAAACTAGAACAGTCAGTTCAGTTTCATCAATGAGCATAAGTTTAATCAGTATGGGTAATCCCATTGATTTAGAGCAGGGTTCCACAACTTATAACACCTCAAGCTAAACAATTCATCAACCATGTATTGTAGGCTGGTGTGTACTTAACAAACCCTGTTTTACAATATCACTCGGATATCACAAACAGACAGAGGGCGGTGCTTAGTTTGGCAGGTCCCAAATTCTGCAGTTAATTTAAATTAGGCAATTAAAAGTGCAAAGAAAAAACACAGAAAAATAATTGTTTTAAATCAAGTCTCCCATTTTGAATTTTCCCCCCTGAACAACTATGCATGCTAACTAGTTAACGACAACAAAACATGTTGGTTGGCAACTAAATTGAGCCATCATAAATGCTATAAGTAAAATGGAGAGCTTTTGTGGTCTTGCAGCCCATATCCACTGCAAAAATAATGTGGGATTAGAGACAAGTAACAGATCTTTGTTTGGATCTCTGTAGAGATACAGAAACACCAAGGAAGGTCACTTACAGTCATGGGAAAAAGAAAGTGACCTTCTTTGAATTCTGTGGTTTTACATGTCAGGACATAATAGCAATCATTTGTTTCTTAGCAGGTCTTAAAATTAGGTAAATACAACTTCAAATGAATAAAAGTACATGACGTATTACACCGTGTTATGATTTATTTAACAGAAATAAAGTCAAAATGGAAAAGCCATATGTGAAAAACTAAGTACACCTTATGAGTCAATAGCTTGTAGAACCACCATTAGCAGCAATAACATTAAGTAATTGTTTTCTGTAGGACTTTATCCATCTGTCACATCATTGTAGAGGAATTTTGACCCAGTCTTCTTTACAACGTTGCTTCAATTCATTGAGGTTTGCTGGCATTTGTTTATGCATAGCTCTCTTAAGGTCCCACACAGCATTTCAGTTGGGTTGAGGTCTGGATTTTGACTGGGCCATTGCAACACCTTGTTTCTGTTCTTTTTCAGTCATTCTGTTGTAGATTTGCTGGTGTGTTTGGGATCCTTGTCCTGTTGCATGTCCCAGTTTCAGCCAAGCTTCAGCTGTTGGGCGATGGCCACACATTTGACTGTAGAATACTTTGGTATACTCATGGCCAACTCAATGACTGCAAGGTTCCCAGGTCCTGTGGCTGCAAAACAAACCCAAATCATCACCCTTCCACCACCGTGCTTGACAGTTGGTATGAGGTGCTTGTGCTGATATGCTGTGTTTGATTTTTGCTAAATGTGCTGTGCATTATGGCCAAACATCTCCACTTTGGTCTCATCTGTCCAAAGAACATGGTTCCAGAAGTCTTGTGGTTTGTTCAGATGCAACTTTGCAAACCAAAATCATCCTGCCATGTTCTTTTTACAGAGACGAGGCTTTCATCTGAAAATGCTTCCAAACAATACTTGTTTAGTCTTTTTCTATGGGTACCGTCATGAATTTTAAAATTTAACATGCTAACTGAGGTCTTTAGAGCCTGAGATGTAACTCTTGGGTTTTTTGCAATTTCTTTGAGTGTTGCACGGTCTGACGTTGGGGTGAATTTGCTGGGTCGTCCACTCCTGGGAAGATTGGAAACGGTCTTGAATGTTTTCCACTTTTGAATATCCTTTTCCGCTGTAGAACATTAGTTGGAGATGGCCTTGGAACCCTTCCAGTTTTATGGGCAGTAGCACTTGCTTCTCTAAGAGTGTTGTCTTTCCTCCTTGGCGTTGTGTTAAAACACACCTGAATGCTCCAAACTGGCAAGCTACTAAAACTTTGGCTTTTATGGAGGTGGGCACACTTGCTGATGATCAATTAAGCAAGGGTATTTGATTAGCAGCCCCTGTCTGCTACTTATCCTCTTAATTCCCATGGATCAGTAAGGGTGTACTTAGTTTTTCACGTATAATTTCTCCATCTTGAATACAAGATCACCTATATGGACTCTGGATCATCCTGATGAGATGCAAGATGGCATTTCTAGAATACTATCTGTGAAAACTTGCTGCTTCCAGGATCCAGTAGGCATCAACAACAATAAATTCAGTATATTGCTTTTATGATACTTAAAACTAAGAAGTCATATTTTCCTCTATGGTTCTAACTAATTCTGTTTGATAAACTGTTGTGATTGAGTTTAATAGGTAAGTGTGGACTTAACACTTTTGTTTTAAATTCAGATTTCCTTTATAAACATACACAATTACAAAGTCACTTATAATGCAATTTCCTCCTGCCATGTTTAGGGCCTCAGGATATTACGTGTCCTTGTAAATGCAGAGAAATATGAGGCTTGTTTTTCTCTTGAAAGTACACTGCAAATTCTAAAATGTATTGCTGATAATCCGTGTTCAACCTAAGCTTTGTTTTTAGAATTACAGTCCCATTTGGTTTTCGAACGTTTTGGAAGTCGAATGGACTTTCGGAACGGATTCTGTTCAACTTCCAAGGTACGACTGTAGTGACGCTGCGGGACTCAGCCCTATGGTAATTATACCATGGGGTCCTGCAGGGATCTGTGCTATTGAAGATCTACATGAAGCTGTTGGAAGCCATTATCAGGGGACTTGAGGCGATGTATCATCAGTACTGATTGTACCTTGCCTCATCTCTTACATCTATTGGAATCGGGAGCTGAAGGGATAGATGCGGGCCAGTAAGCTGAAATTGAATCTAGAGAAGACAGGGGCCCTATGGATTGGTTTCTGGGTCCGGAAATTACGATTGGAATGCAGTTGCACTCCCCCTAAAGGAGCAATTGTGTGATCCAGGGGCACTCCTAAATTTTACCTTATTGTTGGAGACTCAGATCACCAGATGCGCCCGATTCCCTAGCTGTTGCCATTCCAGGATAAGGATAGTTGGAATTTTGATGACTGTACATTGGGCCTCCTTTGGAGGTTGCAGCTGTTGCCTGGGTGCTGTCATGTTTAGGTGCCTCAAGCATATTGAACCAGCCCTGAGACAACTTCACCGGCTGGCTATTTGTCAAGGTGTTGAGTTTAATATATGAAGCTCAAATGGCTTGGGGCCCACCTACCTGAAATAGCACCTTTCCAGGATCATCCTGCCTCTGAATTGAGATCTGCGGGAGATTCCTTATTGGTTGTGCCATCAGTGACAGAAGTAGGTTTAGTTGACCCAGAGCAGGGCCTTCTTGGAAGTAGCACCTTGACTTCAGAGCTGTCTTTCCCCTTGGATCAGGCCAGATCCCACTCTCATTTGGTTTTAGTGGCAGGTTAAGACATTTTAGTTCTGCCAGGCCTTTGTGCTGTTTCCAGGCAATTTTTGTTTCAGATGAAGTGTATTTTAACGGCTTTTTATTCAGTGATGTATGCCATATGATGTTGTGGCCCAAACTTTGACCTTCAAGTAGAGGGCATGGAATAAATGCCCACAAATGAAATACACAATATTTGATACACAATATTTCACTTTACCCATACGTTTATTTTAAGTGAATTTGCAATATGTTAATCTTGTAAGAAGGAGTTCCGTATCCTTTGAGAAAGCAGTACCTTGCACAGTTTATAGTTTCTTGCTTTTGTACACTTGCGTTTCATGTAGTCGGGTTCCAAAGAGCTGCACAAGTAATCAGTGTGCAGTAGGAGTCTTTGCACTTCTATTCTTTGAGTAATAGCGCACATCCTTTGCAGCATGGCAGATTCCTTTGAAACTGAGGGCACTTTCCTAAGTAGGTTGTGTGTGGCATTGGTTGGTGGTTGTTTAAAGAAAGAACATCCCAAGTCCTATGACATACTTAAAATAGCTTTTGAATGGTTGCTGCTATGACTGATGGGAGCAGAACTGACATTGCTATATGTCTCTGGAGATAGAGAAGGGGGTAAAGGTGCCAGTCAGATTGACAAAGAAGCAGTGTAATTAAAGGAAGTATGTCAAAGTGGGCAACGGACTGAAGGAAACTGAAAAAAATAATTTCTGATGGAACTTTGATGAAAGGGAAAGCCAAGGAGATTGTAGGGTTGAGGCACAGCCTCAGCAAGGCCCAGGAACAGAATAAACGATGCACTATTGGCAGGAAGGAATTTGGTGGGGGGCAGTAATCCAGGAAGTCAAGGGGGGTCAATTTGCTACCTCTACAGCCTAAACTTTGCTAGCACTATTGTACTTTTGAGTTTCGTAAAAGAGGACTCAATTTTAAGGTAGCAAAGAGTGGCAAGTTGTGGGGGCAGTCTGAGGACACTGAGGTCCAGCACCAAGGGCCTTCTGGCGGTTCCCTCATTGCGAGAAGTGAGCTTATAGGGAACCAGACAGAGGGCCTTCTTGGTAGTGGCGCCCACCCTGTGGAACACCCTCCCTTCAGATGTGAAGGAAATAAGTAGCTATCTGACACCTGAAGGCAGCCCTGTTAAGGAAGTTTTTAATATTTAATGCTGTATTGTTTTTAACACTCGATTGGAAGCCACCCAGAGTGGCTGGGGAAACTCATCCAGATGGGTGAGGTATAAATAAAAAATTATTATTATTTATTATTTAGTTCAAATCAATATGTTAACTACCGTATTTTTCCGTGTATAACACACCCCCTATTTTGGGCGACTCCAAATTAAGAAAATGGGGGGGGGATTTCCAAGAGTTCTTAAGCTTTTCTTGGGGAGGATGGCCCAGAGTTGTTAAGCTCTTTTGGGGATGATTGCCGAAAATCACTTACCTGCCGCTAAAAATCGCTGAAGACCCGCAGCTGCCAATCAACCTCCCTATTGCCACAGCAGCAGCCAATCACCATCAACCCTTGCCGCAAAGAATCTCCTGCTTGCTGCTGCAACAAATCAGCCAACCCCCCCTCTGCACTACCTGTGTATAAGACAAGCCCCAATTTTAAACCTAATTTTTGGGTAAAAAATCCTCGTCTTGTACACAGAAAAATACAGTAATTAAATACATCATTTATAGTGTTATTATTGTTTGTTGCTCAGCCAGGCTATAGAGTTCAACTGTGTGCTGTTATATAATTATGCCTTGTTCTACCCTGAAGTAAAAGGGCTTTTTGAAATGTTGCAATTCTCTAGTGCAAAGAGATTGTCCTCTCTCAGAGAGGGCTGCATACTCTGCTTATGCTGCTTATATTATCGAGTTATAAAGTAACAATTGAAACTAAATAATTACGAGAATCATTGGAAACAAAATAATTTAAAATCATGGCTAGCCATTATGTCCAAACTGGGAAACATGGTTTGTTTCCTTCAAATCATGATCAGTATGTCAAGAGCAAACCTTGACTTAAGAGTGTCATTCGCGGGAGTGGAACAAGCCACAATCCCCAGTTCTGATGCAGTGCTAAGTTGCTGCTTCCGTTCACTGGCGAGGAAGAACCAAGTGAGAGTAATCTGCATATTCGTGTTAAAATATTACAGTGGTGCCTTGCAAGACGAACGCCTCGCAAGACGGAAAACCCGCTAGACGAAAGGGTTTTCTGTTTTGGAGGCGCTTCGCAAAACGAATTTCCCTATGGGCTTGCTTCGCAAGACGAAAATGTCTTGCGAGTTCCTGCGGTTTCCCCCCTTTCCCCCCCTTTTCCTAAGCAGCTAAGCCGCTTATCAGTTGATCCGCTAAGATGATAAGCCACTAAAAGCCGCTAATCCGCTAAGCTGTCAATGGGCTTGCTTCGCAAGACGAAAAAACCGCTATATGAAGAGCCTCACGGAACGGATTAATTTCATCTTGCGAGGCACCACTGTACTCCTAGCTTACTATGGGGTGTGAACGCAGTTACCGTGTTCAGAGAAGACTGAGTTAAACGTAAGGGACATAATGTATATTGGCATATGTGTTTTAGTAACCCCATAGCAGTGCATGTATCTGTGGCCAATAATGTGTAATACTTAACAAAAAGCATAGACTCTTTCTGTATGTAGCATGTAGCTTAATTGAATTTACCATTAAAGTATATAGAATTTCAAGCAATGTGGGTTGGGTTATCACTCAAACATTTTGTTGTTGTTGCTTTCTACATCTAGCTCCAAGCAAAGCACGGCAAATAGCATTTTTTTGCAATAGGAAAATAGATGTATTCAGTAAATGTCAGTGGAGTAATTTGTTTGTTTGGTTGTTTATGCAGCTTCTAGAGTATTATGTTCCATATCCAACTGGTATATCAGACTTCTGAGGGAATTCAGCTGGTTTCCTGATTTTGATAAAAAATATTTGTACACATCAAGTATTTTCTTAAAATTACATCAAAGCATTATTTTTTTATTCCAGTTAATTAGCCTTTCTTAAAAGAAGGTTATACCAATGTTAAGAAATTTGGGAGGTGGGAGTTATACATTGAAGATATGGCATTCTGGATTTGGGCGCTGTTCAGTCATACCGGCTTGAGGAGAAGGGCAAGTTAGAAGACACTGCATGAAAGATGTGAATGCAACTAACTGCTCAAGTTTTCCTGCTGGAGCAAGTGCAACTTTTAGCCTAAAATGATGCGGTGGGAGAGGGGCTTTATCTTAACAGCAGGAGGGGTAAATTCAGATTTCCATAGAAGAGTTTTACATGCCTAATTGGTCATGTTTAAGATACTTGGTTCATTATCTGTTGTTGCATTTTGTGGAGTTCAACATATATTGCTACAAAGGACTTCTAACCCCCAGTTCTCTTTCCCTCAGTCTCAATCATTGCAGATAATTTATTTGTGTTGAGGGAATTTCATTTCATTTATTATATTTCCATGCCACTTTTCACTCACATGAGATAAAAAAATTAAAATTTTAGATTTAAACTTAGTTTTGATCATTCAACAAGTGTACAAAATATTAAGAAAATTGGATGACATGAGGTAAAAAAGTTGGATCACTTGATATGGAATGACCCACTGGTAAATGATAATATTCAGCTAGTCTGTAGTATTGCATTCTTGAGTTACTGGTAGGTGATTGAGCACTCAGTGGATTCTCCAGATTCATTTCAATCTAAATTTGCTTGTTGAATGGAGATAACTTTCTCTGCCCTAGTGTACCTGGAACTGGAAGTGGGGATGTATGTCCCTGAAGTGTCTCTACTCCAGGGATAGGCAACCTAAGGCCCGGGGGCCAGATACGGCCCAATCGCCTTCTCAATCCGGCCTGTGGACGGTCCAGGAATCAGCGTGTTTTTACATGAGTAGAATGTGTCCTTTTATTTAAAATGCATCTCTGGGTTATTTGTGGGGCCTGCCTGGTGTTTTTACATGAGTAGAATGTGTGCTTTTATTTAAAATGCATCTCTGGGTTATTTGTGGGGCATAGGAATTAGTTCATTCCCCCCTCCCCCATATAGTCCGGCCCACCACATGGTCTGAGGGACGGTGGACTGGCCCACGGCTGAAAAAGGTTGCTGACCCCTGCGAGTCTAGTCCTTCCTGGAGATGTAGTTCCAGAAGGTGGTGCTGGGGCTGACTCCTTTTGGACATTTTGACCGTAGTGTCCTTCAAGGTTCTGTCTTGTACCACATGCTGTTTAACAGCTACATGAAATTGCAGAGAATGCTCGGGGTTGCGAAGTTTAGTCCCATTAATATGCTGATTAAACCTGGCTCTCTCTCCTTTCCATGTAAATCCAAGAGAGCTGTTCCAAGTTTTGATTGGTGCCAAGCATCAGTAACCAAAGTGAAATACCTTCTTAGTTCTTTTGCATGCCTAAAAATGGTAGAACTTCTCATTTACTAAGCCATCAAATTTCTTATTTTAGTAGCTTTCTATCCTTTAATCTCAAGGGTGGCGCTGTGGGTAAAGCCTCAGTGCCTAGGACTTGCTGATCATAAGGTTGGCGGTTCGAATCCCCGCGGTGGGGTGAGCTCCCAGCTCCTGCCCACCTAGCAGTTTGAAAGCACCCTTAAGTGCAAATAGATAAATAGGTACCGCTTTATAGCGGGAAGGTAAACGGCGTTTCCTTGTGCTGCGCTGGTGTTGGCTCGCCAGATGCAGCTTAGTCACGCTGGCTACGTGACCCGGAAGTGTCTCCGGACAGCGCTGGCTCCTGGCCTCTTGAGCGAGATGAGCGTGTAACCCTAGAGTCGGACACGACTGGCCCGTATGGGCAGAGGTACCTTTACCTGTTTTTATCCTTTAATCTGGTCTCCATCTATGCCGTTAACGTGTTGACTTATTCCAAATGGTATTGTTAACTAAATCATATTATTCCATTTCTAATTGCCATAAGGAGCTTTGATTTTTTTAAAATCTCCAATGCTAATTTAAAAAGTGTGGAAATTGTTGCCCTAGGGAACCACAATAAAAGTCTCACCTTTGAAAAATGATGGGTTTTGGGGGGGAGTAAGGTAAGAAAATACAAAAAGTTGATAAAAATTTATTCCCTTGTTCTTACAGTACTTTTAATTTTTGCTCTGCTTGTAAGCGTGCTAAGGGTTGAATATGTAGAGCTTTATAATGCAGACCTCTGCTTATTTTAAAGATATGCTTCTCTTTATTATACCTACATTTTGTTTGATTCAGTCCTAAGAGTTCACAGCAGTCCTGTCTTGGAGAAATAATTCCCTAGTTGCTTTGCTCATGTGCTAGTCAACAAGAAGCAAAATTGGTGAGTTGGCTGGCAGTGCACTCTAGGGTACAGGATAGGCCTATAAAGAGCTAGTAAACAACTGTGTGTACTTCAGATTTCCAGTGCACCTGCTGTGAAGTTCTGGTGATGGCAGTCAAACCCTGGTCTGACCTCCAGGCTGAATTCCTTTGAGGTCTTATGGCAACTGTATTCCTTGTGAAATGCAGCTTTGGTGACATTTGAAAACGTTTTGCTTTCCTAAGTTGAAAAAGAAACTTTGAGCTAAAACTCCAAAACTCACTTTAGGGCCACAGGGAGGCTTTGAAAGGAAAATGTATGTGATAGTTTAACTCCTTAGGTGTAGGAAGCCCATGACCCTGGTAAAGAGGACAAATGTCAACCATGTATTGATCAGAGCAGTCTACATAGTTGCTTGCTTCTGCGGTGGGTGGGTGTGTAATGGGTCGGAATATTGCATATTTTGTTCTTACTAAGAGCTGGGTTACACAATTGCCAGCTGATAAGTCTGTATGCGTAATAGGGCATTGGGAATGTGTATGTGCCTCTGTGCAAGTTCCCCAACACCTTAGGACAAAACAAGGTGTGGCCTGAACCAAGGGGGAAGGCTAATGGGGATTTTGTGTATAGCTATATGCACATAGGTAGACCTGGAACAGAGTGCTATGATAAGCCTGCACAGTAAACATCACAGATCTAGTGCTTGCCACAAAAAAATCCAAGGCACAGACCCTCATGGATCTTAATTATTTTTTATAAAGAGTGATAACAATACCACCAACAAATCACAGAATGCATTTGTGGACACAAAGGCAACCTATAACTTGATGATGGATTTGGATGGTCCCTTGCAAAACCTATTGGGACCTGGAAATGTAATTTGTTTACAAAGTACTTTACATCTAAATAAAATGTGTCTTCTCTCATAGGCTGGTCTAATTGAAGCTAATGGAGAATTAAAGGTTTTTATAGACCAAAATCTTAGTCCTGGAAAAGGTAAGAAACTCTTGTTGTCATTGGCCTTCGTATTTAATGAAGTAAGACTTCTGTGTGTGTAGTAAGGCTGGCTTCAAGTTTGAGGAGTCCTGGGCAAAGAGACCTCGGGGTGGGGGAGGGGTCCCATTCCTCTTATCTGAGGATCCTGGTGGGCTCAGCAGGGCTGCAATGGCTGTTTTCCTAGCCACACTTGACACCTGGGCCTAGTATTTCTCACAGTGACCCAGATCTATTAGTACTTTGTAAACTTCTTTAAAATTTTGCAGTTGAAAGGCAGCGTGTACAAATTTTAGTCAATAAATATATCCTAGGCATGTAATGCTACCTGCACAATGGTGTTTGTTGTAGAAGAAAGCGTGCATATTGACCGTTCAGTCTTTCTTACTTATAGGTTTTCACTGAATTTTTGAAAGAAATACTTTATACAACAACAATTTTTAAAAAGTGCACATGATCAGTGGCAGCCAATACTGTCATCAACCATTGCCATGAATTTGTGTAGGGAGTCCATGTGCCCAATAATTTTCCACTTTCCCCTTGTGGAAAAGGCATCTTCTCATAGGCAGTGGCTGGTATCTTTGGTCCATTGTATGATTAGGGAGATGATCCTTCCTTCCATTATTGGATTATGATGTGTTTAGCTACCATGAGTGTCCACAGCAGTCAGTCACATTGTTCCTCACTCAGATTCCAGAGTGGTATGTAGTTCATCAGCAACATCTTTGAATCCCATGGATACGTCTAAGGCCTTATTTATGCAGCTGTTTATCTTTGACCCAAAGGGTGCAACTTTTGAGCAGGACCATGTTGTGTGACATAGAGTTGCTTGAGGGGAGCCACAGCGGCAACCTATATCTGTTTCATAGTTGTTTATGAAAGAGACAGTGTGTTACTCAGTACTCTCTGAAAGTGAGGCTTTGGAATCTTAAGTCTTCAGTTGAAGTGACCGGAGGGGATAGCACCTGCTCAAAAATCCAGATGTGCCACAGGCCTATAAAAAGGTTCTGACTCCTGCTGTAACAAATAAAGCTTCAATTCATTTACTAATGTGTTTGTATGCTAGATTTTTAATAAAATTATTTTTATGGGACAGGGCATCCAAATGTGAGTAAGAATACATTTGAGACTGATACAGTTATTTCTCAGCAGAACCATTCCACTTTCGTTCCGAGCATAATTCAAAGTGTTGGGGCTGACTTCTAAAGCCCTAAAATGCCTCGCCCCAGTATACCTGAAGGAGCATCTCCACCCCCATCGTTCAGTCCAGACACTGAGGTCCTCCTCCGAGGGTCTTCTGCTGGTACCCTCACTGTGAGAAGCAAATTTACAATGAACCAGGCAGAGGGCCTTCTCAGTAGTGGTGCCCTCCCTCTGGAACGGCCTCCCTTCTTATGTCAAGGAGATAAAAGAATTACACAACTTTTAGAAGACAGCCCTGTATCGGGAGGTTTTAAATGTTTGATGTTTTTATTATGTTTTTAGATATGCTGTAAGCTGCCCAGAGTGGCTGGGGAAACCCAGCCAGATGGGCGGGGGTAATAATAATAATAATAATAATAATAATAATAATAATAATAGCAACTATTATTACTTTAGTTTCCTAAATCAACTTATTGACTTACACCACAAACATTTTATCATGATTTTGTTGCGACTGCAATTTTCTAATTCTCAAAATAGGCGTATAATGCACAAAAGAAAGACAATCAACTAGGCTATACCGGTGTCTCATAAAGATCACACTTTTAAAAAGTTGCACACTAGAATAGTTATGTTAAAAATCTTCCAATCTCAGATGCTACTTGCCAGAAACTGATTGGTATTTTCCTATTTCCTTTAGTCATCAAATCCCTCCTGAATTATTTCAGACAACACTGTATTTAACTACTTAGAAGGGTGGGTGGGTAATTGGCTGCATATACACCATCCTAATATTCTGTAGCTATTCAAGTGAATAGAATACTTTTTCACTTTACTTTCTACCATTCTAAAATTTTACTTCTATAAAATATTTTGTACCACAGGGTGGCAGCATTTATACAGAAATGCATATACGCGTTGCTCATATAGAACTTTTAAAAACTTCTGTCTTCATGACATCTTGGAGACACAGGCTGCAGTTCTGTGCATGCTTCACACTGGCTGTTTCCAAGTAAAAATGGATGAGATTGTAAAGAGATGTGGAAGCTTTCTTCATACTGACTTGTGGCTGACAGGATTTGTCCAGAACCTTGGTAGGGAACCTATGACCCTCCAGTTGGCATGGTTAATGGTCAAAGATGATGGGAGTTCAGTCACTAGATTTTATGGTTTATAGCTAATGGCCATCACAATGCAGTATGAGCACAGATCACACAACTACAAAATGAAAGATATTACTAAAGGATGATGGCAGTTGAAGTTCAGAAATATCACGAAGGCCATAGATTCTCCAGCCTGATTTAGAAGTTAATCTTCAAGCAAAGCAGATGGTTCTGGTAGTAGTTTAAGTCAGTATGTCAGATAAATTATAGTGAGGGATTCTAATCTTGGCACGTTGATTTCTCTGTCTTCAGAGAATTAAATCGAGCTATTATGTTTGAGCTCAATGGGCTTATCTCAAGGACTTCATCCTAACATTTGCTCAAGTAAAGAATGTCTCCCGCTCTCACATATTTAAAAGCATTTTAACTTGGACGTGTGCAACAGAATTAGGTTAAATATTAGACTGACCTCTTTAGTTCGCCTAGTCAGATGCTAATTGTGTTGCCAGTTATTTGTTACCATTTTGTAACTTTTCAATTTGTGTATTTTAGGTGTTGTTTCATTAGTAGCCGTTCACCCTTCCGCAGTAAATACACTTGGAAAACAACTCCTACCGAAAACATTTGGACAATCTAATGTCAACATTGCACAACAAATGGTAAGAGGCCTGTAGGGAAACCTACTGATTCATTTGTGATATGTAACTTGTAGATTTTGAGGTGCCACATTAATCCAGCCTCAACATTGGAACACATTCTGAGAAAACATGCATAAGATTGTTCTACGTCAGGGGTGACTAAACTGTGACCCTACAGATGTTGGTGTGCTGCAGCTTTTATCAGCTTCTGCTAATGCACCCAGTGATGAAGGATGGTGGGAGTTTTAGTTTGGAAACATAGCGCCGCATCTGTTGTACATTAGAAATTTTTGAGATCTACATAGGAACCATGGGGCCCACTTAATTTGGCAGCTTTCAGTGGAGAAGAGCACCATTAGATGAGGTTCTTTCAGAAGCATGCCTACATAATATAAGTTAGAATTTGATTCCAACTTAAGAGTTTCCTGGTTGGGTAAAATACCCACTAAAAATGTAAATTGTGGTTTTACTTTTTAAAATGTATCTAGTATAAAATTACAGCTTCCATACTAAGGAAGATAATATAATTACAGTGTTACCTCGGTTTTTGAATGTCTCAGAAGTCGAACACTGAAAACCTGGAAGTAAATGCTTCTGTTTTTGAATGCGCCTTGGACGTCGAACGGCTTCTGCTGAGTTTTTTTCCAGTTTTCTCCATTGAATTTGCAGACCGCCCTTTGCGCCTCAGTTTTCAAACATTTCAGAAGTCGAACGGTCTTCCAGAACGGATTCTGTTCAAAATCCGAGGTACCAGTGTAATCTGAATAGGAGTGGCATTAACTGACATTTTGTATTAACTGTAGGTTATTGGTACACCTCAGAGACCTTCAGCCCCCAATACTATTCTGGTATCAAGTCCACATACACCCAACACACACTTCGTACCGCAGAACCAGACTGCAGATTCTTCGCCTTGGTCTGCTGGGTGAGTAAAATTTAGTTAGATTACAACATATTCACAGGAAAATGTTACATCATATTCACAGGAAAACGCATGCCTCAAAAGCTTTATTCTTGGTAACTAAAGTTGGGCCTCATATCCAGCTAGTTAGCTAATAGCTGAAAAATATTGGGCCGAATCCAGTGATATTCCTGGAGGCTTATGTTAGCAGAATCAGGGAAGGAGATAAGTATTTGCCAGTTTCCCTGACAGCTCCCCATGTGATCCAGATACTTGGAGGACCCTTCAGAACACCATGGGAGGTGATGCAAGGAGCTACAGGGGAGGGGGAGGTCAGTGACAATCACCTCACTCCCTGTCCTGCCAGCAGAAGCCTCCCCTGGACCAAAGCCCTTTCCATCCACTCGAGGACATAATTGCATTCAGTTCTCTTAAACTTGTAGTTCGTTTCTTCCTCATGTAAAGGTTGGTATCTGAAGGTAGATAGGGTGTGTATTTCTATAGAGTTTCCTTTGAATAACGTTATAAGCAATTTCAAAATGTTTCGAGTAATAGGAGTGTATGCCTATTGTCATAATAGGCCTTCTCTGTAGTGGCACCCTCCCAGTGGAACGCACTCAGATGTCAAGAAAATAACAACTACAGTCATACCTCGTGTTGCGTTTGCTTCATGATATGTTTTTTAAGGTTGCGTCCCGCAGCGACCCGGAAGTACCGGAAAGGGTTACTTCCGGGTTTTGCTGCATGCGCAGACGCAGCGACATGAGCAGACGCGGGTTGTGTTCTGCTCATGTTGTGAACAGGACTCTGAAACAGATCTTGTTAGCAACCAGAAGTACCACTGTATCTGACTTTTAGAAGACCTCTGAAGGCAGCCCTGTTTAGGGAAGTTTTTTAGGATTGATGTTTTTATTATGTTTTTAGATATGTTGTAAGCCACCCAGAGTGGCTGGGGAAACCCAGCCAGATGGCCAGGGTATTGATAATAATAGTAGTAGTAGTAATAATAATAATATTCTCATATTTTAACTGTGTGTGTCTAGGTCAGACGTGGGTGTCCAAACCAACAAGTTACGTTCATTAAAACAGTTTCTTCAGTGCCATTGCATTTCTTTAAAAATACTGATTTGAGGCGTTCTGCTACTGTTTTTGGCTGTTTTTGTATATATTTTATATATGGACGTTTTACGATGGCCTTTACTTGTAATGCCCAATAAAGGTTTGGCAAAGTAAATATGAGTTCTGCTTCTATGCAGACAAATTCCTAAAGGCAGTGGGCGAACACTGCCACCATTAGAACATATTTTATCATTGATGAAGCCTTCTTTTGCACAAGGTTTAATGAAACAAGTGATTTGGGGTATCGGTTCTCTTAAAAAAAAGAAACCCACCCTAAAGTCGTCTCATTGGTTTTGGGGATTCGTGTGTGTGTGTGTGTGTGTGTGTAACTCATTGTATCTGTATTTATAGGAAGCGCAACAAAAAGGGTGAGAAGAATGGCAAGGGTTTGCGGCACTTCTCTATGAAAGTTTGTGAGAAGGTTCAGAGGAAAGGAACGACCTCATACAATGAGGTAGCAGATGAGTTAGTTGCAGAGTTTAGTACCGCAGATGCACACATCTCACCAAATGAATCGGTAAATATATTCATGTTCTGAATTTAGTAGAGACAGCAAACCCTTTTCCTGCATGCTACAAATTACCTACATGCAGACACAGCCCCTTTCTTTTTGCTTTCTCTCTTAGGGATCATCCCAGTGTGTCTATTGTGTGTTATGAAAAATTTAAGTTCTTGCTTTCAAGATTAGAAATGCTACTCTGTTAACCAACAAAGTTGTGATATTACCTCAGCCGTTCCATGACTGGATAAAATCTTTAAAATAGTTTAATCAGAGATATTCTAATACTCTTAATTCAACAGCAGGCTTATGATCAGAAGAATATTAGACGACGTGTCTATGATGCCTTAAATGTCCTTATGGCCATGAACATTATTTCCAAGGAGAAGAAAGAAATAAAATGGATTGGCCTACCTACTAATTCAGCTCAGGAATGTCAGAATTTAGAGGTAAAATGCGGTGGACATTTCTCATTTGCAGCATTTCTTTAATCTTGTTTTCTGATTACTCGGGATGAACAGATTCCCTCACTTCCGTTCCAAGGGTTTCGTTCTGGTTGGAGACCCAGATTTTGGAGTGGTGGAATAATTCATTCTGCACATCTGGCTTTCAAAATCATAATTTTCTTTAATTGAGAATGATTGTGCATTTGCAAAATTTCATAAGTAAAAAATAAATCTTTAGGGTAAGAACCTCTCAAGTGCTGGCGGAAGACAGAGGGAGTAGACAGTTGACACTTCCTCCCAAGTTCTGGAAATATTCCAGAACACTGTAACTAATAATGAAAATTTGAGTTCCACTTCAGGGAATATTTACAATGAAGTAGAGCCGTAGAATCTAATAGGGTCAGATTCTATAAGCACCACTGTTTAATACCCCTTCATTCTATAAATGACTTCACTATAAGAAACAGATACATTTTTGGTTGAATTATTTTGATTGTCTTTTAAATAATCTCTGAACAGGCTTATGTATCATTTGATGGTAGTTAGCTCTGGGTGTTCAGGATTTTCTTGTATGCAGAGAGAGGGTTTATGGCTGTTGCCATACTGTCGTTGTTGTTTAAGAACAACAAATGATGTTTGGAATTCATTTCAGCAAATATGAAATCTTGGATTTTTTTTAAAAAAATCTAAAACAGCCAATTCTCATGCCGTCTTGTGAACTGCTTTGGAATCTTGCCTATGTTTCAAATGTATATATTACTTGAGACAGGGTGCTGCTTTTTGAGAAGTATAAAGCCCCCTTCGATTCACAGAATGAACTTCTTGGTTTCTTGGATTTTAGCCCACATACAGAGCATTATGTAGCTACAGTACTTTTCAAATTCACCCAGCTCCTCTCTAAAACTAACAAAGTTTCTTTTCTTAAGGTGGAGCGACAGAGAAGACTTGAAAGAATAAAGCAAAAACAGTCACAACTACAAGAGCTAATACTTCAGGTATTTTTGGAACTGTTGTTTGCCTTGCCAAATCACTTTATATTTATTTATCAGTTGTCTAATGCGTTAAGATGAGCCGATTTCCCCCTGAAGCACTTACTTTATCCCACATAAGTAAATGACATGACTGGGAATAAGAGGATAATGGGCTAGACAAGTCAACTAAGCAGCTGGGCTAGCAGAAGCCAGGGCAAGGGCTCCTGCTACTGGAAAGGTGCTCCCCCAACCCTTATCTGCTGCCTCAGATCAGCTCTGGAGGGTTGAGAGAACTCCCCAGAACAGTGCATGGGGATTGGAGAGGGGAGATTTTTCCGTCTGGCAAGGCGAAATGATTTCCTCCCAGTGGTTTTAATTCACTTTAGCAATAAGGCATTACACAATTTTCATTCTTGATTATTGTAGGCACCGATATGCAACTTCATCTGATTCTGTTCTGTATGCTTTGTATCTCCTATTTTTATTTTAGACCTGCCCTAAAAGATAGAGTAGAATTAAATAATAGAATAAAAATAATTAACTGGAACAACTTCAGGGGTGTTTATTAGACAGTCTTCTTTGCATTTTTCTGGGGTTTCAAGAACAGCAGTCTTTTTACTTCTGGAAAGTACTTCCTCTTGGTAACCAGGCAGTATCTGCATATATGAAATGGCACTGAGGGAATAGGCTTTTCTTCAGCTTCCTGGTCAACCCTACCTGATTAGGCAGATTTTTCTCTTCCCTAACCCCCCACTGTCTTTCCTCATCTTATTTTACTTCTATTTTACGGATGAGCTTATGTTTAAAAAGTTTGTGCAGAGTTTATTCACTTTGTAGAAGTTAGATTTTTTCCCATGTTCTGGACTCTGTTTTGGAGCTGGAGGAAAACCTTCCACTTTGGGTGTGTGTAGACTTAAACACATACCACCTAGTAACCAAAAAGGAGGCATTTCTCAAAACTTTCGAGTGCCTAATCAAGAAATGCTTGGTTATAGATACTATTGTTACTTGTTTAATTATTCTTAAATATTCTTATTTAAGAATTAATGCCAAACATGCCTTCCCAATTGTTTTCCTATTCTTAAAGAAAATGAAGTTGTTTATATTTAAATCCCTTAACAGCAAATTGCCTTCAAGAATCTTGTTCAGCGAAATCGTCAAGCAGAACAGCAAGCAAACAGACCACCAGCTTCTAATTCTGTCATTCATTTGCCATTTATCATTGTGAACACCAGCAAGAAGACTGTGATTGACTGCAGTATTTCTAATGACAAGTAGGTTGCTAGTAGGGAAATGAGTGTTTTCTTCTGTACTTGCGAATACACTGGCTGCATTTGCATGAAAAATTATAATAAGTGATTGGCTTGTGCTTTGCTCCTCCCTCTAGTAAGCATGGGAGCAACAAACCATGGTACTTGTCTTGGCGTTATATATGAACTGGGGAACATGGTTGTTTTGCTCAAACCAGTGTCTGGTAAGCTAGCTTGAAATTTATGCAGGAAAATGGACTAATTTCTTAAATACTGACAAAGTTGGGGTTGCAAATTCTGGTTTTATTATTTTATATTTATATACCACCTAATTGCCTAAGTGGTTTCAAAGTGGTTTACAAGTATAAAAACCAATAGAAAAAATCCAAACGCACGTAATGAAAATCCACACTAAAACAGTTCATTCAAAATGTTAAAATAAAAACTCGCAATTAAAAATGTACAATAAAGTAAGCCCATTAAAGCAGCACAGAGGTTAAAACAGGAGGTTCAGTTTAGGAGATTAGGCGAGGTGGGGGGAGGGGAATGCTTCTAGACAGGTATGTCTTCAAGAGCCAGGGGAACACTGTTGTATTTAAGCAGGTGGAACATTCTAGCACATTGGTGCTACTAGTGAAAAAGCTGGCCTCAACATTCTATAACCTGATGAGATTATAGCTGATTCTGTGAGCTACACTGATTTCTGTAGGGCTCCACAAAAGACCTCTGCCAGTAAGACTGGACAGTGTTGGTCTTGATGGGCCAATTATCTTACTAATATATGAAATATTGAAATATTTGAGTCTACTGCTTCCTGAAAGACAGTGTTGGAATTGTATAACAGCATCAAAATGTGCTGTATCTTTTAAAGTTGCGCATTAGTAGAAGATACACTTTGTAAGAAAATTTTATAACCCTATGTGCATAGCTTTTTGACCAGTTTCTACCCACTTTCTGTAGGTTTGAATATCTATTTAATTTTGACAATGCATTTGAAATACACGATGATATAGAAGTGTTAAAGCGCATGGGAATGGCTTTTGGGCTAGAATCCGGAAGTTGCTCAGCAGAGGACCTAAAAAATGCAAGGAGCTTGGTTCCTAAAGCTCTTGAACCATATGTGACAGGTAAGGTTCTGTGAAAGATTTCCTTATATTTAAAACGTATGTGGAAAAGAAACCAAACTGGCATTGGAACTTGACACAACTGCAATATGCAGCGCTATAGGATACAAGTGGTTTGCAAAGCCTTTTATCAGTACAGTTGCCTAAGCAAAGCATTTTCTGAGTGAAAAGTTCTTAAGAACTTCCCTGCCCCCAAATGATGGAAGTAAAAGTTCTAATAGTGCAGTAACTTCCAAATCATTGTGGAGTTACCACCACCTACCTAGAGGAGGATTATCAAGCAGTCGATTGTGAAATGTTAGGTGCCAGGTCAATCCTAGAAATCATTGCAGAAAGGAGAACTGTTTGTAAAGTGCTATGGTGCTATCCTCAATTGGTGTCAAAAAGGACAGCAGAACATCAGAATTAACAAGGCTGTCCTTGAAATACCTGTTAACTGGGTTGGACTGCATTCTAGGAGATCTCTGGCAGCCACAACACTATATGGCTCTTTCGTTCTCCACTGCTGGCCACCATTGATCATGCAGAACGAAAAGCAATGGTTGGCTTGACAAATATGTACTTGTCAGCTATTAGAGCAAATTTGAACCAAGTCTGATTTCGTTTTAGCACGTTTTCCCATACTTTTAAGTGTAGCAGTTAAGAATGATCAATATTTTCATAGCAAAAGGAAGCTGTCGTAGTCATCCTTGCCTCTGCTGTTCCGTAGAATTGGTTTTATTTACTAAAATACAGTGGGGTGTTTTAATGATACACTTAGTTTTGTATGCTGTGGAATCCCTTTAGAGAATTAGGCTTTGTACGCCCAAACTTATTCCCCCCCTTTTTTCTTCTGCTTTGTATGCGCTTTAGAGATTATTCAGTGCTCCTATATTTTAGTGGGAACTTTAATAGGCCGTGTAACTTTTTTTTTTTTAAGCTGCTTAAAAAAATTCTTTGTGATGGGCACTTTGTACAAAATTTCACTATATGTTAAAAATATTTGGATTAGATTTGTGTTTAGTACAGAATCAACCCTGCAGAATTCATAATGCTTTCTTCCTTTACAGAAATGGCTCAGGGATCAATAAGCAGTGTGTATGTCTCATCCTCATCAGGTTCAGCTTCAAATGGGACAAGATTTTCAAACAGGTTAGATGGGATTTCTCTTTAAATATTGATAAACCTGGCAAATGACAAGCACCTTCATTTTCAGAAACCCCCCCTCCCCCAATCGATTTTAATGCAGAACAAAACGGTATTACATACGGGGATATAGGGAAAAACAAAAAGAAACCATAGGGATGAAAGGTGGCACAAATCACATATATTAACAATTCCCATATCACATAACGAAATAAAAGTTAACTCAAAAGTCCAGATTTCCTGGGAAGCTGGTGTAAGTTGTTGTAAGTGGTGTTCATTTGTATACAAAATAAAATCACGCTCAACTGCATAGAAGGTATCCGATGTAGCTGTGCTTTGCAAAATTCAAAGATGGCATGTAACCTCTTCCAAAACGGCAATATTCCAATTTCTGTATGGTGGGCAAGCGTGCAGTAGCCCAGGCATAGGCAGACTTGGCCCTCCAGATGTTTTGAGACTACGATTCTCATCATCCCTGACCACTGGTCCTGTTAGTTAGGGGTGATGGGAGTTGTTGTCCCAAAACATCTGGAGGGCCAAGTTTGCCTATGCCTGCAGTAGTAGCCAATAAAATATATAACGAAATCTTTCAATATAATCATCTTATTGTCATGCCCAAAAATAGGAGAGCAAGAAGAGGGTGTAATTAAGTTGCCTGCTTAGTTTCATTAAAAACCAGGGACCAAAAATGTATAGACCTACAAACGCTTTCACCAGAGGTAGAAGTATGTTCCCCTAGCACCACAACTTTGTCAACGTGAGAGGCGTATGACATTTGCCCTGCGGTCCTTATGCCACGTACGATACAGCTTAAAAGTGTGGTTTCCCTGATATGGACCAAAATCGACTTTACTGCCCAAATAGAGCATATTACCGTATTGGCCCGAACATAAGCCTCACCCGAATATAAGCCACACCTTTAAAATTCAAGGGGGGGGGAGAAAAAAAGACAATATCCGAATATAAACCACTTCCTTAAAATTCTGCAGGCACTCACACCCGTTCCGTTTTACCATATGTCTGTTTCAGCTGCGATACCGTAAAAGCCAATTTTTTTAAGGTTGCGAATTTAAGCCGCACTTTAAATTTTCACGGTTGGAATTTGGAAAAAAAAGAGAGGCTTATATTCAGGTCAATACAGTACATTCCAAATACCACCATCTGTATTCTCCCCAATAGCTCCCTCCCCAAAATTTTAAAACCAACTTGGAGCCCGCAGTGCAGGTTAATAATTGCTCATATAAAGCTGCAACCCAAGCTTTTACCATAGAGGAACAGGGTTTTTGTAAGAGGTCTAGTGACCTGTCCGCAGGTGCAGATCATCCAGAAAACACGTTACCCATTAAAAATGCAACCAACCGATGTCCTTGATCTGGGAGGCTTCCTTGGTAGTGGGTGATGGATTCTGGTTGGTTGGATTTTGTTGTTAGCCAGATAAAATCTTATCAGCAGCTGCTGAGACTTCCTAAGGAAAGTGCTTCTTTCATCAAAGTGCAAATTTCACTTTTTGTTTTGCCTAATAGTTTCCCTACGGGACGCAGGTAGCGCTGTGGGTTAAACCACAGAGCCTAGGGCTTGCCAACCAGAAGGTTGGCAGTTCAAATCCCTGCAATGGGGTGAGCTCCCGTTGCTCGGTCCCTGCTCCTGCCAACCTAGCAGTTCGAAAGCATGCCAAAAAGTGCAAGTAGATAAATAGGTACCGCTCCAGCGGGAAGGTAAACGGCGTTTCCGTGAGCTGCTCTGGTTCGCCAGAAGAGGCTTAGTCATGCTGGCCACATGACCGGAAACTGTACGCCGGCTCCCTCGGCCAATAAAGCGAGATGAGCGCCGCAACCCCAGAGTCAGCCATGACTGGACCTAATGGTCAGGGGTCCCTTTACCTTTAATAGTTTCCCTAATAGGCATTTTGAAGGAGTTAAAGCCCAAAGGGTGATAATAGTGTAGAGCAGCCATAGGGAAGTGTTGAGAAGTTGGTCCCAATTCATACCCCCAAAGGCTTTTTCTTTCCTTTTGCCATTGAATCCAGGAAGGCACAGCAGTTGATCCTGGCATCCTAGCCAAAGATACGAGCAAAGTCCCTGCGGTCCAGTAGCAACCTTGCATAACTTCAGTTAAAAAAATTTTTTAGGCACATTCCTTTTCTCACCCTTCCTCCTGCATAGTTGTGTTGTAAAAACTTAATGCATTAATGGAAAACCAGTTAAAAGTATTGATCCTAATTTGCTTTTGTTTCAGTGACTACTCAAATGGCGGGGATGGAATGTTAGCTACAAGTTCCAATGGATCTCAATACAGCGGCTCTAGAGTAGAGACACCAGTGTCTTATGTTGGAGATGACGACGACGATGATGACGAGGACTTTAATGAAAATGACGATGACGACTGATATTTTTTGCGTGTAGACTTTTTTAAATGTTAAAATTCAGCAAGCTTCAGGAATAATTCTAGGAAGAGAATTGTCATAAAATTGCCCCATCAAGGAGATACTGGTAAGAGTCCTGAATTTAGAAAATGCTCCTCCAGTAAAGTAAAAAGAATTGTTTGTTTTATGTAGATTTTTTTACATGTGGTGAGGATGTGTGTGTTGATACCAGTGTGTTAATGCAGAACCTTTATTTACTCTTTGCTTAGAATTTTTAACTTGAAGGAAAATGCATTTTGCCCCTAAGTGTTGTTGCTAAGTTTGAAAATGTAGCCACATTTAATGGAAAATAAAATCTGTCCACCTGTCAAAAATGCATACACTGAATGGCATTTTATTTAGAGTGCATTTAGGTGACACTTCGTACTGAAGCATAGCAAACAAATGTTATATTTTGCTGATCATGCAGAGTCCAAAGAAACAAACAAAAGAGCCTCTTTTTAAATGTTAGTTTGCGGAAATTGTGTGAATTTATTTCCCTTTTAAAAATTATTCTGATCATTGTAATTCCATCAAATTTATATATTGTGTTTGCTGAATGTTAGGACATATGAAATACAATTTTTGGCAAATGTTTACTGCCAAGCTGGCACAGCTGTGTAAATGTCTTGAAGGTTTGGGATGAGTTTTGCTTATGATAAAAATTTGCCTGATTTCTTACAGGCAGATTTTGAAAACAATTTGTTATATAGTTGTTTACATACCTATAAGTCTATCATATAAAAGACATGTACTGAAACAAATGTTTATATTTGTTTCTTAAACATCTTCCAGTAATCTATTATAAAGTTGAAATTAAATATAGAGAATGTTTTATGTTTAACTCAAAATTTGTCAATCACTTTTAATACTTCATTTTTTTATAAAAGAAATTTCAGGGCAGGTGGTAGTCTTTTAAAATTTATTCACAAAGAATTAACTGCACAAATACTGTCAGCTGCCTGTTCTAAGACAGTAGTCTTTTTATTGAAACACAAATAAACTTTTCTGTAATATTTTATGGAATATAAGCAGTTTGTTTTACTTGTTTAATTGTGGCACTATTAGTTTTTATTAATAAAAAGCGCGTGGGCATTTTTAACAAGTTCTTTGTTTCTCTAATCAAGATTATTTTCACCTTCTGCTTTGTTGTGTTTTGACTTGTGATATAGTTCTTCAGTTTGGAAGAGTTTCAGAGCTCTTTAAATGGGTAAGTAGGTAGGTATTTATATCTCTACATAAATTGTGAGAGACAGACTTTAACAGCACTGCATTCACAAGCAATTAATCCCTAGGATAGTGCCTCCGATCATAGAAATGTATAAGTGGATAAATGATTGAGATATGCCTGAAATAAAAGGGAGCTTTAGTAAAATGTGTTGGCTTCTGTTTTCATCAGTAAATAAAAAAATTGCCATTTTTTAAAATGGTTAGTTAGAATAGTATCTATTCTGATGCATCTGATTTGATAAAAATTGTGTATTCTTGTGGTGCCTCTCTAGATACCATATCCTCACTGAGATTGCTCTCTCCTGCTTGGTAAAGGGAGGTGGTACCTTGGAAGTCGAACGGAATCCATTCCGGAAGTCTGTTCGACTTCCAAAACATTTGGGAACCAAGGCGTGGCTTCCGATTGGCTTCAAGAAGCTCCTGCAGCCATTTGGGAACCAAGGCGCGGCTTCCGATTGGCTGCACGGAAGTCATGTCGGATGTTCGGGTTCCAAAGAACATTCGAAAACCGGAACAATCACTTCCGGTTTTCGATCGTTCGGGAGCCAAAATGTTCGACTCCCAAGGCATTTGAAAACCAAGGTACAACTGTACTTGTATATCTATTCTAAGCTTCCTGGTGATTCCCATGCCTAGGAATTCAGTGCACTTCTGTTGGAATAGATTTTCACTCTTTTCTCTTTCTCACCTGCCACTACTCTGGGTCTTTTAACCTCTGGAGTTTTGGGGGAGGTGGGATTGCAGCGACTAGAGTCACTAACAGAGTCAGCCCTCCAATGTCTGCAAGAATATGCTTTCCATCTGCACATGGGAATATTTTTCATTAATTCCTTTTGTTTATTTAAAACACCTTTGCAGCTTGAGGCATCTTCTTTAAAAAAAACCACACAATTTAAAAGAGCGAAAATGTCGATGTAATGAAACACTAATCAAAATAATCAGTGGCATACAGTGCTTAAAATTACAAAAATTGGCGGTCGCAAACATCACCCTGGTAACGTAGCTCACCATTAGGCCTGTTGTTGCAGATGTAATAGGCTAGCTTGCTTGCCCAAGCATGCACAGGCAGAGACAGTCAGACAGCGTAGACCCACATCACTATTAGAGTTTGTAAGCTGTGACCTTGCTTAAGGCCACTGATCATTATTAAGAGAGACTTTCACTGTGAACATTCTGGCTGACAGTGTGCAATTTAGTATTTGTTTTAATATAAATTATAAAGCTAGAATGTTTACTGTTGCAGAAGCTTTTCTTAGTGCAAAAGATAGTTTCATGTTCTAATTAACTTTTTTGTGCTCAAAAGCACTGCACCAGATGCAGCTTTTAAAATACGCTAAGGAGCCACCGCTTTTCAACTCCTAATAGGATTCTATTGACGGACTGGCCACCTTCAAAATAAAACTAAAATATAAACTACTAAAAGATCCCAAGAGCCCATACCATTTGTTCTGGTGGCTTTAGATTCCTGTTCCAACAGCAGCTTTTTTTCCTCCTCTACTCCATAGCAGATCTAATGTGTGTTACCACTGCCATTTTAAGAGAACCAGGGAGTGAGTTCCGGCACCTCTTTTTCTAGAAAATAGCACTGGTGTTATGTTCAGATGCAATTTGCAATGGACCTTTTCCCTATTTTCAAATTTTAAACTCAAAAACCCCACATTGTGTGACCAAAGTAGCTTTCAACCTGTACCAAGGGGTATTGCATGAACAGTGCCACAAATAATAGTTTTATTACTATTTAATTTTTTTGCATCACACACATTTACATTATGTAGTTTTAAAAGTATCTATTGAAATGACACCAACATGTTTTCATTAGGTAACATTTCTTACATTGTGTTTAGTAAATTTAGTATCCAGCTTGGCCTTTTCAGGGAGTGAGTGGAAATCATATTAGCATCTGCGATAAAGCACTGGTATGCAACAGACATTGAAAGTAAGTTTTGTACAGTTGAATATTACAGTGGTGACTTGTTTTTGGATCGCTTTGCGTCTTCCAAATGTTTTTACGTAGTTGCCCTCTGTCAGTACACAATAGAAGTTTTGTATCAAACTGCAGACATTCAAATGGAAACCATACATTACAAATACAAGTTGCATGATACTAAAATATTATACCGCGTGTTAATGACTGTTCAAGCAATTATTAAATTATTTGCTTATATCAATTCAACAAATACAAAACAAAAATGAACTTTTTTAAAAAAAAGCTTTTGAGTGAGGAAAGGGGGAGAGGTGGATTAGCATTCATAGGTGGATTAGCGTTCATAGGTTTTGTTCGTTTTTCAAATTACAGGTGTATAATAAACAGTTATGCATAAGCGTTGGTGTAGACTTGCCATACGACTTGTTAGCATCTGGGTCATGTATTACGAGTGAGGAATTGAGTTGAGTAATCCATTGCTGGAATTCTGGATTGTTCATTTTTCTGCTGTCGTAAAACAATAATACATTTTACAACCAACAGAGTGACTTAATCCATTTCTGCTGTCCTGAATGAAGATTACAAACAACAAGGAGTTATCCTCAATGAGCTCGGCACTCTGTTGCTCAATTTTGTATCCTGACTTTGAATTCCACTTTTCCTTCGTACGGGTCGTGAGGATTATCTGAAGTAATTCCAGTACCATTAACTCTACATACAATGACTACTTCTTTGTTTATGGGCATTTTGAGAAGCTTCACTGCCACCAATGGATTGCTGTAGGTAGGCTAAAATGAAAGTGTACAGCGTTAGATCATTCCATTTAAAGTACCTGTGAAAGTCAAAGTGAACATGGTCAAAAAACATACCTGTGCTTTCAATCCATAATATGGAAAGTAGTGAAGGGCAAAAGTACCATTTGTAGGATAATAATCTACCTCCAGTGGACTGGCATCATCCTGTTGATCATAGGCAAGGCAAGTGTTAGGACTAGCACCCTCTCTATATATACATATATGATTAAAAGTTGTTTTGTGCTTTAGGTATGTTACGTAGCCATACTTCACTAGTGCAGTTTGCATGTTGTGAGCTTAAGAGCACTACTTGAAAATAAGATTCAGTCTGAGGTGAAAGTAGGAACTCCCTCCACCGTTATTAGATTACAACATAGAATTATAGAATTGGAAGGGACCCTGAGGGTTATCTCTAGCCCCAACCACCTGCAGTGTAGGAATATGCAGCTGTCCCATATGGGCCTTGAACCTGCAACTTTGGTATTATCAACACCACGCTCTAACCAATTGAGCTATCCAGGCATAATATCAAAATGTTTAGCTTCAGTTCTTCGACCGACTGCTTCTCAGACATTGGCAAGTACTGAATGGCTTCCAAATGTTTCATTGAGGGACATAACGAAAGCCCTAGCTATGTGTTTGTAAATATATTTTTGAAACCTCATGAGGTTTTTGACCTCGTGGCTCAGGTGATGATAGGGAAGCAGGACCACAGTGAAAGACTCTGCTCCAAATTGCCTCCACCCTGAAATGGCTTTGGGTAGCAGAAAAAGAAGAAACCACCGGCATTTTGGTAACGTGCTTCTCTGTATAACATGAAGTTGGAGCTGTAAGACTGGCCTTTTGCAAGCTTGAGCCGTTGAGCTCTAGTAAGACTTCTGGATAGACGTACATACCGTATTTTTCGTCCCATAGGACGCACCTAGTTTCCTAGCGCGCTTCTCCCTAGCGCCAGCCTCCAAACCAGGTTGAGGAACAGCGGGATGGCGCTGCGCCTCCCCGCTGTCCCCCGAGCTTGTGGGGCTGGCCGATGTCTGCCTGACGGGCGCTCTGCTTCAGGGCGCTTTGTGTGCCGGGCGGCAGGCTGCTATCCGCAGGGCTCCCCACGCTGCAGATGTCTGCCCAGCACGCGGTGTGCTCTGCTTCTATCTTGCTGATAGCTTCCTGAAGCCTGGAGAGTGAGAGGGGTCGGTGCGCACCGACCCCTCTCGCTCTCCAAGCTTCAGCGAAAGCCTGTATTCGCCCCATAGGATGCACACAGATTTCCCCTTCATTTTTGGATGGGGAAAATTGCGTCCTCTAGGGCGAAAAATACGGTACATTTTTACTGTGTATTAGCTAAATGGGAATAATTTCAATACAAGAACATTGGGCAATATATTCTTACCAGTGTTGTGCAGTTCACTCTTGGTGCAGTGCCATTGCCAGGGAGAAAATTTATAATCTGTGAGGTAATAATTTTTCATGTTAACCACCGAAACAATAGTAGCTTTGGATTTTTTAAAATTTATTTGTCATGGACCTGGAAAGTTCAGGTGCAGGGGTGGAAAAGAAGATCCCACTTGCGCTGGGATGCTTGTCTCAGCTGTTGGTTTAAGTCCTTGTGCTACACCAGTTATAACTATCCTGCTTTCTTACACTTGGCACCTTATTCCCAAGCTTGTTTTGCTTTCCTAGGATATTGGGAGTCGTCTTGTTGGGTGGGCAATACTTTTTATTAGGACCAGCTAAACAACTTTTGTGAATAAGAGTTCTGAAGAACATGAAAACTTCCCAGTATTTCATGACATTTCGGTTGGTATTTCCCAACCGTCAATTTTAAGACTTCCTTTCCCTTATGGGTCAACAAAGCTACATTTGTGTTTCTTTATATCTCTTGTTGGATGAGATTCTGCTGTTAAAATAGGACGACCTTTTCAGTTCATGCCTTTTAGTCCTTCAGAACACTACAGATCAAATAAGGCTTCAGGTAGTTATAAGTTGCCTCCCTTTGTTTCCAGGTTTGAACTTAATAATGTTTGATATAATAAATTCTTTTAAATACCTGTTTAAGTACTTACTCTGTTCATTTTTATTATTAAGCAAGGCCTTCCTTCTGGAAAACCAAAATTAGAATCCGCCAGACCAGAACAGTTTTGAAGCATATCTTGTGTAAATTTGCAGGAATATTTTGTGTGGTGTGGAGCATCAAAAGATTCTTGAAAATAGTATTTTCCCTTAGTACAGTTCATGTTGGCATGCTGTGCAGTTTCGTTGTAAGCTGTATATTATTGATAGAAAAAGTAGGGGAGAAATCAATTTCTATTGCTTTCTTTTGGAGCATCTTCCGTTCCAGGTTACCTCTTGGCATTGTTTTTGTAAGAGAATAATTGTTCTTCTTAAAATAACATTGCCTCTAATGGTTGTACAATCCTGCTGCCTCTTGATATTGTTTAGGGAAACTTGGAAAATGTTTCCTAGTTCATCCAGAAATACATACAAGAGTTACCTTTCTGCATTCAAACCCAACTCAAGGTGACCCCATGCAACTCTATTTCAAAGTGATGTCCTTCTACTGTATACTTCATGCCACCTTTATTGTGATATTTTCCCACATACTTTACCTGAAAGAAAGCTGTGAAGAGTTTTAACATAACGTTCCCAGGAGTCCGGGTCAGAAATATTGTAATAAATTTCCAGTCCTTTTTCTCCATACACATCTGGTCGTAATGTCACGCCTTCATTGAGAGTGCAGTTTAATATATAGGTGAGGAAGAGAGAAGGATCCCATTACAGGCAGTTTATCTCAGTTTAGTTTTAATAATTGAAGTAATAAGTATAAATTGAAAGTCTCCATTTCCAACAATCAGGTTACTAGAAATCAGAAATGTTTGACCTCAGTTACATTAGTCCTGTTGTGAGCCTATTTGTGACATTTCTTGGTTTGAGAACCAAATCTTAGCAAAGAGTTCTTTCTCATTTCAGAGGGTTCCCCCCCCCCCCACTTTAAACCTCAATTGGGAAAAGGGGATGGTTAAAGTTATGCATTCAAGGGCAAACCACATGATTCATTTAACTGGTTGTTAGGGCCTTACTTGCTGCTTAAACAACATATCTTGGGATTAAAGGAAGGAAAACTCAAGATATAAGCTTCAATTCTGTGGCTTCTGTGCCATGGTATATTGTCAAGAAAAGTAAGCTTCTGTAAGCTACCATATTTACTCAAATGTAACACACACCTCTTTTGGCAAAATTGCGTCACAAAAATTAAGGTAGATTTGATGGTGCATTAAATTTGAGTAAATACAGGACAGTCGTACATTGGAAGTTGAATGTAATCCATTCCGGAAGTCTGTTCATCTTCCAAAATGTTTGAAAACCAAATTGCAGCTTCTGAATCGCTGCAGGAAGCTCCTGCAGCCAATCAGAAGCCCTGCCAGGCATTCGGGTTCAAAAAGAACATTTGCAAACCGGAACAATCACTTTCAGGTTTGTGGCATTCGGGAACCAAAACATCCGAGTTCCAGGTCGTTCGGGATCCAAGGTACAACTATATCATTCCATCAGTTTTACCTCTAAAACAAATGAAGGTGTGGCCTTCTAAGTGGTAGCGCTAATGGGAGTTAAAGTTCAGCAACAACTAGAGTACCACAGATTCCCCATCCCTGCTCCTAAAACTCTTAAGCACCAGGCTATACTTCATTCATCAGAACTCAAACCATCATTTTGTGTGTCTTAAGTTGATTTATGCAGTGTGTGTGTGTGTGTGTGTGTGTGTGTGTGGCACAACTTAACAGAATGGGCAGGAATGTGTTAAGTACCTGGTGATTTTAATCGATCTTGGTAGTCCGGTGTATACGGATTGAGTGTCTTCATTAAAGAATATATAGCAAGTGCAAACAGCCCAGTCATTACCACATAGAATGCAACATAATAAAGACTGATCCAAACTATTAAGAAAAGAAATATTAAGTTAAAACTTTTTAAAAGCATGATATTCATTACTCTTAGGAGGCAATCTGGTCTGGTTCAGTAACTAATCATAGCAGCAACCAAGTACATGTCAACAGTTAGATGAAATATTTATAATAGTAGCTTTAAGGCATTTCAGCACAGGAGCTTCTTAATCTCCTGGTTAAGCATTCTAGTGCTAGATAAGGAGCACAGATTTTTGTAGCACTGCGTGATTTGGGGAAGCTGACTACAGTTGCTGCTTTGAAGATCATCAGTGGAAGCTGGAAATTCAATACCATTTGGCTTTCATAGGGTTGGATGCACTGAAATAAATGTCCCAGCACTGAAATTATGAGTTGAGAACTTTCTAAATTTCCCATAATAAGAATTACAACGTATACCGCACAACTAAAGTTAATTGCTTCAACTACCGAGTAAGGATGTTGTGCAGCTCTTCAGTGCAAACTTACAGAGAAATGTACTGCTTAAAATTTATACTCCCAAAAGAATAAAGGGACAATGAGTATGTTGCTGTTGAAGTCTAACGGACAAAAATGCAATTTGCAGTTTCACATCACAAAGTAAAAACGCATGTTGAGCTGGAGCATAAATTTTGTGTGTGTGCGCACCAGGCTTATCCACACTTTAGCGGTGCTCTTTCCAGGTCCAGGTCTACTTAAAAGCTCTGTGTCCAAAGGTTTTTTTTTGCCCTGGAGCTTTTCCCGTGAAAATCTGCTTTTTAGCTCTCAATTGGAGCAAACATCCATTCAAGTTTAGCATGAATTGCATTTTGGTCCAATTGAGCTTAAAGAGGGAGTTTTCATGGGCAAAGCTCTGGAGAAGAAGAAAAAAGGCAATTGGACACTGAGCACAAGTCATGCCTGGGAAGAATGGAAGAGAAAGGAAAGTGTGGATAAGCCCACCTACGAAATCTAATGAAATACAAGTAGCATATATTGAAATTAGTCACAGAATAATAACCAATAAATTGAACATCTTATCAATGGCATTTTTAAGTTGCTGTGGCTTATGATTGAAGAAAGGGATAAAGATGTTTGAAATTAAATTTTCCATTAGTTGTATTTCATAGACTTTTAAAAATATATATATAAGTAATGGCACCCTTCTGAAGACAGACCAGATCCAGTGAGCTGATTTAGGTGCATCTAACCCATTGCATGCACTTTGAACACAATCTTTTAGCAGCTTTCCGTTGAAGAGCAGACCCCTGTGCCATATTACAAACCACTTTTGAAACTCCCCTCAGTTTCTTAAAGAGGTTTGCACCCAGCACTCGGGGCTGCTGTGGAAAAACTCCCTTGGATTCACAGAGCTAGTTATGTGGCTCTTTGGATCCAGATCAGAAAGAATAAAATCAAAGTCATGTTCCTTCTATTGTTTCTGCCACAAACTGGCATTTCTGTGCTCGTCTAGTAGGAGTTCTGGGTTTTGTTAGTCTGTTGCAGAGCAAATTGCTTCCTTGTAAGCTATTTTAAATAAAAGGGAAATGAGTGTTTTATGCTAAAGTCAACAAATTTGCAAATCGGTATTTTTAAAAAAGTAGTTTGTGGATTCTCCAGGCTCGTAGCAAGTAACACAGTTATATAGGAAGCATCTTGCCAACTTAAGACGTTTAATCATACAGAAATAATGCAAATGACCAAATCCCAACAGCACGAAAATGCCTGAACAACATTCTCTTCTGTGTGTTTGGCCACATACCCCAGTTAATCAAGGTTCTTCCCATTAACTGCCCTGTTTCCGGATTCCATAAGAAACGCTGGAAGTTCTCCATTCTTTGGCTGCATGTCTTCTTTTCATTTAAAGTTGCCATCTTTGCTGAAAACCAGGAGCTCCTTCAGAAAACAAGCTGTTCAGCCGCTGCCCAAAGAGTTGATCAGGTAACCATTTTGGTTTTATACCCTTTTAGCCTGAAGGTTATGCAGATTAATATCCATCATCATCAGAAGCTGATAACAGCATGTATTCACCCCCAGTAACTATCGTTCTGTTAAAACAACTGTTGATAAGCAAAACGTTCATTTGGGCATGGAAAACGTAATTATCAAATGTCCTTTTCTCTCCCTCCTTGGTGTTGCGTATTTTGCACAGAACCTGTGGTACATTCAACACGATAGACCTTATCGCAGCGGATAAAATTTCACTGCCCTTGATAACCCACAACATTGTGGTTGCTCTGCTTGAGCTCCTCCTTCCTCGGTTAACAGGTTTGTGCAGGTACTACTAGGCTGGACAGGCATTGCAATGATAATTCAGTTTCATTTGCAGCCTCTTAGAAACAGATGGGCCTTTTTTCTGCCTCCCAGTGGGTTGGATCCTGAGAAAAGTGCAGAAAGAGACCAGTGGAAATGCATTCTCAGACTTCCCAGGCCCCCAGCACACTTAAAAGCTCCCCTAAGAATTGGGAAACCCAATTGAATGAGGCAAGCTGAGGGTGAAGGCAGATCTCCAAAATAGGGCAGAGACAACATCTATGAGTTAGAAGCTCCATTCACAGAAGTTGCATCGGCCTGATCTTCAGAGATAATACAGCCCAGGGTCGCCTAACCCCCAGGAGAAGCGCCTTTTGGAGGAAGAAGGCCGTTAGGACACCTTTTTTTAGGATTTCACAGGTGTTGCTTTTGTGGGTCTTTCTCAGGGTCCAACCCAAAGCCAATCGAATGAGAGACCGGCAAAAATATGTCTTTGCTATACAACCAATAAAGGATTTAATTCTGTGCTGTAATGGGGCAAGAAATCAGGTCTCAATGAAATGCATTGTGAGTTCATAGGAAAGCCTAGTCCCTCTTCAACAGGTGGTTCAAAGGGGTTATACTGCAAGATTAACCCTGTTAATCTTGATATGTTGAGCTCTTGCAGGTTGTGAAAGCAACCACCCAAACTATTGCAGAATGTGTGCATTTTGCTCCATGCATTTTGTGACCCAGTCTTGTTGCATGTAGCAATGTAATTAACAATAAGAGTATATCACAATCTCTCTTTATTGCAAGGAAACTACCTACAAGTAAATCACAGTAACCAGACACTGTTTATTTTGGGGTAGCAGCTTGTGCCTTTCACCAGTGTTTACTTAAGCATTTGACATTGGACTTCTCTTTCTACCAGAACATCCAGGGCAGCAGCAGACTTCCAGCAGCCTGTTAATAACTGGCCAGTATTCTCAAGCCAGAGAGATGAAATAACCTTGAAGCACAGGGACAAACAGATGCAATTTAATGTTAGGCCTCTCTGACCCACCTTGTTCTGGTGACTGTAATCCAGGCATAGGCAAACTCAGCCCTCCGGATGTTTTGGGACTACAATTCCCATCATCCCTGATTACTGGTCCTGCTAGCTGATGGGAGTTGTAGTCCCAAAACATCTGGAGGGCCGAGTTTGCCTATGTTTGCTGTAATCTGTTTTAACTGTTTTCAGTATTATATTTCTACATAGTTGGAACCCACCTCATTGTCAAAGGTGGATGAGAACCCGAAATATCTTGGATGTAGGGCTGCATTCCCTTTCAAAAATAATTTGTAGGGTTGTGCGATCGCACTATGGTGTGACTTAACATTTTTTTTAAAAAAACATGCATGACCACTGATTCAAAATTGGTGTTACATACACATGCACAATGTTAAAATGGTTGTGAAAAACACCTGTTTCAAAATGAGATGAAGGGAACTATGAAGAGTGATGGAAGGGGAAGGGACAACATTGGCCACTAGATTATATTCTGTGCACCAGGTGGACAAGACAGCAAGATGCCCACACTATATCCCTGTGAATGGGAATTTGGCTTTTACCTTATGGTGGAAGATCCATTTAATCAGTAGCACTAGGATCCCTCCATCCAGAAGCACCCTTTAGTTTCATTTGAGAAATTCAGATAATTCATTTTTGAATTTAATGATATTTTTGCTGTCGAAACTTGACGATCCCCGGATAAGGTGTGGTACATTTAAGTTCTTCTAGTTCTGCTTCTATCAATTCTAGGCTTTAGGGGCCTCTCAAACACACTTCCATCTCATGCTCCGTAGAAGTATTTGGGCTGCATACTACCTGCACATCTTTTACTGTAGTGTAGAGATGTAGCATGGTACAATCTCTGTGGCAGTGTGTCAATAGAAAAGAGCTCTAGGGTTCTCTTTATCTTTGGCAAGAATTTGCCCTGATGTTGGTTCCACTGTATAGTCAAAATAATTGCAGGACCCTGGAATATATTTATTCTAGACTGTTAGACTCTGCCCCTGGTATTCTTCAGTATATAAAGACCCTTTTTCTAAACTTATGGTCTTCCTCATTCAGTGTTGCTCTTCCAACTTCAGTCCTCATTTGAACTATTTGTTGTCCTTCCATGAGAGTTTCACTTCTGCTTCTTGCCTAAGAGGAAAATATCTTGTGTGCGAACACTCAGAGACCTATGGCTCTTAGGAGGTGTTTTGCACACAATATTTCTTTGTTGTACTTTTAAAATTATTTGAACATACTGTTTACTTTTCAGGTTGCTTTATTGCCCTTGGGCTCACCAGTGAGATGAAGGACAGCCAAACCTCCCTTTTGAAGGTTAACACAGGGATTCTAGGAGATGAGAGAAGGTAAAAAAAATAAATAAATTGCTAAATAAACTAATCTAATCTTTGCTCCTGCTAGATTTTCCTAGTGTCGCAAAGTCGGAACAGTACATGGGTGAGTCTGTGATCATATTGTCTCAGTCATTCCTACCACCTGAACTGGGTCCAAGACACGCATGACTGTTGTAACTTACCCCCGGAGAACAAATGAAGACCCTCTTTGTATGCCCTCTGTGAAGATTAAGGCAGCTGTCAGCACTGCTGTGTAAAAATAACAGGAACATCAATGTAGTGCCAGCCAGAGAAGCCTTTCCAGGAATGTCATTCCATAACCAGAGCACCGATACTGCAAAGAGTTGACAACATTTGCCTGCACGAACCAGAGAAGAGTCTCTGATGGACATCTTAAAAGGTCAGGGAAGTAGGTATGGGAAGAGACGATCCTTCAGGCAACCTGGCCCCAAAGAGTTTGGGGATTTAAACGTTAACAGGACTTTGAATTGGTCTGGGCCTGGAAACTGTTCAGATACAGATGCAGAAGACAGAGCAGCTGTACTTTTCCAAATTGCTTTCCAAGGCAGCCCCGTGTATAGAAAAATGGTAGTAGAACCAAGTTCTAGCAGAAACCCAGTACTGTACAAAGTTTGCCTAAGTCAGGAGGGAAGGCAGTGCTTTTCCAAACACCAGGCAAGTTTGGCTTCCATTGGTTTTTCTGCGTAGTGCATCATGTAACAATCTCCTGCTTTGCTAATATAGGTAAAGGTAAAGGTACGCCTGCCCGTACGGGCCAGTCGTGTCCGACTCTAGGGTTGTGCGCCCATCTCACTTAAGAGGCCGCGGGCCAGCGCTGTCCGGAGACACTTCCAGGTCACGTGGCCAGCATGACGAAGCTGCTCTGGCGAGCCGGCACCAGCGCAGCACACGGAAACGCCGTTTACCTTCCCGCTAGAAAGCGGTACCTATTTATCTACTTGCACTTAAGGGTGCTTTCGAACTGCTAGGTGGACAGGAGCTGGGACCGAGCGATGGGAGCTCACCCCGCCGCGGGGATTCGAACCGCCAACCATGCGATCGGCAAGTCCTAGGCGCTGAGGTTTTACCCACAGCGCCACCCGCTAATATAGAAAAGACTATTATGCTTTACCTTCTGCTCTCTCCTACAACACCTTGTGGCGAATTTCAGCTGGTGCTAGAGATAAATCTGAAGGACGACTGGCATTCATATTTCCAAAAGTTTCCTGGTACCAGCAAGCTTTAGTAAAACCTGTTGTCTAAAAATAAAATTAAAAATTCTGAATCTTAAGACTGTGAGAGCAGGATGCTGGACTTCATGGGCCATTGGCATCATCCAGCAGGCTCTTCCTATATTCTTATATTTCCCACCCCCTGTATGTGTGTATGTTGACCGTCAAACCTGAGGAAAACTACTGTGAAATTCAAAAGTTAGTTCACTCTTTTGTAAGTTTTATGTGGGGTTTGTATATATATTTTTTAGTTAAAAATTTCAAACCATTTCACAATAACCTTGAAATCAAGTAAGTACATTGTTTCATAAGTGGACTTCCCACCCTCACTCACTTCCACTGTGGTTTTTTACTCAAACCTTTTCTACTGCATTATATTTTATCTACTACAAAAAGTTTATCTGTTACAGTTATTTGTCATTTTTCTTCCACTTCTTTTATCTCGAGTTCTGTCCGCAATTTCATTTGAATGTATCTTTTTTTTAATAGTCCCTGGAAGGCCTCCATTCTTCTATAAAAAGTTCATCATTTTTATTTCTTAATTTCACTGTCAGCTTTCCCATTTCTGCATAGTCCACTACTACTGTTTTGTGAGTTTTAGTTCCTACATAATTATGTTATATTAGATGTTTCCAGTTAGAATTTCAATAGAAAATGGATCTTGCCCTTTCTTCCTAATTTATTCCCCACCATTTATTTATTTGTATAAATTTACAAAGTCGATGAGATCTCTCTCTTTAAAATGCTTCTTTAAAGTAGCTATAACAGAATAGGGAAGCGAGATCTGGACTGTGGTGCTTGGGGAGTGGCCTTCTTGTTGTACACCCCCACCCCAAAGCAGCTATTTTACTCTCTTTGGAAAGACATACAGATGTGTTTTTCTAAACAAGAAGAAGAAGAAGAGTTTGGATTTGATATCCCGCTTTATCACTACCCGAAGGAGTCTCAAAGCGGCTAACAATCTCCCTTCCCTTCCTCCCCCACAACACACACTCTGTGAGGTGAGTGGGGCTGAGAGACTTCAGACAAGCGTGACTAGCCCAAGGTCACCCAGCAGCTGCATGTGGAGGAGCGGAGACGCGAACCCGGTTCCCCAGATTACGAGTCCAGCGCTCTTAACCACTACACCACACTGGCTCTGTTTGCCACAAGGCAAACAGCAGCTTGGAAAGGTTGCACTGGGGGAAATAGTTCAAGGAAAATGGCTTCCCCTCTTTCTCCAGTCTGTAACTGTAAAACAGAGAATTCAATGAAAATTATATTAAAAACCCAGAAAAAAAGTCCTGAAGTTACAGTCCAGTAGAATTTGCAAAGCAGCCAAGCCATGGTCCGTCAACAGAGAAAGTTGAGCAGACACAAGAGTTCCTGCCTTGCTTTCCCTGTTATCCTTCCCAATATTGATTGTTGCCCCTGAGTTTGCTCCAGCGGAGCAGCTGTGTCTCTCCCCTTAACTGAACATGTGATCCTCACCTGCCTTGAACTTAATCCAGCCGAGAGACCACAAACCTCCCAGACCTAATGAGCCCCATGATCTCCACTTGGCCAACTGGTGAGCTGGGCCGTGTTCCCTTGCCTGCCTCAGTGTCCTGGCGGTGCACTTCCTGCTGTTCCTGACACCTCAGACCCTGCTGTGTCTGTTGAGACAAGTGCATCTCCAGTTCTGGCAATATGTCCCCTTCCCCTGGCTTCTTTGGTGTCCTCTGATGTGCTGTGAGTACCCCCTATGTCGCCAACCTCCCCTTCCTCCTCTTCAGCTTGTCCTTGTTTGTACCAATCGCGGTTCCCTCAGTGTCCTCCTAGTTCATGACACTCTGGGAGTTGACATCAGGAGAGCTGGAATGAAGTGTTGTCAATATGTAGATGACAACCAGCTCCGTATCTTTGTTTCATCTGAAATGTAGAAGTGTTTGGAAGCAGAGGTGGGGAGGATTAACATATTGGAGCTGCCCTTAAAGATGAATCGGAACCTTCAATTAGAACAGAATACAGTCGCAAGAACATTAACCAGTGCAGCTGGATGGAATTGCATTACATGGTTTCTAGAGAATTAATGTGTGTTTCACTGAGCCCACAAATGGATTGGGACCCAAATACATAGAGGAGATTGTCTCCTTATAGCTTGGTCTTCTAGGGGTTTGGGCCTTCTCTGTGGTGGCTCCCTGCTTGTGAAATACGACAGGCACAGATCATTTCATTGTCAAGTCAAAACCTGCCTGTTTAACCCAAGCATTTTAAGTGGTGTTTCAGCTTTCTCTGTTGTTGTTTTTAGCTACTTTTGGTTATTTTTATGTGCTTTTTCCTAACATTTCATCCTTGTTTAAATGTCCCTTGTACCCTATGCCCTGATATCTGTACTGATGAAAGATGGGCTGTGAATATTTTGACAGAAATATGGCTACTCAACAGTAAGTGCTATTGATTTCAATGGGGCTCACTCCTGGGTATACAGTATGTGCAGTGCAGGACTGTAGCAGAAGACATGATTTAAACAGAGATGTTTCGTCCTTGGTAAGTATCATAGAGCACCCAAATGTTTGTTTGCATACTCTGGCATCTTCCACTCCCCAAGCTTGAGGATACTGGCATTTAACTGGGGTGGGGGGGGGAGCACTATTTTACTGTGATTGCAAATCAGGGCTTCATCTACTGTAAACATTTGCAGTAAATTAAATCTTTGCATTGTTCAGACCATTGCCTTCAGTGAGATTAATTAGTTTCAAACGGCGGCGGCTGGCAATTTTCTAGTTTGGAGGAGGCTCAGAGGAGCAGAATTCTGTGTCTGATTTACAACTCATAAAAGTGAAGGTTGGTCTTCTAACTGCAATAATGATTGCCTGACCCATCCGGCAAAGGGATATTGGCTTCCTGATGAATTATGACTTTATTATCCACAGCTACACGCAAAAAAAGCAGAGTCAGTATGTAGCATTTCATGTCTGTGTGACACAGTTTATTTGTGTTCCAGGAGGCTGCAATACCAATATTAAGTAACTGATAGGCTGTCACTGCTTCAATGAGCTTCACTAATTCCCATTTTCCAGGACAATCACTCCTATTTTCTTGGATTGTACTTTCTTGTCATATGAAGAAGTATGAGATGAGGTGAGCTGGTGTACCAGGCTGGCAAGTCCTTGCTTTCTATCCTACAAAGCAGGAAGCTGCTTTGGCCAGATATGTTCAGAGAATATTTAGTTAGTTGTTCTATTGCTAGTTTAGATGGCTGTTCAACTTAGGGTGGTTTTTAAAATTGTGTTTTAATGTGGATGAAGAAAGGTTGTGAAGATCTTTTTGTAAACACCTATCTGTCCTGGTCCCTGCCAACCTAGCAGTTCGAAAGCACATCAAAGTGCAAGTAGATAAATAGGTACCACTGTGGCAGGAAGGTAAACGGTGTTTCCGTGCGCTGCTCTGGTTCGCCAGAAGCAGCTTAGTCATGCTGGCCACATGACCCGGAAGCTATCTGCGGACAAACGCCGGCTCCCTCGGCCAATAAAGCGAGATGAGCGCTGCAACCCCAGAGTCGGTCATGACTGGACCTAATGGTCAGGGGTCTCTTTACCTTTACCTATCTGTCCTGGTAGATCTCCTTGATCCCCCCCCCCCCCGCGCCTCCCAAATGCAAGTGGTGAATATCAAGCCTCCATCGTGTTTTTTGTAATGCCTTTATTTATTACGTTTATATCCTGCCTTTAAAAAGAACTCAAGCCAGTTTACATGATTCTCTTTGCTGTGTTACCTTCACAACAACCCTGTAAAGTAGGCTAGGCTAACAGTGACCGGCCTAAGGTCACACAAGGTGGTATTGAACCATTCGTAATACAGTGGTACCTCAGGTTACATACGCTTCAGGTTACAGACTCCGCTAACCCAGAAATAGTACCTCGGGTTAAGAACTTTGCTTCAGGATGAGAACAGAAATCATGCTCCGGCGGCGCGGCGGCAGCAGGAGGCCCCATTAGCTAAAGTGGTGCTTCAGGTTAAGAACAGTTTCAGGTTAAGAACAGACCTCCGGAACGAATTAAGTACTTAACCCGAGGTACCACTGTATCAGAGGTGGTTTTAGGGTGGCATGACCGGTGCAGTTGTACTGGGCCCCACACTGCAGGGGGCACCAAAACAATACTGTAGAATGGAAGCACGAAAAGCCAGGGTGAATTTTAGCATTACACAGGGTGATGCTGAAATTTGATCACCCAAAATCTGCCACTGATATCAGGATGCACAGTATATGAAGAGCTGCCCCATTCATTCACTAATGGGCCTGTAAACAAAACAAAACAACCCACCATTTTGGGCCAAGAAAAGTTATTTTGCATCCTATAAAAAGGATGCAACTAGATAATATTTGCTTGCTTTCATTTTGCTTCTGCAATGAACTGTAGCTCTGGAAGACTCTCTTCACCTCAACTGGTTTGCCTAATGAAAACCTGAAACAGGACTCGTCAAGAAAGGGGAATAGAGAGCTGAACTCCCCTTTGTTCAGACACTGTGCCCTGCCAGGCAGTGAGGTTCCATAGACTTAATCACTGGAAAACTTCTTATTCCGGTGCCCATTTATTTATTTGTCTCCTGCTCCCAAAGGATTCCAGGGCAGCAAACCAATGATAGCAAAAACATCTTGGTTCAGTTGGTTAGAGTCTGGTGCTGATAATGCCAAGGTCACAGGTTCAATCCCCGTATGGGCTGCCTGCATAATCCTGCACTGCAAAGGGGTTGCACGAGATGACCCTTGGGGTCCCTTCCAACTTGACAATTCTACAACAATTTTAATTCCAATACTGATTCAGACTGGGAAAGATCTCAGCTTAAAAGACTTGATGAAAGAGAAAGGTATTTAAGGCAACAGAGATACTGCCTGTATATAATATTCAGAGGACGGGAGTAGTTTTGTTTGTTATTATTATTATGTGTTTTTTACACTGTAAATTGCCCTGTGATCCTCAGATGAAGGGTGGTGTGCAAATTCAATAAAAAAATAAAATAAATAACACTCCAAAGCGTAGGTGCCACAACACTATATGCCCGGTCCTTAATATTGTGCAGGACAGGGCCTCTTGATACGACGGTATTCTGCAGGAAGCCTCACCTGCATAGCAGTGATTTGACTGGAGGTATAATTTCCAGGCATATCATTACTAAAACTCTGCCTATTAAAAGCAAGTTAGCAAGCTGATATTCTGAGGAATCTGAACTCCGTATACAATTACTGACCTTTAAAGCCCTACATCATGGTTGGGTGCATGAAATAACATCTCCCACACTGACCTGCCTCTGTCCTGAGACCATCTTTGTACATTCTCCTTGCCCCTTCTGCCTACTCCAGCAGTCTGAGATGAGGCAGGTAGAAAATTGGAAGGGGGGGGGGTTATTGCCATCTCACTTACAGAAGTCCCTCCCCAGCAAGGATCGCATGATGCCTATACTATTATCTTTCTACTACCACATAGACCTATTTTAAAGGTCCAGGGGCCTTTTTTTTAACACCCGAGAACTTCTTAATGCTGCTGCTGTTTTATAGACTGTTGCTTTACTCTGTACTGTATTTATTCCTGTGTAGTTGTTTTTTATTGTGCCTTGTGTTTGTGACCTGCCCTGGAAATATCTGTCAAGCGGTGGTACATATATAGCTTTATATACCATATATGCTATGATATAACATGCCTCTCTTTTCTTCTTCTTCTTCTTCTTCTTCTTCTTCTTCTTCTTCTTCTTCTTCTTCTTCTTCTGTAAGCAAATACGGTTACACATTCTTAAATAATAAATTTGGTTGCAGATAGAGACCTAAGAAGTTAAGCCAAAAGTTCAGTGGAAAGGGTTTTGGTGAGGATTCGAAGGGCATATGAAGATCATTTCCCTTGCGTTTCCTTCACTAACTGGACATGTCTCTTTCTACTTACACTTTCAGAAGCACAACAATTGAGAGGCTAAATGATAAAGATGCGGTTGTAATATTAGGCAGCATATGTCAAGTGCTAATTCAATATAAAGACACAATTACATGAGCAGAAAGTATCCCACTGGGTATTTAGCAAAGAGCTGATATCAACAGCATTGCAGACATCAAACTAAATGGAGACTGGCACTAAGAAATTTCCTCAGAGATGCTGCTCTTATGATTATTATTGCATACACCTGGATTTTTCCTCAACATTTTGGGTTTAACAGATACTGCCCTAAGCTATATATATATATTGTACAATCTACAGTAATGGATGTTAAATTAAGCTTGATTCACAGTATAAATTGCAACTCTTTTCTTAATTTTGAGATCTGTTTTTTCCCCCTGCAGCCAAGACAAAACTTGCCATGTCACTTCTGTAATGAGCACCCGGTAGTCACAAATACCCCAGTGGAGTTTCACTTTACTGATTTCAGAAGGTAATTGGATAAATAATTAAAGTGGTCGTGCTCTCTGGTCGTGGAATTTCTGGCTACATACTGTTGAAGAAGTAAACTGAGCGACATCTGTTCTCGGTGGCTCATTCTAAATTGAAAATGGTGAGTCATGTCCAGTCATAATTTCCCTAAATGTCCTAACTTCAGCATTTTAGAATATGGCCTACACGTCTTAGCTGCCTTTCCATATCTATTTCCCCCCCACTTTCATTATCAGGTGAATTGGAGGTTAGTCTAAATCCCATTCTTCTTCTCTCTAAACTCCCTCCCCCTTGCAAGATAAGGTAGTTATAGAAAATTATGGTCCAAGTGCAAGTTGGAGCCACTTCCCACAGGTAGTTTAGACTTCTTGTTCAGTAAAATATCCATCACCATCCCAGGCTACAACTTTGGGATTCAATTATTGGTTCTGGATTTGTGGAGACACAGCTAGGTATCTTGGATGCCTTGTGATAACTTACGTAGGATCATCTGGAGATCATGCAGTAACAAAAGCTGTCATGTGTTCTGTAGAACCATCTTGCCCATTACTTCTGTCTCTAAAAATGGTGTACCTCATTTTGTGTCTTCTAGACATGCTCTTGGGAGATAAGTTATGTAGTTGCATTGTAACAGGTTTTGTAATGGTTTCTCAAATGAATAATCGTTGCAGTATGAGTCTTATCTTCTTGCAGGAAAAAACAACAACAACTGGAAGTCAGTACAAGAAAACACAATAGCTGTTCAACTTAGCTAGAAATTAAACAAATGATGAATTGTGTTTCAACATGTGATAAAAATAACTCGGCTATCTTTGTGAGCTATTATACAAATGTACATTTCTTCTCGGAAACACTTTCCTGTTGTCTGTTTCACCCCTGATTTATATGAAGATTAGTAATATCACACCACACAACCATCAGCAGTGAATATCTGATCTTATGGAAGGTGCCTGTATGGGAGAGCTTGGTTAATTTTAAAATAAATAGTGTCACAAATTCATAATGATTTTTTTAATTTTTTACTTCTTGTTATAGCAAATTCAGGTGGCTAAATGCCTATTATTTTTGAAACAGATCAAACCAAAAATAAGGAAGTGGTTCCTTGGAACTTTCTAGATATGTTGAATTATAGAAGTTTGTTAATTAAAAGCCAGAACGAGCTGCTGCTTTAAAAAACAACAACAAACGGTCTGATGGGGACCTGTGAGGACAGAAAGTCACTGATGGCAGAAAGATAAGAAAACCCTGGAGTACCTACCATATTTTTCAATATATAAGACGTCCCCATGTATAAGATGCCCCCTACTTTTGGGGACCCCAAATTTAGAAAATGGTCATGTGCACTTTCCGTGTATAAGACACCTCCAGATTTTGAACCTTATTTTAAAATCAAAAAACCTAGTCTTATACACGGAAAAGTATGGTAGTTTCATGTCTACAACTAAGCCTGTAACACAAGTACCCAACAGTAAGCAAAATCATGTATTATTTCACTGTTTATCCTGCCTTCGCTTTGTTATTTACCCTATGTCAGATTTTAGATTGTATACTCCTCGGGGCAGGGATCTATCCTGCTCCATCATGCATACTAATGGTAAAATATAAAGGAAGTGTATCTTCCAGGTTCACATCGAGCAGCAAAGACAGAACTGTCTTGTGCTGCCACCTTAGGGTGGGGGTGCAGCATGACAACCAGTCACAGGTCCACTAAAATCCTGCCTTTTTCTACGGGCAACTCTTGCTTCCAACCTGTGTTATGTGTGAAAAACAGGTTTAATGAAACTCAAAGTCTGACAGACTGTTAAGTACCAATTTAGGCTGTTTACACATTACTGCATGGGTAGGCAAACTAAGGCCTGGGGGGGCCGGATCCAGCCCAATTGCCTTCTCAATCCGGCCTGTGGACGGTCTGGGAATCAGCGTGTTTTTACATGCGTAGAATGTGCCCTTTTATTTAAAATGCATCTCTGGGTTGTTTGTGGGACATAGGAATTTGTTCATTCCCCCCCCCAAAAAAAATATAGTCCGGCCCCCGACAAGGTCTGAGGGACAGTGGACCGGCCCCCTGCAGAAGGAAAAAGGTTTATCATTTCCTTCTCCTCCTAACCCTGCCCCTCTTCCTTTTGAGAAGCGCTACAAGGTTCCTGTTCCTGGCTGGCGGTGGGGTGGGAGATATACTGCAACATTTTGTTGCAGGTTGCCACGGTATGCCTCTTATTTTAGATACAGATCTCACAAAGATCTTGGGTTTGAAACTATGGCTGAACAATTACACTGTGATAAGCGGGCGGGGGGAGAGTAAGGCAAGATTGGGGAGTGTAGAAAAATTAAGACATATGATTCTGAGATATCAAGGAGAAGTGAAGGGGGAGGAATAATTCAATTTAAAAAAACCGTCTCTAGACAACCATAGCAGAACCCCTGTTATGTAACCTACAAGGAAGTCGGGACAAAGGGTTATAAATTGCCATTATAAGAGTGATGAATGTCGTGTCTCTAATTCTTTTTAAAGTTGGCTCTTACATCAGCTCAGCTGGCACTGGAGAGGCTGTGAAAAGATCACAGGAGTCACCTTTCGAATCCTTCCTTGAGATTTTCTGGTATAACCACAACATCACAATTAATAAATAATAACTACTTTGTATGCAAGCTTTAATGACTCAAGCCCTGCCCCCTTTTTCTTTCCCCTCAGCAATCTCCTTGTGCCCCATTTTCCCCCTCCCTCAATGTTATTTTCATAATGAAAGCCTCCAACTTATATTTCTCCCATTAGAAGGACTAGGTAGTAGCCTGTCCACAAAGAAGGATGGCAGTAATTTTGCTACACACAGGTTTATGTTAAATATCTCCAGAGAGAAATTATCAGCACCATTCAGATTAGTGTTCATTCTGATCCTTATTGGAAAAAACTCAGCAAGTGTCTAACATTGATATGCTTTACAAATCCCATTGAGCTTATTCCATGGGAACTCATGAAATCATAGAATTGTAGAGTTGTAGAGTTGGAAAGGGACCACCAAGGGTCATCTAGTCCAGCCCCTTGAAATGCAGGAATCTTAACTTAAAGCATCCATGACAAGAAGCGGCCATCCAACCTCTGCTTAAAAGGAAGGGGAGTCCACAACCTCCCAAGGGAGACAAACCACAAGCTTACAACTAATTTTTAAAGTTACTAAAAACATTTGCACACAAATTGTGGATGAAAAGAGAAATTATAAATTAACAGAACAATAACCTCCCCAAATAAATATTTATTGTTCAGGACCTTAATCTCATTTGCTGCCATTATGGGTGAAGCATATTATTTTCTTTGCATTATGGATCACTTTATTTTCCAAACTGTGTATTTAACTCCCCCCCCCCCACTTTCTGCTGGAGCTAATCCTACCTCAGGATTAATATATTGATTTCAGTTTCCTTGATCATACATTCTCTATTTTGTAAACGATGAACGTGAGGTTCCCAAAAGTTCCAGTTGTTGGATGCTTTGAATGACCAGTGCACCAGAGTTACTCTGAGCATTCAAAACTGCATTCTGGTCCAAAGATGGAAGAAAGAAAAAGTTCCCACCAGAAAGGAATAGCAGACCAAACTGATGGACTATGCAGAGATGGAGAAAATGACGGGGGAATCAGAAACCAGGAAGAACAGATTTTCAATAAAGAACGGGGAAAATCAATAGCTTACCTTGGAGACCACTGTAAACAGTTGAGCTCTTTAGCAGGATTTGAATCACACTTGTAACAAGAACTAGGGATACATGGGGTATTTAAAAATTGGAGTGACTTAAAATATGAAAAGGACTAGTGACAGAACCCATGGATGGGTGGGGGGAAAGTCCAGAGATTTGGTTGAATCTTTGTTTGCTTATTTTTATTATTATTCATGATTTTGAATATACATTTTAATTTGTAAAACTAAATATATATATTTTTTAACTGCATTCTGGAGTCAGTGGAGAAACTAGCCATTTTCAAACTAACAGTGCATTAATCTGTGTCAAACTATACTTAACTATACTGACCTGAAAATAAAATCAATCTACAACGCCTATCATAAAATAAGCATGCATTGGTATATTCACAAGTTCAGATAACTTCCAATGAGCATAAGAAATTAATCTAGCTGGCCAAAGAAGCTTTGCTCAGGTAAGCATGTCCATGCAAATTATAGGGAAATATCTTCTGTGTACTGGAAGGTAGAGGCAGCTTCCTCCAAAAGTTAATTCAAAAGGCTGCCGTAGTCTGATGGTCCTGAAGTTATGCTTTCTTACGGTATTTATTTCATAGACAGATTTCTGTTCTATGCCAAATCCCTCAATCCACTCCAAGCTAGTTCACATAAAGTCAAGTCCCAATTAGAAGCAAGTAATAAGGACTGCATTCATTGAACATATAGCTGTTTGTATACCTGGCAGAAGGGACGCGGGTGGCGCTGTGGGTTAAACCATAGAGCCTAGGACTTGCCGATCAGAAGGTCGGTGATTCGTTGCTCAGTCCCAGCTCCTGCCAACCTAGCAGTTTGAAAGCACGTCAAAGTGCAAGTAGATAAATAGGTACCACTCTGGCGGGAAGGTAAACGCCGTTTCCGTGCGCTGCTTTGGTTTGCCAGAAGCAGCTTGGTCATGCTGGCCACATGACCTGGAAGCTGTACGCCGGCTCCCTCGGCCAATAAAGCGAGATGAGTGCCTCAACCCCAGAGTCGGCCACGACTGGACCTAATAGTCAGGGGTCCCTTTACCTTTACACCTGGCAGAACAGGCTTGTATAAGAAGATTTAAAAATATATACATTCACCATATGCGAGGGCTTTAAGATCTTTATTACCCCTGCTGCTGTACAGAATAATAAGGAAATATTTTCAACAGCAAGTTTCTTTTCTCTTATTTTTAATGTTCACATGAATGCTCATATTATGAACAGAAAAAGATGGTGGCCAGAGCACATTGCCAGCCAAATTGAATGGCTGCAATACAGACAGTGCTGTTTCTTAGACAAATGATATGCTTAACCAAGCAGCCAGAATGCTGGTATTGCATTAATATATGCATGTGTGCTTCCATTAGCATTTTAACAAGTACAGCAGATACAGTTTAAATATTTGTCAGGTACGGTATATTTTTCTCCCGTTTATCACCCCGCACAATAAAAAGCTGTCTCATTTCATCTAACAAAATTGGTAACGTAGGACGAGATAACTTATCTATGATCTTCATAGTTCTTATCTGTCTTTTTTGCCCAGTGTGTAAATTTGTTTGTCCATAAGGTACCACAATAGTTGTTTTTGCTGCAACATCGTAACACAATGATTCCCTCCCAACCTTCTGTGTAATCTTTGGAAATTGCCCATACACATCCATTTCGTATCCCCCTTTTGCAAAATTTATCTGTGGTGATGCTAGACGATTCTGCTTATACCACACAAGACTCAGTCAGGTAAATAAATCATTCTCCCCGCACCCCGGACCTTTTCAGATGATGTTTTTAAAGCAATAAATGCAAAGTCAACTATTTGTTGTTTTCAGTCCACATAACTCCTTCAAGACACAAATATACCATTCCCCCCACAACCACGGCTGTGCTCTGTTTACCTGGGAAAGTGCAATTCTTTCTAATGGGATATTTAACATGGTATCTAAATAGCTATAATAATAAAAAAGTCTACAGGGATGTTCCAAAGTTTTGTTATAGTTTCTGAACTAGGACTGTGATAAATCTCCTGTAATTCCATTTAGTCATGCAAAAACTGCATTTGCCATAGGTGGATAACTTGATCGGTAGAACATGAGACGCTTAATCTCAAGGTCGTGGGTTTGAGCCCCATGTTAGGCAAAGGATTCCTGCATTGCAGGGGGAGCTGGACTAGATGACCCTCGTGATCCCTTCCAACTCTGCGAGTCTTATCGTTGTAACCAGATGACACGAAAAGCTCACAATCATAATGGAACAGATGCTTTTATAAGCCCACTGTAAAAATTAACTTTCAAGGGACACCCCTTGATTAGCTTCCATTGGCAGATGAAGACAGTGTCATTCCTGGTATTTGATCACTGATGGCTGGCATATATTATATTTTATGCGTGAATTTTCATTTTTATTGGTTGTTTTGGGTTAGCATGATAAATAGGTTGTTTATGTTTCAGTTCTATATGTTGTGCATAGTCTTAAGTACCTTCTGGTGGTGAACACAGCTGATAAATACAATAAAATTAATCTTGTGGTGAAAAGGTTCCACAAATCTAATTTGTAACCTGCCATTTTAGTTGTGTTGCGAAGTGGAAATTATTACGGAACAAAGCTGCCAACACTGTTCTTTTATACCTGTTAATATTCTTCAACTCTAACCTTTATGGTTGTGTTGTGTTTCCTCTGTATCTGTGTTTCTTCTAATGACAAACAAGCTCGTAAGCAGAAACTTATAGATGATAACTTATAGATGATCACTACTCACAGATTTTAGGAAAAAAGTTGCCGCATAGCTGTTGAAAATTTGGAAGTTGTAGAAAAAGGTTCTGGCTATAACCATTGCTTTCTGTTTGCCTTTATCTCTGCTAACAGCCGCTGTTACTTTTATGCTTAATTAATTATGCCTTTTTTAAAAAAAGAGCAACAGGCAGGGATGGAGAAGGGCAAGTAGGAGCACTTTTTCTCTGCTGCGAAAATGGTCAAAGGATAAGCTGACATTTTATTTTTTATGATTCAGAAGAGCTTCTGTAGAAATGAAATGTCACCCCTAACTTCAGTGCCTTCTAGGCCACATCCGCAGAGGAACTATTCTGGAATAGGACTGGCCTAGAACATGGCTTGTTGGGTACCATATTCATTTGTTCCTGGGAGCTTTTATGTCTAAAGGAGGGCTGGGGAACTTGTGAGCCTCCAAAAGTTGGACTCTCAAGTTCCATCAGCTCCAGCCAGCATGGCCAGTGGTCTGGAGCGATGAGAGACTTGTAGTTTGACAACTTCTGGGAGATCACAGTTTACCTCCCCCAATTTAAACCAAGATACTTGGTAATTGGTTGTGATTATTTATGACTGTTGATACAGGATATTAAGTGCACTTGTGAGATTTTCTCTCATTTTTTCCCCAATTACATTTTATTGTTTCAACATTTTTTAACATATACAACCAAAACGCAAAATCAAAATTTTGTCTTTTCTCTTATTTTTGGCCACTTCCCTCCCCCTCCATGGAATTGTTGTTTCTCTCCTCCTGCTGCTCCCTGTCTTCTTATCTATCAAATCACAATCATGATATTATAATCTAATCTCTTTGGTTGCTCATAGCTCAAATCTTGCTCGTGACTTCATCATACTTCTTAATACTTCTTAAGGGATAAAAAAAGAGGGGGAATCCATTCTCCCATAAGGAATGGAAGCATTGAAGTCTTGCGAGCTTTTCTCATGCTGTTTGTGTGGAGGTTGTTAATGCAGGACAGAAAACTGAAAGGGTGGCTTAAGAATCCTAGGCAATCTAAGTACTATATTTGCCTTTTGGATAAAGGAAAAGCAAAAGGGGGGGGGGATATTGTTCAGTTTTCACATGGAGACTAAGATGTACTCTTGGACTAATTAAGCTGAGGTCAAGTGCATGTGGAATATATTAGTGTGTGGAAGGGGTATTGGGCCATTGCTACTGCTTAGAGAGAAATGGTGGTTAACTGTTTCTGCCTGCTTCTTTGTCTTCTGTCTGGACACAGTTGCCAATACAGTGCCCTCCATGCTGAAGTTCCTTCAGACCCAGCCAGCAGAGCCAATGATCAGGGAATGATGGGAATTGTAGCCCAACCACACGGACTACCCGTCACAGAGAGCTGGTCATGGAAGGAGAAGCCAGATCTCTCTCACACACCTGTGCTTTCTTTCTGGATAGCATGATCATGATTGGATCACGTTGAATGATCTTGTTGGATTGGATCCAACAAGTCCGTTCCTCCACACCACATGGCCCAGTGAGAGAGGCTAGGCAGACACCTGTTTTTTTCTTGTTTTCTCCCCACAAAAGGGCGTGGGGAGAGGGCAGGTGAGTGATCAGAGACCACCTCTTGCTCAACCAGGAGATGAAATGCTGGGTGATGCTGTGGATGGCCAAACTTGGCCCTCCAGATGTTTTGGGACTACAACTCCCATCTAGCTAACAGGACCAGTGGTCAGGGATGATGGGAATTGTAGTCCCAAAACTTCTGGAGGGCCAAAATTGGCCATGCCTGCGTGTGGAGGCACAGCAGGTTCACCCAGTTGAGCCTCCACCGCTGGAAACCCCTCAAAGGTAGAATCCAGGAGTTCAAGAGAGAGAGAGGATGAGGTGGCTGCTCCTTGCATGACCCATGGCCAACCATGTTATACCACCCAGAGCAAGGGCGGGGAGCCATTTTCAGTGCAAGAGGCCCACTCCCAACCAAAACGCATTGCTCAGGTTCAAGGACAAATATACTCGTGGGGGAAAGCGCCATTAGCGTGGGATGTGACCCAGGCACTCCATTCCTTTTGTTCCATCCCGCTTTCAGCTGCATCTTCTCTGCCCCACAAGAAAAGGCGGGAAGTTGACCGGCGGCTGCCTCTCCCCTTTGCACGAGCCTGGAGGCGAGCGGGCTGCCCCTGATCCCTCAGCCGCCCTCCTCCTCGCAGCGTGGCGAGGCGGGATCTCTCTCCCCCTCCAGTAGCGCCCAAGGACCCCGGGGAGAGCGACTGGCTCGCTCGCTCCTCCTCCCTCGGGCTCCGGCGCCGCCTCTGGTCCTGCCCTCCGGCGGTGGCGGCGGCGGCGCCTGCCTCCCAGCTAGCCTCCTTTCCTTAGGGCCAGTTTATTCCCGAGGCGAGCCGTGCATGCTGCCCTCGGCGTCCCGCCGTGTGGCGAAGAGCGCGGCGCTCGGAGGATGCAGCCTTCCGCTGCTCCGGTTTCCATGACTGACCCTTTGGCCGTGCTGGACCCCACAGGTAAGTCCTGCGGGCTGAGGGCGAGTGGAGCCGGAGAAGCAGGTGGGCTTATTATTCCGCCTTCTTTCTGTACCCGGCACAATTTTACACCCTGGGGAAACATATCTGCATCTGCCGTTTTTGCTTCAAGTAGTTTCAGAGGGAGACGCACGTACTACCTCGCATGCACATGGATAAGTGAGAAGGGAAGATAAGATTTTATTTCCCGCTCCAATTGGGGGCGGGGTGGGGAGAGACTGCATTTTTCTCCCCTTCACAAATATTGGATCCTCTCGAGCCCGGCTCACTCGTGTTCTGCCTGCTGTGAACTTCTAGAATGGGGGTGTCTCCCCACCCCCTGAGTTGGGCACAGGGCAGATTTCACACGACCAAGAAGACACGAGTTCAGAAGAACTTGCGCGTTGAGCTCTGGAGGGAGAAACCAACGGAGCCAAAGAGTCAAGGTAATTACGCCAAACCTTCTTCCACTTTGGAGAGACTAACAAGTGTTTGCAAAAAATACACAAACACCTCCCACCGGAGCTTCTAAGAGCTCTCCATGCTCTTAGGAAGGGCGATTCATTTTGCACAGTGAAGGCTTCCTAATGCCTTTCATGTCTTTGAGCTCATTCCTCCTAGGCACGTCTACTGCAGCCCAACGTGGGAAGCTGACTTAAAGCGAGTTAGACCTTGAGTCCATCTGGCTTAGTATTGTTAGGGTTGACTGGCAGTGGCCTTCCAGGATTTTAGGCAGGGAAGCGGGGCATTCCCACGCTTGCCTGGAAATGCCAGTGAATGGTTTTGGGGACCTTCATCACCCAAAGCAGATTTTGTATCATCTGAGCTACAACCCTTTCCTCAAAGACACGTTCAAGTAGACTGATTTAGTATGTCTTGTTCTCCTCCCCCAACCCCAATATCATATAGATATATACAGTGCTGTTTTTCTAGAAAAAGAGGTGCCAGAGCTCACCATGAACTTCCTTGTTCTCTTAGAGATAGATAGATAGATAGATAGATAGATAGATAGATAGATAGATAGATATAGATGATAGATAATAATAATAATAATAATAATAATAATAATAATAATAATAATAATAATTTATTATTTATACCCCGCCCATCTGGCTGGGCCTCCCCAGCCACTCTGGGCGGCTTCCATAAAAAAACCAAAAATACAGTAAAATCACACGTTAAAAACTTCCCTGAACAGGGCTGCCTTAAGATGTCTTCTGAATGTCAGGTAGTTGTTTATTGCTTTGACATCTGCTGGAAGGGCGTTCCACAGGGTGGGCGCCACTACCGAGAAGGCCCTCTGCCTGGTTCCCTGTAGCTTTGCTTCTCGCAATGAGGGAACCGCCAGAAGGCCCTTTGCGCTGGACCTCAGCGTCCAGGCAGAATGATGGGGGTGGAGACGCTCCTTCAGGTATACTGGACCGAGGCCGTTTAGGGCTTTAAAGGTCAACACCAACACTTTGAATTGTGCTCGGAAACATACTGGGAGCCAATGATAGATGATGATAGATGATAGATAGATAGATAGATAGATAGATAGATAGATAGATAGATAGATGATAGATAGATGATAGATAGATAGATAGATAGATAGATAGATAGATAGATAGATGATAGATAGATGATAGATAGATATAGATAGATGATAGATAGATGATAGATAGATGATAGATAGATAGATAGATAGATAGATAGATAGATAGATAGATAGATGGTAGATAGTTATAGGGATGGGATGGGACTGGGAGGCGATCTGAGTTTCTCTGCAAGGATCTGTTGTCTGCCTCCCTGCATGCTTTCTTTCACCTGAACTATCCATCTTAAATGTTGCAGGTTATCGGTTTCTGGTGGAAAATTAGTAGTCATTAAATGTATGTAATTACTTTCGAAATCTTGTGTAGACATGGTGCTTGTTTTACTGCCTATCATCATATGTCTTTAAACAGCAATTGGGGCAAGCAGCTTATTACCGAAGAGTCCCATGTTATGCTTCTCAGTGACAGGGTTTGCCCCACGATGAAAGAAAGAACTTCCATACAGAAAAGAGATGATATCCCACAGGCGTCCCATCCATGCAGATTCATACATGTGAATTTCACTCCAGGAATACATACTGTTGACCAGGCACCCCCAAACTCAGCCCTCCAGATGTTTTTGGACTACAATTCCCATCATCCCTGACCACTGGTCCTGATAGCTAGGGATGATGGGAGTTGTAGTCCCAAAACATCTGGAGGGCCGGGTTTGGGGATGCCTGCTGTTGACCAAGGCCATGTGGAATTTTTGCTGTGTTAACATACACACAGGTGTTTTTTCAAAGGAATTTTGTCACGAGGTAGCCCTCAGATACTGATTGGCGTTAGATAAAATGAAGAGTGGCAATATGATTCATGGTTTCTCTCATAATTTTTCCACATGTTGTCCAAAAAGCCTGGAGTTTGGGAGAGCATTTCTCTGTCCAGGACAGATACACTCCCACTCCTTTAGGAACAATTCATATACAGAAAACCACATTATGTCGAAGCCTGCCCATCTATGGAGACTTATGCATTTTCCGACATTGAAATCATGGTACAAAGGGTTATGAAGTAACAAAAGAATAAGAGTGCCTTTGAAAATGTGAAGAATGCATTTCGTTCACCACTGAGTACCCACGCCTATATAGAAGGAAATATTTGTCCTTTCTGGGCAGCTTCTCCCATCTCTTTGAAAAAGAAATTTAGGGAGCCTAATTGGATTTAAAGAAAAGATCAGGGAAGCCCTGTGTGGAATTTAACTTTTGCAGTAAAGTTTCTAATAATATGCACACTTACCTAGGAATCTTAAAACAAGAAGAATGAATTTCCAGTGAAGGAAAGCAATTAATTGGAATCGTCCCTCTGATTGCAAGCAACATGTGTGAGCACATCTTGTATTTTAGTTTTAGCCGTGTCTTAAAGAACACTGTTCTGACTTAAAATTGTTGTGTCTTGAATTGTCCTACCTTTGGGAAACACTATTCCATACATTATTTTACATGGAATAGCTATTGTATCCTGATTCTGTCCTCATTGTTTCAAATATAAGACTAGAACTGTAATAAATAGATACGTTGACAACATTTATAGCCCATGGTTTTGCCAGTCTTTAATCATCCTGACTGTGCGGGCAAACGGAAGCTAAAGGATGTTTAGATAGATGTAACTGCACATTGTTTACTGGGGGGTTGGAGGTTCAGAATACCACCTTTCAGATCTTTCTAAAAAAAAAAATTGTACGCAATTTGCAGAATGGACAAAAATCTGGGAAGGGAACTTACAGAGATGCATGAGACTAAAATAGTGGGAGGCAAGCAACTTGTTCCGGATCCTATTGTTAATTGTTATTGGTTGCCATGCATATGTTTTTTTTTAAAGCCCAATTACAACTCCCTTTAAGCATTTTTAAGTCTCATTGATGACAGTGAGAGAATTCTGTACTTCGAGCTTCTTTATTGGAATTCCAAAGGGACCACTGGATCATGCCTGTTTTTATTTTTGCCCTTTTCCTGCTAATCCACTTGAATGGTAATGTTGCATATTTACTAGTTCATTTGTGCAGAGCTGCTGGTGGCTGTAGTTGATTCAATTACTGCATGCATAGAGGAGTCCTAGCTTATCACCTTGTTCAACAGCAAACTGGAAAACATGATACAATGTGCTTCTGAGAACCTTAAGGGAAGAGACTGTTTGGAATGTAAAGGTTCTCTTTTAGAATCCTTCTATTGAAGTCTTGTTTCAAGCTATGATATTTACAATCAACTTCCATTTTACCAGCAGAATTTCCTTGCAGTTTACCTTTATTTGGAAGATATGTGCTAGTGATTTCAGCCAAATTTCCTTCTAAGGAAGCACACTTAGGGCTGGGACATCATTGTATTTGGAACAAGGAAGAAAGAGTTTAAAATAAGAACAGGGTGATAGAATTGTTACCGTGCAGCCATTTAGAGTTATGGCCCACTATTTCAAATATATTAGTTTCCTGTCTTTCCAACATCTTTTTACGCTGAATTGAATCTCTCAATTCTTTTGACAAAAGCAATGCCAGCATCCAATGATGTCCTTCTGCTCATGCAACAGAGATCAGCTTGTGCAATTGGACTTCCAGGTTCCAGTGGCGTAGCGTGGGTTGTCAGCACCCGGGGCAAGGCAAGTAATTTGCGCCCCTTAACCCCTGGATTTGCACCCCCTAACCCTAACCCCCAGATGTTGTGCCCGGTGTGGCCGGCCCCCCCTGCACCCCCCATGCTACGCCACTGCCAGGTTCTCTTTCTCCTGACACCAGCTCCCATGTGCCAAAAAATCTGCTCTGGGAGGTCCGCTGATGCCATAGAATAGATAGATAGATTGGTCTTAGCCTTTTGGTAAAAATAAATAGTTGGTTTTCATCTTCAGGCCCTTTAGGTCATTAGGACTGTTTCCAGTGTTTCCCAACCTTGGGTTTCCAGCTGCTTTTGGACTACAATTCCCATCATCTTTGACCACTGGTCTTGCTAGCTAAGGATGATGGGAGTTGTAGTCCAAAAACAGCTGGAGGCCCAAGGTTGGGAAACGCTGGTCTAGACCAGTGTTTTTCAACCTTTTTTGGGCAAAGGCACACTTGTTTCATGAAAAAAATCACGAGGCACACCACCATTAGAAAATGTAAAAAAAATTAACTATATATAAAGTAATTCTCTTGAATAGGAATCAAATAAACACAAAGAAATTATTTTATAATTACTTTATTATGAAATAGTAAGTAAACAGAAATATGAAAAATTATAAAATACTTTATTTTTAAATCTTTCGAATTTTTCAATTTTTCCCACGGCACACCAGGCAACATCTCGCGGCACACTAGTGTGCCGCGGAACAGTGGTTGAAAAACACTGGTCTAGACCATGCAAAGTCGGGCATGAACCAATGTTGCATTGTGGATTTCTCCTCTTCAGGACCTAAGCCAGCCATGTCTGATTCCAGGAACTCCATTCAATTCCCTTTCCGACCAGGTCCCTTCCCTCAGCAGACACTATTATCTGGGTACTGAGCATTAGACTGTTACTTTTTGACCCATTAGCTTTCCCACATAAATAATTGTACTTCTGCAAACTTTGGGGTTCATTTGAGCATGCTGATATATCCTTCTTAATTTTCAGTGGTCGTGTTTTAGCTACAAACCTGTTAGCACTCACCATCTAAGTTCTTACACTGATGTATAAAGTGTTAGGTCTCTTCTGTTTGCAAGAGGGTTTTTAATAGATGTGAGGGGTTTTTTAAATTAAAAAAACCTCTGTCTTTCCTGATTACCACAGTTGTGCTATTCACATGACAACTGGATTTATGTTTCCATTTTAGCCATCCCAGATTACCTATTTGATAAAATATTTTTCACTTGCCTTTTTTCTGCCCTTAACTTGTATTCTCATAAAGTAATATAAATGGCACATAAAAGTCAGATCCAATACTTTATTGCTTCCATAACGTTCATTAAAACCTGTACAATGTAAAATATCTGTACTATATACTGATTTTTGTCTGAATAGTATGAAGTAAGCTATTCTTGCCATCATGACACACAATAAAAAATACATAAAATAAATATTTCCTGTTAATTTTGTTGTTGTCTTATCCACTCGACTTTGGGTGGCATAATTAAAAACACTACCGCTCAGAGAGATTTTCATTAAAACTTTGAAATAAAGACAAATGAGGATTCTGTTACCTTAACCAGTCATTAAATTATTTATTGGAGAAGTAATTGATACCAAAGCAATGGAGTCAACATTAATACTGTATTACTATAGCTAAATTATTGAGAACATAAAATCAGGGTTTCTCTCCCCTCTTCTCTTAAATTCAATGAGCTAAGGATCTGCATATATAATACACACAACCAGGTTCTACCACGTAAATTCATAATAGCCTGTCTTGGGGTTTGCAATAGCACCTATTTATTAGTTTCTCTACGTGCTGGACAAATCAAACATTTTTTTCCAGAGGAAGCAATTGCCAAAAGCATATTGTGGACTATGCACATTAAGCCATCACATATAGTATTAGGATGCAATGTATAATGCACCATTCTTTAAATTTACCTGTACAACTTGCCTTCCCCCTCCCCCATGGACAAATACAATTCTTTGGTGTTGCTACCAAACTTTTGGATACTGAATGTCATGGTACAGATAGTATTCTCTCTGTGTACGTATTTTTTCTTTTAATAGCCGGTTCACCGTGTTAAATGTTTAGAACATTTTTTGTAACGCCATGCAATTTAGAAAGCTGAATAGTCTTATGCTCAAGTGGAATAATCCTTACTTATCTAAGTAATATCCACTTTCTGTAACTCACTGTGCATGGCGTTTGTATATACTAGGGAGTCCTGTCCTATGCATGCTTACTCAGATGTGTTTCACTGAATTAGTCTAAGGGCTTAGTCTAAGGTAAATGATATAGGATTGCAGCCATTGTTGTTCAGATATCACAATGCCCTAGACAGCATTGTAGGCTTGGTTTTGAACCCTTTACATCTGTTGGTATGAAGGAACTCTCCTCATATTCAAGAGGTTGAAATGCGACAAAAAACAAGACAGCAATACAATTAAAAACCATATAGCATCTATCACAGAATGCTACAGGTATCTGGCACAACATACAACAGACAGGGGGATGGGACATTTAGTAGTTGGCCAAGACCCTCCGCAATTTTCAAGTGGTCCATGGGGAACCTCTGTACTAAATAATTTCCCAAAGCAGTAAATGACATGAGAAATTCCACTTTTTGTTGAATAACTACTTTAGTTATTCAGTTTCCTACCTCTTGGTTGGGCTATGAAACAGACCAGATAGTCAGCTATACTTGCTGAAATTTTCCACTTCTTCACAACTATTTGCAGGAGCCCTGCCCCCCTTTCCACCTAGAAACCATAATCAGGCCAAGGGGTGGGTGCTCTCTGACAGAACAATCCTATGCAATTTAAACAACTCTTGTTGTGTTCAGTTGGGTTTACTCACACGGGATTGCAGCCCTAATCTCTCTTTTCCCTTCTCATGGATACATCAAATTACTATTTGAGGTGTGGTCAAACACTCCTGAGACAAGGAACTTGTATTGCACAGCACAACAGTTAAGATGGGACAGAACTGTTTACAGAAAGAAACTGCACAATGATCCCAAAATGTGTATTGCATAACATGCAAACTCAACCATGATGAACACACTATGTTGGCCAGAGTGTTCTAAGGTGTCATTATCTGACTTATAATCAACGAATCAATGCTCAAATCAGTAGTTGTGGAGGCAAAATTATTTGCCTTCTAAATTTGTGATATGGCGACTTTCAGTGTGCTATCCAAGTGCTACTATTACCTTGCCAACCAAAGTAGCCAAGCAAAATTTATAAGTTTGATGTAATGCATCAAGAACTCATTTTTTCCTAAGGTTTTCTTGACTTATCATAGAGCTGAAAGTCCCTTACAAATGTTGCAAGTAGTAACTTAAGTAGCAAATGATGAACATTACAGGGTTGCGATGATAGGCAAATTTGTGAGTTCTGGGTGGGTGGCTACTCTTCAAGGTGAGTGGGTGGTAATGCTTCTATGAAGAATAATACACACATGCATCTATCCTACTCTTTGCAAAAGAAAATGCACAAATCTTTTTTTTTAAAGCAAGCTGCTTCAAGTTGGTGATAACATGGGCTTTAGCCTGCAGGAACTCACCACAACTATCTTTTTCTGGTTACAGATAGGTAGCCGTGTTGGTCTGCCATAGTCAAAACAAAAAAAATTCCTTCCAGTAGCACCTTAAAGACCAACTAAGTCAGTTCTTGGTATGAGCTTTCGTGTGCATGCACACTTCTTCAGATACACAGTATCTGTATCTGAATCTGTATTTGAAGAAGTGTGCATGCACACGAAAGCTCATACCAAGAACTAACTTAGTTGGTCTTTAAGGTGCTACTGGAAGGAATTTTTTTTGTTTTATCTTTTTCTGGACATGCTGAAAACATGCAGAACAATTGTTTTACAGTAGAATCCATCATATTGAGTTTTGTGGGGTTTATTGGAGGGGATTGCAGCTTGAAATCCCTTGCTCTTTGTATATGCAAGGTGTTGGAGATGATTTCAAGGCAACTTTGCCACAGAACGTTAACTTCTGTCATTTCAGATGCCTGAGTGAGTTTTGAAATCCAGCGTCCTACTTTTGTACCTTTCACTCACATTTAGTCACGGGTTTGTAGATGCTTAGATTTCTGCTGATGTAAATCCAGCGGATGTTTTCTTTAAAAACATCTCTTCAGTAAATCCAGTAGAACTAATACTAAAAGTTATTTCTTAGAGCTTACAAACACATGTTTTATTCTCTAAGTAGGCAGTGTACAGGGACTTGTGCATTATAAAATACTGTAAGCCTGGATGTAAAATAATGTAATTTTGGACTTAACCAGATATGAATGTAGTGGTTTCTAGAAGCATATTGAATCTGGAGAGATAGCAGCAGGAGGAAAAGACTTCTCCTGTTTTTTGGTGTGGTTCTTCTCTTGTGTGTGAAGGATTACAAATTCAAAGCACCAGCCTGGACCTTTAAAATGCCAGACACTTGGAGTTATGCTTCAGTTCTGCTGGTCCTTTGAACAGAAATGTCATTCCTTTTTAATGGTATCATCCATTGAAAACCCTGTGCTAGAGAAGGAGATGGGGAGAGAGAATATGAGATACCAAAGAGACCTTTTTCAGATTACTCTTGAATCATGGCTGCTCTTGCGTGCAGTCTGTCTTTCTAGAGAGCCTAACTAAATGTTCCATGCAGATGCAGGCAATAAAATCCTAATGGTCAATTCAAAGAGGGGGGGGGGAAAGAGGAGAGAAAAGGAAGATAATTTGTAGAGGGGGTAAGGAGCTGGGAAGACAAAATGCTTTAGCCTAGCCCTTTCCTGTGCCTTCTGATTCTCTTCTTCAGATCACTCTCCCCAGCTGCCCCCCCTCCCCAGTTACAAATGCACGGGTGGATTGGTGGCAAGTGAAATCATCAGTATTCCTGGTGGTGCCATTGTGGAAAGCACCGCCAGGCTGGGGCTGAGCCAGCTTGGGATCTGTTGGATCCTGAGGTGGGTTTGGAGCCTGCTCCAGGCTGGTGCAGCAATTTGTCTCACTCCCATTACACCCACTTCTCCAAATGGTTTACAAAAGCATGCACAAATAAATCTTAATAAAAGTTTAAGCACAGAATAAAAAACCCAGAGTAATAATAATAATAATAATAATAATAATAATAATAATAATAATTTATTATTTATACCCCGCCCATCTGGCTGGGCCTCCCCAGCCACTCTGGGCGGCTTCCATAAAAACCAAAAATACAGTAAAATATCACACGTTAAAAACTTCCCTGAACAGGGCTGCCTTAAGATGTCTTCTGAATGTCAGGTAGTTATTTATCTCTTTGACATCTGATGGGAGGGCGTTCCACAGGGCGGGTGCCACTACTGAGAAGGCCCTCTGCCTGGTTCCCTGTAGCTTTGCTTCTCGCAATGAGGGAACCGCCAGAAGGCCCTCGGCGCTGGACCTCAGCGTCCGGGCAAAATGATGGGGGAGGAGACGCTCCTTCAGGTATACTGGACCGAGGCTGTTTAAACTGTGCAAAATATTACTAAAAATCACCATGAACTTATCAGGAGCATACCAAATATAGACCCCAATACAGACCAACCATAACAAGGTAACAGCCACTTAAAGATGGAAGGATGTGACCTCTCTAAGCTCATGAAGAATTGAGAAGGCCCTATTTCAATATATATTTTTCATAACAGACTAACAGTCACTGTGTGTACGTGCTTTAGTGGAACTCTGAACATTGTCTACTTGAAAAGCTCTGTCCAAGAGTTATTGGTTTTCTGGTTTTTCTGCTTTGAGAGGATTGGTGAGTAGACAGAACCTAAACCATGTGATTCAAGAGAACTTTGCACATTATCCCCTCCTCAGTTAATATCATCTTCAGAAGGGTAATTTAAGCTGGGAAACAATGAAAGGGGTCAGTTCTAAGGCCCCCAACAAAACAGCTCTTCACTAGACTCTGACTATGGCTCTCTGGCACATTTTGTTTGACCCTGGAGTGTTGGGCTTGGCTATTGGGCTCTGAGCTGAAAGCCATGCTCACCTACAGGGTCAGCCTACCCATGTTGCAGGGTAAAGTGGTCATCTCAGGTGGCAGATCTGGACTCTCCTCCATGGGCATGCCACACTGCTCCTGCCACTACTTTAGATGCCCCTGAAGTAGATGTGTGCCCGCAGGAGGCAGGAGTGTGGTGGGGGCAGAACATTTTGCCTCAGGCAGCAAAATCTCCTTGGCCAGCCCTGCTCACCTATAAAACCAGGGCTGGCCCTACCATTAGGAAGAGTGAAACAGCTGCTTCAAGTAGCAGATGTTGGGATGCGGGAAGTGGCAGTAGGGTGTTGGACGGCACATCTTTCTTTGCCTTGCTGACTGCTCTGCATTTTAAGCTGGCTGTTCTCAGGTACGCTGGAGAAAGCTGTCCTGCCACCCATGTTGAAATAAGATTTAGTTGTCAATCCAGTTATCGTCTGCACACAGAATCATAAAATTGTGGAGTTGGAAGGGACCCCAAAGGTCATCTGGTTCAGCCCCCTGCAACGCAGAAATCTCAGCTAAAGCATCCATGATAGATGGCCATCCAATCTCTGTTTAAAGACCTCCAAGGAAGGAGAGTCCACAACCTCCCAGGGGAGTCCATTCTATTGTCAAACAGCTCTTACTGTCAGAAAGTTTTTCCTGATGTTTAACGGCAATCTCCTTTCTTGTAACTTGAAGCCCTTGGTTTGAGTCCTACCTTCCAGAGCAGGAGAAAAGAAGCTTGCTCCATCTTCCATTTGAAAGCCCTTGAGATATTTAAAGATAACTATCATATCTCCTCTCAGTCTCCTATTTTCCAGGCTAAACATACCCAGCTCATTCAACCGTTCCTCATAAGGCTTGGTTTCCAGACACTTGATCATCTTGGTAGCCCTCCTCTGCACATGTTCCACCTTGTCAACACCCTTCCGAAATTGTGGTGCCCAGAATTGGAGACAATATTCCAGGAGTGGTCTGGCAAAGGCAGAATAGAGTGGTACAGACCATTCCCCATTATCTGGACACTATACTTCTGTTGATGCATGGAATGGGGGAGGGGGTGCCACCTAGCCCTTTGGATCAGGCAGCAAAATGGCTTGAGCTGTCCCTGTTCGAAACTTACTGGAAAGCCTTAGGCAAGCTGCTGTTTCTTAGCCTACGCAACAGGCTTGGTTATAAGGTTAATTCACCATTTTTAGTTCCTTTGTGGGAGAGTAGTGTTATGTACTGAAGTTCTCACCCTGGGCCAGCAGGGGGATATTGTAGATAGTTTTCACTCAGGTCCACATATGCAAATAAGGGATTGAAAGTGACGTCCAGTGATTGGATAGTTACAGAAAATGGTTACTGTTGCGTTCTAGTGGAGCTCTATATAAGCAGGCTGGCTGAACCCTTCAGTTCAGTTCTGTTCTGGCCTGTGAATAAACAAGAGCTGTTTGAAGAATCGCTGTGTTGTCTGATATGTTCACCCACAACTTAACAAGTAGGATAGAGGTGTAGCACATTGCTGCCGCCTTGGGATTTGTGCAAATGTACTGTGGTGCTTATAATAACATTTTCCCCCCTTGCTCCACAGGGCACTTTGCGAAAAGGAAGAAAACTTCTCTATGGTTCACAATCGCCCTCTTGATAGTGTCTGTTTTCATACTGACCATAGGCCTTGCAGCTACCACCAGAACAGAAAATGTAACTGTGGGCGGTTACTATCCAGGAATAATCGTAAGTAGGAATTATATTTTAGGGTTTCAAGTATTTACAGTGCTGTGTGCCATGCAATGAAGTAACCATTGTGCAGAATTATCTGCCCAACAAAGCTTTTTTGTGGAATTGACAGCTCAAGCAATGTTAGCCTGATTGTGTGTGTACGTATGTTTGTGTATGTATGTGTGAAAGCGAAGACAAGCAAGCTAGCACATCCTGAGTAGATTAGAACAAGATACTGCTAGATGGATACAGGGCTCCACTGCAAGTATTGTTAGGAATATTAATAAACCCATCTATCTTCAGTTCTGAATCTCTGTCATGAGTAATATTTCATGGAGAGAGCTGCCTAAATGTCCATTATTTCCTACACATACATAGATGCATGTTGCACAGACTTGGGGAATACAGAACAAGCTCAGATTGATATATATGTGTTGGAAGATAAGGTCTCATGTGCAGCAGCACATAAAATGCTAAAATCCAAAATGAAAGGTTGGAACAACCATACTTGTGAGAAATTTTAATCAGGAAGTAAATTCTGTACTCCTGCCTCATTTTCCACTGTTTCCAGAATTGTAGGTATTTTATTTACAGTAATTAGTAAACGTTTCTTCCTTCCTATATAGTTTATATATTAATAGCTGCAGTTGCCATAAGCCTTGAACCTGTACATACTGCTCAGTTGCCTGGAACAACTGTAAAACAAGATAGAATCCCAGGCTATGTGTGATCTCCGATATGATTTTAAACGTTGTTTGTATTTTTAAACCTGTAATGTGCAATCTTTAACCACATTTAAGCTGCTAGACTGGGTTTACACATAGTGATAGCATGGTTTAATAAATGATCGTTAACAAACCATGGTTTAACATGGTGTGCAAACCAGAACACTATCCTATATACACAGCTAAGTTGACCTGCTGTTTCTTTGTTCTTCGCCACAGCTTGGTTTTGGGTCCTTCCTAGGGATTATCGGTATCCATCTTGTAGAGAACCGGAAGCAAATGGTAAGCACATAATATATTTAAATGTTGTTTTAAAAAATCTATAAGATTAAATATGTTATTGCAGACCTCAGACATTTCATTCTCCATGTATCCTTCAACAGTCAAGTGGTCAGTTGACCTGTTGTGTTTCAACTCTTCCCTCTCCTGCGTTTCAACTTTTTAAAGGGGTATATGAGATCCCTCCCATTATTTACCATGAGACCAGCATTTTACCTAGGCATGTTTTGGTTTCTGGTTTGCTTTTTCTTCCGTTGTTTTTCCTCCTGTAACTGATACCCCAATGCAGATTTCATAGTTGAGGGGTTGTCAGAACTTTGTTTGCCCTTAAGAAAACAATACATATTCTGTACATGCTTTTTTGTGTAAAATAATAAAAAGTTAACCATTGTGTATCCCAGCAACTTTTATGTTACTATTCTTTTGTCATGGGATACTAATGCATTTTAATGCAGTTTAATAAATTAAACTGTTTATATTTTGAATTCAAATCATCCCCAGCAACATCTTCAAAGGGCTCAGCTGGACTCTGACAGCTACTCTGAAAACAAGTGGTTTTGTGGGGTTAAAAAGCTTACCAAATTCGCAACGTTACCTTCTCCAAACAATGAGGGTTAAATCCTGCAGTGCTTTTGTTGTTCTGTATATATATTAAAAATCTATTGATATCCAGAAAAGGTTCAAATTAATCAGAACTGCAAAAACCAAGTCATTGATTTTGTCAGCCTGCCTCACCTAATTATGATTTTAAAAGCCCACTCTTCAAACTGAGCTTGAGTAATATTTCAAATGATGCCGGAGTATATATTTTTTTAAGAAGCATATCTGTGGAGAGTCATGAGCTCAGTATATGCACCTCTCGGAACTGGGGGAAATATCTACAGAGGATGCTGCTGCCCTAAGTGCTCCATCAGCTTCAACCACACACAGCCCTTGTAGAGAGATTAGTAAATCATTGTGCCTTCCCGCTCACACATTCTTTAAAAGCTTAGCTCTTGCACGCAGAGAGCTACAAAGCCACCTTAGCAATACATATACATGGCAAGCAACTTGCACGCTCTTGCTTAAAATTCATACTGATGTCTCCCTGAGGTTTGTCCAGCTCAGACCTCCTACACAATGTGTCACCTACCAAATATAAAAGCAGCCTGACAGTTCCATATGTGGTGCTTGGCAAACCCCATCCCCTTCATTTGCAGTCCTAGGCTAGTGAAAACTGGAAGTTTATTTTGACTTGCAGACATATTTTGAGCAGACATAAATGGCGGGCCTTACTTCCTGATTCATTGTTAGCCGTTTAGTCGTGTCCGACTCTTCGTGACCCCAAGGACCAGAGCACGCCAGGCACTCCTGTCTTCCACTGCCTCCCGCAGTTTGGTCAAACTCATGTTGGTAGCTTCGAGAACACTGTCCAACCATCTCATCTTCTGTCATCCCTTTCTCCTTGTGCCCTCAATCTTTCCCAACATCAGGGTCTTTTCCAGGGAGTCTTCTCTTCTCATGAGGTGGCCAAAGTATTGGAGCCTCAGCTTCAGGATCTGTCCTTCCAGTGAGCACTCAGGGCTGATTTCCTTAAGAATGGATAGGTTTGATCTTGCAGTTCATGGGACTCTCAAGAGTCTCCTCCAGCACCATAATTCAAAAGCATCAATTCTTCATGATTCATAGCAGGTGGGGAATCTCAGGCCCAGCAATCCTTCAGCGCTTTGCATCTGGCCTTTGACATTTTCTACAAGTGTACCAAGGTGAGCAAGACCTGACAAGCATTTCATAGGTTTCAATCTACTAGAGATCTTCCATTGCTTTGGTGAATTCTGAACTGTTTTGAGTCAGAAGTAGCTGCAGTTGCTTAAAGCAACAACTCAACAGCAAATCCATCTGCGTGGATTTTGGCATTGCGATGGATGCTCATGACTGAGTAGTTAATCTAGCTGACCAGCCTCCCTATTGTATACAGTAGTTGAATCAAAAGTCAGCTATTTGTGGGACTGGATTGTTATCTAGCTTTGTTACATCGTATTTGGTATTGATTTTGTAATATTATTAATGTTATATTTATTTCCTGCCCTTCACCAGCAGGTCTCAGTGCAGGTTACAACAATGTAAAGTTCAAAATCCAGAACATTCAAAACAGACTACAATCACAAGAATAGGGTGGGCTCTGAAAACACACATCTCAGGTGCCGAAAGCCAGGGCAAAGATACATGCTTGTTCACATCCTAGTAACTAGACTTTGATAATATTTGTACTCCAGATTAGGCTTTTGTTGTTCTTCAGGTTTTCTCCCCCATGTTTACGGCAGGAGTAGCCAGTGTGGTTCCCCCAGATGTTGTTGGATTACAGCTCCCATCTTACATTTATAGTCCGTTTTTCTTCTTTCGTGTTTCATAAAATTTTAAAATCACATTATTATTATTATTATTATTATTATTATTATTATTATTATTATACACCTCAGAGCAATAGAACCCAAAGCAATAATCCATCCAGTCACTGACCAGACCTAGATCTGCTTAACTTCAGCAAAGTGGTGGTAGTGTTATGTTCCTTCAAATCATACCCATTCTGGCCACTGACCATGTTGGCTGGGACTTATGGGAGTTGGAGTTCAACAGTATTTAGAGGGTACCTCATTGACTACCCTCAACTCATGGGGTTATTCTTATTTTTTAAGGTCCCCAAACCTACAAATGGCCTCCCACTCAACAACACTACCGTTCCCTGTTGCTCAGAGCATGCGAAAAAGATCAAGGCTACATTTGTGTGCCTTTTCTACGTGTTATAATAGGTTGCCTCAACTTTTCGGAAATGGAGAACTTGATGAATTTTTTATCCGCACCACTGAGTTAAAACATAGTAATGCAGTGATGGTCACTTGCCTGCCTGTGCAATTATACAGTTCACGTGCAGTTTTATTCCTGCAGATGTTAGATTTTTGTAGGAGGCACAGATGGTGAATCTCACACTTTAAGCTACAAACCCAACCCTTCATAAAATATTTTGATGGGTAATATGGTCTTCATAAAGTGCTGATACCAAACAATTTGAAGAACCAAAATATGGCCATGATTTATTGTTCTGTTTCATTGGTATCGACTAAGGAAGCAAGATTAAAAAAGCTGAACTATATTGTTTGGTGATGCTTCAGGTACTCTTTGGGCATTAACACAAGTGTCTGTGAGAGCTAGGGATAACTGTGATGGGCACCCCAAACCTCAGAACATGCAACAGTCCTCCCTTATACCAGACGACAGGCCTTAGAAAAGGCCTTAATCCCACCTCTTGGATCTAAGAAACCCAGCTGATCGTAAGATAGGTGACAGGAGAAGACATGCTCCAGCTCTTCTGTAGAGCTGTTTCTGGAGCACAGGATGGGTCGGAAAAAGAGGAGGAAGATGCAGGTCAGGCAAGTGAAGGACCAGGTGCTTCCGCACCCTCTCCTGCACCAGTGTCTCCCAGAATCAGGAGGAGACTGAAGAGGGATGAGCAGAGGAAGATTCCACGCAGTCTCTGACTGCGTGCACGCAGCCCGTCGGGGGGGGGGGGTTACAGAAACTGGTGGAGGGGGAGTGACCCTCTGTTGCTGCAACTGCTCCATAGAACGCAGACCTGGAAATAGTTGCCTAGATGCTAAACTGGTGTTCGTGGCTATTCGGAGCCATAGCTTTGACAATAAAGAGTTAGCTATCTGCTGTTTATGGGACGTGGGTGGTGCTGTGGGTTAAACCACAGAGCCTAGGAATCAGAAGGTCAGTGGTTCGAATCCCCGCAATGGAGTGAGCTCCCATTGCTCGGTCCCTGCTCCTACCAACCTAGCAGTTCGAAAGCACGTCAAAGTGCAAGTAGATAAATAGGTTCCGCTCCGGTGGGAAGGTAAACGGCGTTTCTGTGCGCTGCTCTGCTTCGCCAGAAGCGGCTTAGTCATGCTGGCCACATGACCCGGAAGCTGTATACTGGCTTCCTCGGCCAATAAAGGTAGATGAGTGCCGCAACCCCAGAGTCAGTCATGATTGGACCTAATGGTCACGGGTCCCTTTACCTTTACCTATCTGCTGTTTGCATTGCTTTGGCTGGGGAACACCCTTCACAATATATATATCAGCAAAATTAATTATTATTATTATTATTATTAACAACACATGTGATCTGATTAGGGCAGTTAAAGTCTTGCACTCTCCAACTCCAAGTAGCTCAGCCTGTGTTTTTCCTTCCCTTTGGCGGCATTTTCTGCTGAAATAGCAGTACTCTGAACTACAGCCATGATGACCTCTGACAATGGAACTGGCAGGCTGTAACGGGATGTTACACTCTCCTGCTGCTGTTGTATAGTGGGGTCTTAAGATGACGCTATTAGTTAAAATAGACTGGCTGTTTTAAAAAGTGAATAAGCGCCCATTATGATAGACTCCCATATTACGTCAGTTGGAAAAATGCCTGCAATTGATAGCACCTTTGGGCGTTGGGACAGGGCTGGCTTAACCATTAAGCAAAATAATCACGTGCTTAGGGCTTCATGGGAAGGGAGAGGCACCACAGAAACTTTCCATTGCCAGATTTACCATGAACCAGCAACTCCACTTTTCAGTTTACAAATTCTGAGATAAAATCTGTCTATATTAATTAAAGCACGAAAACACAAGATTCAGCTGTAAGCTAGTAATTAAATAGTTCATATCATGGAATAAAGTGGAAGTATACGAAAATAAGCATCGTTTTCCATCTCACTGTAGGTTTTCTTTCATTTTGAAAAATAGGTTCTCATTTATGGCTTATTAAAGTGTGTGTGTGTGTATGGGAACCAAAATCTTTTAAGTGCATAGGGCCTCTAAAGTTCTTAATCCGACCTCTAGGTTGGGGGCAAAAGGACCACCTCCTGGTCCATGCGTTAAGACAGGCAGGGAACATGTTTTCTAACGACTTCGACATTCCCAATTGCTGGCTTTCAGAAAACAGACCCTCAGCTGCTGCAGCATAATAGTGGTGATGTGCCTCATCCACTGGCCTTAAGGCCAGTTAGTCCCTACACCCTCTGAAGCAGTGGTGGACTTTGGGACCTCAAATGTCAGCAGCGCCCTGTGCGATGCTAAAATTCAGCCTCCAGCCTATTGTGCTCTGTTCTGCAGCATTGTTGTGGCTGCACCAGTTGCCTAAAATCACCTCTGCTGTGAAGTTGCCTTTCTTATTAGTTGTTCTAACGTGATTGCCCTTGAACCTTGAAGTTGCGTCGGACGTTCAGGTTCCAAAGAACGTTTGCAAACCGGCGTTTGGGAGCCAAAACGTTCGACTCGCAAGGTGTTCAGGATCCAAGACTGTATTTTAAAAGAGTAAACAATAGAATTTATCAACTTTGCTTTTCCTTTTTAACTGCCAAAGGCCTGTGCAGAGAGCAGCAGGCGATATCCTTGCCTGACGCCCTGGAGAGTGCTTGCCAGTCAGAGTAAACATTGCTGGGCTAAACAGATAAGCCTTCTAACTTTTCTGTAAGGGCACCTTGGAGGAACATTGACAGACCGCTTTAGGAATGCTGTTCTAAAGCTTTTGAGCTCTGATTCAGAAGGGACTGCTCTTTCCGACAACAGTTTACAGTACAATCCAAACCATGCTAGAGAGTCAGTGTGATTTAGTGATTAGTGTGTTGAACTAGGATCTGGGAGTCCAGAGTTCAAATCCCCACTCAGCCACGAAGCTTGCTGGGTAGCCTTGGGCCAGTCATGGTCTCTCAGCTTAACTTACCTCACAGGGTGGTTTGTGAGGATAAAATGGAGAGGGACAAGAACCTCCTACACCACCTTGAGATCCTTTGAGGAATGGTGGGATAAATATAACAAATTAAGTGTCTACTCAGAAGTAAGTCCTATTGAATGCAATGGGGCTAACTCCAAAATAAGTAGGGGTTAGGTTTGTAGTCTCTCATAAGGGGAAGGCATTTGGCTGCTGTGGTCAAGGGTTAGGCCTCACCTCCACAATGTTCTCATACGCTACCCTTGAATCTGACTCTTCTTCACCTGCCCAGAGTTCAATTCATACATTACCATAAGTCTAGGAAAGGCTTAGGAAGCGGGTGGTGTTGTGGTCTAAACCACAGAGCCTAGGGCCTGCTGATTGGAAGGTCGGTGGTTCGAATCCCTGCGACGGGGTGAGCTGTCGTTTCTCTGTCCCAGCTCCTGCCAACCTAGTAGTTCGAAAGCACGTCAAAGTGCAAGTAGATAAATAGGTACCACTCCGGCAGGAAAGTAAATGGCATTTCCATGCACTGCTCTGGTTTCGCCAGAAGCAGCTTAGTCATACTGGCCACATGACCCGGAAAAACTGTCTGAGGACAAATGTCAGCTCCCTCAGCCAATAAAGCGAGATGAGTGCCGCAACCCCAGAGTCGTTCGCGACTGGACTTAACTGTCAGGGGTCCTTACCTTTACCTTTTTAGGAAAGGCTTGCTTATGTGATAAGGTTTATTTGAAGAGACCAGGTTAGTTTGGGGGGGATTTGTGACTCCCATCCAGATTTCCCTGATTCTGAGAGCGGAGGAAATAACCTCATCTTTCTTTTGTGTACATTGTGAGACAAATATATGGCAGAATTCCCGAACAGGTTTCGTGTGCCATCTCCATCCATAACGCACAAAAATTGTGACATTTGTTACTATGGCAACTAAACAGCAAAATAGATTTAATATCCTGGTAAAAGGGTATTCAGTGATTGAAATTCATCACATTCTGCCTGAGTGGTTGCTGTTGGTGTTGAGGCACCTGTATTGTCAGCTAGTGACAGGGTGGTGAGACAGGATCAATAATTATCATCCTGTGGATACTATGTCATGTCTTCCATGCAGCAAACTCCCCGTCCCCATTCACAACTGGGTTGAAATGTGGACTCCACCTCTGCAGTAATTTTTATTTTTTTAAAACACGAGTTCTTGCAAGGGTGCTCAGTCCTCGGTCATTAAGGCATCTTATCGCTGCAGTAAGCAGCAAGCCTCACAATTTATGCCCTGTCAACCTATTCTTTCCAAAGGTCGGTGCCTCCGTAATAGCGCTGCTGTAATTGAGACGACACTCGAGGACTGTCACACTAGAGGAGATATGATTATGTCATGGCTACTGGGTGTTCATTATTCATTCATGTCTATTCTAGCTGTTGCACTTGCTACAATTACAATGGCTCTCTAATGAGAAAAGGGTTTTGTAGCTACCCAACTATAGAATCTCTTCCTGGGGGTGGGGGGTGGGAGCTATTCATAAAGATCTCTTAATGAGTTTCTCTTTAAAGTCCTTGAAGCATCCCCTTGTTCACATGGTCACCAGAACGGGTAAAGGATTATTTCCTTTCTGCCATTCAAAACAGCACTAAAAGAGCAAAGTGCTATAGTTTATCATTACATATAGTCAGATGGTGAAGGTGCCAAAACAGACAAAAATTAAGATGACACTGGGATGACCATACATTGGAAATAGTGAGACTGGGGGAATCAGTGTGCCTATTGCATATGACTAAACAATTTTGATTTTATAAACAAAGCAGAATCATTTATTGTTGTTTAATCAATTAGTCGCGTCCGACTCTTCGTGACCCCCTGGACCAGAGCACGCCAGGCACTCCTGTCTTCCACTGCCTCCCACAGTTTGGTCAAACTCATGTTGGTAGCTTTGAGAACACTGTCCAACCATCTCGTCCTCTGTCGTCCCCTTCTTCTTGTGCCCTCCATCTTTCCCAACATCAGTTTTTTCCAGGGAGTCTTCTCTTCTCATGAGGTGGCCAAAGTATTGAAGCCTCAGCTTCAGGATCTGTCCTTCCAGTGAGTACTCAGGGCTGATTTCCTTCAGAATGGATAGGTTTGATCTTCTTGCAGTCCATGGGACTCTCAAGAGTCTCCTCCAGCACCATAATTCAAAAGCATCAATTCTCCGGCAATCAGGCTTCTTTGTGGTCCAGCTCTCACTTCCATACATCACTACTGGGAAAATCATAGCTTTAACTATACGGATCTTTGTCGGCAAGGTGATATCTCTGCTTTTTGAGATGCTGTTTAGGTTTGTCATCACTTTTCTCCCAAGAAGCAGGCGTCTATTAATTTTGTGACTACTGTCACCATCTGCTGTAATCATGTAGCCCAAGAAGGTAAAATCTGTTGCTGCCTCCATTTCTTCCCCTTCTGTTTGCCAGGAGGTGATGGGCCCAGTGGCCATGATAAAGCTGAGGAAATGGTGCAACTCTTCGGCTTTGGCTGCCAAATGGTCTCTCCTTTTCCCACTCACACTTCCATTGCAATGGTTTATCTCTCCTCCCATGGGCTCATTCCTGTTTGGTATATGATGAATGTTTTGAGCTGAAGCACTTAATAATAAATACAGGGGTTTTTCATTATAGATGTATAGTACTTATCAACAACAAGTGAGAGTTTGGCTATGCAAAGCAGTAATAGCAGAACTGCTTGAGAATTTTTCATTTTTATTATTCAGCATCATAAGTAGCGATAAGCTTAGGAAAAGATAAGCTTAGCAATGAAGGTGAGTTTATGAAGAGAGAAGCGTATCATTTCATAACTATGATCGTTGCAAAGTGAGGTGGTAAAATAGGCTATGCCACTTCTGGCTTGCATGTGGGATGTGGCACTTTTAAAATTAAAACAAAACAAAACAAAACAAAGCTACTTGCAAGTAACGTACACATTGTTGAGAGAGCATCTGCTTCAGCCAATTTGCTGCTGTGATTGTTTTCTTATTTGTAGGGATATTTTTAGGTGGGAAAGCATTACAAAGACTGGTCCTCTACCTGCAGCCTGAAATAGTTCGGTCTGTCTTACCTCCTTGTAGTCTATTAGTACTTCATTTCCACCTCATGCATGCATTCTCAGCTAATTAGTTCTTAGCTAATTGTGTGAAGTGGCCCTAGAGCAGGCATAGGCAAACTCGGCCCTCCAGATGTTTTGAGACAACAATTCCCATCATCCCTGACCACTGGTCCTGTTAGCTAGGGATGATGGGAGTTGTAGTCCCAAAACATCTGGAGGGCCGAGTTTGCCTATGCCTGCCCTAAAGCTAATATGGGAGTTAGCATTCTGTTCTCATAGTAGCTGTATGAGGTAGGTCCTTACTGTTCCCATTTTATAGAATGGGCAATTGCAGCTGAAGAAACCACCCAGGACCATTCCCTACAATGGAAGTCTCCCAGGTGCACCTGCAACAAATTTATCCTATTAAATGTTTTAAATACCCCAGTGCATTGGTGTGGTACAGGAAAACATTGCTAGCCCTTTTGAAGTGCTGAATGGCCTGTTTGCTATTTATTGGCACAGACCATTTACAGATTTAAACGATTCCCTGATACGCATCTCTGTGGTGTTTGCTTAGCCATCCACAGGCTTTATTTATTTTTATTACTTTTAAAATTTATTTAAAAATATTCATAGACCACTTAAACATCAAAATGTGTCAAACTGGTGTACAAGTGAACGAAGGGCACCCGAGGCCAATAAAAGAGCATTAAATACAAAAATACTGTAGTAGTATTAGTTTTATATAGCATGGTTTGAAGAGATATTCTGACATGTTGGATTAAATGCCTGTTCAAAAACATTTGGAGCTTCCTAGAGAGTCAACTTCTCATCTTCTGTTCTGCAACACTGCAAGTTGGATGACCAAGTGTTTCATAATCAGGTTTCAGTAACTGTGTGAATATATAATGATCTAAGTCCACTTTTCTCTTTCTAGTTAATAGCATCCATTGTGTTCATCAGCTTTGGAGTGGTAGCAGCTTTCTGTTGTGCAATCGTTGATGGTGTGTTTGCAGCACGACATATAGTAAGTATGCCTTTTTGATATTCCTCTCTCCCCTGGTTAGCTTATGCTTCGTGCCTACTAAGCCATTTCTGGTTGTCGTGAAGATCTAGTGATCCACTTCATGTTCATCATGTGAGGGATATAGTTGGACAGTTAGCAGTTATGGAGCACGCACTTCCATGTGTTTAGTGTGGTTCGCATATTAGGATCATTAGGAAAGGGACCGAAAATAAAACTGCCTATATGATAGTGCTTGCTTTGCAATTTTCTGGTGCAGCAGCATTGCCTATGGTTATGGACACCACAACTCAAAAAGGATATTGTATAGCTGGGAAAGATGCAGAAAAGGGTAACCAAAACGACTAAACGAGGGTAACCAAAACGAAAAGCTTACAACACATGGGTTTTTAGTTTGGAAAAATGGTCTGTAAGAGCATTGGGGAACATGACAGGAGTATATATAGGGCAGCAGTTAAGGGCAGCATTCGAAACTCCCATTGCTCTAGGTGCATTTTGCGACAGGGAATTTCATCAGTGTGAGCAGTTTCTGATTTCTGGGTGCAGTACAGCGCCTAAAATTTCAGATTAAAACCACGGAGTGGAAGGAAAGGAGGACCTTTTTCTGCCTCCCCACTTCCAGCTACTCTCTGAAGACTGGAGAAGAGACCCTTTTAAGAATATTAGGGTGGGTGGGCAGGGGAAGCATGGCTTTGGGTTTTTTTTGCAGTCTTCAGATGAGGACTAGAACCATGTGAAAAATGAACATAGGATTTTAGCTACAGTTCATTCATTTTCAGCTTTGTATTCTCGTTACAAAAAAAGCGCGCCTAGGCATTCCCTTGTTGCACCCATAACCTAGGTTTAAGGTGCTATTGAGCCCCTAGCTTTCATATCTCTGTTTCTATCACTGGATAGCTGGTGAGCTGACTGAATTGCATTCCACCGTTATAAAATTATGTGTGGTATGGAGAAAGTGGCGAGAGAGAGTTGTTTCCTTCTCTCTCTTTCATAATGATAGAAAACAGGGCCATTCAATGAAACTGGAAATGCTGGACAGTTCAGGACAGTACAAAATAAATGACTTCAGCAGGCAACACATGAGTGGGGAAATGCCTATTGTGCTCATAATAAAATAATAAGAATGAATTTTATTTATACCCCACCCTCCCCAGCCAAGACCGGGCTCATGTCATGCTTGCAGGCTTCTCATACGCATTTGTTTGGCTGCTGTAAGGATAGGATGCTGGGGTTTTGGTATAATCCAGCACGGCTCTTCCTATGTTCTTATTATTTCAGAAATGTTTACAGGGAAGTCAGTACTCTCTTTCTTGTACAGCAGACAGGGGTCTGAGGCAAAGTGATGTTTGATACCTAGGTAGGTTACTTCCTGAGTTTATGTCAAAACTTGAATTAGAGTAGGCTTTCCCAAACTTGGGTCCCCAGCTTTTTTTTTTTACTACAGTTCCCATCATCACTGACCAATGGTTCTGCTGGTTAGGGATGATGGGAGTTGTAGTCTAAAAACAAACACAAGTTTGGGAAACCCTGAACTAGAGTCTTCCTGGTTCATAGTCTTGGTCCCTTGGTGCTCTGAAACTGTTGGGGAATTTAGTGAATCCGAGGGGTGAAAGATGTGGAGATAATAAAAATTATATATAAAAAATATATAGAGCTGGAAGAGAGAAGTTAATTTCAAGGTACAGAAGTTTCACATACAAGTGTTGTTTTTTCTTTTTTGAAAGTTAATGAATATATGGAAATATGGAAGAAAATAATAATTATTATTATACTCACTTCTCGAGGCTCCATAATTCCCCCCCCCCCGCAAAAAATGGGTCAGTATTGTGAGGAAACCACAGTATAAAAATATATGAAGTGACAGAATTGTGTGGTGGAGTACTACTCATGTCAAATATAACTTAACCACCCTTGATCACAGCGAAATATATAATGTGGCATCTTATTTTTATTTCAGTCATGTTTTCATTAGAAAGAGATGGCAATCGTTTATAAGAAATAATGCACAATCTTTTTCACTGTGTGCCTATTTTCTTTTTCTTTTTTGCCTGTTTTCTTAATGCAGATAATTTATTTCTTTCCTGCTTTTCTTAAAAAGTCATGAGCAAAATAATGAAAGTTAGCTATGTTCTGTCTTTCACAAAGTACCTCCAGCTTTTTAAAAAATAAAGGAGAGGGGGGGGATCCATTGTTATCACATGTGAAGATGGCATAAATTTGGCACAAACACTACTGAAGAAAAATGTATTTCAGGATATATAGCTCCACATGATTTGCCCCATTCAGAGGAAAAAAACACTTCACTTAATAGAAAGCTCTATAGAAAAGCACTTACAAAAATTAGAAGCTGATGTAAAAGGGACTTGATTTAAAGTACCCCTGTCTCGTGTGAGAAATCGTAATACAGATGTCGTTTGCTTTGTTCACATTCATCCCAGCGTTTGTGCATTCAAAACCACTATTCACCCCCCCCCCCATTTTTTAAAAAAGTGGAATGCCTGGATCAACTGAAACAAATAAAGGTGGAAGTAGTTTGTAATGATGTTAGTTCGGGGCAGGGCGGAGGGAATACAGATATTACAGGAATCCATTATCTGTGAATCATGTTTGTTGGCGGTATATTGTTACACAGCAGTAGAGCTGGGCCTTGCATGTAACTTAATATCCTTTCAAAACAACAAAACAACCTTTTCACCAGGCATGTAGAAAACAGTTGCTCCCCCTTGTGATTCTATAGCTTGGCGGGGGTGAGGACAAACTTTCAAGGCTAGGTCTCTTCATCCAAATACAGTGGTACTTCAGGTTACATACGCTTCAGGTTACATACGCTTCAGGTTACAGACTCCGCTAACCCAGAAATAGTACCTTGGGTTAAGAACTTTGCTTCAGGATGAGAACAGAAATCGTGCTCCGGCGGCAGCGGGAGGCCCCATTAGCTAAAGTGGTGCTTCAGGTTAAGAACAGTTTCAGGTTAAGAACAGACCTCCCGAACAAATTAAGTACTTAACCCGAGGTACCACTGTACTTAAAAGGGAATGGTGTGGGTTGGGAGGATAAGGTATTTATTTTGCAATGCGCTTCTCCAACCAAAACATGTCTAAACAAATGTGAATATTAGTGGTGAGGTATGCATAAAATGTATCTATTAGTGAAAATAACGTACAAAATGCATTCTATTAGGGACGTTGCTTGGGGGAAAAGTGCACGTTAGGGAAAGAGTGCACACACACCAAAATGTATTTTTGAAGAAATTTATACTAAAGTGCTGATGAATGCTGAGGATTAGCGGTAATTGCAATCTAATGATGGCATGTGAGCAGAATTTAAGACTGGGAAAATGAGAACCTGAGGGAAGTCAGATTTGACAGTCAAATTCAGTGTAGTTTGCTTCTGAGTAAGCGTCATAGGATTGCACTGTTAGGTACTTTTCCTTCTGGGATATGGGTGGCGAGGTCTAAACCACTAAGCCTCTTGGACTTGTCAATCAGAAGGCTGGCAGTTTGAATGTGCACAGTGGGGTGAGCTCCCATTGCTCTGGCCCAGCTTCTGCCAACCTAGCAGTTCAAAAGCATGCCAGTGCAAGTAGATAAATAGGTACCACTGCGGCGGGAAGGTAAATGGCATTTCCTTGCACTCTGGTTTCCTTCACGGCGTTCCGTTGCACCAGAAGCGGTTTAGTCATGCTGGCCACATGACCCAGAACGCTGTCTGTGGACAAACGCCGGCTCCCTCAGCCTGAAAGCGAGATGAGCGCTGCACGCCATAGTCGCCATTGACTGGACTTAACTGTCCAGGGATCCTTTGCCTTTACTTTTTATCTTTACTTTTCATTCTCCTTCATCAAATAGTAATTAGTATGAGTTAATTTTTAAGAGTCTGGCAAAATCCTGTGGGGAGGCCCTTGCCAAAAGTTTAACTTCTTTTATTATGGATCCTTTTAAAGGAATTTGTGAATTCCATGGTGCCACCTGGTGGCTTTTTTCTGGAACAGGAGGGCATTTCTGGGAAGAACCTCATCCTGTTCCATAAAAACCACAGTATCATACATAGAACATGCTATAAAATGAAGATTTGGGACAGCATGATGCATGAATCATGTTAATTTTAGTTCCAGGGAGCTTTTGACGCTAAAAATCCCACAGGGCTGTCTTTGTTAGTCTGTTGCCTTAGAAACAAACAAAGAATCCTGTGACATCACAGAGACTGATAAATTTGTTATGGCATAAATGGTTGTGGACCTCAGGCCATTTCAAATAATCAGAATGGCGCCTCTTGTTCACACATGCCTACTCTTTCTCCACTTAACCGTATTGACATAGTTTTTGGAAAAACCAATGCTACCAGTAAAATTCATTCTATTTATTGGCTCTCTGTAAAAATAGAAGCAATTCTGTTGATAAACGGCAAGGCAGTAGGAAACCGAACTCAAATAATATGCAATGCCTTCCCACAATTAAATTAGCCAATCGCTTTGAAGGAAAACGTTAGGCCTATTTTTCCTTCTCCATGGTGGTGCAAGATGCAAAATCATAACTAATTACCTTTAATATCATTTCCTGAGTGAGTCATTAACGTAATTGCACAGCTCATATGGCAATTTCTTTTATAAAAAAATTAAATTAGCATTCATCATTCCGAATGGGAAAGTAACTTTAATTCACTTCTTGGGTTTAGATTTTCTTTGTGTTTAAAGCTCTGCAGCCTATTTTATAGCTTTGTTTTATTTTTCTCAAGAGCTTTTACATGATTGGTGATGATTAGTTAAAGGGACAAAGAACTTGCAGCTGTCCAAATGTTTTTTAACTACAACTCCCACCAACCCTAGCATAGCCAAAGCTCAGGGGTAATGGTACTTGTATGCCAACAACATCTGGAAGGCTGTAGGTTCTCCCTTCCTGATTGAAAGCAAATATCTGGGTGTTTTCCTACAGATCATATGAAATGTATATGCAATTTTCCTGGTATTTCTTTATTTTGAAAATGTGTCTCAGGCTATGCGGTTTGCTCTAGGTTTTATGCTATTCATTCCTTTCTTCCAAATGGGGCTGTGCTTACAAGGCTGTAGCCTGGACCCAGATTCCACTGACCTAAGTGCAAACAGTTTCTCAGGTTGCCAGCAGGACCATTTCAATTAGCAACAAGCGATCAATAACACAATGGAAAACTGGACTTTTCTCAGGCAATAAGCAGGTTGATACAGTTGTAAGGTGTACCTTCCTACTTACTGGAAAACCAAGACACAAAGACTTTAAACTACCGTATTTTTTGCTCTATAAGACTCACTTTTTCCCTCCTAAAAAGTAAGGGGAAATGTGTTTGCGTCTTATGGAGCCAATGCAGGCTGCGCAGCTATCCCAGAAGCCAGAACAGCAAGAGGGATTGCTGCTTTCACTGCGTAGCAATCCTTCTTGCTGTTCTGGCTTCTGAAATTCAGAATATTTTTTTTCTTGTTTTCCTCCTCCAAAAACTAGGTGCATCTTGTGGTCTGGTGCGTCTTATAGAGCGAAAAATATGGTATATATTAAAAGTCTTGTTTAAGGCTCTTTTTGTCTAGGGAGACACATTAGAACTTTCCATACAGAAGCACAAGATTGGTTGCTGAGGTGTCTGAACACTTTGTTTATTACTCTTACATTTTAATATTGTATTGTGAGTGACACATGTATTGTTTAAGCGCTACGTGCTTTTCTGTGAATTTGACAATTGTTTATTTTGCATCAGAAAAATAATAGCATCCCTTTTTACAAGGGGTGAAAGAGATTGATATATTTTTTGGATATGCAAGTAGGAAAAATCCAAGTCTGAGTGGCGTTAGAATATATCACCATGGTATCACTGTTTGTTTGAAAACTGGCTTGAAAATAGTGCTGTGTTTTTCAACCCAGGAACATATGTTCCATGTCATCATAAAATCAAGCAAAGTTGAGTTGGCAGAAATTACTTCACAAGGACTTTACAGCAAGGTGCTTTATTTTAACGCTATTTGTAGTGATGTTACAAATGTGGATTTTTTTTAATGCAGTGCCATGACAACAAATGTATAGCAGATAAACAGAGAAAAAGTGCTTGGCCCAAGAAAAGCTACGGAGAACATGGAAGCATTCATAATTCTTATAAATAAATCTGATCACCTACCTCTCCTGATTTTTGCAGTAATCACAGTGATCTGCCTGGCTTAGAGCTTCAGCTTACTGACCTTAGTATTTTATCTCAAAACTGCTGAAGAAGTGTAACTTAGACATATGTTTAGAAGTTTCGCTATATAGAGGGGTATCTGCCAGGAGCTACTAATTTCATAGTCAGCAGCAGAGAGTAAAAATAGCAAAATGCAGATACTGCAAAGGAAAGATGAATTCTCTGCCTGGCAGCATTTAGAATCCCAAGCTCAAGACAAAGTATACCCCAAATACACTATAAGTTTGGTGGCATTGTCTCATAAGTCCAGATCCACTGTGAGCACATTTAAATAAAGGGGATAAATAAAGGGGATATAATTTTTTTGCACGTGAGAACAAATTCTGCCAACCTCTGAACTATCAGGTAGTTATGGGCTGGAACCAAGGTTGATTCTCAGATACTTACAAGAAGTACCAGCTGCTTTGTCTTGCTTTTAAAATATCAAATTATTTTGTTGTTTTTAAAAATATACATTAGTGCCCTTGGGGTGTTAGAGGAGCGGTAGTACCTGTGATGGGGGACACATTCTGCTCCTTCTGGGGTCGTTTGCCCACCTTTGGTCCCCACCCAGCTCTCACCTGTCAGAAGCTGTCAGCATGCAACAACAGCCACACCCCGAGAAATGGCTTCAAGTGACTGGCAAAACTGGGTGAGGGTAGCTGATTGGTCTCAAACACTTGGTGAGTTAGGGACTTCACCCAGCATGCAAAGGCAGGCTCCAGCAGATTTAGCATAGTGGGTCCAATGGTCAAGGAGCCAGTTTCTGCGTGCGCTGTAGACGGAAGTGAGAGGCAGATGGGACTCATCAAACTGGGAAGGTAGCCCTTCTAGGAAAAGGAAGCTTTGATCCTAAACTTCGGCTGCCTTGTGGGATATCTTCAGGAGAATAAAAGGCTAAGGAGTAAACCCTATACTGTACAAATCCAGAGTGGAGTCCCTAAGGTGGTTGGATGGCACTGACAGGCACTTCTGGCAAGTCCTGCAGCCCAGCTGGTGCCAAATGTATTGCTCTGGCTTCCTTTGGACCACATGAGCGAAGCCGATGGTCTTGTTGTCTGGGCATCCCAGGACCTCCATACACACCTCCCAGGCTTGTGCCCCAAAGAGGTCACTTTGGTGCTGCTAACACAGCAGTTTGGCATCACCCACAGAAGCACACCCCATTGTTTGAGGCAGATGGATGGCTTTCAATCATATTCTCAGGGCAGTTGAATTGCCAGTTGGTTTTGGATTTCTAGCTCACTCAGTCGCAAACATGGGCAGTGAATGAAAACATTTAAGCTAGGGGTATGGAGCCTTTTGTTAGATTTCATGTGCAATCAGATGAAAGTCTGACGGATCATGCAATGTGTGTCCTTGCTTTGGAAAGCTAGTGTAAGCTTTAAAATATCTGCTTTCTGATTCCACACTTTCTATGAGTTGTGTAGATATATCTACCTGCCTCTAGAGGGCGCGCACACTCTTCCTAATATTGGAAACTTTTATTTTATAAAAGTAGTTCAGCATTCTGTTCTCACATTTGCCAACTAGATGCCCATGGGAAGCTGACAAGCAGAAGGTAAGTGCAGTAGGAATCCATCATTCTGAACTGATGTTCAGGGGTTGCTGAATATAACTAGTTGTCTCTGAAAGCCATATCGGTCATGAATTTGTCAAATCCCCTTTTAGAGCTGTTCAGACGGCCAACCATCACTACATGTTCTAGTGGTGAATCCCAGTTGTTATTATGGTTCTATGTCAGAGGATCAGAGACCCTTGTATATAACTCAGCAAACAGGATTTTGACCTAAGTCTATACACAAATGAATACTGGGGGCTCTTGAAAACTCTCCCAACACAGAGGTTTTGGACATTTATCATTGCAGGGCAATGACATGAAGCGAGATTCTCTTGCATTATTCTGCAGGTTGTGGAAGGCTTGTGGCCATTACTGTGGGTGTCTATGTGAGTTTTGATGATACAGTATAAGAGATATTCTGCTTACGCACACGCTGAAATAAATGATTTGTGGACGTAGCATGTGTTGGACAGCAGTTAGCAAATAAAGCTGTCCAGTGAGTTCTTTATAGACAGTTCAATAGCAGTATTTTCCTAGCTTTTATATTTGGTCCATTTCACTTTTCCATTAGATTTGGTCCATTTCACCTTGCTGCTGTTAAGCAATTACAATGCCTATAGATATGCACTGTATGTATTACTCAGGGTAAAGGGTGTGAGTCCATGTGATTTATGAGCTACTTAAAATAAAATCAGGTTTCGCCTCATTTTGATTCCTTATCTGGGGGAAGGGGTTTGTTAGAAAGCTCCAATTAGTTTAGTCTAGTCCATAATCATTTGTGCAATGTATTTTGAGATCATTGATGGACAAGCAAAGCTTCCCACACTGATTTTTTTAAAAAAAGTAATCTAGTTTGGAATCTCTGCAAGTTTGATTCACAGAGTTAAGCTTGAATTTAAGCTAACCACCAAAAGCAACAACTTTAAGCATGGTTTGTGGCGCAGAAACCAAATTCTGCATGGTTTGTGTGTGTAACAAGACAAGATAGAGTGCTTGGTGGGGAACAAAGTTGATTTGACTGTAATTGGAAAACTGGTTTGGGATATCCTACTTTTCCTGAAGACTCAGGCTGTGTTCACACATACACTCTGAAATGCACAGGGATCATTTCCCCCCCAGTGTTATTTTGTACGTAGATGTTTGTGGTTGTACACACCTTCATCTAAAGCAGCAGCTACTCTTTGCGTTGTCTGTACCCACAGATGGTGATGTTTTAAACTAGTGTGCAATTGTGTTTTCTATTCCTCTCTCCTCAATGAGTGTTTCCCCAGATATTTTTTTTTTTAAAGCCAGTCTTTTGAAAGGTGCTGGAAACTTGTATGTTGATATACAAATGATATATATCAGTATAAAGAAGCAGCTAAGTTACTGCACTGCTTCCTGTTTGCCTATTTCATTCATAGGCAAGTCAAACATACATTCCTGGCACAAAATGGATTATAACTGCTCCTTTAGACTGACAGTTAGTGTGGGTCAAAGATGACATGGGGATGGCATGTGTACAGCACACCCAAAAGGTGCCTGCCTCCATCACTGAATGCACGTTGCCATGCAGGATGTGCACAACCTCAGGCTTGCAGTCTTGAGTCTGCGCTTGGATCCTGCATTGCTCCTGAATGCACAAGAACTTTGATCAAACATAGAATTCGTTAAGCATGTAACTGGAGAAAAGAGGAGGGAATGCCCAAGCACAGAGTTTATTCCCAATATTCCTGACTATGGTTTGGAGGATGACAAGTAGGAACCGTTAGAATTCTTGCTCCGTGTTTGCAGTCATGAGATTGTTGTCTATCACATGATGGTGTATGTTTTCATTCCACAGTGTGGGAAGTGATGGAGACAGGATGTTTTGATGTTACTGTGCTACTCTGGGACTTTTGTCCTTTGTTTCTTTCTCACTTTGCTGTCTGGTAAGAAAGAGGAAGGAGCTAAAGCAGAATGCTCTGAGTGTTATTATATGTAAATAAAGTAGATTAGCCAAAATGCTGTGCTGCTGAGTTTTGTTACGCGAACTGCAAATATTCTGCAGGATCGTAAGTGTGCTGATGCCTCTTGGTATCAGTCGCTGTGATGTTTGGGCTGAAGAAAGCTTTCGAAGCTCCCGAACGACCAGGAGGGAGAGAACATGCCAGTCGGGCATGTGTCTCTACCAGGGTCCTACAGGAGAGTAGGATGATCCTAACGGGAACTAGTTTTCGTTACTGCCCAACTGCTCTTGATATTAGGAATTGTTTTAGGAGATCCTATCTAAATCCTATCTAAATGTTTATTTCTATAACTTAAACCTTCAAAATTGCAGTGTATGAATTGCCACCAGGCAGTGTATGAATTGCCACCATATGCATATATGATTATATTTTCCCAACACACATTACCCTCCTTGCTGAACATAACCACTTATGTCTTGCTTCCAAGCCAACAATTGTGTGTTAGAAAGGAAACACGTGGCAAAGTGTTCCTTGGCTATCTAATTACCTAAATGGACTTAACAACTTTACAAAATTGATGCAGTTTGTCTGGGAGATAATTGCAATAATGTATCTCAAAGCCTTGCCTTTTTTCTCTTTTTTTTGCAGGAACCCAGGCCTTTATATAATAAACGGTGCCAGTATTATTCAAGTGGAGTTGGATTCTTATATGATGTTTACCAGACCGAGGTAAGCTATTATAGTGTAGTTTTTGTAGCTTTATGAATGGGGAAAGCCACTTCCAAGATGACTAGGAGTATAAATGTTTTGCAGTCAAAGCACTCAGCCACGGTGGATTTATTTTTCAGACTTAAAACACACTATCATATTTGTAAGAAGAATATTTTCTTTGGAATCAAAGCTATTCTCATTCCATTCTTGTTGCTTAATGGTCCCTTGGAATGCATTCCTTAGACATAACTCTTTTTTCTTCTTCTTTCTCTTTTTTACTGAGTGGCATATTGTCATATATACCCAAGTTCAAGTTAATAGGTTTATACTGGCCCCAAACTACAACTCCACAGTGTAATAGTCTGACACGGTCCAACAATGTCTGCATTTCGTATTCAGATTTATTTTGGGTTGCGGTTCTGCAGCCAAGTACAGGAGCAGTTGTGGGCAAATGGACTTTTGACTAAAACCTTACACTGAATACATATTGTTTTTGGTCTGTGTTACTGTATGTTTTATGCCGAGCGTATATATATTGGCAAGTTCTGAGCAAAAGGCCCATCTATTGTTTTGCAAGCAGGACAAGGAACAGAAACAAAATCGGCCCCAAGGAAAGATGAATTCTGTAAAATAAAACAGAACAAGGCTACCTAACAAAGTGGAAGGGGATTTGAGCAGCCATTTTGCTCATGGGGATTTGTTTCCAAAACAGCTCCTTGATAGATCAGGGCGAAGCACACTTCTAATTTCTGACCACAGTGCGTGGTGTAAACTTAGGGGACAGAACTTCAAGTCTCCCAAATGAAGATTTGCTACCTCCTCTTTCTTCAGGTGACATGTTACACCTTAAACAGCAAGTGTCAGCTGAAAGTGAAGAGTAACACATGCTACTGCTGCGATTTGTACAATTGTGAAAAGTAAGTACCTGTGGACAGCAGGTTTGGAGGGCTCCTGTCAGTCTGAGCCTCTTCAGCCACAATCTGTTGTAACCCAATGGATGCTGTAATCTGTAGTCTTATAAAGCAGACATGTTTCTTCCTGCAAAAGTCACTATTATAGGAGGAGCCTATTCATTTGCTTTTTCAGATAGCCATGTATTTATAATGTTAGTCATAAAATCTGGGGAGAAACCATGCTTCTCAGTAGCATTACCTGGCTCTCTAATACAAACCCACTCAGAATGAATGACGCAGTAGAATACATCAGCCAGGCCTCTTTTACTCCTGTTCTGATGACCTGCTATTAAACACAAGTTCAGTGGGGAATGGGCAATGACTAGGTTTTCCCCCTGTGATTATTATTATTCCACTCATCTGACTGGGTTACTCCAACCACTCTAGGTGACTTCCAACAAATTAAAACACAGTAAGACTGCCAACATTTAAAACTTCCCTATACAGGGCTGACTTTAGATTTCTTCTAAAAGTCAAGATAGTTGTTTATTTCCTTGACCCAAAACACCCTCCGTTGCTAATATGCATGTTAGCACTTGTGGAAGAAAATGCCATGTTATTGCAAGAGACCAAAGTGGAGTGGGCAGAAGGGGAGCCCAGTTGGAAAGTAGCTTGTAGATTTTGTCACTAATAGACAGAGGGCCTTCTCGGTAGTGGCACCCACCCTGTGGAACACCCTCCTATCGGATGTCAAGGAAATAAGCAGCTATCCTATTTTAAAAAGACATCTGAAGGCAGCCCTCTTTAGGGAAGTTTTTAATATTTAATGCTGTATTGTTTTTAACACTCAATTGGGAGCCGCCCAGAATGGCTGGGAAAACTCATCCAGATGGGTGGGGTATAAATATATTATTATTATTATTATTATTATTATTATTATTATTATTATTATTTAAACAGATTCATTTATTCTGCCTGCCCCAAGCAGTGGCTTTAATTTCTTTGTATGCTTTCTATCCAGAATCTACTTAGGTTACTCTCTTTGCTTGGGCCACTTCCTGCTCAGATGCAAACATTAGGATGGCTTTCAGACTTTTTTTTTCATTTTATTTTTTTGTTTTCAAATTTCTAGTCTACCCTATACCTAACCACAGCCATAAAAAGAAAATATCTAGCCACCCTCCAGAAGTAGTACACATTGGAAAATTCCTTCCATCATAATGTCTGGCAACCTGCTATATTTTGAAAATCAGAAATGCCATCAGTTTTTCATTGTTTGAATGAGAAGACGGAGGGAAAAGTAGGTGCATTCTGGGACATCTGTGTGCAATGTCCACACAGATGTGCTCTGGGTTTTCTTTTTGTAAATTGCTGCTGGTGTGATGTTCTTCCCTCCCCCTTCTCACCAGCTCAGAACACTCTACCAGCTATTACGAGTTCCTTGGCGTGAACAGCTGTCAGGATGTGGTCCACTTGTACCGGTTGCTCTGGTCCTCCACTGTCTTGAACATCATCGGGTTGTTTCTTGGCATAGTCACAGCAGCCATACTTGGGGCATTTAAAGATGTGGTAAGTCTCAAAATGCTAGAGGCATTTTATACCGATGGGAGTCTACGCAGTAGGCCTCGGCCTTCCATGCAGAACATGTGGTTGGGGCTATTGCACAAGGAATGTCTGGAGGGAGGGGACTAACTCTTTTATTGTCAAAAATACATTTACAAGTTAGGAAAAGGCATGTCCCCCAGACCAATGTGCCTCGGCTGTTGCTGTAACTGCCTTATCGGGTGCACACCTAGGAGTAGCACAGAGACCCGAGCTGTGGATGAGCAGGAGAAAGACTATGCCTGCATGTAACCTGTTTCTGCTCCTCCCTGTTCAGTCCTCCCCTGGTCCTGTGGGAGGCAGTAGAGCAGGAGAGGTGGGAACAGCAGGAGAAGATGTGGAAGCCCTTGACTTTACACCAGCCTGACCTCTCTCTCTTTTCTCTTGCGCATGTTCTCCACTCTCCAATCCTACAGCTTCTCCTGCTTCTGCCTCTTGTCTCCTGGCTGTTAATGTCTCTTCCAGATCACAGATCCCTTCTCCCAGTGCCCACTCATCAAAATTCAGCCACCACCCCTCAGTGTCCAGGCAGTCCCTGACATCTTGTATTTTGATGTTGTTGCAGCCTAGCCTAGAACTAGAAAGGGCAAGTAATAAAAATAATGTTTGGAGGTGCTAGGTGTAGAGTGCTAGGTTTACCCAGAGATTCCAGGGTGTCTGGAAGTTTTTGCCTGTGCAGCTGTATGTGTGAAGTCCCCACCCCTATAGATGTTTGCACTGTACATGCAGACACCATGGGGTGAGGCAGGGACTTCTTGACACATGTAGCATCAGGGGTCGTGATATTTCGTACAGCTCTGCTCCCATGTTGTTAGAACACCTGAAGGCTAACATATCGTCACCTTGACACATCAAAGGTGCCCTGCACAAGCAGATTTCTAGCTGCATGAGGAACTGCACATACAGTTCCTAAGTCTTAAAGCAGCCTTCTTCAACCTGATGCCCCCCAGATGTTTAGGACTACAACCCTCCTAAGCCAAGAGTTGTAGCAAGAAATGTCTGCAGGACACCAGCTTGGTAAAGATTGCTTTTATCGTTATGGTTTCATGAGTGCTGCAGCAGTAAGGGTTTTTTTTTGGGGGGGGCATAATTATTTTTGGACTGCCGGACCCAGTCTTCCCACCCCTCCCCCCTCAAATGGCTGATTTCATTGCCCAAAATCTGTCTATGCCGGCATTTACACCACAGATGATGGGTTCAAGTTGGGATTTGGGTACATACATGTTCAGCAGCCCACTGATAATGAACGCGCAGAGCTGCTCTGTGCACTGAGGCCTTGAAATCCCATGGATTTAAGCAACCTAATTTTGTGCAGGATTTTTTGCACTTTGCCATTTTTTTGTACTGGTTTTAATGGCGAAAGTTGTCTTTAGTCTTTAGTCTCCCCCAAGCTGCGTATCTGCATTTCATGCAGCTGATTGATACATTACTCTCCGAGATGCTCTTGATTCCTCAAAAGATAGGCAGATGCTTTATAAATTATTCGTTTAAGGCATACATGTTCTTTTGTGACCTAGATGCCTGAAAATATTGGTTGGAACAGTAATCTTTAGGATGGAAACCACATGCAGGATAAATAGAACTTCCTTAGTTCTCTGCTTGCTGTGCTCATGTTGGATTTCCATGCATCTATTAGCCAAGGATGATGCCTGAATATGCCAGCACCTTTGAAAGTCACACTGAATTTGGAGGACCTGTGTATGCACCAAATATCACGTAGTGTAAAGTTTCACGTTGAGCTAGCATTTGCCATCTTGTAATGTCACATAGACAGGTGAAAGAAAGGCAATTTGAACCAGTAAATCTTTTCAGAGTTTCAAATCCTTATTCCTGGATTTGGTTTTTATGAATACAATCCAGTTATTTGGAGACAACTGACACAAGGTCCAAACAGTGCTATTTCCAGATCCTACTTAAATTGTTAATAGGGAGCAATTGCAGTTTCCCACAATGCATATTTTGTCATGGTGCCTTCCTGCTCCTCAGGCCACAAAGAGAATCGTAACCATTTTTTAATTTGAAGTTTGCATGCCAGTTCATTACAGCTTGCTCAAAGTATTGTTAGAGATTTCGTTGAGGTTAGCATTCAAGTCCCAAAGCAAATGGCAAGGAAATAAATTGTGTCAGTTGTATTACACTAGCGAGTGAAAAGTACGGATACATGGTTTCTTGGTGCCCTCCAGGCTAAATTCCTGGTATCTACTTTGCTTCTGGATTTCCATGTTTGTTTGTGTGAAGTAAACTGCTAATAGATTTGAGTCACTTCCCCTCTCCTTCCTTGAGCAGTGTCAAGGGTCAGCACTGGACGGGGAGAAGACATTAAATAGAGCAGGGGCAGGCATCCAACAAGAATGCAGGGAAGTAAGAATATGTGAGGGGAAATGGAATTGTTCTTCTAAATGTCATTGTCCCCTAAAGCTCTTAAAAATAGCTCTTGAATTTATGATGAGGTAGCTTGGCAATGATAGTTAAAAATGGTGCACATGAGTAAAAATTTGCTGCATGTTCTTTGAAAATTTGACATTGAGAGGCTGGAGAAGGGGTGGCCCTTACGCTGGCCTGGGGTCTTACTGTGGAGGAATCATAACACTTAATGCACATTTGAAAAGAAGAACTATTTACAGGAAGCCCCACTATGCTTCCTTCCCATCTCAAGCACTCTTGACTAGTGTGTGGTCTCTGAAAAAATGTTGAATTTGGTGTGTTACCATTTGCACTGTATTCTGCTACCGGGTTGCTTTTGTTGGGTAGTCGCAGCAGTCAGACAAAATACAGAGAATACTCAGTGAGATAATTTCCCCCAGCCAACATACCTACCTTTTAAAAAGAGGAGCTATTTGTTCCACATGTGCTGTAATGGTTATAGGGGTTGCTCGTGCGTAAGTTGCCGCCACTCCTGGCTAGGTTGCCTGGTTAAACCTTTTCTGTCTGGACAGCCCTTCACTTCGTGGCTGTTTCAGTCGCTAGCAGAATCCGTCAGTGGGCGTTTCTTGAACCTCTTCCAGCAAAGAAGTTCTTTGACGCCAAGTCTCCGCCTACTCTCCCTGCGCGGAAGTCTTCTGCGCAGGGTGGGTGTGGGCAGCAGAGGACCCGTGCTCTACCCGCTGGTCTCCGGCGAGGAGTCCTGGAGCCCCCTCTCCGATTCTCCCATCTGCCCCCCTTTATCCCTGGTGTTACGCTGATTTCCTTCCCCAGCCGATGAGCTGCCTCTCTCCCTGCTGGGCCCTTCTCCAGCATCGCTTTGGAGCCTTTCCTCCGCCTCTAGCTCCGATGGCAGTTCCCTGACAGGTGCATTTGGACTTCCACAGCGACATTTTTATAACTATTTGTAGACCTTCAGGGAAAGGCATTTTCCTTACACTGGCAGATGCATGCTCCTTGAAATGTGTAAAAGTGGAAAGCTATTCCTAATACACACATTCTGGTCTACGTTGAAAGCTGGACAGGGGACACAATGCATTCTAGTGCGTCAAGCAGGGGGTGTGCCCGACTCAGCTCCCTTCCTTAAAAGTGTTTTGCAAGGAACAAATAGAAGCAGGTTTGGCACCAAAGTGTTTTGACATTTTTCTAAGGTAAAAGGTGTGGGAGGTGGTGGAGGACAGGAGTGCTTGGTGTGCTCTGGTCCATGGGGTCACGAAGTGTTGGACACGATTAAACGACAACAACAAGGTAAAAGGAAGAGATGGGAGTTTTATCTTGTAAAAAAGTCTTCTGCCGGTGTGGGATAGCATTTTGCCTCAACTTATATCATGCTGTTTACGAAGGTGTCATTCAATGGATATGGAAAAAGTAGTTGATGAATATAAAAATTAAACGTGGGGCATAAGCAAAATGTACTGATCTAGCTGTCTTCCACAGGTGCCTCTCTCACAAATTACCTTCAGCTCTGGCCCTCCACCACAGATACTTTACAATCCAGCTCAGCAGATTCTGACGTATGCTGGGTTTTGCCCTTCTGCAGCAACTGTTCCTCATTATGCTTCCTACCATTTACCCCTTCAGGTATAGTAGAGGAAGAGTTCCATTTCCTTTAACTGTAAATCAGATGCACCGTTATGGCGCTGCTAGACTGTGCTCGTGGCGGATGTTTGTGTGGGGGTGGGGGTGATATGTATCAGACGAGCACTGAAAGTAGTTTTCAGCACTTTTAAAATAATTCTTCACAAATCAAGTGTTATATTGTTTGTTTCTACTACAATTTAATATGTTATATGGCCAGTGTCGCAGGTGCTCTGCTGAGAACACAGAATCAAAATTGGAAAGACAAGCCAGAGCTGCAGGAATGACATACGAGCCGACAATTTGTGTGTGGCTGGGTGTACACAGCAGTGATAGGGAACCTGTGGCCCTCTAGAAATTGCTGAGCACAACTCCGATCAACCCTGACCACTCAACCATGCTGATTGAGGGTGATGGGAACTGGAGCTCAATGTTGGAGGGCCACAATTTCCCCTCGTATTCAGTGGTGAATTAGGCCATAGAATCATAGTGTTGAAAGGGACCACAAAGGTCATAGAGTCCATCCCCCTGCAATGCAGGGATCTATTAATTGGGCTATCCCATTGTGAGTCTCTCTGTGTATACCAGGGGTCAGCAACCTTTTTCAGCTGTGGGCCGGTCCACTGTCCCTCAGACCATGTGGTGGTCCAGACTATATTTTTTGGGGGGGAATGAACGAATTCCTATGCCCCACAAATAACCCAGAGATGCAATTTAAATAAAAGCACACATTCTGCTCATGTAAAAACACACAGATTCCCAGACTGTCCATGGGCCAGATTGAGAAGGCGATTGGGCTGCATCCGGCCCACGGGCCTTAGGTTGCCTACCCCTGGTGTACACCGCCTTTTTCTGTGTATAAGACGTCCCCATGTATAAGATGCCCCCTATTTTTAGGGACTCTAATTTAAGAAAATAGGGGGGGGGAGATTGCACCGTGTATAAGATGACCCACAGTTTCCCACATAATTTTAAAGTAAAAAAACCTAGTCTTCTACATGGAAAAATACGGTATATTACCGCAATTATGCATAAGTGATGAGTTTTTAGATTGTTTTTTTATACATATATTTATATGCCTAATGCTCTTTTGAAGTTCTGTTAGCAGCTAATCACTGAAAACCTTTTGTTTTGCTACAGCCTACCAACAATTTCCCAACAGCATCATCTACCGATATTTCTTTATCCGACGACACTCAGCCGCCATCTCAGTCCAGCTCTAACTATGGCTTGCCTCCCAATGCTCCTCCATTATATACACCATATTTCCTGTCAGGTGAAAAGCCTCCACCGTACGTACCATAGCCAAGACACCAATATCAACAGGTAGCAGGTTTAAAAACAAAAGCCTTGGCAGAAATGTGTGCTAACTAGTTAGTGGTCTTTCAGGAGTGTCATATTGTGTGGCATGTTATTTATCAGCTTTAAATCCAAATAACATGTTAAGAAGGTAATGATTGCAAAACAGGCAGGCATCACAGACAGTTGATCGATCAGTCAAATATTGCATGCAGTCCTTTTCAACCTGCCTTTTAAACTAACATGCACCCCCTGCACCTACAAAGCAACTATTATTTTTAAAACAGAGCTAAGATCTAGGTAGCCACACACAGCCTGCATTTGGATATTAATGATAAATCTGGTTTATCGTAATGGAAATGAATTAGGTGAGCCTTGGGTTCGTGACACTCCTCATCCTCTTCCAATGCAGCTGCAATGAGAAGTTTATGCTTTTGTTTCCATTTCCAGTTAACATGAATTAGTGTTGTCTGAACCCTAAAGTATGGTTAATCTTAATCATGGCTTACTGAAAAAAGCCCCCCAAAAGCCACAGTTAAGACTAACCACGGTTTGTTTGCAATTGCACGTAACACTACTATGATTTGTCAAACACAGAAGCAAATTTTTGATATCCTTCTCACAGTCATACTGATTATATGGGGACACATGAACTAGAAGCTTACTTAGATTTGTTCCTGTAACAGTTTATGGTTATGTCTGAATGCAGGCGTTGTGTGCTTGGTAGCCCAAGATACTAGATGCAAATAAACAGCCTTTATATTGCAAGGGGATGTCCATCTCTACCCAGAGAGAATAGCTATGCAGATACACATCTGAGCTGCATGTGCAGCAGCAGTTCACTGCACAGTGGCAAAGCCACTTTGTATGTAAATCACTTCACAAAGCTGCAAAACTCTGGCTTCTTAGTTTTATTTCCTTATTCATAATAGTTGGTTTTACCTCCAGTTTAGAATCTAAAAGGGAAAGATACTTTTATCTTTCTTTCATAGCATTAATATTTTCTTTTGGGTGGATAGGTCTTCCAAAAGATTGTGACGGTTATTTTACAATAAAATATATTGTGTGTAATATATTTGTACTTTTAGTCTATGCATGTTATAGATGAGATTAAATATCATAATTTAATATGAACTGTTTTTCCAAAGGGTTAAAATATACTGAAGGAGCAAAGTATTTTAAAATATTTGGATTTATTCTCTTGTCTCAACAGTTGTACTGTGCAGTAGTTACTGCTACTAAAAATAAAGTTATCTTTTCCATATGCTACAGATTCAACAAGCGATGCAGTATTTAATGTTGGCACATAACAAAAGGGGGGGTGTAGTAAAAGCTTCTGTTGCTATTTACAGGGAAGCAACCTTTGGCGGAGGTATGGAATGAGACAGGGAGTGGCTTTGGTTTCAGGATGGAGTCCACAGGCTACCCATTTCTAGCTTAGAGTTTTTCACATTCTGTAGAATGAGACAGCGGGGTGGGTGGAGGATAATGATGAAGAAAACTTGGGAACAGAGAGGAGGAAAGAGGACTAGAAAGCAAGTAGCACATGGAGGCTGTTTATACCAGGGATGTGGAACCTGTGGCCCTTGAGATGACATGGGACTCCAACTCCCACCAACCACAGGCAACATATATCTGGACAGCCACAGGTTCCATATGGTTGATGGAATAGAACAGGCAAATGGGATTTTTTAATGAAAAATTCAGAATTCAATGTAAAGAAAGGAAATGCACACTTTTTTTTTGGTTGGGGAGCTGTAACATAAAATTCAAAGAATTGCTAATTTTGGGAAGTATTAATTAGATATGCTCACATTAAAACACAAACCAAACTGAATTTCTTACCTATCCCTAACTATGAGCAAATTGGAAGCAAGTGGGGTGCGCATTAAAAGGGGAATAAGGGCCAGGGCCAGCCCAAGATATTTTGCTGCCTAGGGCACAGCAGCCACCCCCAGTGTCATGGTGCATAGGGACCCTGTACCCCTGTTCCATACTTACCTCACTACAGAAGAGAGTTTATGTGATAGACCATAACAGCTAGAGGAGAGAGGGCAGGCAGTGGGGATAAGTAGAAGTCTTTACTCTCCATGCTCCATATGTAGAAGTTTTGCATGTAGTGAGAGGGTGGGGGAGGGATAAAGTGCTCTATCCCACTGCTATTTCTGCACCCATGCTGAAAATGCAAACCATCTGTCTCCAATACTCCTAAGTGGGAGGAAAAGCCTTGTCATTTCCACTGGGGAGAGTATAACATACCAAACATTGTGCGTATGGATGTGCTAGAGACTACATAAAGTGAAGCAAACTATTTCATAACAGACTAGCACCACCCAAAGGACTTAATGCAAGAGAGCAAAGTATTCCCACCCCACACAAACAACAACAAAACAACAACAACCACTCCTGCAACATATAGAGGCAGTTCCAGTTTGTAGTGATCTATTCTGCCATGATTGATAGCACTTGCTTCTGGTTTAAATGCCAACAGCTCCATTGCTCATGTGTTCTTAAAAGTCCATCTTCCCCCAATAACTGCTATCACTCTTTGCTTTTTAAAAAAAGCCTCAGACAAGTTTTTCAGCCTAGATTCATTAGAAAAAAGACACAACCTAGTTGCCGAATATCATCAGCCAACAAAGTAACCAAGCTTTGATATAAAACCCTAATATTGCTCCAAATCAACATGAATAAAGTAAAATTCCAACTAGAACATAGACCATCATTGCTTCAGCAAAGTCCAAAAAAAAAGTTCTTATATTTTATTCTTTCATATTTCATTAAGTCAGTAAGCAGCATTTGGTAATAAAAAAATACAGAACTATTTTTTAATCTTCCAGTCCACTCAGAATATATTACCAGTTGCCACATGGCAGGTATGACCTGCCTCTTAACAACTCACCTTCGGCAATAATTTGCAGCTTTGGGTTATTAATATCAGTTTTCTCAATTATTTACAAATATATTACATCTTTGAAACCCTCCCAAGCGAAGAAATATTTCAATAATTAATCTGACACACGAGTTTCAGTAGCTCCTACATAACTTCAGTGTTCAAGAGAACTATACACGCAGTGCTGGAAGTCTGAATAATTTATATCTTATTTATATTTATATTTATATATTTATATATATAAAGGAAAGCATTGAAATGGGACTTTTCTGAATATAAAACGTTTGTGTGTGTTGCAGTGGCATCTATTGACCAGTCTCTATTGGAGGACAAGAATGAGATGTGATGTCATTGGACTTGTAGACAGCTTCATCTAGATCCACAGCTTGCTTGTTAACTTTCACTGTCATGCAGCCACGGTAGAAAGCGGTGACTGGAGTTGAAGTGACAGGAACATCTGTATGTTTTGTTTTGTTTTGTTTTAAAAAAAAGAGAAGGAAAACATATTCAATAAAGGTTACCACCAAGTTCCTTATTCTTGTTAATTCTAAAACAAAACATTTTTTTCCCATTTAACATTCTAAGCTGTACGTGGGGCTATGACTAACACAGGCTATGGGAACAGCTAAACTGCAAAATTCAGGGAAGCTTTCGCAGAAGGAACTTGTTTCTGCATACAAAGAATTAGAAATTGTTCCGGGATGTAGTGTTTCACTGCTTCTTCTCTTTCTCGAATTTTGTTCTTGTCTTCCTTTCCAAGGTCTTCTGTTCAATTGTAAGATAAGTTTTGGCACCAAGGCAAGTTTAGCCTGCAGGTCTTTTCCCCTCAGGACTATCTGCACTGATAACAGCTTAGGGTTCTGTCTGGAAAAAGCTCCCCCTTGTAACTTAACTCCTAGACAAAAGGTCTGGGTTAACCATTACATAATTTAGGACAGAGGCGACTTCTGATGCAGTATAATTATCTGATAATCTCATTCTGTGAAAGATTTTCTCATCCCGCTTGCCATTCAGTTTTGAATTATCTACAGCTCAGCACAAGCTGGCTGATGTTATCTGAAGGTATAGATGTGTTCCCAGGGCTTGGGGTATGGTCCAAAGGAGCAGGCTTGGGGTATGGTCCAAAGGAGCAGGCTTGGGGTATGGTCCAAAGGAGCATGAGGTCTCCACCTTCCTAAAGCTAAGCAGGTTTGTGGCTGGTCAGTGCCAGGATGGGAAACTGCAGGGGAACTACATATACACCACCTTGGGCTCCATGGTGGAAGAAGTGGGCACTCATTCAAATAGATGGTGGCTAAGTGCACATGTAGGGACGCGGGTGGCGCTGTGGTCTAAACCAGTGTTTCCCAACCTTGTGCCTCCAGATGTTTTTGGCCTACAACTCCCATCATCCCTAGCTAGCAAGACCAGTGGTCAGGGATGATGGGAATTGTAGTTCAAAAACAGCTGGAGGCACAAGGTTGGGAAACACTGGTCTAAACCACAGAGCCTAGGGCTTGTCGATCGGAAGGTCGGTGGTTCGAATCCCCATGACGGGGTGAGCTCTTGTTGCTCGGTCCCTGCTCCTGCCAACCTAGCAGTTCGAAAGCACGTTTCCGTGCACTGCTCTGGTTCGCCAGAAGTGTCTTAGTCATGCTGGCCACATGACCCGGAAGCTGTACACCGGCTCCCTCGGCCAGTAAAGCAAGATGAGCGCTGCAACCCCAGAGTCGTTCACGACTGGACCTAACAGTCAGGGGTCCCTTTACCTTTAAGTGCACATGTAGCATCGTGTGGTGAGGATGCAGGCAGAGGAGTACAGGAACCCAGATAAAGATTTAGCAAATGACTTCTATGTGCCTAGTGCTGTTTGATAGAGGGATGACCACCCTGTCAGGCACAGAACATGCATATAGGCTATGGAAATATTTTTTTTTACTATTATTGGGAATCAGCCAAATAATAATTTTTTAGTAAAAGGCGGGAAGGCAAGCTGCTCTAGAGATGTTTAAGATAATATATCTGTCATACACCTTTGATCACAGCTGTGTTGGAATTGGTAAAAATCTTTTATTAGATGCCTACCAGTATCCATGTAAACACTGAAGCAGGAAGAGAGAGAGAGGATTTTAGTATAAGCCAATACATGAAGAAATCAGCTTATATCAACATTACTGCTATGTCTAATTTATAATCCACCTGCAATTTAATCTGCAGAGAATCATTCTCTCACTCACATTTGCACGCACACACCATAGTTTCAGTTTTTGACCTAACAACCTCTGTAGCCGTTCCTGTGTAGCCTTGCCTGTAACACAAGCTGGATCTGCAGGAATTAACAGTGAACCTTTTGTGGCAAAGAGAAACACAGCCTGCAGATTCCTGCAGAGCAGGGTTCTGTTAAAGACACAACTACAAGACTTTGATCAAAAGTTGGCAAACGTAAAATTTGCAAAAAAAGGTAAGTATTATGTGCTCTGGAGGTCATGTAAAAAACAAACAAACAAACAAACAAACAAACAAACAAACTATGCATTGACATCTAATGTAACAAAAATTGGCTTAAACAAAATGCTTCTGTGGAGGAAACTAAAAAAAACGCATTGATTTAAGAAAACCACACGACACCTTTTGCAGCAATACCATTAGCATTCTAATAAAAGTAAATTGGGGGGGATTTTAAGGTATAATTAGGTAAAAATTTATCAGTGGGATTGCATTTTGCCTCTTAGCTACCCTTTTTTTTGAAGAAGAAGAAAAAACTACTTTAGGAAAAGACTTTGCAACTAACAAAGGGGCCACTGCAGAAAAAGACACAAAATATAAAAAGGAAGAGCTGATGAGATGAAGGATCCCTGTGGGCACATTGTACTAAGCTGAGCTACCATGTAGAAAAACTGAACAGATAAGTAGTATTTATTAAATATATTCCACTATTCAAATTATGCTGCTGTCATATTCCCTAAAGCACCACCAATGGACAATAGTTAAAACTGAAAGAGTAACCTATTGGGCAAGATCCATCCATTTTGCATGCGTAGAGCTTTACAGATTTGCATGCACTGAGAGATGAGAGACTCCATAGACATTTATTAATTTATACGTTTCTTGCTCTTCAATATTGAATAATAAAACCAGCTAAATAAAACCAAAACAAACAGCATTAAAGCTGTTTGAAACCAGAGCCTAGAATGATTCAAAAACCTATCAAAATAAACAGCTAAAAGGTCCGGGCACAAAGAGAAAAAGGAGAAGGGTCTTCAGTTGCCAAGCAAGCCTTCCTGGGGAAGACAAGCCAGGGCACCAACACTAACACATCCTCTTTCATATCACTGCTCCCCTCACTTCCAAAGGCCTGTAGAAGGGCTTCTGAAGAAGATCTCAACATCAGAGCAGGAATATCAATCCTTTAACCTTTGCTGATCCTAAACTATGTGGGACTTTAAAGACCAGCACTTGGAACTGTGCCTGAAAATGCATGCGTCCTTTACAATCCATGCCTTCTCTTGCTGAAGTTATTGCTTAGGGCTTGGTTGATGTCCAGAAAAAAAAAGTCAGGAAGAACTCTGCACTCCTCAAAAAGACACCGGCTACTTGGGAGAAAAATAACTGAAGCATAAAATATTTTTGGTGGGGTGGGGCAGGAAACATTCCTGCAGATGCAGACATCTGGTGGTATTTCCATTCCACTCCCCCAGTACACTAGAATTTCTCTGCAAACCAAAACATTTTAACCCTTGTGTCTCTAAAAGCAGACACCCAGATTTTATCGCTCCGAAAACAGAACAAAGGGTGATGCCTGATAATGTTTCCACACTGAGGAAGTATCTTATTCTAACACTATTTTGTGTAAATAGCCCAGATTTAATTCATCAACATGAAAGGGACTATACCTTTGCATTCAAAGTGCCTAGAAGCAGGCAGACTGGATTGTTAGCTTTCACTCCTGTCTCATTAGAATCACAGGGAGGATCTGCTGGCCTTTACATGGAGATCTGTATAATACCAATCTTTAAGTAGTATAATCTTTCTAGGAACATTTCTCTGGCCTTTCATGAACATAAAATGTATGCTGCCTTCTCTTTCAATAGTTCTATGTGGCCCCTTATCTAAGCAACCCTCACTTACTACAATGGAATGCAATTTAGAATAATGATCACATTTGTGATTTCTGCTTGGGAACATACTATTTTCCTTTCCCATCCTTTCCTGATAAAAAACACCCCTCAGGTTCAGTTGTGCTTCATTCTCCAAACAGGCAAAATTTCAAATGGCAGGCTATAGATGTCACAACAAGTCATGCTTTATTGTGACAGGAACAAGTTGCAGCAAACCTCAGGCTCACAGAAACCCCTCTTTTCTCATCTGCAGCCAGGAAGACAACTTCAGAAGTTTTTTATTTCAGTTTGCGTTAACCTGTGGTTTGTTGTGTTATCTGGCACAATGAACCGCTTAACACAAACCAACGTACTATGGTTGGTTTAACAAGCAGCCAACTTCAAACCAAAACAAACCACAGTCCCTAGTTTGGACGCATCACCAAGACAGGGATCATAGTATGTTGTTCCTGTATGTACTAGATAAGAAGCAAAGTGAGAGTCATCTGTGGATTCATTGTAAACTATTAACCACAGTTTACTGTGACATGTGAATGCTGTCCAAGCAGAAGGAGAACATGGTCACTTCTAGTGACTGTTTGGCAGTCTACATTCTGGACTGCAACATTTGATACTCACCTGGCAATCCTCCCACATAGGTCTTCACAGATGATTGCAGGTAATTATCCAAGAGAGACAAATTTTCTTCTAGCTGTGAATGGCTTAGTTCACTCTGTCCTGCAGTGCCATCCACGGTCATCAATATTTGACCTCTGTCAATGGAGATGTCAATCAAGTGTTCCTGTTCATCGCAAATGCTTACTGCCAGTCTGCACACCACTGTGTTCTTCACTGCCAAGACAATGAACTGAATAGCAAGAAAGAATAAGGAACGAGATAGAAAATGGAAGTTATAGATATTTATAGGAAAAGATAGCACCAACTTACCTTACCTTAGAAATATTTGAGGAACTTAAGATACTATTACCAAATGCAAGGATTGTTCAAAATTGTAGCGGACAACCACTCCCAAATACACTGTTATCCCCACTCAGCAGAAAAGGTATGGGAAGGTTTGTTTGGAAACTAGCCGACAACTGACTCTGTTTGAATTCAAATGTTTCTCCTCAGTACATTAACCACATGAACTGCTTTGCTGGGTAGGTCCTAGAACCATCTAGTCTCTAGCACTGCAGTGGCTATCTAGATATTTCTGGAAAACTCATAAGCAAGACATTAAACTAGTAGCCAACAAACACAGCTTGTTCTACAGAATGTGGTTAACCAGTGGTGCACTACATCTGAACATGGGACATGCCACTTTAGCTATTATGGCGATAAGAAATGGGCAAGAAGGGACCTGCATAATTATGGTGGGTTAAGTGAGCAAAGAAAAGCAAGCTGAGGAGGTGGATGTTATCTTTCATTTTTTTCCACCATCACTGTCTAGGTCTGTGAAACGCTACTGGCTAAGAATTTATTTCTTGTTATTAAACATTTAATACTAGCGTCAAGGAACGCCCTCCCATCAACGCACAATCCAGTGCCTGTTTACTCAGAGGTAAGCCCCACTACATTCAATGAAGGTTATAGCCTTACAATATAATCCTGTACATCTCTACTCAGAAAAAAGCCCCATTGAATTCAGGCAAGAGGGTATAGAATCACTGACTGTATGATTCGAGGCATGATTACTAGAAGTAGATTCCACTGAATTCCGTGAAATCCAGCGCCTAGCACAGCCTTAATCACTCTATTCAGTTAATTAGCATAGCCCTAAGTTCTGTTCCCACTACTTTAGTATTCTGCCTTGTGAAACTTCATTGTTAATGGATATACATCTCTGGCCATTAATTAAATTTATGTATATATTATGTTGTGGGCATAGTTGGAAATCTGCTGGTACAATTTCAGTATCTCTCTTGAGTTCAATAAAACCATTCACAATTTATCAAAAGAGAAAATGGAACAAAAAGGCATAGGTTGCAACTCAGTGAATTAAATTATGGGGCCTTAAGCTCAGTGATCTCCCTGGAAAAGGCCCTGATGTTGGGAAAGATGGAGGGCGCAAGGAGAAGGGGACGACAGAGGACGAGATGGTTGGACAGTGTTCTCAAAGCTACCAGCATGAGTTTGACCAAACTGCGGGAGGCAGTGGAAGACAGGAGTGCCTGGCGTGCTCTGGTCCATGGGGTCACAAAGAGTCGGAAACGACTAAACAACAACAAAAACGCTCAGTGATAGAGCATCTGCTTTGCATCCCTATGTTCCAGGTTCAATCCACAATGGCATCTCCAGTAGGGCTGGGAATGCCCCCTGCCTGGAATCCTGGAGAAGGCACTGCCAGTCACTGCAGAAGACAATACTGAGCTACATAGAAGAAAGGTTTGGCCTATTATGAAGGCAGCTTTCTATGTGTCTAGCCATAGAATTCTATTGTGATGCATCTGGCAGTGTGGACTCTGTGGCCTATGAAAACTTGCTGCTGTTTTGCAGCAGTCCCTCACCACAGCGATGTGACTCCCTTCCTCCTTATTTGTGTTATTCTCAACTCTAACGGCATCAGGTAACATCTAGCAAAATAAACTTTCATGCCTGATTTGTTGGGATTATTAAGTGGGGAACATCAAGTCTGAGGTGGGGAACCTCAGGCCTGGGGGATAAATGTGGCCCTCCGATCCTTTCTATATAGCCCTCTGGACTCTCCCCAGAACACACCCACTCCCTCTGTGCCACATGTTTCTCTAGCCCTCCCTCATACCCTCCCCTTTTTGTGGGTTTTTGGCTGGAATGGGTCCTTGAATCCTGATAATGCCTCTTGGATGCCTGGATGGAGGATAAAGAAAGATGGTGGTGTGTGTTCGTGTGTGTGTGTGTGTGTAGAAAACAACTATTGGAATTGCATCTTTAGTCTGGCATGCTGCCTTCTCATCCTGGTCCTAAAAACCTCAGTGATACACCAAATGAAAACAAAAAACTAAAATACATATTTACCTGTTGCTTAAGTTTCTTGGTGGAATGATAGTCAATCAGAGCCACTGATAAAGGGACTGTTGCTTCACTGCTGATGAGGGCAAAGAGCACCCCAGTATCTGTGGCTGGTCGAATCAGAATATTTACTTTTACTTCCCATTGCTTCACTGTTTCATTGGTGTCAAGTGGTTGGGCTACAGAAAGAAAAACAGAACTTAGGTACATAAAAGTTTCAAATAGTCAAGCACAGATAAGATTTCCTTGTCTGAGGGGGGGGGGCGGGACAGATAGCTACATATTATTAAATCATCAGTATAAAGGAGAGTGCCTTTCCATACGAAACTATTTTAACTGCTCTGTTTCATCCATCTTACAGAAAGTGTTATGGCCCTGTAGATTGCTTGAAGCCAAGGTTAAGCTTTTTAATCAACAGGGAGACTTCTGATTGCCAGAGGCTATCAACCCACAGTACTTGGGGATCCTTCAATGTGAGTCATACAGCTTCTGCATCAGCCGTGAGCTTTAGGAAGTAATTGAGTGATCTGATATCAACGAACCCAAGAGGAAAACAAGATGACTTTCACAAAACTCACAGCAATATGAATGTATAAATAGAACGAGGTCCACATGACCTAATTGTAGCCCCAGGTTCTGTTCTCACTTATTTCAGTGTTATGCTTTGTGAATGGATACCAAACTAGCACAATTTGTTTTGTTTTTTAAAATGTCAGTTATTAAACTGGGAGCAGAACGCCTTTTGCAGGGCTATTATTTGCGGCACATTTTAATCTTCCTTGTTGTTGTGGCACAATTCACCATGGAAAATTTGTGGTGCTCACTGCTGATAATTCCTGCTATAAAGCGTCATGGGGACAGGATGAGTCAAATCACCCAGCACACCTGGGATTGTGGGAAGCAGTCTGACTGATACCTGTCTGCATGTACAACAAAGGAGAGATAGATCAGGCATCTGGCTTGGAGACAGGTCAATATCACAAAGATTCACCAGTATGTTTTATAACCCCAAAGGAAGGGACTTCTCTGGATAATAAATAATAATAATAATAATCTGTCAACTGATCATCTATCCTATATAAAATATTAGCTTGTTAATTTCCTTAATAGGGCATCTGGTGCCCTATTATTATTATTATTTTTAAAAAACCTGGCTGAAAAATGTATTACAGTAATAGCATTTTATTTATTTTTATTTGAATTCCTATCCCACCCTTGCTTTCAAAAGAGCCTAGGGGGTTGATGGCATATGTATACAATATATTGAATTAACTTTTTTTGTACTTTGCATTGCTAAATTTAGGGAGGAGAATTTAAAACAACCTATTTAAAGATGCAACTACTACACAGAAAGAAATGATCCAGTACAACAATTATATATTCTAAACTGCTTTTTAAAGCCTTTTATATCTTTCTATCTATCTATCCATGCACACAAGTATTTATGCATGATATAACTTTCTTCTTGTGAGTAACATTGAAATAACACAGTATAGTATATGTTCAGTGAGCAAATGCCAAGTTCAATCTTGGCTGAAACAGTTGTGTATGTAAATCACCTTCCTAAAGGCCTCTACTGTGTTCAGTCTGTGCAGGATTATTAGTCTCAACTCAGCACATGTCACTGAGAAGGTGACCACATCGACTCTCAGTGTAATCAACACTGCCAGAGGGCCAGAAATGACCCTCACCATTGCATTTTAACCCATAGGGAATGTTTCACCAGATAACAAATCATGAAAGGCTTTGACCTGACCAACAAAAGTCCGAAGTGAAATATAAAAACACACTGTGAAGTGCAAGCAGCAAAAAGTAAAGCAGAGTTTTCTATATTGTGCGGGGTTTAATATACCTAACATTTTTTCTCTTTTACTACTTGAACCTCTATTTCAGGTTGAGCTTTTTTTATGAAGAGGATATGGCAATTTTAAGACAGCACTCCTCAACTGATTCTCTTTCTCTGCAAAATTTAAATGCGTATTTTCTGCAGCATAATACTACCAGACACTTACCATAGCTGAAATTAAACACAGCAAAACCATTGCCAGGGTAGAAGGAGCCTCTTCCTGCAACCGCAAAGCACTGCATCTTATCATTCACTCTCACTGTCTCTTGGATGGTCATATCCTCGCCATTCAGCCAATTCCAGCCCCTCATGCACCCGTCCATTCGTGGGTTAATCTAACAAGATTAAGTGCATGGCTTTACTTTCAGTTTTTTGCTGAATTTGTAATGAGGGATATGGGTTAAAAACATTTTATAAATTATTTTTTAAAGACTTGAATACCTCTCTTAAATATAAATATTTCCAAGGTAGGGCACAGAAAAGCAATAAATTCATAAAGTAACAGCAAATCCAAAAAGTCAGGTTATGTCTTTCAAAGATACTGAGATGGCCTTATGTTAAAACGAATCATTATATAAATCTGTGGTACAGCCGCACTAGGAACACTGTGTACATTCCATGTCAACCTATCTCAAACAGGGTATCACAGTAATGGAAAAAGATTATGGCAGCTTCCCTATGATAAAAGGCTAAAACACAAGAGGCTTTTTAGTTTAGGAGGGAAAGACAATGAGGAGAGGGGCTAATAGATGTTTGTAGACGTTAATGGGAATTCATCCCTTACTGAACACTGACATCTGGAGGGCACCAAGTTGGGGAAAGGCTAATCCATAAAGGAGGACTCCACTGTCCAGAACACCTGAGCCCAGGAATACCCACAACACAACATACAAAATCAAAAAGAGAATTGGAACATTTTATCTTATGAGAGAAATTGGGCATCTCATCACAGCTTAAATACAAATTCAATAAGAATGCCAGAAACCAAATGAATTTGATTCAGAGTCTGGATCTGACCTATGGGCTGCCAGCTGACCACCTCACATCAGTGGATTACTCCCTATATATACTTAACAGTAGTACTTACAGGCTGGACAAGATCTTTAGTCTTAAAAGGAACACCTCCCACTGTTAGGTTGAGCTGATAAAGTCCTCTGTCCAGAGTAAACAAATCTCCTGAGACAGCTATCTTCATAACTGCATCCTTATTGACTTTTATAACCAAACTTCTCTCCAGCTCTTCCACAGATATCTGAAGGAGAGGGGGGGGGGGAGAGATACAAACAGGTTCAGAAGTTTGGTTTAGTTCAGAAGTTTAGTACCTGCATGATACAAAAGGCATCCACAAAAGAAAAGGAAAAAAAGGTGAGGGAGCTAACATCACATCATCAGGTAGTAACAAAGCATTCTTGTCTCTCCAGAAATTCAGGACAGAGTTCACATAGCTATGATCAAGCCTCCTTTGGCTTTTCATGTACAATAAGCAAGCCCAATTTATGTGCAAAAGTGAAGACAGTATTACAGAATGCTATGGCAGTTTTATATTTGCATCTTGACTATGATGCAAAGGAAGAAGACCATATAGTTCGTAGTTTCCAACACTATTGCAAGGTAAGTCCTTCATCCCTTTACCCTGGGAACCAGCCCCATCCTCTGCACATGAGAGAGTACAATGGGTTATGGGGGCAGAGTTCTGTGTCATATCTTATAGGAAGGTATGCACCATGTAGTCTTGCACCATGTAGGAGCTGTGGCATGTGTGAGGAATATGGCTTCTCTTTTAAGATGAAATCCTGTTTGATGGCCATCCGATTGCTCCAGTGCATTCCTTTGATTTCTCTGCCACAGAACAAGATCCCTGCTTTGCTGCTGCCCTCAAATAGGAAAACAAACCATGGAATGGCAGGCTTAGTGTTAAGTCTGAACCAATGGTTCAGGCTTGTTTCTTTCCAGACAAACCATGATCTGAATCGAAGATTTGTTCTTGACTTCCTGAGAATGGTTTGTTTGGGAGAAACAAATCACATGTGCTGGTTCAAGCATAAGCACCAAGGCAGCTGCAGCAAGGTGGTTTCCCTGTTTGGCTAACAAAGAAGCAAAGTGGAAATGTTCAGCCTGCATGTACCAGGAAGCAGCCCATGTAGAAGCTTGCTTGCTTATTGATTTCCTGCCCTATGTCCCAAAGGAGCCCAAGCAGCAAACACCAGACTATGTTACACAGGAATGAGGATCATATGAAACATGGCAAGTGGAGATGGTAACATTTTTAAAGACACACACACACAATGGGAAGAAGGGGAGGGGACACCTGAAGGACTGCATAACTCCAAAATGTTTTAAAAGGGAAAGGCGTTTGGAGAAAGACCTCAAACTCACAAATACAGGAGTTTTAGGGGAAGCTTTGGGAGCAATCCAAGTCAACGAATTCTAGCTGGATGAATACAACCGACTGCCAAGAACTGTTCCTTTTTCTTCTAACAGCATATAGGTAGATATTTACAAATTTGCTCTGGCTTTTTATTTTTGTTCTTAACACCTGATCCTATTTACCAAAAAAACCCAAGAAGATATACCAAGCCTCATGGGCATCAACATTTATACATCACTTGTGGAGTTTTTTTGCTTGATCGTTTTTATGCAGAACTATGAGGAAGAACATGAATTACAAGTCATCAAGTACAACAGTGCAACTAAAGGAACAATTTTTGGCAGAGTAAAGAAGATTAACAGGGATTAAAACTACTTCCTAGTCTATCAGAAAAGCTCTTGCAATTACATCAAATTACAAAATAATTGCATTTGCCAGTCCACATTTCTTCCATCCAGTACTAAAAGCACCGGATTCTACACACACAAGCACAATGATATCATACAAATTCATCGCTTTACCAATCAATACAGTAAAAATCTGGAATTAATTTTGATAAATGCAATGTTTTCTTTTTTGGTTTTGTAGGCTGGCATTACTTTACAATGAGGTTTTTTTGGTCAAGATGTTCATTATGTAACCCAGAAATTCTGGTTTTACTGCTGCAGCTAACAAGCCTGTGCATGTTAGCTGCATTACAGTAAATCTAAACTATTTATAAACAAAAAACATTTAACTAATCCATCATTTTACATACGTGAGAGCACTCTATACTGTTAAGGTATTATTCCCCCCCCCCTATTTTGGGCCAGATTTAATTAACTGGTCCTGCTAGTTGAAGCCCGTGCAAGCACATCCACTAGTGCAGTAAGGCTTCCTCCTGGTCCTTTGGTTCTGGGCAGCGTTGGGAGAACCCCTAGAACCGCATGCAGAGGGGAGAAGAGAGATTGTTCTGCTGGGCAAGCAGAAATCTTGGCACTGGTAGAACATTTCTAACAGCATGGCGATGAATTCCTCCTATAATGCATACACACAAACAAACTATATTCAGTTTGCTCCACTGAATGGAGGAAACTGTTTGTTTTGATGGTAGTTCAGGAACTAAACCAGACATGAATGGGCGTAACTGGAATTATGAGGAAAGCACTGCAAAGGATGTGTTTTATCCATTAGTTCCTTAACAAATAAGGAGTCTCTCTCTCTCTCTTGCACACAATAATATTCAAGAATCCTTCCAATTTTTTAAAAAAGCAATGCTTTTAGTATTCCTTAAAGTGTCCTTTAGGGGTTAGCAATTGACACCATGTTATAGAAAAATAAAACAATACTCTGCATTAAAATATTAGGTGTCAGAATTCATCATTTGAGAAATACAGAGAGCTCTAAATAAACAGTTGGGAGGTGTGGGATTTAAAGAGTTATAAGGCATGAGAACAGCAGCCTGTACTATACCCACTGTCTGCCACATTCCATGGTTGATCATTGGTCCACTGCTGGTCACACGGCCTATTCCATTGTACTTCAGCTGCAACTCTAGCCGTCCATTGCGCAAAGCCAAGACGATCCACGTACTGTCTCGATGGCCTCCAGCAAAGAAAAGGATGCCTTCAGGATCAAAGGTTCTAAAGTCGAATTCAGCCACAAGTCTGGCCACAAGGATACAAGAAATAAAAATCAGTTATTTATGCAGTGTTTCAGGAAGCAGGAAACATAGTGTGCTTTCCATCTAAGTGATTCATTTCAGAGATGCAGGTACTGACTATAAAGGATATATAAACACATTGTCAATGACAGCTGCCATTTGTAAGTGAACACACACATACAAGGGTGCAGACATCATCCAAAGGCATGCCAAGAAATGGTAGGGGTTTGTCCACTTAGGTGACAAACATGACTGCAGAATCCTGTAGTACCTTAAAGACAGGGATAGGGAAATCTGTTGTCCTCCAGGTATTACTGGACTCCAACTCCCATCAATCTTATGCAGTATGGCCGATAGTCAGGTATGTGGAATCTTTAGTCCAGAAATATCTGAGAAGCCACAGGCTCCCCATGTCTGCTTATGAACACTATGTTATTGTGACATGGGACTGCAAGTGTCATGACTGCTGCCTACAAAAGACCATACAGTCATACCTCATGTTACGTTTGCTTTGAATTTGCATCCTGCGATGACCCGGAACTACCAGAAAGGGTTACTTCCGGGCTTTGCCGCTCACGCATGCACAGACGCGCAAAACGACGTCACACACATGCGCAGAAGCGGCAAATCGCAACCCACACACACACATGTTGCGTTCTGCTCATGTTGCAAACGGGGCTCTGGAACGGATCCTGTTCGCAACCAGAGGTACCACTGTACTGTCTGTAGCCACAAATACTTTTCTAGAATTCAGTCTACAATAGTGACAGCAAGTTATTGATCATAGAAAGATAATCTGTTTTAACCCATACATATCCCTCAGTTTAGCATGTGTTTAGAAAAGACCTTTTCTCTTTAATTAAAAATGGATTCTCACCGCGTTGGTTGTTTTCTTTTAAAACGTAGTCTGATAACAGGTGTGCCACTAAACATTCTTCCAAGATAGAGGGATTTAACGCTTTTTGCAGTAGCGAAAGATACACAGGGCAAAATGTCCTACAGGAAGAAAAGCAAATCACACATATACAGACATAAAACTTTAAGACAAGGTTTATAAACAGTGATTTTCTTTGATTTCTTTTATCTTCAAAACACTGATAATTCAATGCCACTGCAACTGTCCAATAGTAACCAGGGGACCACAGTCACACAGGTGGAATCTACACACATATAAAAAACGCTGTGAAAATACTTTTTTAAAAAAAAACATTTTGAAAAATATATTGAATTTGCCATAGTTCACCATTGCTATCTAGTGTAACATTTGTATATCACACTTTACAACACACCTAAAACGTTTTATCTGCAACTGTATAGCTGAGTCCACTCCCAACAATCCCTCCTCATTCCAGTTAGCAACTGCAGATTAAGCGGTCACCTACTTCCACACTGAGTTTGGGCATCGAAATGTATGTTTAGACACAGCTAAAGAAGAATAAGTTGATTATGATGCAGCTCAGTGAGCGGGCACAAGCAGATGGTCCCAGGTTCAAACCCTGGCATGTCCGGTGAAAACCCTGGAGAGCTGCTCTCAAGCAGAATAGACAATTATAAGCTAGATAAACAAACAGCATGCCCTGAAAAAAGGCAGCTTCCTATGTTCCTATTTAATATTTCCTTTTGAGAACTAAGGGGAGGGAGGAGAAAGCAGGCAACAAATACCAAGTTAATTACATTCCTGGAACTGAAATCCACTGTAGGCACACACTGTTATTGAAGTTATGCTGGTCTTTTAATGGGTTTGCCTCCAGTCTTAGGGAGTCTGAGCCAGTTGGACTATTCCCCTTTGTAAAGAGTTGTTTCAAAGCTTTGGGACTGCATTCTTTCATTCTTATCTCGTTGAACAGAAGTAAGAAAGCTACCTCACAGGTGTTCATGTTCTTGGAAAGTTTTACTCCACCTCTTCCATTGCAGTGGCAGCTGTAACTTCCTGGCAAATTGACGCATGCTTGCTCACAATATTTCTGTTCACACTCGTCCACATCTATACTCCAGCAACAATGGAGAAAGCAGAGACGCAGATTCTTACATTCCTTTTTAATATGCTAGGCTTAAAAACAACAATAACAACTGTTGTCCAAAAGTAATATCTAGCATGTCTTATTCCCTCTGGGGCAGGTGGAGGGGAACATAGGGCACTCAAGGTGTTCTGCTTTAATATCATCAATAATTTCATATATGACAGACAGCACTTTGGGGGGACTCTGGAGTTGCAATGAGTATTACATATCTGAATGGAGTCAAGGGTCTGGTGGATTGCGAAAGGACAATTTGGGGCGGTGACAAAGTGGGTGATCTGGTGCCTATAAAGCCAACACTCCCTCTTCTTCCCCAATTTTGTTGACAGTTGTTCACCTGTTAGGGGTATGCCATTGTCATAAAAGTCCCTAATTCTATATAATCTCACACTTCTCCAATGAATCATTTGGTTGGGTCCTGCCTGTATTGTAAAATTGTGGATGAATCATAAATCAGAGGCGAGACTGGGGATACTAATTTTGAGATCCAGGAATGAAAGCCACACTCCAAGATCAGGGCTAAAAATGGGTTAGTGAAAGCATAGAAAGCATGGCCAGGATGCTAATATGATTCAGTTTGTCCTGTTCCATGTCTATCTACTGATCTCTGAAATTGCGTAGTATGTTTATGACATTATGCAAAAGGGATTGCTTCATAATACCAAGTTCTCCCTAGTCACCCTAGTTCCACCCTAGTGGAAGGTGTTCCACTGAGATTGCTGAAAATTTTTTGGGCTAAAATTGGTTGTTAATTTTGTCCACCAGGGGAAACTTCCAAGACTCATTGTTGGTTATGTATTGGCATTCTGCAAGGGGAAGACTCAGAATACTGCATCTTTAGGGGTATTATGAGGCAACCTGTTTGCAGCATTATCAGTGCTGAATGGTCGCTATCCAAAGAAAAGACCATGGCCACAATGTCTCATGCATGCTTAATTCAAGTAAACAAATGAGGCCAATTTTTTTGATGATGCTAAAAAATATTCAAAAGATAGCAGCTCTCTAGAACAAGGGTTCCCAAACTGTAGTTCACGGACCACGGATTCATACAGGTGGTACACAGCACTGTCCACATTACATATTCACATGGATTTTAAACTGTATTTCAATTGTCTTTTATTTCTTATATTGCATTTTATTATATTAGTTTGAATTCTTTGGAATGCAAACTGTAATATAAAAATGCAACATATGAAATAAAAGAAGCAATACAAAGAGAATTAAAATCATACCACATCTTGCGCCCCACATTATAATTGCTACAAAGCGCAAAAAATCTTTAAAAGGTTCAACAAGACCACCAGAAATTTTCAAGCGGTCAAGGGTGAGGGAGGAATTTGGGAATCACTGCCCTAAAGACTTAAAAATAACTATTGAGGCGGGGGGGCGGGCTTTACAACAGCAATCTATCAAGCCTCAGAATTATCTTTGTGGAATTAATTCCATCTACTAACCTTCACAAACCTTTCTGACATCATCATAAACATAGCCATCATCACAGACACATGAATAAGAGCTGATCACGTTTTTACACTGAGCTTCTCCACAGATACCTGGTGATACTGTGCATTCATCTATATCTGAAAAGGAACAAAAATCAACAGCAATAATCAGAATGTCAACATTCTTTCAATGCCTATCGTTCCCAAGTTCCATCTTGGTCCAGAGTCAATTCTCATTCCATTGTTACAACTAAATAATAGAAGTAGGAAATGACTTCAGTCTTCCCAGAAACCAGAAGCTGCTGTTTTGTAAGCCGTATAGCACCTTGGGTAAAATGCTACCACATTATTGAGAGAGGAAACATCGGAAAAAAATCACAGGAAAAATGTGACAGCAATATAAAGTAAGGTCAGAATTTGTGGGACAAAAAGGATCACAGAATTAGGAAATGACAAACTGTTTGTTTTGCTGAGGAAAAAATGAAAACATATTTTCAAAGCCTTTTCAATCCAGTAACACACACACACACACACACACACACACACACACACACACACACGGGAGGATGCTTCTGCATGTGATTCTATTGATGGAATCATGCGCACAGATCTTGAGCAGATTCATATCCAAATTCGCTATTGCATACTAATGTGAACGAGAACATGAAGCATATATGACCTTTGTTTGCAAAGCAGGGTGTGAAAAATGATGTCACCTGCACCCCCTTTCCACTCTCTTGGTCTGGATTTTAAAATGTGTGTTTAATAGAGCTGATCCTGGAACTGCAGAGCCCCAGCTAGCGTGGTCAATGGCCAGGGATGGTGGGAGTTGTAGTTTGGGAACAACTAGAAGGCACCAAGTGAAACTTACGCTATAGGACAACCTTCCCCAACCTAGTACCTCCAGATATTTTGGGCTACAAATCCCAGTAGCTTGAGCCACCATGTCCAAGAGTAAGGGTTGATGGGAATTGTAGATATATGTGTGCATGTGTGTGCTTATCTATCTGATAGGCACCAGGTTAGAAAGGCTGCCAAAAGAGAATGGGTACGGGGCAGGGTTTTTCCCGTATGCAGACTACAACAGCATTACTCTGTTGAAAAGACAGAAGTCTTACATAGTTTACTAAAAAGACAGGCAGGAAAGAAACCCCCAGTCTTACAGCTACTTAGCCACTGTTCACTATTTCTTGAATAAGTCTAAGGAAGATTCTCACCAAATACTGTTGAAATATTCATACATTTCCAAACCCAACTCTATTTCATGAGCTAATGCAATGCAATATATAGAAAAACTTTAAAAATCCACACTTCACAAGGTACTATTTTTCAGAGTCAAAGTAGGCTGGTTAGCTGGGGCACACTGGCACAACCTAACATGCAAATCCTTTGTGAATCACCACTTTGCTATGGTGCTGGACAGTTCTGTGGTATAACTACAGACATGCCTAGACATGCACACTTGGCTTTTCGTACTGGAATCTTAAGTCATAGTTGTAAGAAACTAAGAAGTATTAGCAACTGTTCAATTTAGCCGTCAGTGGCAACATGCTAATAAAGAGAACGGAGTGTCCTGTGTCGCACCAAGACTGGTAAATGTATTGTTGATTTGTCTTTCATGGATTAGAACCCATTTTATCAGATGCAAAAGAGTTCACTTGAACAGCTTGTGCAGAATAAAATTGTCTTTAAAAAAATATTCAAAAGTTAGAATACAGTTACAATACAATACATTTTCAATCAATATATCCCCTCCCCTGTCTTATGTCATCACCTTCCCCCACTCTCCCTATTTTTACTACAACAGGCCAACACGGCTGTGCCTCTCGGGAGCAATCGTCATATAACGTTGATGTTAGCGAGCTTTCACTCATTCCAATGGTGTTTGTGCAGTAGGCTTCTGGAAAAGCACTGGAATCATGACTAACAACAAAATGAAATAATAATAGCCCCATAGTACATAAGGGTGTGGGATGTTAGCATCCAAAATGCACATCACATGTAAAGGATTAATTGTAAGAGCTGTAGAACTCTGTGATGTCATACGCTCTGTGGCAGTTATGGCAGTTGGTTCAGTTATGGCAGTTACTTGAACAGTCTTTAACTGTTACAGCAGCTATGATATGTTGTGCTGCTTTCTGCCTCGGAGTAGAATAGTCTGTAACAGTTTATGCACCCTGTATTAGGAATTTAAGAAATATCCACCTGCACAGTATATTTAATCTGTATCTGCAACTACACTAAGTAAAATTTAAGGGTCTTGTGTAGTTTTTACAGGAGGGAACAAATTAAAGCGTCAAACAACCCAGGGCTGTCTTCTGCAAAACTCTGCTAAATGTTCAATTCCCACAAAAGGGAGCTTAAATCATTGGGGCAGTTCAGACGTAACACATGTTTCCTCCTCTTCTACTTGCTTCCTTGCTCCTGGCATTCCTCCTTTCCTGGTTTGATGCAAATCCTAGTTTGGCATTTCTTCTGAATCAGCAAACTATCAGTTTGCTTTAAATCAGCAAAGGAGTGAATGAACCAACATGCATGAAGAAGTTCGTGTAAGTGGTTTAAGCTTTACTCTGTACTCACATCTTACCTTTGCAACTTTTATTGTCATCCATGAGTTCAAACCCATTATTACAAGCACAGCGATAGCTGCCAAGCGTGTTGTAACAGATATGTCTACAGCCACCATTTTGCTCGGCACATTCATTAATATCTGGAAATAAGAAAGAATAAATATTGGCTGTATTCACTTCGGTGCTGCAAACACAGTAGATGGCTGTTTTCAAACTTCACTGTCATGTGGGAAAGGGGGTTTTTCAGCAGAAAAGTTGGAGTGCATGAGAGGGGAGGGTAAACTTATCCCACCCCAGCTGTAGACACTCATCTCCAAAACTCACCCTGCACCATAGAAAAAAGCCTCCTTTTGGTGTCCATGAAAGGTTGTTTTCAAGCCCAATTTCTGTGCAAGGTAAGGAGAAGCCACGGGGACTGCATCTGTCACATGGGAGATGGATTCACTACCCCTGATTTACACCAACTGGCAGCAACTCTCAAGGATTTCAGAGTGGAGTCTTTTCCACCACTACCTACAGATGCTAGCACATTTCGAAGCATGATTCAAAGTGTAGGTGCTGACCTTTAAAGCCCTAAACAGCTTTGGCCCAGTATAGCTGAAGGAGCATTTCAACCCTCATCGTTCAGCCTGGACACTGAGATTCAGCTCTGAGGGTCTTCTTGCAGTTCCCTCATTGCGAGAAGTGAGGTTACAGGGAACCAGGCAAAGGGCCTTCTTGGTAGTGGCGCCCACTCTGTGGAACGCCCTCCCACCAGATGCCAAGGAAATTAACAACTGCACCTGACTTTTAGAAGACATCTGAAGGCAGCCCTGTTTAGGGAAACTTTAAATGTCTGATGTTTTAGTATGTTTGATGTTTAAATTTGCTGAAAGCCACCCAGAGTGGCTGGGGCAACCCAGTCAGGTGGGTAGCATATAAATAAATAAATTAGTAGTAGTAGTAGTAGTACTGACCCTGGGAAGGTTTGCATGCAAAGCATCTGCACTGAGCTGCAACCATTCCCCATCTCATTATCCTCATCGTGAACACACAGTCACAAGCAGCACAAAACAAGACTTACCTTCATTGCATCTTTCTCCTTGCCAGCCTGGTCTGCAGCGGCAAAGGAATCCGCCTTTCAAGTCGTCACATGTTTTCGTACCGTCTTTATGACACGGACTAGGCAAACACTGATTTGGCAAATCTGGGGGTGGAGGGAAGGGTTGAAAACACACCACATAAAACTTTTACCCTGGAATCAAATTATTTAAGACAATATTGCTATTACCATTCAAACAAATTCTGGAGGTGGCAAATGCACTGTTTGCCTCTATAAACAAAAACTGATGGAGAAAGGAGGCAGTTACTAGCATTGTTTTGTAAAGAAAGATGGCAGCACTGCATTGCCACAAGACACTGTTTTTTAGGCCAGAGGTTTTCAACCTTTTGGAGTCCGCGGTTCATTTGACCAACTGCATACTTTCTGTAACACCCCTGTGGGGCTCAGGAGCCCAGTTATGTCATCCCTTGCCTGCAGAGCTGGCAGCCTCTCACCCTTTTTCAAACACCCTCCCTTGTGGAGGGTTTCCTCAGCCTCCTCTCCCCTCTCCTTGGGAGTCCTCTGGGCAGCCACCTTACACTGCCTTACAGGGGCTGGGAAGAAGATGCCCCCAGCCTTAGTGGCCCAGCGGAAAGTGGCCAGAGGTGAATATGAGGCTAGTACCTTACTTTGGGAGGCAGCAGTGGGCACTGCTGGGCCTGCATAGTGGAAAGGCTCCCTTTCAGGACTGGGCACTCAGCTCCCTGGCAGGCATTGCACACAGCAAGCACAAGAAAGACCCGCACAGTGCCTGCCTGCGTGACCTCCTACTTGTCTGTCCATTCCCAAAAGCAAGGGTTGGCAGACTAGCTGGTTTGGCTCCCTCAACCACTTGCTTGCTTACTCCCAAGACCACCTCAGCTCCTAGCAACCAGCACCCCCTGGCTAGTCCCAGAGGCACCATTCGCTTGGGAAGCTTGCGGCAAGGGCAGTTGCAACAAACAACTGTGCAAGCCTTTAGGAGGCAGAGACGCAAGAGGGCATCAGAGGAAGGAGGGAAGAAAAGAGGGGAAGAGAGTAGCCCATGGCACCCATAACCATCTTTCAAGGCACCCCAGAGTGCCACGGCACACTGGTTGAAAACCACTGTTCTTGGCAATTTGCTCAATTACAGAAAAGTTAATACACTTGCCAAGCTAAATGAATTATTGTCTTGGAGAGCTCACTCTTTAAAGAAAAAATGTGGGAACCATTTACTTTGCCCATTCTGACTTGAAGTAATCATTCTGGAAGAAAAAACATTAACTGCAGAAATGGTATACAATTTATTAATAATAATTATATATTAATTATATAATTACTAAGCCTAACAAGACAGTGCTTCAGGAATTCTTCATCTGGAGATAGTAACTTATCTTGAATTGCAGCAGAATGTTCTCTTGTAAGAAAGGGAGGAAAGAACTCTTAATTCTTAAGGAGTGGCATGTGACTATCCTCTGCCAAAGGGAAGCATACCTATAATATTCGCTAAAATCTTGAAAGCCATAAACTGTACTGTTTGAAAACGTCTCTACAATAAGACTGTTAAACACTAAAACAAAAGAAGCCTTACTGAAAGGCAAAGACAATCCCCACCACAAAGTCTTCCAAGTATGTAATAGTAAGCAAGACCTTGAAGAAAGATATAGTTGGAGGCAGGATACAGGAGCACTCCCAAACCGCACATTTGAGCTTTCTCTAATGAAGCCTTTGTGAATAATCACAGTCTCTCTAATCAGTGGAATGCAACTCTGCAGCCACAGGTCTGCACTGTAATGCAGCAAATACCTGTATCATCAAGATGCAGACAAGACAGCAGAGCAGTGACGTAACATGGTATTCAAATATTTCAGGTGAAATGTTGCTAATAGTGCTTACTTGTCTAAACCATTTGAGATATTCACAAAGTCATATTGAAAACAGCCAATGCAGCAAAACAGATCCCACAGACGCACACAAAAATCCTTTGGCTGCAGTAAAATTAAACCAAGCTAAGCTGCCACCTCCACTTTGCCAAGTCAGTACTCATTTGAAGAGTATTATGTTGTTTCCTGTTCAGTTGCACTTTACTCTCCTCTTAAAGTAAGTATCCCACATAAATCAGAAAGCCAGGAGTTCTATACTATTCTATCTTCTATGTATCTCTATGGCACAGGCATAGCAAGGAACCCTAACTTTTCCTCTTGACTAATTATCATGCCTACCACCTCCCATAATTCATTTCAGGCATAAATCTTACCATGGGTGAGATCTGTGTGTCAGCTATGCCAATGCTAAGAACAATAGGAGCAAAGGACAAGGGATTCTAATCATCCTTTTACTATGATGTCCACGCCAGTCCTCAGTCTGTCTCTTTTCCTTGTATAAATCTGTTAGCCAAGAATGCATGCTGCGAGGTTTCTTGTTTGTACCCTGTGAACTCAATATGTTGCCTTAGGCAGGCTTGCTATCTCTCAGGCACAGCATAAGCATTTCTAAGTAAGAGGTTCCCTGCCAGGATCTGAGAGACAACAGATTGCCTTAGGCAACCTAGCGAGCTCATAGCTTTACATACCCAGCTTTACAGGTTGTTGTTAAGATAAATGTTATGTGAAGCATTTTTCACACACAGGAAAAACACTGCAACTGTTCTATTCTTCTTCCCTCTCGCTCAGCAGATGGCATTCTTTAAACCATGCTTTCCATTTCTCGGTCACCACTCCCATTCTTAGCCTCACTTCCAAACAATATATGCCCCTGTTGTTGTCCTCTGAACAGAGACATTTTTTGCACATGGGCAGTGTTTGAAACTCCCATTGTTCTAGGTGCATTTTGCATCAGGGATTTCTGAGCTCTGGGTACAGTACTGCACTTAAGATTTCAGATTAAAACTCCAGAGTGGAAGGAAGGAGGATCTTTTTCTGCCTCCCCACTTCCAGCTACTTTCTGAAGACTGTAGAAGAGACCCTCTGAAGAATATTAGGGGGGTGGGCAGGGAAAGGACTAGACCATGTGGTAAACGAACATAATATTTTCGCTGAAGTTCATTCATTTTCAGCTTCGTATTCTTGTTACAAAAACCTCCGCGCCTGGACAATCCGTTGCTGCACCCCAAAACTAGGTTTAAGGTGCCTAGCTGTCATATCTCAGTTTCTAACACTGCACATAGCTAGTCAAAAAGTTAGCATGCTACAGGCCTTCCATATCCAATCATCTCACCTTTCTCTCACCTTCCAAAGGATTTCTTTCCACAATGCTTTGGATATCTTTGGTTTCACTGCTTCACTCTTACTTTCAACGGTGAAGGTGCAGCTCACTCTCATTATCCAGCCTCTCCAACAATGTGTTTAATGCCCTTAGTACACACACGCAAGAAACTTCTGGTAGTGCTAACTAGGGCTGGCCAATGTTGGGTTTTCAACATCACAGTGTATCGCCAGCCAAAAGCTGCATTGGCCCCAGCCATCGTGGGAGCTGAGGTGGTTTCACTCCAGCGCCTCATAGGCTGTGGCCAATACGGCTGGCCCCAGCCTGCTGCTCAACCAGGGGGTGGAAAGGCTCCTGGCCCCAGCTGAGCAAGCCCTGACGCCCCATGGCCAGGCTCCGCTGCAGGGCAGGAGAGCTCCTGCCTCCAATGGAGCCAGCCCTGAGCCCCCTGCCACTTGTGGTGGAGCAGCAAGGACCTTGGGACTCCTTGGCCAAGCTCCCTCTGCCTTCGCTGGCATGGGGAGCGGGCGAGCTACCTTGCCCGCTTGCCCCCCACTCCCCGAAGATGGACCAAGCAGCAGTAGCCAAGCACCTCGCTGATTCAGCTTGATTCTCCCTCCGCCAGAGAAGAATATGATGGCATATCGCTGGTGAAAGCGCCGCTGCTCGAGTCCCTCTGCCTCCAGCTCTCAACTAGTTTGTTTCTTCCTCAGTACGCTGGAGGCAGAGGAACTCAAGAGAGATGACAGTTTCACCAGCGATATACTGCTGTCATTGCAGTCTGCCCCGACATACCAGTCCTGGGCAATATATCAATATACATCAATATACCAATATATCACCCAGGCCTAGTGCTAACCACACCTTGAAATACTATGAAAGAATACTGGACCCTAGTACCAGCAATGGACAGTGGGGTGGGGTCATGTTGCTTTCCTGATCTCTGCTGCTGTTGTATATCACAATGGAAAGGCGGGAGGAGCAAGGCAACAGTGAGGTCAGTGCAGTGCAAACATGCCAGCATTCTAGCCAGCCCATTTGCACTGCACTGACCTCACTGCCACCTCATTGTTCCCCATCCCAATATGCAGCAATGCACTGAACTGCAGGATGGCTCATGGGAGTGTTTGGATGCAGGGATAACAAAGAAGGATGTCAAAAACATCAGAGTGATCACGTTCTAGTGCTTTATTAAGAGAAAGGTGTAGACTTACAGCAAATCAGCCTGCCAGGTCTCCCAGCCTTTACAAACACGGGACGGATACTGCAGCAAGGAGATTGCTTGCCCGCACCCAAGCAAATGTTCAAACATTCTTTATACACAAAGCAGTGTGTGCCACTTTGGCCAGGACTCCCCATCATTTCACCTGGCCAGATGAGAGCATAGGTGGCAAAGAGCCACATCTTACAGATAGCTCTCCTTTCTGGGCTCAGAGCCCAGCACCCCAAGCCCACAGATAAGGATAACATCAAAGCAAGCCAATTAGCTCATATCAAAGAAAGTGAATATAAGCATATATGACCTCATGGTTACAACTACTACCAGTTAATTGTGGGGTTATCTTGACTACCAAGATGGCACTAGCGGAGCTTCCGCAGCAGTTCACCTTTGGCTCAATACAAGCAGCAATTGCGTCAGGCAAATGGCACAGCCCCCACCATGCCATCTGCCTAGCACACAAATAATTTGTTGATTTCTTTCATCACAATAGAAAAATAGAACCGAGTGTGTTCTATTTTTCCTTCCCATCTGAAGTATTAAGATGTATATATTTACAATGCTTGCCAACCTCTTCAATTAGAGCCAGGCACTCTGTCCCCCTAAGCACATTACACTGTCACAAGGAAAACACTCTAGCAAAAAACATTTGCAGGCTGTAAAGATGGACAACGGTAGAAAACTGTCAGGAACCAAAAAGTTGTATTGAAAAATACGACTTTCAAGTTGTCTGGCCCCAAAATGGCAACTAGGCATTATGTTTTGGCGACTGTAACCCTGGTTAAAGGAGCCATTTGGCACCTAGCTTATATATGTGAGTTTCTAACACTAACAAGGGGGTATGATATGATTGTGATATTTTTTTAAAATGTAGAAGCTAACCACTTCTCATCACCTCCTCTTACTGTCCTCTCAGGCCCAAAAGCCCACCTGGCCACGCATAGTCTGGTTTCAGGTCGGCATAACAGCCCAAGTCAACTCAGCTCTACATCTGCCATATTACTCATCTACACCCTCCCCCTGGGCCCAATCCATGGTGGTAGATGGCAGTGGCAATGAATGGAGGAAGAGCTGTCACTGCTGCAGATACTAAATGGTGACCACAAAAAAACCTGCAGCTGGAACTTTGTAGCACAAGCACACGACTGAGCACTCATAGCAGAGCAGCTCTAAAATCACTGCAAAAAGGGTTATTCTGCATTGAATAAAAAAGGTTTTGTAGGCAGCAATTGCTGAGGTTTTGCATATTAATCCCAAAATTAAGTTACAGCCACATCTGTTAACTTTTAGGTGAATCTTTCACAATGTTAATGGGCTCTGATCTTGAAAGATAAAGTGAAGCGTAGGCTGCATGTCATTTAGTGAAAGACTCCCTACGTTTGACAGGATTACATGGCCTGTTTGACCAGATTGTAATAAGACACTTAGGCTACAATTCTATATATCAGGGATAGAAAACCTGTGCCCTACAGGCTGGTTCTGGCTTCTCAATATCCACAGAAATTTGGCAATTTAACTTTTAAAAAAATCTTGCTTTGCTTATTTTGCTTGGATGCCTTCCACTGTGATCCTGGAGGGCCCAGCAGCACTCCAACAATCAGAAGCCTCTCCCTCAATTTACCTTGCAATGGTGCCTCGACTCCATCCAGTGTAATGCCATTGCAAGGAGGTCGGCGAATCCCTTCTTGTTTGTTAAGCCCCAAGACCTTCTTGCAATGGCATTACACTGGATGGAGATGAGGCACCATTGCAAGGTAAGATAATATTTGAATCACTATGGACTCCATTCAGCAAAATACCGGTAATTCTGCTATAGTGCAAGCACTCTTGGCTGCACCATTGAACTTCCGCTTGTTGTCCTCCTCAGGTCCAATGCTAAACTGTGCTGAACTGAAAAATCAGAACTTAGAGGTTTCCCAATAGTTCCTCATACTTGGACCACAGAAGAATGGGGGAAGGAGACAGAGAGAGGGGTTCTTTGGAGAGGTTGGAGGGAGGTTAGACTTATTCCTGTCACCTATGGCACAGTGTGGAATTTTGAAGTGCATGAACTTATCTTGACAGTCCCCATAGTCACCTCCCCAAAGAGACCTACGCAGGTAGGTCTCTTGATCCATTCTATCTATATACTACAAAGCAGCAAAACATGGTTTTATACCCAACTGTTATAGAAAGGTAAAAAAAAGGTAAAGGACCCCCGGATGGTTAAGTCCAGTCAAAGGTGACTATGGGGTTGTGGCGCTCATCTCGCTTCAGGCCAAGGGAGCCAGCGTTTGTCCACAGACAGATTTCTGAGTCATGTGGCCAGCATGACTAAGCCGCTACTGGTGCAACGGAACACAGTGACGAGTGCCAGAGTGCATGGAAACACAGTTTACCTTCCCACCACAGTGGTACCTATTTATCTACTTGCACTGGCATGCTTTCGAACTGCTAGGTTGGCAGGAGCTGGGACAGAGCAATGGGAGCTCACTCTGTCGTGGGGATTCGAACCGCTGATCTTCCGATCAGCAAGCTCAAGAGAGGCTCAGTGGTTTAGACCACAGTGCCACCCGCGTTATAGAAAAGTGAGCTGACAACGGTTGGTGCAGTGATTAGCATGCTGCAGAAATTTCTGTTCACTGGGTAACACTGGGCCAGCTGATCCTAGCCTACCTCACAAAGGAATCACATGCAGGGAAGAGCAGTCGTCTAATCCTGGCAGATCTTACACAAGTGATGAAGCTTGCTCCAGCAGATGATGCCATCACTAATGACAAAGTACCAGAGCTTCTCTCCTCCATGTTCCTTCTCCACTATATCATTGCCCACCATAACCATAGTTTATTATGAAATTCAAATACAGGCAATAGTTTATCCAATGGAACAAAGTGGAAGTCTGATGGGAAGAATTATAAGGAGCATTGGACAATATTCACACGGACTCGACTTGCTCTTCACCTAAGCCAACAACCAACAATACTGTATTCCTTTAGTAACATAGAAATATGAAAAATACTTACTATGCACACATGTATGGAAATTTGGATTTCTTGTATATGGTGACCCATACCTCCTAATACATCCTGAAGAACAAAAACAAACATTATCACTAAGCAAGTTGGCATATTAACTAACTTCTGATTTCCTGGTATTCTACTCAGCATGTTTGCTTGTTTATTCTATTTAGACTACAACTGCCTTATTAGAAAAAACACAATTCGAATGCTATGAATGTTATTAATTTTGTCAAAATATATTGTTGCTTTGAAATGCAGATATCGCAATGGTGCTATTAGGACCTGTGATTAATTTAGTTTGGGGGGAGGGGGAATCTGAAGAATTTACTCAAGACAGAATATAGTTTTCTCAAGATTCTAGTGTTTACATGTTCAACACAAATTTAATAGGGTAATAGTCAGATTTTGAAGGGTCACAATTCTCTGAATAATAGCCAGTCATTATAACTGTATTTCTTTGTAACTGTATGCAAATAAAATGTGCCTCTTTTTGATGTGAGATGATAAAGAGATGTGCTCTGTTACACGGCACATTTTGGGACTGATATTAACTGTGTCTAGAAAGTGACAACAAAATAGTACAAAGCAAAGGGTATCACTGCAACTCACCCAAATATCCCGGGTAAAAATATTCCTGTTGGAAAGAAAGAAGGAGAAGGGGGAGCACATGATTATTATAGATTTGGTCTACAATTGAATTCATATTAAAATAAGCTCCTGACAGTTTGATAGCTGAGCAATGTGGTCTTAAGGGAGGTCATAAGGTATGTGCTTTGCAACAGTTTTTTTAGATCAGCCGAAGCAAGATTTTCCCAGAAGCCACCATTTCTTCTTGTTTCTCGAGCAGCTGCCTCAAACCACCTGATGGGCAGACAGGCTGGCTGGTAACCCTGCCATTTTGGGTGGCTTACCCATTTAGCAGATCTGCTGCCTCAGAGGGTTCCAGCTGCCCACTTGAAAACGGAATCTTTCCCAGCAGCTCTTGCAAACTTGCTTCAAGAGCCAAATTCTCCTTCAACACTTGAAATGTAGCTCTCCCAAGCAGTGGTGTTGTGAAGAAGAAACAAGGGAAAATACAGTCCCAGGTCTTTTTCCACAGAAGGCGCGAGGGCATTTATTTTTGAGAGCACCAAAGCAATATACCTGAGAGAGGAGCAACCCTCTTTGCCCTCATAACAACCATGGGGTAGGCTTCAACACCCTAACACTTTTGCCAGTTTGTTCTACAACAGACAGCCTGTCCTAATGATTTGGGTATCATACTATGTGCTGCAGTGCTTCTCTTGAGTGGCAAGTATATATGTTTATATATAGATATAGATCAGGCTTCCTCAACCTCGGCCCTCCAAATGTTTTTGGCCTACAATTCCCATGATCCCTAGCTAGCAGGACCAGTGGTCAGGCATGATGGGAACTGTAGTCTCAAAACATCTGGAGGGCTGAGGTTGAGGAAGCCTGATATAGATACACACACACACACACACACACACACACACACACACAGCTGCTTTCATTCTTGTTCACTTCTGTTGAGCATGGCTATGAGCTCGCCTTGGGAACATGGCTATGGGGACTGTCAGTATGCTATCTGCACTTAAAATTACCACTGCACCACTGAGCCCCAGCTCCGCAACACAAATCTACCAGATATGGGAGGCACCATTTCAATTAAGAGGCAGGAACTCTCCCTGCCAATAAATCTGAACATCACAAGAAAATTGAGCTCTCTCTTTTTTAAAAGACAGTTAAAAACCTTGCAACAAACAACCATACAAAAATACCAATTTTTACACGCAAGAAAGCAATGGTAATAAAAAATCAGTTGCATAGAAGAATGAATTACAAGTGTTAGGCAGTGATGGTGGTGTGTTCACAGAATCATGTAGCGTTGGAAGGAACCATGAGGGGCATCTGGTCCAACCCCTGCAATGCTGGAATCTTTCATTCAACATGGGGCTCGAACACACAACCCTAAGGTGCTCTACCAAATGAGCTATACTATAAGGGCTGGAATTTTCTGGCAGGCATTCCAAGCAGGTCTCTCCAAAGCCTTCCATGATCCCCCAACTGGATGTATGCAATAAAGCTATGCTATGTACCATAAAACGAGTCAAAGTTTGTTAGTTCTCTGGACCCTTTCAGTTTGTACAACAGCTCTTTAGCTGAAGCAAGTGTCCCATCCCATTCACACCAGGATTTAGTGACAATCTTTTCAAACACTTAGTAATTTCCAGTGTCTCCATCACCAGGAGATACTGGTTCTTATTTTGCAAGTTCTCAATTATGCCCTCAAAGACACTCAATTAATCTACAGGTGAAACAACTGCTTGCCTACATCAAACTTTGGAGTGGAGCACCAAACATAGACTTCCAATCAAGGCTTGTTACCAACACTATAAACTGTTCTCATGATATATTCCAGGAAAAGGAGCTGGTGCAAAAATCAGTGCACCTTAAGAGTCAAAGGTCAAGTATGTAGCAACTGGCCTAGCTTTTAAAGGAATTTAAGACCTGGAAACAGTTACTGCACCCTGACAGATACTTGAAGCTCACCTTAGCTTTCACCTCTCATTTCCAATAAATGGGAGAGATTAAGAGGATGAGAACAGAATTGAAGCAGTTGCAACAGCCATATGCAATGCTTTTCCTAGTGTATGACACCAAAAGCAAACAAAATGACCGTAGAATCAGTTGGAAGGGACCTTGAGGGTCCCCGCGATGCTGGAATCCTGTCTACAGTCATCCTTGGGTGGGCTTGAACCACCAACCTTCTGGTTAACAGCTAGACACGCTGCCCCACTGCCCCACAGAAACAAAATTATATGCTTGAGAGTTTTAGCTCCCAGTGGATATTAAGCAGCAGTTGTGGGGTATGAGGAGGAATTCAAGGAAGAGAATGGAAGATTTTTGCATAGATAAAAGTGCAATGGTAGGTAGGAAGGAGTGATGAATAACAAACAAGAGTGGCAAAAGTGCTGTGTTACACAAAGGGTAGGCACTTCTACAGGGTTATGGAGGCCGAGGAGGGCTTTTAAGGCCAAGATAATGAAAGAATGCACCAAGATGCCCACAACAAAACTATTGGTACTTATGTTTCTGATGCTTGAATATTTCTAATTTCGTTAAGCAGCTTAAACTTCCATCCACAGCCCATTTAATCCAGAACTGTTCTATGGGAGAGAGTCAAATGGGCTGCTCAGAAGGCATTCATCTGTGACTTTAAATATCTGCAAAGCCCAAAGAGTTTCGTTTACTCTTGAGAAAAACAAAAAACGAGAACAAGAGCTGAGCTGGAAATAGCCTTTTCCTGCACATGACATTTCTATTTATTCGGGCTTCCGAAACTCTGTAGATTGGTATTTCTGTTCAGCTTATACCAAAAGGATTAATCTGACAGGAAGAGCAAATTGCATCCTATAGAGGAAAAAGTCAGCTGAGGTTAAGGTGGCGGCATCATTCAGAAAACAAAGGTGAGCTTGCCCTATAGAGGCACCAGACTATTTTCTCTGATGTCTGGAATGAGACTGGGCAGCAACATTTAGAAGAAATGCTATGACTTAAAACTTGAAAAGTATTATACATCTTTTTCTGGCCCAAGTCCTTAGAAGCAGTCACTTTAAATAGAACTCTATTTCCATCTTTGTACAGTGATGATCTCAAAATAACAAAAACAACAACTAATAGAATCTTCAGGTTACAGACGCTTCAGGTTACAGACTCTGCTAACCCAGAAATAGTACCTCGGGTTAAGAACTTTGCTTCAGGATGAGAACAGAAATCGCATGGGGGTGGCACAGCAGCAGCGGGAGGCCCCATCAGGTTAAGAATGGACCTCCAGAATGAATTAAGTTCTTAACCCGAGGTACCACTGTAATAAATATCAAACCACACTCTACATAAAACATGAAGACTGATTTTAAGAATGTTTTGTAAAAAGTGGCGCCTCCCAGGTTCAAACTCCTGATAAACAATCAGCTACATCAGGCTCATTTACCACAGCATGAGTTGCACAATTTTTATGGCTTGGGCACTGGTTTATGGCTTGCAGTTGCCCTGAAACTGAACCAGTTTCTGAAGACCAAAACCAGACATTATGCACAGAAGCCTGTAACTAGTCTCCATTTTTTTTAATGAAAAGCAGCCTTAGAAGGTTGTGAGCATGACTGAGCAGATGGGAGCTGGGGTGTGTGTGTGTTTCCTGAACTCTTCTTCTGTCAGCTGTTTTTCCAGTCAAAATTGCTCTCCAATTTGCTTTCCTACTATGGGGGTTGATAGAATGCAACTAAACAATTCTGTCACATCATGCTTCCTTGCAATTTTTCTGAAACACCCATTAATAATAAAAAAGCATTTGCTGGTCCAGTGTATAAAAGCCAGTTTTCTGGCATTTCTTCATCACACTGCAGTGTGACAAAAATTAACCAGTTCCTCAGTTCAGGTGAGATGTATGCATCACCTGCAGTTGCTCATACACGGGTAGACCTGAACCTTCAGCCAATCCCAGGAGGTGAGCTGACATAGAGAGGGAGAGGGAAAGAAGTGGAAAAGAGCTAGAGTTTTGCCCACCCAACGAAGTTGTTGTGCATTTAAATTATAATGCCATTTAGGGAGTACTTCAGGAACCTTATTGTACTAATGAAAACTGTTCCGCCCATAGTTGGACCTGGCTAAACTGCAGCCAAGTCCAAATCAGGGGGATTCTGCTGTCATTGGGCAAATACGGTGGCAGGACTTGAGGTCTCAAATTACAGTGGCACTCTGTGCAACACCAAAAATTAACCCCCCCCCCCGATTCTCGTGCTCCATTATAAATAGTTGTGGCACCCCCTGTGGTGCCCCCGAGGCTCGGCACCCAATACTCCCTAAATATACCTCTGGCAAATGAACATGTTCCCTTACCGCTTCCTAGCACTATTGTTTGCTAATGGTCCATTATCCTTGAATGCTGAAATGTGTCTAATCAGTGTAAAGTCATGGATCCACACAGGAACGTTTTAGTAAAATCCTCCAAGGAAATGCAATGCTAAAATCTTCAGGAGAAATTTTTTTACCAGATTTGAAAGATTTATAGCATTTAAATCAAAATAGTAACTGTTGTTAGGATGGCTAGACTTAGGTTGCATTTCTAATGATATTTATGTCTAGACGACTTAAGTTCACCAACATAAACCAAAGACATTTTATATTCCCTTAATCCTCCATTCCCTCACCACGATTACATTCTTTCCTCATTCTCTAATGTATTAATAAACATTTAGATAGCCATTTATATCTTTATATCTAAATATTTCCATTATTAGAAGTGGTCTCATTATTGTGGCTGCCAAACTTCCTTTGTAGAAAAGAAGAGTAACTGCTACTATATTTATCATTTGGTCAGCAGTGCATTATTAGGAACCTACTACAAAAAATAATAACATACTTTAAAAAAAACAAAACCCTGCACAAAACGCAGTTGCCATGTTTAGATGGTCCTTGGCCAATGAAGTCCTGTTTGCACATTCAAGCAACATGCGCCACAGCCATCACCACACCCCCATTGCCCTGAATCTCCCACATTGAATGGGACAGTATGAAGGGCGATTCCCAGCACATTGGGATGAATATACAGTGGTACCTCAGATTACATATGCTTCAGGTTACACACTCCGCTAACCCAGAAATAGTGCTTAAGGTTAAGAACTTTGCTTCAGGTTGAGAACAGAAATCGTGCTCCGGCGGTGCGGCAGCAGCAGGAGACCCCATTAGCTAAAGTGGTGCTTCAGGTTAAGAACAGTTTCAGGTTAACTATGGACCTCCGGAACGAATCAAGTACTTAACCCAAGGTACTACCTACAAGTCTCTGTACAATCAGGGAAGCCGGATATTGCTGGGTGCCCAACAGTGTTCAGCTGAAGCCTCCTTCAAACCTTCCCTTCTCAAAGCATGAAGGTCCCCACCGGGAACGGAGTCATGAATATGTACGTTTTCGCTGCCTTCTTCGTGTATTCGCTTTGGACACCTGAAGAGGGCTATAGTGGTCCTAAGATGAACCCAGCCAAAGTCAAGCATGCAAGCCCCATGGATTTCAATGTGAAACCCTAAAGCATATCTTCAGCTCTCTCCTTTAATATCAGTAAGGCTTTAAAATGCTTTGTTTTGATTGGATCATGGCCACACAGACATCTTGCGCGCGCACACACACACACACACACACAAAAAACACCCCAGTGTGCCGGCGTTTTCCTCCACACCCTTTTTTGCGACTGGGATCATCACTGCTTCCTTCCACTCTTGCAAGCAAGCACCCTCGTTTACATGTACATGCGCCTCATTTGGCTCCCCCTCACTGGATTGCTACTAGACACTAATGCATGGAATGCCTCGTAAAATGCCTCTTACATGTACATGTGTGAAATGCATTTGCACTGGAACTTGACAATAAAGGAATTCTGTTGGTGTTGGTAGATCTAGTAGCTCATTCACAAATCTGAGTTACTATTAAGTGACTGCATCATGCTAAACTATGGTTTAGTAAGACAAAAGCAAACCTAGCCTCCTTCTAGTCTCATATGTTCTCCCTTGCCCTTTTTTCCTCCCAGGCAACCAGTACGAGGAGTCTGAACGTTTTTGGTTTTGTTGAACCATGGTTTGTTATATCATCCAGATCAGTAAACTGTGGTTAATTTCAGAAAGCCAGAATCAAACCAGTTACTGGAACTGGTTTTGTGAAATAACCATAGTTAAGGTTAACCATAGTTCCAGGCCCAGACAACACAGTAAACTGTGGTTAAAAAAGAAGAAGCCAAAACTTCCAAAATCCTCCCATTGCAAGGGAATAGAAGAGGGAGTTTGTGTGAACCCAGGAGGAGGATACACTCATTGTTATCACACTAAACTAGTGTGATTTCTTTTGTTCTGGTTTTTATTATGTATTTGTCTTTTGATCTTGTATTTTTATGTTGTGAACTGCCCTGAGATCTATGGATGAAGAGTGGTATACAATTTAATAACAAACAGATTTGTGTGATGTCCAAATAAAGTCATACCTCGTGTTGCGTTAGGTTCATGTTGTGTCTTTTCGGCTTGCAAATGCGGCAAACCCGCGCTTGCGCAGAAGTGCCACTCTAGTTGTGGACTTTTCAGGGTGCGGACAGTACCCTGGAACGGATCGTGTCCACAACTAGAGGTACTAGTGGTACCTTGGTTTATGAACTTAATCCATTCCTGAAGTCCATTCTTAAACCAAAGCATTTTTAAACCAAGGCATGCTTTCCCGTAGAAGTGGGGGACTCAGTTTACAAATGGAACACATTCAACAGGAAGCAAAACATGTTCTTATTCCAAGGCAAAGTTCACAAACCAAAACACCTACTTCCGGGTTTGCAGCGTTCTTAATCCAAGTTGTTCATAAACTAAGCTGTTCTTAAACCAAGGTACCACTGTACAGGCAAGTGTGATCCAGGTCTTAGATTACCACATTCATTTTTCTTGACCTTTTAATTACAGTGGGTTGTAGCCAACTAACTTCTACTCAGAGTAAGCCCATCTGAAATTAATGGACACAAGTTAGATAAGTCTATTAACTTCATCAAGTCTTCTCCGACTAGCACTGGGTATAATCCAATGAGAAATAATAGCAAAATCAAGTAAGTTGCTCAAAACTCCAGCCTTTTTTGTCCACTATTTTTGTTTTTTCACAAATCCTTGATAAATCTCAAAGTGTGTAGGGAGAATGATGACACCTCTCTTAATTAAGGAATCACTTGACTAGAGGTGTCAGGCCTTATCTAGGCTGCAATTGCCTTTCCTGTTATGTAAAACTGCTTTATCCTAGGCGTTACAAGGCCTACAAATAAAGTAAAATAAAATAATACACAATACTGTAACTTATAATTCTGAGATCGGTCTTGTATCCTCTCCACTGAGTTACAGATTTCTACCCTTCCTCCTCAAAGAGTGCTTCAAAACATCTTATAAAATTTAAAACTAATATATTAAAGGATAAAGCCATGCAAACAATTGCAGCATTACAATAAAAAGCAGTTAAAGATTAAACAGCAGTGAACATAAACAAGAAAAACCTATAAAAGCCGAACTTCTCAAAAGCTAGTTTGAAAATATTTGTCTTTCATGTTTTATTCTGCTTCACCAAATGATGCTATGTTTATATGTGGCTCTCTAGTCCCGGATTATTACCAGAGAGCTTCCCCCTTCCCATCAACCTACTCAGCAGCCTTCGGTATAGTGGAGCAGGTCTTTCAACATATGGCAAGCCTATTCTATACATGACTGACAATTCATGCTCATCTTTGATAGTCAGATTTTCAGTTTCACTGTTGGCATGTGCGTGTGTGTGTGCGCGCGCACGCACACACACAAAATCCAGAATTGGAAGCACATTCTTAATCCTTTCTGGTACTAAATGTTGTTCCTACTAATACTAGACATCTGTTCAAGAGAAAATGTAGTTGAGAATCACAGTGCCAAATATGCAATCACATCTGAAAAGAACATAGAGCTGGTTGGCTGAGCTCAGAGGACCCTTCTTCGAATCGTATGCCTATCATAGCCTCAACTAGTGGGAATTCTGGACTCTGAATTAAGAGATCTAAGCTTAGGTTTCAATGAAATATATGAAATCCTTTCTATGAGAGGGACTGTAGCTGAGTGGCAGCACACATGCTTTGCTCTTAAGTCTGGCCTGCTGTAAGGCAGCTTCCTATACAGTGGTACCTCGGGTTACACTTCAGGTTACAGACTCCACTAACCCAGAAATATTACCTCAGGTTAAGAACATTGCTTCAGGATGAGAACAGAAATCGTGCTCCGGTGGCGCGGCAGCGGCAGGAGGCCCCATTAGCTACAGTGGTCCTCAGGTTAAGAACAGTTTCAGGTTAAGTACGGACCTCCAGAACAAATTAAGTACTTAACCTGAGGTACCACTGTATTCCTAACTAGACAAACCACCATTTCCCCTCCCCCACACTACAATATGGGGTTCATAAAACTGTACTAATTTATGGGGTTTTTATAACAGTTAAATCAGGAAGAATTTTCTGAAAGTAAGAGCTGTTTGACAGTGGAACAGACTCCTACAAGTGGTGGTGGACTCTCCTTCCTTGGAGGTTTTTAAGTAGAGGTTGGGTAGCCATCTGCCATGTATTATCTAGTAGAGATTCCTGCAATGCGGAAGGTTGGACTAGTCCCCTCCAAAAAAAAATCCCAAAAGTAGCAACCCTCATGGGGCATTTTTGCCATCCTCTTGATTGTTTTGGTTCCCTTTTCTGAAGCTTTACCAACTCTATAATCTATTTGAGATAAGGGAACCAGAAGTATTTCAACTATGGTTATGCCATAGGTTTCTATAATACCATGAGTTTTATTTTCAATTCCTTCCCTAAGGATTCCTAGCATGCAATTTGCCTTTTCCACAATCTGCCATACACTGGGTCAACATCTATCTTCATCAATCTATCCACTACAAACCCACGTTGGCCATCTTCAACATAAATTGACCCGGGACTTCCCAGCACTGGATAAAAATTGGGTATGATTCAACCAAAGTTAAGCCCTCTTAGGACAACATGTGTGTACATATTAGGAAGTCTCTCAAGACTGCCCTCATTTAAGCATTGCTTAATAACATCCCCACAGAATTCAACTAAATGTGAAGATCTGTTCACAATACAAACTACTAAAATGAACTGTAACTGCCATTGTGTAGGAGTCCTTGAGGAAAACAAGAAAGTGATCTGTAACCAACTCAAGCCAAGTTGAGAACATTTTAAAAGACCTAATAGGTGTCCGACTGCCCTACATCTCGTGATGGTTTGGCAATCAGGCAGCAGCACTAAGTGTGAGCCAGGTACTGATGCAATCACTCCTAAGAAATCTTCTAGTTTCTTCCCACAGAAGCCTTCAGTTTTCACTCATATGTTTGTTTAGGAAACATTTTTTTACGTTGAGGTCAGCCAAATTCCACGGCAGTTTCTGCTATTGAGCTGGTGTACCTGGCTGAGCACTAAAAGGTCAATTATTTCTTTCTCTGCACATTGTAACCACCACAAGCTTTTGTAGCACAATCTTCTCACTGAGAGTTCACTCTGCTCAGTAGAATATATTGTGTTCCTAGTAAATCTGAAAACATTCCATAACACTGCAACATACTTTCTTCTAAAGCTTTGTATCCCGTATGTTTTCTCTCAATTTCAACCTTAGTAATAACATCTAGCTTACTTGTTAATGTGTGCTCACTTACTTCTGTACCTTCTGACCCAGGTTCTGTTCTTTCTTTTTAAAGTGAGTGTCAACTGAAGTGAGGAAAAGCAGTTTTAAAAGAATTCCCAGCTGGCATTTTATACCTGTGAAATGCCACAGGTTAAGTTCTCCTTCAAGTCCTTTATGTTTGAGAGGATGTTAACTCTTAGGTTTATATCTCTGTAAGTAATGGGATTGCAAACCAGTACAATGATTTCAGAAAATGGTCTTTGAATAAGTTTCTTCTAACAGGACAGGTGATACAACCTAATATGAGGCTCACTTTATTAAATATGTTAATAAGGGTAAAGGTAAAGGGACCCCTGACCATTAGGTCCAGTCGTGGCTGACTCTGGGGTTGCAGCGCTCATCTCGCTTTATTGGCCGAGGAAGCTGACATACAGTCAATGGCTAAGCCGCTTCTGGCGAACCAGAGCAGCACACAGAAACACTGTTTACCTTCCCGCCGGAGTGGTACCTATTTATCTACTTGCACTTTGACATGCTTTCAAACTGCTAGGTTGGCAGGAGCAGGGACCGAGCAACGGGAGCTAACCCCGTTGCGGGGATTCGAACCGCCGATCTTCTGATCGGCAAAGCCTAGGCTATGTGGTTTAACCCACAACACCACCCGCGTCCCAAATATGTTAATAGATGCCAGCAATAATCTACTGTTTAAGGACCTACTAATCTTTTCCATGTCTGCAGCTAGGAATATGTTAACACAATATTGGAAAACAGCTACTAACCTAACTCTAGAGGCATGGTGGGATGGAATATGGAACACAGCTCTTATGGAGAAATCAACAAAGTACTGTATCTTAGAGCACCAAGAATCGTAGAATTGTAGAGTTGGAAGGGACTGCAAAAGTCATCTAGTCCAATCCGCTGCAATGCTGGAATCGTATGCCCAACGTGGGAATCGAACCCACAACCCTCATGTTCTACCAACTGAAACACAAATAAGATGCTGAAACTGCATGGTACATGTTTATTCAGGAAATGACAATGTTGTTCCTTTGCTACCAGCTACCAATAGCTCACTCGGACAATCTGTTAGAATAGAGTAGAAGACACTTAACTAATATACCTCGGGTTACATAGGCTTCAGGTTACAGACTCCGCTAAACCAAAAATAGTGCTTCAGGTTAAGAACTTTGCTTCAGGATGAGAACAGAAATCGTGCTCCGGCGGCGTGGCGGCAGCAGGAGGCCCCATTAGCTAAAGTGGTGCTTCGGGTTAAGAACAGTTTCAAGCTAAGAACGGACCTCTGGAACGAATTAAGTACTTAACCCGAGGTACTACTGTAATAAACTCAAAACTATTACACAAACCTACTTATTGTCTGATTGCATCATTTATATTGTTTATGCATGGAATACTTCTTGGGGCTATATGGGTATTTGTTTGTTATATTTTCAATAAAGTTGTTGTTTTTTCAAATGTTTTTCCCCCTTTTCCTTTCTGCTACATCCAAATTATCTCTTGAAAATCCCTAATGACCTAGAAGCCTAATACATGCTGTGCCAGCATAGAAATGCATAAACTGGGATATAACGGCTGCTGTGACAGCATGGTGTAAACAGGATTGACAATAAATATGTCGTGCTTTTTTCAAAACATTATTTAATCCCCATGATAAATTGTCATTCTCAAACAAACAAACCATCTCCCCTGCAGAGAAGTTATATCACACAAATCAATGTCCTTGCATCCCAGGACACATGTTAATTGCAGGGATGCATGACCAAATATCTTACATTTTTAATTTGTCAAGCAGAGAAAAGACTCCACAGCCATGTAGAGAAAGAGCCAGCAGTTTCTACTTCCAAATATGAAAAGTATTTGTTGTTTAGTCGTTTAGTCGTGTCCGACTCTTCGTGACCCCTTGGACCAGAGCACGCCAGGCACTTCTGTCTTCCACTGCCTCCCACAGTTTGGTCAGACTCATGCTGGTAGCTTCGAAGAACACTATCCAACCATCTTGTCCTCTGTCATCCCCTTCTCCTTGTGCTCTCAATCTTTCCCAACATCAGGGTCTTTTCCAGGGAGTCTTCTCTTCTCATGCGGTGGCCAAAGTATTGGAGCCTCAGCTTCACTATCTGTCCTTCCAGTGAGCACTCAGGGCTGATTTCCTTGAGAATGGATAGGTTGGATCTTCTTGCAGTCCATGAGACTCTCAAGAGTCTCCTCCTGAGAGTCCCATGGAGGAGACTCTTGAGAGTCCCACGGACTGCAAGAAGATCAAACCTATGAAAAGTATTACAGCCATAGAAAAACCTTGTGCACCCTAAGTATTTATTTTTTTTAAAGCTACAAAGCTACATCCTCAAACTGCCAATAAGAGTTCTCCACTCTTTGCAAGTAGCCAACACAAAGGAACTCAATTTGAATGGGTCAAAGAGCCACTCTTCCGCGCCCAGTGTTATGGTCTAGATTCCCCCATCCCCACTTTCTTCTATGTAAACTAAGGTTACCAGACGTCCCTGTTTCCCAGGGACAGTCCCCAGATTTGCAAATCAGTCCCCATACAAAAGCCATTGAAGTTGAGAAGTGCCCCCCCCCCCCGATTCATTGAAAAAAATCTGGTAACCTTAATGTAAACCAGAGTTAAAGACATGAGTAATGTCACATCTAGCTTGCCCTGTAGGACCATTTAGAAGCACAGTCTCAAATACCTTTTGGGAGTATCAGTATCAAACTTAATTTCAGTCACAGACCAGCATACCTTTTGGGAAGAGGGTCCATACAGACAACTGCACAGGTCATGACTCTGAACAATAGAGCACAAGCTTTTGCTTTGCTTTCACCTTTCTAATTCTAGCCTAACTCAAACACCAAATGACATGCAGCATTGTGTATTTTTAGGAAAGGCTGGAATACATAAATGATTGACCTAAACAGCAATTCTGATGTTCTTTTTCGGTGCTGTGCTATGATAGCATGTAAAACCTGCAAATTACATGATATTGACATAAAAGTTGTAAAGTGGCATTAATTCCTAGTAACATTCATAGGTGTGTTATAATTTATCTGCATTTATACAGCACATACTATTCAGGGAGTGAGGAAAGGGAGACAGACAGAGGTTTGCCTAATACTACCCAGTACAGTGGTACCTCGGGTTAAGAACTTAATTCGTTCTGGAGGTCCGTTCTTAACCTGAAACTGTTTTTAACCTGAAGCACCACTTTAGCTAAAGGGGCCTCCCACTGCCGCCGCTGTACAATTTCTGTTCTCATCTTGAAGCAAAGTTCTTAACCCAAGATACTATTTCTGGGTTAGTAGAATCTGTAACCTGAAGCGTCTGTAACCCAAGGTACCACTGTAGTTGATCACTGAGATAGCATTTGAACCAGAAGCATCCCCAGTTCAGAGCTCAGTCACTGCATTAGCTTTCATTAAATGCACTGAATGCTGAACTCCAAAAATACATCTCTACCTCTTTAAGCTCACTGCATTTCCATATTTGTAAGGGACTTTACCCACCATTCTCTTCTTCCCCCAGAAGCTTAGGAGAATCCCACTTCCTCTTTCTCCTCCTTAGTCCCCTCTCCCAAAATTGTAAACCTAAGACTTCATGTGAGGGCAGGGCAACTCAGGCCCAGCAACTATTACACACAGGCCTGCCCACCATTCTCCTAAAGAGGAGAAGCCTAGCATGGAAGACTTGTGTATAGGACGCAGATTTGAAAGGGCCACAAAGGGTAAACCACCCAAAAGGTATGCTGAAGAGTTTGCTAAAACAGTCATAGCAGATACAGCTGTTGTTAGTAACTCAGAGAAGGTTTGGGAACCTTCAAGCTTCCAAGAGGTTGAAAGTTTAACCTCAGAGGATGCTGAGCCATGGTTAAATGCCATGAAGGCTGAACTTGATTCCTTAGAAAGGAACAAGACATGGGAACTACTTCCAGGCCTGCCCAGGCCACAAAAAGTTTACAAAGTTCAGTTATTGCAAGTTTTTCAGTGTTAATTTTATGCATTTTTTTAATCACCATGGTATTTGACAATAATATCTTATGTCCTTTAGAGGAGAAATTGTGAATTGTAGAATTTAAATACCCGTCATCAACCTTGGCTTCACTCAGTTTTGTTTATAACACTCTTCCATTTTCGTCTACAGTAGTTGTGAGGGTGGGGGATGGGGAGGGGCCTCACAAGTAGAGTAGCCTAGGGCCTCTCTTCATCTAAATCCGGCCCTGCCTGTGGAGCTTATAGCCAGGGCTGCTGCAATAAATAGCTGCACAAGCCTTTGGGAGGCAGAGACGTGAGAGGGCATCAAATAAAGGAAGGAAGGAAAGAGACAGAGGGCAGTGTTGCCCGTGGCACACCTGACCATCATTCAAGGCACACTGGCTGAAAACCACTAGGGAAAACCACCAGGGATGGTGGTAGCAAACACTTTGGCCTCCGCTGCAATGAAGAAGACCCCATGAGCAATGCTCTTCTCTACCAGTGGAGGCCAGGAGAGATGAATGCACCACATTCTATCCTCCACCCCAATGCAGCTTACCAATGCAGCTCAAGTGTGGCACCTAATATTTAAAAGTTAAGAATGTACAAGTATCAGTAAGTATTTATGAGAACAACTCAGTGAGAACACAACCGTTAATGAGTTTACTCTGCAATGCTACCCAACTTAAAGGTAAAAGGTAAAGGGACCCCTGACCATTAGGTAAAGTCGTGACCGACTCTGGGGTGGCGGTGCTCATCTCGCTTTATTGGCCAAGGGAGCCGGCGTACAGCTTCCGGGTCATGTGGCCAGCATGACTAAGCCGCTTCTGGCAAACCAGAGCAACGCACAGAAATGCCGTTTACCTTCCCACTGGAGCGGTACCTATTTATCTACTTGCACTTTGACGTGCTTTTGAACTTCTAGGTTGGCAGAAGCTGGGACGGAGCAATGGGAGCTCACCCTGCCACGGGGATTCGAACCGCCGACCTTCTGATCGGCAAGTCCTGGGCTCTGTGGTTTAAGCCACAGTGCCACCCGTGTCCCCGCTACCCAACTTATAAAGTCTTAATTGCACGCCATTAAATAGGAAAATAATACCCCAGTCTATTTTGCTCTTTAAACAAAAAAACCTTGATTTCACCTGGATCATGGTGTTGAAACCTCACAGTAAACACTTCTAGCAGAAGTTACTTGCTGCATTTCCCCCCTATTGTTTTGCAACTATTCTTCATGCTGCGATAGTTCCAAGTCTATTAAAAGTATACATGTCAAGACATGTTTTGCCTTAAATACGAAACATTAACTACTCCAAGAGAAAACAGCCAAGTCCCTCCCATTCTCAGTACTTTTGACCTACATAACTCTTTCCCTACCCACTTGCATCAAATCATTAACGGGAAAGCAGAGCCCTGTGCAAAATCACCAGTCAATTTCTTCTCCAGGAAATTTATTCCCTAAACTAATGCCAGATAATCCGAGCAATAAAAGAGCCTATTCAGAGCAGCACATCTGGAAGATGCAAGCAAATCAGGAAATCATTTTTAAGCGGCCATTCAAACGCCATTCTATTTATGCAAAAATACTAGCCAATCTGAATATACTACAAGCATAACACTATTGATGACCCATTTGAAACGCAGTTTATTTAAATCGCATTCTTTACACTTTTGAGAGTTTTAGAACTAAACAGCTGTAGACCTATGACCACATTGTTCTCACTAGGCAAACTACTTTAAAAAACCAGACTCATTCTACATAAGCTCAATGACTGCTTACATTTACAGTGGTACCTCGGGTTAAGTACGTAATTCGTTCCAGAGGTCCGTACTTAACCTGAAGCACCACTTTAGCTAATGGGGCTTCCTGCTGCTGCCACGCCGCCGGAGCACAATTTCTGTTCTCATCCTGAAGCAAAGTTCTTAACCCGAGGTAATATTTCTGGGTTAGCGGAGTCTGTAACCTGAAGTATATGTAACCTGAAGCGTATGTAACCTGAGGTACCACTGTACCTAGTAACAAACAAGTTTTCATCGGGGGGGGGGGAGGATCCCAATCCAACAGGAGATTTTGATCACTCATCTACTGGTAAATTAGAAAATTATTAAATGCTTCTTTTCAGGAGATTGCTTCAGCAAAATCCTTGGGGCTTAACAAGCATTTTAAACACTTAAGAGTCCAGGAGAGGTGGAAGAGTGAAGCAGAAAACCAAGATAACCCAAAGGATTCTCATAAGTATTATGACAAGTTAAACTCCTCTCTCCCTACTCCAGTAACACCCCCCCACACACAAGAAACTCGTATTAGCAGATTAATGCCAATTTAGTCCAATATAAACAGCGCCTCCCCGCTGCTTTCTTGGCCTAGAAATCCAAACGCAATCTTGTTAAGCGAAGTGCTGGTTACCCTGTGTGGTTTCAGTTATTTATCTAATGGCTCCTCCTCCAAACAACTTCCCCAGCTGTGCGAGCAGCTGGCGCCCTCGTTCCCCACTCCTGCAGCTTGCAGCAGGCCCGAACACTCAGCTGCTCATTCAATTAAAAAAATGAATTAATTAATTAAATTAGTTATCGCCGGCACCTCTCTCCCCCTCCCTCCTTACCGTCTCAGGGTCGTTCTCAAACACCTCCCGGGCTTCCTCTTTGTTGCAGAGCTCCTCCACACACTCTCGCTCCAGATGGCCTTGCTTGGTCTCTTCGAAAATCTGGTAGGCTCGGCGGTGCCTCTGCCGAAGGAACTGCGAAGCCTCGTCCCGGGTTCTGTGGAGCAGCATAGCTGGGGCCCCGAAAGGAAGCAGGGAAAGGAGCCATTAGCATTGGGAAACCACCCCCCACCCCCCGACGGTAACAAAAGAGCGGAGCGTGCAAAGCTGCCGCGGGGGTGTGGGGAGGCGCGCGCGCTCACGCTCGGGGAACAATGGCCCCGCCGCGCACTTGGCAGCCGGAGGAGTCTGTGAAACTGTCATGGGGGGGGGGGGAGAGAGTCCCGCTGCGGCTTTCCCTGTCCCCTCAGCTCACAGGGGGCTAGACCAGCTCCTTCATTGACGTCCCTCTGCCTGCCTCCAGCAACCAAAACAATGCCCAGCAGCCGCCAGCGCGCCCAGAGCGGCGCCACCGAGATCCACCTCAGCGGGCCATAAACAATGACATCCGTGCGCCCCTTTGCCCTCTTGAGCGCGCCCGCGCGCGCTCTCTCTCGCTCCCCAAGAAACAATGCTTGGCCGGGGATGTGGTTGGGGGTGAGGGGGAGCAGAGGGAGTGTGTGTCACCACCCACCCTTTTTCTGCAAAATGGTAAAGTCAGCCCTTAAAAGCCCAGCAGCAGAAGGTCTCCAAAAAGTGATGGGGCGGGGGGAGGTTTGAGAACATAAACATTTGTTTTGTTTTAAGGCACCCTTGAAGTGAAAGGCAGGCAGGCAGGCTTGGCTGGGTGGCCCATTGGGTGCAACCGGCTCCTTGTGAGGAAAGGCGTTTGGCATGTCCTGACCTTGAGGGGCAATGGTTAGAGCAGTAAAAGGGCTGACATGTCTCTATATAATACTGTTTTTTCCTCAGTCCGGAGAAGCTGCATTGCTCGTGTGGAGACTTTTCTATATATCGATTAATAATCAAAGGAGGGGGCTAATTAAAGAGTGGGGCGGGGGTGGAGAGAGAGGGCGGGGGGGATAAAGCCGAAGTGATATTTTTCTCTGCAAGGAGAAATTGCAAGAATGGCGGGTAAAAGAGGGGTGTTTTCTTTCTCCAGTCAGGGCGGGCGGAGGGAGGAAAAGGCGAAGCCCCCCGAAGTACTACTCACTCTGCGAGGAGTCTGTAGCCAGCAGGACTAGCAAGAGGGCAGCAGCTGGAGCCGGCGGCTGCTGCATGATGCGGCTGCTGCTGCTGCTGAGGCTGGGGCTGCGCCCTCCGAGTGGCGGAGAGGAGCAGGGCGGTCTGGTGCAGGAGGAGCGAGCGCAGCTACTGTTGGAAGGCAGCGCGAGCTCCGCCGAGCCCAGCGGGGGAGTCGCTTCTGCAGCTGAGCCAATCAATTGAGAAAGTTCGCGCTCAGGGCTTTGCAGCCACAACGACACACCTCAGGCTTCGCGCGCCCTCGGTGCAGGGTCGCTGGAAAGAGGGGCAAAGAGAGGCGAGGCCCGGAGGGAATATGGCAGGACAAGCAGAGTGACCCGTGGGGTGGGGGCGGCGGAACATGCCCTCCGGTGCCACCAGTTTCCGTGTGCGCCCCAGATTCCTTTACAGTTACGAAGTCACTTGCCCTCCGGCCTTCAGGTTTGTGCTTCGTTTGAGGTGACAACATTCGTACGTGGACAGCAATTTTGCGCGCGAAATAGCCCACTTAAGGATTATTATCGCATTTAAGTGGCAGTCGTTGCATATCCACAATGGTGTGCGTGTCTCATGGTGTGTGTGTGTGCAGGGGTGCCAGACAACTTGAATAAAATATTGGGGGGGGGGTCACATGACGCTATTTGAATGGCAATGCCAATCAACTTTGGGGTGGGCAGCCCCTTCAAATATTATACTGGGGGTCGAAGGGACCTCAGCCCCTTGCAGTTGGCTCCTGTGTGTGGTAAGGATAAAGGGACCCCTGACCATTAGGTCCAGATGTGACCGACTCTGGGGTTGCGGCGTTCATCTCGCTTTATTGGCCGAGGGAGCTGGCGTACAGCTTCTGGGTCATGTGGCCAGCATGACTAAGCCACTTCTGGCAAACCAGAGCAGCGCACGGAAACACCGTTTACCTTCCTGCCGGAGCGGTACCTATTTATCTACTTGCACTTTGACGTGCTTTCAAACTGCTAGGTTGGCAGGAGCAGGGACCGAGCAACAGGAGCTCACCCCGTCGCAGGGATTCGAACCGCTAACCTTCTGATCGGCAAGTCATAGGCTCTGTGTGTGTGGTAGTGGTATAGCAATATGTACATAGTCACTTCTAGACGGCCCATTTATTCAGCATTTATGCTTATTTGTTTGCAAGGAGGTTAGACGACGTTGGTCATTGAACGTTCATCCTGATTTGTTTTCAGGGAAGTTAGACGATGTTGCTTCAAAGCAAGTGTCCCCCTATGATTTCCCCGTAATTTTTTTCTGTCACTTTCCTTTTTTCAGCAAGTCCAGTTTTGAGGGAAGCGTGTTTATTCAAATCAACTTTAATTGTGCAACCTGAATAGCAACAGCTTAGCAGTGCCCACAGATTGCACACTTTAATTCTAAGAACTTGCCATTGGTCATCACTTCCTCAGAGCATGTATGAGGGCTCCGCCCAAGACATTCTGTCACCTGAGGCAAAGGACAAGACAGATACATACACACTCTACCTTCAAAGCACATTTTTCTCCTCAAAGAATTCTGGGCACTACCGTTTATGTCTCGCAAAGTTACTGTTCCCAGCAACCCTTAACAAACTACATTGCCCAGAATTATTTGAGGGTAGAAATGTCTTTCAAATGTGCTTTAAAAGTATGGCATGTATGCAGCCAGTCTCACCCTCCCATTTCACGTATAGGTGCCCACCAGACTGATAGTTGAATCTTACTTTTACACTTGCAATGGAACAGCATCACTCATTCTTACTGTGGCAGAAAGGGTCGATGCGTCTGGCTGTTAACCAGAAGGTTGGTGGTTCAAGCCCACCCAGGGACGGCTGTGGGCAAGATTCCTTCATTACAACGAGTTGCGTTGGACTGGATGACCCTTGGAGTCCCTTCCAGCTCTACAATTCTATGATTCATATGATCTCACCTGGGGACAACAGATTAGTTTAAGGGATGCAGGGTGGTCTTAATGCCACTCATAGCTCTGTCTTCCATTCGTACATGTTTTGAAGTGGTCCTGTGAGGGTTATTATGGTGCCACACAAAATAATACTGTATTAGAACTATTTCATCACTTGTATAGCACTCCTCTAGCTAGTTTTAAAAACTTTCTATAGCAACAAATGCTTAACTTGGCTTTATTATATCTGAGTGATGAAGGGAGTGCGTTTTGTAGCCTGGCAAGCACCACTTCTGAAAGTTTGTAACATTCCTGGAAGAAGCAGCCTATTGTTTAATGTAATGTACATACTAGTTGAGGCAGTTTTTAAATTTGATTTATTAAAGGAGGGAGGAATCCACGTTCACAAACATGACATAAAAATTCCCTTCAGTGGAATCTTACTTACAAATGGAGTGAAGGAGCTGTTTGCATGGTCCAGTGCAATAATGTGATATGGGTAAATGGATCGTTTGCTTCTTATTCTTGCTTTTGAGAAGGGGAATGAATTGCCCTCCTCTGTCCCTTTAATGATATTTCACCTATGAGCAGATCTACTTAATTGCAAGGGCAACTCAGTGCTATGCAGCTGCAGTTCTGTAGGAACTCATTGGGACTTGCTTCCAAGTAAACACGCATAGGATTGGTCTACATGCCTGTTTCAGAGTTGTCTTGGCTGTGCTTCCTTCAGTTTATCAAGTCTCTGTAACTGGTTCAGGCTTGTACTAGGTCAGCCAGAAAGCAAACCAATAAGAATTATGCATCAGTACATATCATTGCTGGCAAGCAACACATTTTATAGGAGGAAGGATTTTTGAGCAGAAGCAAAATATTAGAATTACTTACAGTAACTGCAAATTGGGTAATTTGAGAGAACACAGCGCAGTCTGGGAATGTGTCAAAATATGCCTTAGAAACATTCCGATCTGGACCTTGCCACTTTGGTTTTCTAATCGTATTTTCCACCCAGGTGCCAGGAAGTACAGCATGGTTCTGAAAGACAGGAAATGCTGGACTGTTTTGTCCCCGCAATGTGTGGCTTAGTTAATTCTCAGTGTGATTTCCTTTAATTGGAGGTCGTATTTGACACATGAAATTAGCTTTTAAAATCAGCCAGGACTTGTGCATCCAGTTAAGTAGATGTTTACAATGCTTAAAAGGAAGCTGTTCTGAATTTAAAAGGGTTCTTTAAGTTCCTGCAAAATGTTCCTCTGGCTGCTACTTCACCCGACTCTTTTTAAAACCTTGGAAAAATGAAATATACTCAGAGTCAAGAGTGGATTTCATGCTCTTTATTCAGCTCTTTATTCAGTGGTGAGGAGGGAATGGAAGTCCCCTCAAAGTATCTGCTTTATATACATTATTTACACAATGGGCTGCACGTGATTGGCTAATTCCGGAATTCTCCTGTAGTCCAATCAGGTTGTGGATTCACTTCTATCTGGAGCTGGATTGGGTGGCTCCTGCCAACCAATCATACTGCTGCATTGTTCTAGGACCAATCAGACTGCTGCATTTTGGATCCTATTGTTGTAGGACCAATCAGACTGCTGCAGTTTGGATCCTATTCAACTCAGTACATAACAAAAAAAACACACCTCCGTTTGCTTTTATGCACAGTTACATGGGGGTAACATGTGACATTGACACATCATGAATTCTCAAAATGCTCTCTCAATACCAAGAAGTTCCAGAGGGGTAGTTATGTTTTTCTGTTGCAGCAAAAATGACGAGTGTGTCCCGTGTTAGTCTTAAAGACTAACTATTTCATAATGGCAAAAAGTTATTTCTTCTTATAGCATAGTCATATGGATGCATGTTTTAGCTCTTGTGAAGGATCCTAAACCTCTTGGGAGTTATGTACAGGGATACGTGTATGTGTTGGACATGCATGTGGGTTCAAATGTATGCTTTGTAACAAAGGCAGTTTTTCACAATGTACTGTACACCACAGCCCATAAATACTTCAATTATGCCAATAAGGGTTGGCTGAATGAATAATATTTCATTTTAAGAAGAGTTAGGAGTGTTTCATAAGGTTTTTTTAAAAACTTCCTTTTGTTCATCCTTGACTTGGTACTCATTAATATTATTGGGTGGCTTTGAGTTCTTCTAGCATGATGAGTGGAATTCACTAAGTTGTATCCACTCTCTTCACATCCTTTATCATTGTATCAATTTTCACCACACTATAGTCTTCTTAGTCATCTTTTTTCTAAACTTCATAGGGAAGGTGTCCCAGCCTGTATGGCTATTTTAATAGATCCTTTATTTCTCTTTCACAGCAACTAAATGAGGCAGCTAGAATTCTGCAAAGACCTCCACATTTGTAAGTACCATATGTTTTTATATATCACCTGTGGTTTTCTCTTCCATAATAACTTCTAAAACTAGATTTGCTTTTATTGATGACACACAGCACGTTGGCCAAGTTCTGACATACTGGGAAACCATAACTTTCCCCTCTGTCAGGAGTGGGGAGCCTCTTTCAACCCAAGGACTGCATTCCAGAAGAAGAAAAGGGGAAAGAAGATTCAGGGACAACATGTGAGTGGAACAGTGGATATGATTCTAAGGCTGTGTACATCCAGCACACTCCCATGGTTTGGGAAGTGGTTGTACATACAAGGTTAAGCACAATCCACAGCTATCCTGCATCTATCATGTTGTTTCTTACGAAATTCTGTGTTTTGACGTGTTTCCCCCGAAGCCAGCTTCAATTGGAAAGAAAAAGAATGTCAAACCTGCATTTTAAGTCAATGATGCATGCATTATTGCACTATACGCAGAGGCATACAATGGTTGTACTATAGGTTACATTATGGACACTCAAAAGTCAGAGGTTTCCTGTTTCCACACATGCACTCCTTTATGAAGCAAAAGACATTATTGCAGTTCAAAGATGCATTTTAGCCAGGCAAAAGCATTTGAGGAGGGTGAAAAGCATGGCTAGTAAGGAGTGTGGCCCTGGGAGAGTCTTTAGGACCCGACAGAGGATGGCATTTGCCCCCAGGCCTGAGGTTTTCCACCCCTGTCCTACATGAGAAACTTGCAGTGAGCCTTGGCCTGGATAGGAAGGCTGGGAAGGTTGCATTTGGTTACCGAGCCTGAGGTTCCCTGTTGTTGTTTAGTCGTTTAGTCGTGTCCGACTCTTCGTGACCCCACGGACCAGAGCACGCCAGGCACTCCTGTCTTCCACTGCCTCCCGCAGTTTGGTCAAACTCATGCTGGTAGCTTCGAGAATACTGTCCAACCATCTCGCCCTCTGTCGTCCCCTTCTCCTTGTGCCCTCCATCTTTCCCAACATCAGGGTCTTTTCCAGGGAGTCTTCTCTTCTCATGAGGTGGCCAAAGTATTGAAGCCTCAGGTTCACGATCTGTCCTTCCGGTGAGCACTCAGGGCTGATTTCCTTAAGGATGGATAGGTTTGATCTTTTTGCAGTCCATGGGACTCTCAAGTGTCTCCAGCACCATAATTCAAAAGCATCAATTCTTCGGCGATCAGCCTTCTTTATGGTCCAGCTACCTTTGGTTTAAACTAACCAGGCTCTGAAACCATGGTTTGATCATAGGTTGTTCTCAGAAACCTAGCTGTCTGTCAGTCTTCCCTACTGATTGTGTCACATAGTACAAGCAAGGAGGTGGAGATTTCCAGGCAAAGGACCATTGCAGTGCTTTTGTTATATCCTTCATCATTCATTCTTTGTCAGGTAGAACCACAGCAATATGTCAATTCACATTAATAGTAAGGAAGTAAGGTAGACAGTCACAGAAGCTGTTCCTCATTCCTGAAATTCCCTGCTGGGAGGGACCCATCAAAATGTCTTCCAGAAACAATGTAAAGCCCACTTTTTGGAATTATAATGGGCATTGGGTGACCAGGGACAGATTAGATAACATGGGACCTAATCAATATAAGTTTGGAGCTTTGTTAAGACCGCATTGTTTACCCCTCAGAGCCGTTTGGGAAGTAATGGCTAGAAATGGGACAATTGTAATGAATGCTTGTCTTTTTGCTTCCGTAAAAGAACAAAATGGGGAGGGGGGGAGGGGTTGACAATAGAAGTCGGAGATGTCGTGGCTGTTGTTCTCCCACTTTGTTTAATTTTGTGGGTTTCTATAAAAGCACATTGTGGGGCTTATCGGTGAGAATTATGTTTGTTATCAGCTGCAAATGGGAAGGGAGCATAGCACATGGCATTTATCCTTGTTGAACAAGGACTTTTACAAGAAACATTGTGAAATTGTTGCATTAGATTCAAAAGGCAATTAGGCCTTGTGTTTTTCCTGTAGTAATAAATTACGTGCTCAGACCAAATTGAAGAAAGTGGAATGTTGGCTAAGTAAGCCATTTTTGTCCAGTTTTTCCTGAAGTGACCTTACCAGCACATAGGTTTGTTTTTTTAAAAAAAATAACAAGCAATTTGCTCAGCTAAAAACAGAACTAATGAGATAATTTGTGGCATATATCTTGCAACCAAACTTCATGCTCTGCATTGCTTTAATTTGCTGTCGCAAGTATGAGGAATTTAGGCTTCATTTAAAGGTCATGAGCAGCCTTTCTGAGTGTGGAGTGAGGTAAAGATAAAGGGACCCCGGACCATTAGGTCCAGTCGTGGCCGACTCTGGGGTTGCGGCACTCATCTCGCTTTTTTGGCCGAGGGAGCCGGTGTACAGCTTCTGGGTCATGTGGCCAGCATGACTAAGCTGCTTCTGGCGAACCAGAACGGCGCACGGAAACGCTGTTTACCTTCCCGCCAGAGCGGTACCTATTTATCTACTTGCACTTTGACGTGCTTTCGAACTGCTACGTTGGCAGGAGCTGGGACCGAGCAACAGGAGCTCACCCCGTTGCGAGGATTCGAACTGCCGACCTTCTTGTTATGTACTGAAGTTCTCACCCTGGGCCAGCAGGGGGATACTGTAGATAGTTATGCAAATGAAGGATCGAAAGTGACGTTCAGTGATTGGCTAGTTACAGAAAATGGTTACTGTTGCATTCTAGTGGAGCTCTATATAAGCAGGCTGACTGAGCTCCTCAGTTCAGTTCTGTTCCAGCTTACAAATAAAGAGCTGCTTTGGAAGAATCGCTGTGTCGTCTGATATGTTCGCCCACAACTTAAGACTTCTGATCAGCAAGTCCTAGGCTCTGTGGTTTAACCCACAGCGCCACCCACGTCCCTCTGAGTGTGGAATTGAGGCTAAATTTCTATTCCTGTTTACCTGGAAATAAGCCTCCACGAGCACAGTGAAACTTACTTCTAAATAGACATGTGGAGGATCACACTGCTATATAAAAAAGGCAAGAGATGCAGAATAGCATTGTGAACTCCCTCTTCATGCAAATTTTTCAGGATGACTTTTGTAGGAAAAATGGTTTCCTTTCCACACACATAGACTCAAAGAAAGAAATGTGTAGAATGCAGGTGTGATTAATCTTACTTTTTATTTTGTAATAATAGTGGATCTTGACTGTTTTCACACACTAGCAATACATCCTGTAGAATTCTATCCATTATATTTTATCTGCACAATGAGCATGAATTTCAGGAACCAAAAAGTCATACTGACAAATAGGACTTTCGAGCTGTCTAGCCCCAAAATGGCAACTAGACATTCCATTTGGGAGACTGTAACTCTGGTTTTCTATACAACTTGCTCAGAACTAGTTTTTATTTTGTCATAACTGCTGTTGAAAACAACAAAAAGTATTGTAGCACTGTAAAGGTGAACCCATTTACTATTGCATACATAATAATTATAATTTAACAATAATTTTAATATTGATGTCCCTGCCCATCTGGCTGTGTTTCCCTAAGGACTGGAGTCCTTTTCATCAGTTGTTGGTTATGCCTTCTATCATGGAACAGAATCTTTCAAAAGCTGTTTCTTGTGAAAGAAGAACTAGTTGAGGTTTTGGTTTTTGACATATTCTCACTTCCCCATAGCAGAAGGAAGGATTAACATTGTCAGCTGAGGGTTTCTCGTTTTCTTTTACTAGAAAGGACCTAGACAAGTTCTCTGTTTTCCGGTTATTAACCACAGGACATTTTGTGCAGTGCTTTTTGCCTATAAAGAGATAATCTCTAGTGGTTGATTTATAAGAAGAGACTGTGCTGAAGTTGGGCTCTGCCTCCTATAGGTGAACTGAACATTGTGCTTCCTTTTTAGCATGATGGCTCCTCGCCATTGCAAACAAACTATTGCTGGAAGAAGCCACTTCAGTAAAGAAAGCGAAGGGACAAGGCATTATCACCAGGCTTTCTCTTGTCAGCCACTAAAGCATCTGTGTGGTTGTTCCTCAGGCCTTTTGCTTTTGAGTTGAGAGATCTAACATGTACCATCTCTCTGTCTGTCTCCTGAACATATAAATGTGCCACCTATATCTGTTGGTTCATGTAACTGTCATTAGAAATTCAGCTTCTACATTTATGAAAAACATGTTATTTAAAGCCAGCACAACCTGTGATCTAGCAAGTTAAACACAGTCCACTAGGCATGTGTGGTCCACAGTCCACTAGGCATGTGGGTGATCAATATTTTTTCTGACCTAATTGGGGCCATGGGTGGCGCTGTGGTCTAAACCACAGAGCTTAGGGCTTGCCGATCAAAAGGTTGGTGGTTTGAATCCCTGTGACGGGGTGAGCTCCCGTTGCTCAGTCCCAGCTCCTGCCCACCTAGCAGTTTGAAAGCATGTCAACGTGCAGGTAGATTAAATAGGTACCGCTCCGGCGGGAAGGTAAATGGCGATTCCGTGCGCTGCTCTGGTTCACCAGAAGCGGCTTAGTCATGCTGGCCACATGACCCGGAAGCTGTCTGTGGACAAATGCCGGCTCCCTTGGCCTATAGAGCAAGATGAGCGCGTAACCCCAGAGTCGTTCACGACTGGACCTAACGGTCAGGGGTACCTTTTGTTATGGTTCAGAATTTATCTGGTTAAATTCCCCTGGTGTGTGTCACCTGCTGACGTCAGCTTACAGCTGGGCGGAGACAGAAGCTGGGCGGGACAATCCCTGTATTGTTCAGTTCCCCTGTGATCCTGAGGGGAGAAAGACGTACTCTCTGTGTATCTGAGAGAGAGTAATGGCGGCCAAGAGTGACGGACTTTAATGCTGTAATGTTTGAATAAAGAGCTGTAAATAGACACCCCTGTCTATGTGTGCTTGCCTGGAAACTAGGCTGCTTTACACGCTGTGCTTCCTACTCTGCTACAAGCCGTGACTGAGAAGAGACAGCAGGAGTTATTGCGCAGCTTCGGAGGAAGCGTGCCGGACCGCTGTAAATGATTGATTGGGATCGTAAAGCTGTCTGAGGTCGCGGCCCCATCGATCAGGGAAGATCGATATCTCTCCACAGGTTATGGGGTCAGAAAACGCTCGTAAAGCAGTCGGTGTGAGCTCCAGGAACGCTTTGAAGTCAGCGTGGATGCCGGAGAGCAAGGATGATTAATTGCCTGCTTCCGTGAGACAGTGAGAGCTTCTGATACACAAAGAGCTGAAGGCTGAGACGCAGCTGAAATATCGTTTCTCCACGGAAGGGAAGGCCGGAGGAAGCTGGTACGGAGTAAGTACAGCTTGGGGCACCTTGGGAGAACGGGAGAAGATGGCTGAAAGCCAGGATATACCGCTGGAAAAGCTCACTCTAAAGAGTTGGGCAACGTGGTCCAGAAGAATAAGGGGATGGTTCTTGGTCGAAGGGCTTTGGAAAGCAAGCCAATGGGAGCCAAAATCACCCCTTAGCCAGCCAGCAGCTGGAGCAGGTGATGCAAGCTGTGGGGCTGTGTTGGCTGAAGATAGCCAGAGGCTGCAAGAGCTAGAGATGCTCAAAGCATGCGTTGATGCATCACTGAGGCCTCATTTGGAGGGCGTAACGACAGCGTGGGCTGCCTGGAATTTGCTGAAGGCCTTGTGTGAGGCGTCAGCGAAAGGCCAGAGCCCTGAAGGAAGCCCAGGAGAGGCAGAAGGATGCCCAGAAAGCCCAATGGGGGCTGAGACAGTGTTGGGGAGCTGTTGTAATGCTTCTACACGTCTGTGTGATGGACTGAGTCCTGGAGAGGCTGGACTGGCAGGCCCTGTTCCCGATGGATCGGCCTCTAGGAGCGCTAGTGAGCAGATCGGGGGGGCGAAGAGTTCCAAAGGCGAGTTTAAAGAACTTTCGCTTTGTGCTGAAGCAGAGAGGAGCTTCAGGGGGGGCCAGACTGGTGGAAGGCGCCGTTCCAGAAGGAGGAAGGCCAGGCCAGCTGGGAGGAGCCCCGGGCAGTGTTTTTCCACTGGAGTTCAACGTCTACGTGGCAGTTGCCCCCACCGGAGCAGAGAGCCAAGGCAGGATGTTTGCAAAGATTTTTCCCATGGGAACCAGGGAGGTTTCCATGGCAACAGGCCTGGGAAGACAGGCAGGCGTGGAACTGAGCCAGGTGGTCGGGGTAAACAGCAGGGAGAAGAGTCTTATCAAGTTTCTGCGAGTATGGCAGTGTTTGAAGACGGCGGAGTGGAAAATTTCCAGCTCAGCCTTGTAATAGACTCTGCAGCTAACCGCAACATGGTTCCAGAGACCCCTGCAGTCGAGAGGTGGAATTGCACAGCAGTTCCGAAAGGACAAACTATTAAGTTCGCGAATGGACAGAAAACTAGAGTTCGCAAATGCACTAATGCCTATCTTTCTGTTTTACAGGAGACGGTGGATTTTTGTATTGTTCCAGAGATTCATCACTGTTTGCTATCTGTGCCTTATTTGTTAAATAAGGGGTTCAAAGTTTGTTTTGAAAATGATGTCTGCACAATCTCCAAAGGGGGGAGGTTACTGGCCAAAGTGCGGAAGGGACAGAATGACCTTTTCATTCTTAAAACGTCTCTTGGAGGTGAGGGGAAGGTTGAGAAAGCACAAGCGTTGCGTGCTACAGTTCCCAACCAGCGTGCTACAATTCCCGCTCATCATGTTACATGTGCATGCGTATGGCATCAGAGAGCGATTCACAATCCTTTAGAGGATTTGCAGGCGTTGCCTGAGGTTGTGACAGGTTGTAAGATTAAAAATTGTCAAAGTGCCATTAATTGTGACACTTGCAAGCAAGCAAAGGTGAGAGGGTGCAGTTACCCAAAGGTGGAACGTGTGGCCACTAAACCTTTTGAGTTGGTACACATAGATTTGGCCGGTCCTGTCAAGGAACCAAGTCTAGGGGGGGCCAGATTTCTGCTAACTTTTCTGGATGATTTCTCGCAGAATTCCTGGACTCACGGTCTCAAATCCAGGGAGGATGCAGCACAGCTGATCAAGAGCTGGATTGAGGGGGTGGAACAGAGGTTCTCCACCAGGGTTCAAGCGATCATCAGTGACAGAAATGCTAAGTACACTGGTTCTGCTTTGCAGAAGTTCTTTCTGAAGAAAGGGATACGTCACACAGTTAATTCACCCCAGCAAGGGGGGGTGGCAGAGCTGAGGAGTGGAGCTCTGGTTAAGGCTGCACAGGTGATGCTGAAAGAAGCCAGGTTACCTCCTGAGTTTTGGCTGGAGGCTACTAGGGCTGTGTCATTCACCTGGAATCGTGTCTACAACTCATTGGTAGGTGACACTCCATTTTTTCTGTTGAATGGCCACAAACCCCAGGTTCACTTTCTGCGGACTTTTGGGACTCCTGCGCTTGTCGCTTTGCCTAAGGCTTTGCAGGGGCCAGATGGAGCCAAAGTCCAGAAAATGATCTTCTGTGGGTATGAGCCAGAAGCCCGTGCATGGCGGTTTGCTTACCCGTCAGGTGATCAGAGTAAGGTGCTGATCAGTAAACACGCTGAGTTCTTAGAGGAGGATGTAAAGTCAAAGACTCCTGTCAGGCGTGATGTTCTCTCAGATTGTCTCTCTGATCCAGAAGACAGTTCTGATGAGGAGGAAGAAGAGGCTGAGGCTACTGATGACGACCAGGTCACTGACCAGGGTCAAGAGCAGGATGTGGCATCTCCACAAGCTGTTAAGAGACTGCCCAAAAGTGAACCTAGTTCTCCTGTGAGTGTGATGGAGAGGATTCGAAGACGCTTTAAGTCAGAGAGTGAATCCCATGATGCAGAGGATACACCTGCTGATCAGAATGAGTCAGGGGGAACACCTGAGTTTGTGCCTAGGAGGTCCAGTCGCACAACGAAAGGTATCCCACCAGAGAGGTATCAAGCCACAGGTGCGTGGGTAAGTTTCGCACAGTGCGATTCTGAGAGTTGTGAGGTGGTTCCACAAATGCCAAACAGGTTTGCCAAGGGAGGGCACAAGGCATTGGGGAAGGGATCAATCTCAAAAGGTGTTACCGAAGATGTTACACAGGTATCACGCAGGGACACAAGGGGGGGTGTTATGGTTCAGAATTTATCTGGTTAAATTCCCCTGGTGTGTGTCACCTGCTGACGTCAGCTTACAGCTGGGCGGAGACAGAAGCTGGGCGGGACAATCCCTGTATTGTTCAGTTCCCCTGTGATCCTGAGGGGAGAAAGACGTACTCTCTGTGTATCTGAGAGAGAGTAATGGCGGCCAAGAGTGACGGACTTTAATGCTGTAATGTTTGAATAAAGAGCTGTAAATAGACACCCCTGTCTATGTGTGCTTGCCTGGAAACTAGGCTGCTTTACACGCTGTGCTTCCTACTCTGCTACAAGCCGTGACTGAGAAGAGACAGCAGGAGTTATTGCGCAGCTTCGGAGGAAGCGTGCCGGACCGCTGTAAATGATTGATTGGGATCGTAAAGCTGTCTGAGGTCGCGGCCCCATCGATCAGGGAAGATCGATATCCATCCACACCTTTACCTAACTGGGGCCACAAAAGCAGAGGAGACGTGAACTGCTCTATGACCCTCAGATGAAGGGTGCTATAGAAATTCAATAAATAATAATAACTGGCAACGCACAATTGATGTTGGGGCTTGGGGCAGTGTTTGAGCTGTGCTATGTGATGCGACCACATTCTATGGCTGGGCAATATATCAAAATAGTGTCCAAAACCAGTTTGAAGTCCATATCGTGCTATCGGTTTCATAATTTTAGACCTGGCAATATATTGTGAATCATGGTGTGTGGGTATGTGTGGGCTATGCAAAAATCAATGTGGGGAAAACCGTGAAGCCAGCCAACACTTCTCTGAATTTCTGCATATCACAAGAACAGGTGCCGGCAAAAATCTTGATGCAGGAAAACCCGTGAAGCCAGCCAAGCTCCGTCCTTATTTCAGACATTGTGGTACACACAGCAGCATTTTGCAATTTGCCCCCTATTTCCTTTTGCCAAGATTCCACAATGATTATATCCTGCACTACCAATATTTAAATATCTGCATGTCAGCTTTGAGCCATAGGCAGCCACAGAGTGGGAGTTGAGGGGCAAAGAACAGAAGGCCAAGCCAAGGAGAGGCCATTGGTAGTGAGTACGCCAGAGACTTTGTAGGTCTTCCTGCTGAGGACAGCTAATGGCCAGCATTTGTGGGCAAAGTCCCTTTATCTTTTTACCACCCAGGGAAGGTCTTCAACCTGGCGCCCAGGTGGCTTATTACGTGAGACAACTGTGTGCTGTGACTTGTCAAGGAGCTGTCAGACATGGAATGTCCAGAGGGAGGAATTTCCTCTTTATTGTCGAAAGTACACTTGCAAGTTAGGAAAAGGCATGTCAATCAGCACCTGATGAGATAGTTGCCGCAACAGTTCTACTTCTGATATCATGTATCCATATCTGAGTTTCAGTTTATCAGAGTCACATGCATGTCCAACTCAGTGTGTCAATTTGGGTCTTGTTTTTATTTTAGTTTAAGGATAGACTTGTCGGTCTCCTTTTCATCATGGTTTTGTCACACTATAATTTTCTGTCTTAGGATGTCATCAGCAAATGATTCTCTTGACTGAAAATGTGTGCGGGCATGTTGCATGTGTTACTCATATATCCAGTTTGCTTTTTTAACTAGTCCGTCAATTGTACACAGAGCATCAGTTCCAAAGCACGGCAGAAAATTGCCTGTAGGGGCCATTCACAAACATCCATTGTAGAAACAGCTCGATAGATTGCTGTTGCTGCACAAGCTAGCTTTCATGATGCAATTATTTCCTCTTTGTTCCCCCCAACCATTTTTTCCGTACTACTATTACTACAACTATGGCTAATAATTTTATTATTTATACCCCGTCCATCTGGCTGGGTTTCCCCAGCCACTCTGGGTGGCTCACAGCATATATCAGAACATACTAAAACATGAAACATAAAAAACTTCCTGATATAGGGCTGCCTTCAGATGTCTTCTAAAAGTCAGGTAATTGTTTATTTCCTTGACATCTGAAGGGAGGGAGATCCACAGGGAGGGTGCCACTACCAAGAAGGCCTTCTGCCTGGTTCCCTGTAATCTCGCTTCTTGCAGTGAGGGAACCAGCAGAAGACCCTTAGAAGAGGACCTGGCTGAACAATAATTCTTATTAAATTCAGTGGTTTCTGAGTGAACAATTTCAGGACTGGGCTGTTAGAACAAGTATGATGGTGGAAGTTGTTTCACAATTGTGAAAACATCTGGATAAATATTTTTGAGTACTGTGCTGAATACATGGATTTATAATTCTACAAGAGTAGCAAGAACACACTTCATTTGATTATTTTGTGAACAAAAATAAATCCACTCTCCTGGGATATATAAGCTTCATGCAAATGTGTAAAGCCATAAAGGCATCTTTCTCAAACAAACCTGAATATTTTCTGGTACATTTGACTTTTCCAATTATAAGTTTTAATGAAAGAGGAAAATGCCTTAAGGTTGCAGTTCTATGGGGTCTGTGTTTATAGGATTGCCATTTCCTCTTTCATTTCACTTACCTAGGAGTAAGCCTATTGGACACAGTGGAATCTCTGAATAGAGATGTGTAGGATTTCACTATACTTTGGTTATATCTTGTTTTGCAGTTCAGTGTAAGATGATATCCATTATATTTACACTTTAAAAAACCCTGTAAATGGATACTGGAGCCCAGAGCTAGGCATGGGAAGGAGTAATAGATACAGTTTTTACATTTATGGGAATGTATTAGAAACAATTCGCCCCAGCACCATCTGTTTATCATAATTCGTGTCCATGCAAGTGTTCTCAAAACACATCCACTCCCATGTGTTACTGGAACTGCTACAGAACCAACAAACCTGAGGAGAAAGCCAACTCTTTCGACATCTCATTCACGATATGACAAATAATAAAACACCCTTATAAACTTTTGAAGTCTCACAGCCAACCTACCAAGTCAAGTCCAGCTTGACAGCAGGTTTTTAATGGCTTAAGGCCATCCAATAGGATGAACAGGTTTAAATAATTTGCTTCAAGAATTTGTTATTTGTTTGCAGTGTTAAAATTCAATGAAGCAGGGCTTATTTATACTATATTTTTTTTTTTATAAAAATTTTTATTAAGATTTTTTACAAATACATATTTAACAAACAGAATAGGTTTCATAACATCCTTTCATTCTATTGCGGACTCCCTCACGTCTCCCGCTTCCACTTTCATCATTAAAAACGAATTTTTCCAAGCAAATTATCATCTTGTTTATGCTCTTAAGTGCAATGTTTAGGTTAAACTCCAATAAAAAATTATAATTTAATGGTAGACAGTTATTTCTACTCTGGCTTCCTTGTTAGGATTCAACCAAATTACAGTACTTTTGTAAATAAATCTTAAATTTCTTCCAGTCTTCTTCGACCCTCTCCTCTCCCAGGTCGCGGATTCTGCCAGTCATCTCAGCCAGTTGCATATAGTCCATCAGCTGCATCTGCCATTCTTCCAGTGTGGGTAGATCTTGGGTTTTCCAGCTCTTAGCAATAAGTATCCTTGCCGCCGTTGTAGCGTACATAAAAAATGTTCTGTCCTTCTTTAACACGTTCTGGCCGACCATGCCCAGAAGGAAGGCCTCTGGTTTCTTGGTGAAGGTATACTTAAATACCTTTTTTAACTCATTGTATATCATTTCCCAAAAGGCCTTCACTTTAGGGCAGGTCCACCAGAGGTGAAAAAATGTTCCTTCATTTTCCTTACATTTCCAACATTTGTTATCAGACGAATGGTATATTTTAGCCAATTTCACTGGGGTCATGTACCATCTATATATCATTTTCATTACATTTTCCTTCAGAGCATTACATGCTGTGAAGTTCAGCCCGGTGGTCCATAACCTTTCCCAGTCCTCAAACATAATGTTGTGCCCAATATCCTGGGCCCACTTTATCATAGCCGATTTAACCAATTCGTCTTGTGTGTTCCATTTCAGCAGCAAGTTATACATTTTTGAAAGTACCTTAGTCTTAGGTTCTAGCAGTTCTGTCTCCAGTTTCGATTTCTCCACCTGGAATCCTAACTTTTTATCAATCTTAAACACTTCCTTAATCTGAGCATAGTGTAACCAGTCTCGCACTTTATCTTTCATTTTCTCTAAACTCTGCAGTTTCCAATTGTCTCCATCCCTTTCTAGTATTTCCCAATATTTTGGCCAATTGGCCTCCATATTGGGTCTTTTTCGGGCCTTAGCCTCCAAAGGTGACAGCCACCTCGGTGTTTTGTTTTCTAATAAGTCTTTGTATCTTGTCCAGACATTAAATATTGCTTTTCTGACAATATGGTTCTTAAAGACCTTGTTGATCTTAACCTTGTCGTACCATAAATATGCATGCCATCCAAATGCATTGTTAAAACCTTCCAAATCCAGCACATCCGTGTCCTCCAGAAGAAGCCAGTCTTTTAGCCAGCAGAAAGCTGCGGCTTCATAGTACAACTTTAAGTCTGGCAGGGCAAAGCCCCCTCTTTCTTTTGCGTCCGTTAATATCTTAAACTTAATTCTGGGCTTTTTGCCCTGCCAGACAAATTTGGAGATATCTTTCTGCCACTTCCGGAAGCACTCCGTTTTATCTACAATCTGCAATGTCTGAAACAAAAATAACATTTTTGGCAATACATTCATCTTAATAGCAGCTATTCGACCTAACAATGAGAGTTTCAATTTTGACCAGCTATCCAAGTCTCTCTTAATTTCAGACCAACATTTTTCATAATTATCTTTAAACAGACTCAAGTTCTTTGCTGTTATGTTTACCCCTAGGTATTTAACTTTCTTAACCACAGTTAACTCTGTCTCTCTCTGAAACCGTTCCGACTCAATATCTGTCAAGTTTTTTCCCAACACCTTGGTTTTTTGCTTATTTAGTTTAAATCCCGCCACCCGACCAAAATCTTGGATTAGTTGTAGTACTCTTTTCGTACTAGATTCTGGCTCCTGTAATGTCAGAACTAAGTCATCTGCAAACGCTTTAAGTTTGTATTGTTTCGCTCCGACCTGTATCCCTTCCACCAACCTGTCCCCTCTAATCATGTTCAAGAGCACCTCCAGGACCGAGATAAATAATAACGGGGAAATCGGGCAGCCTTGTCGTGTTCCTTTTTCAATTTTAAACTCTTCTGTAACCACATTGTTAACTATCAGTTTAGCCTTTTGTTCTGAATATATTGCATCAATCCCATTCTCAAACCCCCGGCCCACTCCCATTTCTTTTAAATTCCCTTTCATAAACTTCCAGGATATATTATCAAAGGCCTTCTCCGCGTCTATAAAAATTAAAACAGCTTTAGTATTTATGTCTGTTTGTAAAAGCTCCAATATATCTATAATGTTCCTTGTATTGGCAGACATATGTCTACCTGGGAGAAAGCCTGCCTGGTCTTTATGAATTACTTTGTTTAAAACCCTCTTGAATCTACTTGCCAAAACGTCTGCAAATATTTTGTAATCCACATTTAAAAGGGAGATGGGACGGTAGTTCTTAAGCTGTGTCTTTTCAGTTTCCGATTTTGGTATCAATGTGATGAAGGCTTCTTTCCACGATTCTGGCGCCTTCTTCCCCTCTAAAATTTCATTGCTGACCTCCATCAGTGGTTGTATCAAATAGTCTTTCAATGACTTATAGTACTTGGAGGTCAGCCCATCTGGTCCTGGTGATTTGCCCTGTTTCATGTTTTGGATGGCCTGCTCAATCTCTTGTCGTGTTATTTTGCCATTCAGAATTGATCTATTTTCTTCTGACAACTTTGCCAGTCCATTTGTCTTTAAAAATTGTTTAATCGCTGCTTCATCTTGTGGCCCTTGAGTGTATAATTTTTTGAAATATCTCTGGAAACACTTTCTAATCTCTCCGGGGTTCTGGATACATCTTCCTTCAATCTCTAAGTTTGTCACTGTGTTTAACTTTTGTCTCCTCTTCAACTGCCAAGCTAGCAGTTTTCCACATTTATTAGCCGACTCAAAAGTTTTTTGTTTCATTAGTTTGATTTTCCATTCTATTTCCTGATTTATCAGTTTACAGTATTGTGCTTGGTAAAGTTTGATTTCTCTCAGAATCGGCTGGGACTTCGGATTAAGTCTTAACTTCTTCTCCAACTCCTTGATTTTTTCCAAAATTTTATCTTTCCTTTCGTTTTGTTTCCTTTTCTTTACTGTGTTCTGTTGTATCAGGAACCCCCTCATCACGGCCTTACTTGCGTCCCAGATAGTTCTTTTTTCCACTGTAGTGTTCATATTGATCTCAAAATAATCCTTTAGGGCTTTTTGGGCCTTCTTAGTAATCTCCTGATCTCTAAACAGGCCATCATTCATCTTCCATCTGAAGGAGCCGGTTGGAATCAATGTCATGTCCATTCTCAGTGCGTTATGGTCGGAGCATGTCTTTGGGCAGATTTCCACCTTTCTGATCTTAGGTGCCAGACCTCTAGTTATCCATATCTGGTCGATTCTTGTCCAAGTCAGTTGGGCTTCAGAGAAAAATGTTCCTTCCCTTCCCAAGGGGTTTCTCACTCTCCAAATGTCGATCCAGTCCATATTGTCTGTCATTTCAAAGAAGGTCTTTGGTAGTCTCCCATCTTTAGAAATTTTTTGGCTCTGTGACTTATCCATGTTGGTTGATACAACTCCATTCATATCTCCCATCATTATGATGTTGTTGTAGTCCAGATAGTCCAGCATAGTCTCATGCAACTTCTTATAGAATTCCGATTTTCCTTCATTTGGAGCATAAATTCCTAATATCAGTATTTTTTCCCCTTGATGTTGTATTTCTATCGCCAAAATTCTTCCATGCTCATCTTTAAACAGAAATTTAGGTGAAAGGCTCTCTTTTGCATAAATTACCACACCTCTCTTTTTAACTGTATCCGAAGATATAAATTCCTGACCAAGTCTTTTATTTATTAACACTTTTCTGTGGAGCCTAGTCACATGTGTTTCCTGTAAGCAAATAATGTCCAAATGTTCCTTTTTTAAAATGTGAAAGATTTTTCTCCTTTTTCCTGGAATGTTACAGCCATTTATGTTCCAGCTCAAAAGTTGCAGAGACATCCTGAATATATCTGGTTATTCTTGCTGTGGGGGTACCTTATTCTCAGATTTTTGGGGGTCCGAGGGTGCAGGAACCCCCGGAGGTTCAGGCCCTGGGGGTAATCCAAGTCCCTTGTGAAGATCTTCTCCGTGTGCCACCAAAAACTTGTCTCTATCCTCCGGCGTTCTAATTTTGGTCTTCCTCCCTCTGAAAGTAAACGATAAACCTTGGGGAAACTCCCACCTGAAGATGATTGAGTTGCTCCTTAGCAATTTTACTAATTCCGAGTAGTCTGCTCGAAGATCCAACAGCTGTTTAGGAATATCCTTATAAATTTCAATTCTTTTGTCCAAAATATCCAGTGACTTTCCGTAGTGCAGGCCTAGAATCTTGTCCCTTTCCTCCTTTGATCTCAATATTATCAAACAGTCTCTGGGCTTCTCCTTCTTTATAAGTCTTCCAAGCCTAAAAGCAGATAGTATTTTAAAGTCTTTTTCTTCTAAGTTCCAAAACTTGGAAAATTCTTTGGTAAGGAACTCAGTTAAGTTACCTTCTTCCACTTCTGGAATTGAGCGTATCCTTAAATTGGCCTCCCTGTTCCGAAGTTCTGTCATGGAAAAGTAGATCTGGTGTTCTCCTACTTGTTTGCTGAGTGGTCTTACTTCTTTTTCAAGCTGTCCCAATCTTTGGCTAGTGTCTTCCGCCAGTTTCCGATTTTCACCTACAGCCTCCTTCAATTCTCCAATAGATTGAACATTCTGTGCAACTTGTCCAGTTAGTCTATTTAAACTTTCTGTGTTTAAGTCAATTTTAGCTGATTGCTGGTCAGCCTTTCTGTCCAGAGCCTCCAATTTTTCAAAAATTTTCTCCAAAATAGTGCCACTTGCTCCTGAGGCCATATCTTCCAGTTGTAATTCCTCAGTTTCTCCCTCCCCTGATTGTAGCAGGGAAGCCGCTTCTGCCTCAGGAGGCAAAGTAGTAGGCAAAGCAGGCACAGATGATCTACGCTGTGAGACTGTCGGTAAAGTTAACGTTGTTTGTCTGGTTCTTCCCCTTTTTCTTGTTCCACTCATTCCAAAGTTATCTAAAAACCAAGGTCAAACTGAATTGTTCCCATGAGAAAGTAAGAGCCCAGATGGTAACACTCAAACAGGAGGCCGGGAAAGAGAAAGTAAAACAAAGTCACTGCTGTAAATCCAAAAATCCTCTAGGTGGAGCTTAGAATGTCTTTGGGGAGGAAGTCCAATCCAATTAAAATTAGTAAGTCTGGATTGATCTCCAAAGATCTTCACAAAGATAAATTTTAGCAGAGTTAAAACTTAAAGCCAAACATTGTTTCCAAAAGTGCTTAGACCACAAGTGTTTCAAAGTAACAAATTCAAACTCAGTATGTTCCAAAGTTCAGATTCAAAGTATCCAAAGCCTGCAGGCTGACTGCTCAGTTACTCAGGCAGCTCCAGTACCTGGGTTTCTTACTTTTATTTGTAATCCAATAGATCAACAGAAGACAGGTACCCTTGTCTCAATGAAGGTCCAAAAATCAGCCACTTAAAGTCTTTAAATCAGCCAGAAACAACAGTTTAAATAGGTGCCAGATCAGTCAATGCAAAACGTTACTCTTTGTCTCCACTCCTCCTGCTCTTTACTTTCAAGTTCAGTGTCAGCGGAAGACGGACTTCCTGTTTTTCGTCACTCCGCTTTCAGCCAAATTCACAATTTTTAGAGGCTTTAGAAGTATATTGTCCAAATTACTCACGGGTTGTTGCTTTCCAAAGTTAGCAGTTTCAAGAAGAAAGGTCAGCGCTCACCGGCAACAGCGACGCGGCTTCGCTCCGTTGATCGCGCAACGACCCACAGCGCCGCTACCCCCTCCGCGGTCCGGAGCCCCTTACGGGGTCCCTTCGTCGTTTTAGGGGCTGCTTTTGGCGCCCGCCGGGTCTCAGGACCACAGGCTTCTGCTGCCTGTGGTTTTTCTGGATGGGTCCCCGCTTCGCCGTAGCGGGCGACCCGTTTCGACGGAGCTACCCTCTCCCGTTCAGGAGCTGGCAGCCATTGCCGTTCGCGCCGCCTCCGTCAGTACATCACTTAGAGAACCGTCTGTATTCAGAATGGGCAGCAAAGTTAGACATAAATCTAGATATTTACAGACCAGGAGCTCAATAGAAAATGAGCCTCGTGTTAGATTTAAAAAAATCATTTGATTACTCTGCACACCACATTTCCCCGTAAGTACTGGGTGGTTTCCCACCATGGTCTGAACAATTCATGTATTCAATAAATGATTTCCACATACAGTTGTACCTTGGATCCCGAATACCTTGGTACTCGGAAGTTTTGACTCCTGAATGCCACAAACCCAGAAGTGAGTTTGCGAGCATTTGTTGGAACCCGAACATTTTGGAAGTCGAACGGACTTCTGGAATGGATTCCGTTCGACTTCCAAGGTACAACTGTATTATAAAAGTAACAGGGGTTATGCTTACTGGTAGCCACTCTGACCTGACATATCAATTTATCTGCCAATGCTATTGACCACACCCTGATGTACAAGGAATCAAAGTTAAGCCCAACCCCAGTTTTACAACATCCAGCAAATTCCATATGTGCAGCAGTCAACAGAAAGGCTAAGAGGTCATCATTAGGATAATCTTGAGTGGGTAAGATTTGAAACCCGAGCAGCATGAGACATTTCAGTTGCTTTGTTATATATAAAGCTCAGTGCTATTTTTCTAGAAAAGGAGGCGCTGGAACTCGCCACAAATGCATCCCTTGTTCTCTTACAATGGCAATGGCGCCCACCTGAGAGGTGCCGGAACTGTGTTCCAGTGAATTCCCGCTGGAAAAAAGCCCTGATCAAGCTTATTTCTTTGAAACAGTGCTCCAGAAATGTTTGAAGATATCACAAAACCACCACATATGAGAATATGTACCTTTGACTGCATACCGCCTGCAACAATTATGGCTGACATCCTCAGATATCCAGAATAGTCTCACCAGATATAGTGCCACCAATGCAGCAATTTTAATGAGAATTGTCTGATTTTTGCAGAAATGGTCTCTTTTTTATGGTCTCTTAGACCATAAAGCTGGGGGATGCGGGTGGCGCTGTGGGCTAAACCACAGAGCCTAGGACTTGCCAATCAGAAGGTTGGCAGTTCGAATCCCTGCAACGGGGTGAGCTTCCGTTGCTCGGTCCCTGCTCCTGCCAACCTAGCAGTTCGAAAGCTCGTCAAAGTGCAAAGTAGATAAATAGGTACTGCTCCGGCAGAAGGTAAACGGTGTTTCCGTGCACTGCTCTGGTTCGTCAGAAGCGGCTTAGTCATGCTGGCCACATGACCCGGAAGCTGTACACCGGCTCCCTCAGCCAATAAAGTGAGATGGGCGTCGCAACCCCAGAGTCGGTCCTAATGGTCAGGGGTCCCTTTACCTTTACCCTAGACCATAAAGCAGACCATTTTTCATTTGGTATTTGCCACTCCCAGGTCCTTTCCCCCCCGGCATTTTTGTGTACAATACGTTGCCATATTCTTGTTTTATTAGAGCTTTATAAATTGAGGAAGATAAGGCCTTAGAGGACAGAGAGATGTGAACAAAGATATGCTCTATTGCTGTGAGACTCTTGCTTGCCTGAGTAGAAATATCTGGGTTTAGCAGGAATCTTAACAACTGATTGAAATGGTACCATGACCATTTAAGATTTGGTATGCTGGTAAAGAATTGTTCTTTTCACAATGGAGTACCATTTGTGTAAAAGTCTTTTAACTAATAAAAGTCCACCTGTTCCCAAGCCATTCCAATCTAGGCATTGTCTTGCTTCTTTAAAATAGTACTTTTGCAACTTCGTTATTGGTTGGCTGGTGTTGTTGGTTTTTGTTTTTGTTTTTTTTAAAATTATCATTATAATTAAACTTCATGCTTGTTCTAACTCTGCTATTTTTTGTAACCCATCCTGGGACAATTCAGTAAAGAGGAGGGCTGTAAGTACAAAGAACATATAAATAAAATTCATGCCACAGGGTGCCTCTACCCTGTCAAAGTTTTGTGTGATGGATTCAAGTGTAAACTAGAATTTTAGGTTTGCAAAATCAAAGGGATGGAAGGGCTCTGTTGTCCTAGCAAAGCAAATTCACTTAAAAACAACAACATACATTTCAGCTCAGAAAGTGACAGCAAAATGCCCTGGAAGATGTGGAATGAATGAATAACAGGAAGGCATGTAAATACTCCAAAAGCAAATCAGGATAAATCCAGGATGAATGCTCTTTGACATACAACTGCCACATAAACAAATCAGAATGATACTCAATAAGGACCATATGATAGAACCACCTGCCCTGAATGCTTTAGTTGAGATTCTTGCATTGTACTAGAATACCCTCAGGGGCCCTTCCAACTATACAATTCTGTGATTCTGCAATTAACAGACAAATGTCCTTTTCATTTACAACCTGTGACTCATCATGCCCACACCTGACCAGCCCCCACACCTGACCCACACCTCTTGTGGCCTGCCACGGGATTGATAGCACCCCAACTAGGCCACAAGGGTCAGGGGTTTATCAAGTCTTGGCAAGTCACCAATCATCACTGGGCGGTGTGTGTATGTGTGTGTGTGTTTGATTTGATGAGTCACATGTTGTGCAAGCCTGGCTTGCACACACATCTATGCACCTGCACTGGTAAATGATAAGCTGTTCCCATAATAGCAAATTGAAAGAAGATGCAGTTGACTTATCCACACACACAACCCAGTGCTAATTCACCTGTGCTCCAGAAGTCTACAAGTAGAGGGTCTTTTCACATTATGTAAAAGTATGGTCTGAAGTACCTGTTTACAGGTGAGTAAATGCTGCTGTTTCTGTAAGCATAGTGACTTGGCAAGGAAAAGCCATTCTAGTTCAGTGACTGTAACTGTCCCCGAGTAATTCATTCAAACTAATGTTTGCATACATAGCTGTGTACCTGAGTACATAGAAAATATCAGTGATGTGGTAAGCAATTTCTTAGGGACAAGATTCCCAACATGATTCGAACACTAAAGAGTTTGTTAGCTGGGGAGATGCCTTAAAAATAAACAAACAGTATTACAATTATTCTGAAAGTCTTTACAAGTTTAAAATAAAATACTTTAAGTGGAGCATTAAAAGGCACATTTGACTCTACCTTGTACTGATAGCTAACGCACAAGGGAAGGTGATTAATTAGTTCCTTGGGTGGTCCAAATAAAACTAGAGTTCACATCAACTGTTGTTATGCAAAACTCCAAGTATTCTATGTATAAGTATTTGATTAGATGAGTAAAGCACCAAAACGTGAACATAATTTTGGCATTTTAAAAAAATGAGAAAGGAACACCACTTCCAATTACATTCCTTTGTTTTCCTCCGTGTCCAAGAACTTCATTCCTGAGGGAAAGAGCATTGCACAACATTCCACATCATTTCAAGTGTGATTGTTCCCAGGAGAAATCCTTCCAGGCATTTGAAGTATATCTCATGCATCATGACTAGATGTTAGCTGCTGATAAATAGTTGCAGAAAATGCTGTCAGGACAAATATCCATTCAAGTATTAAACAGGATTTACTGGCAATCCATCTCTTGGGCCAAAAATGCCTGTGTGTATGGATTTTAGAAATGCAACAAGAGCGAAAGCTACTAGCCAACTCTTCCTCACTGGAAAAACCTGAGGAAGCAATGATAAGACTGTTGTCTGCCCAAAGTTGGTCTCTTTGCTAGAGGATTGTGTATTCCTTCCTATTCCTGGGCAATTCAGGCGTTAATTGTGTTGCTATGGTGTCAGCAACATATTCGACTTATACAGAAGACTCACAACTTTGTGTGCATTTAGATTGCAACTTGGCTGGAAAAATAAATACATGAAAAGGGTGCAGAAGTGTGGGGCTAAGTTGAAAAGGGATAGGAGAGAGGGAAAATACCTTTTTTTTTTTTAAAGGGAGTGATAAGCAGCCTAATGCACTGAAATTGTGGATTGGAATCCCTGCAACTGAGTCCATCAGTAAATCATTCACCACTTCCCATTGCTTCCTCCCTGGAAGAGCATTCAGAAGTGCAGGGAGAGTCTGTAGTGGCCTTGGGAGAGCACAGTAAGTGCTGCGCTGTGCTTTTTACACTTTTAATTTTGGCTTTAAATGCTATCCCCAGAACGTAACCCCCCACATAAGTTGAGAGTCAACTGTGCTATTAAGGAGCCTGTAATGGTACAGTCCAGTTTCCCCTTTGAAATTTGCCGCAAGTGGTTTAGCCACAAAGAGAATGGCATACATTTGTTCCACCTCTGCATGCATATTGGACTATATGAGCTCTTAATTGTTTTCTTACATCACCTGTTTGGTCAGCACTTAATTGAAAACCTCAATAAGCAAATACAGTGGTACCTCAGGTTACATACTCTTCAGGTTACAGACACTTCAGGTTACAGACTCCGCTAACCCAGAAATAGTACTTTGGGTTAAGAACTTTGCTTCAGGATGAGAACAGAAATTGCGCGGCGGCGGCAGCAGGAAGCCCCATTAGCTAAAGTGGTGCTTCAGGTTAAGAACAGTTTCAGGTTAAGAACGGACGTCCAGAACGAATTAAGTACTTAACCCAAGGTACCACTGTATATTTGTTAAAATGCAATTAATTCTCATGGGACCTACCAAAGGAATTTATGTTTATCAGTTTGCAGATGCTCACTTTCTTTGCACACATGTAGTGCCATGGCACATCATTTGAAATAGCTACTCAAAGGAGGAACAACCCATGAAATCCCACTCAGCACATTCAGTGCTTGGCCATGACTAATGATGTATAAATCCCAGCCACAAGCTTTACAATTATTTCATGCGATTGGAACTGCAGCCAGAAACCTCTTCAGCCCATTTTGGGCTGCTCTCATTCCAAACATTAACTTAAAGTTGTGTCAAAGATGTGTGGCCAATATTTTATTTCCTGAGAAATAAAAATAGTTTTGAAATTTAGGAGACGTTTGTAAGCTCTTCTCTTTAGTAACTTTGGAAAAATTAGTTGTTATCTAATAGGAGATTCTACTTGATAGATGACTGTTTTTAATAATAATGACAACTGACATTGCAATCCCATACATAATTTGCTCAGAACTGAGTCCCATTCAGTTCAGTTGAACCTACTCCCAGGTAAGGGCATACAGGGAGTCAGCATTATTGCAAACAGTGGGACTTACTTCCAAGTAAACATGCATAGGATTGTATTGCACAACTGTAATTCTGTGCACACTTCATAGGCGCCGACTCCATGGGGCTTGAGGGGGCCCGAGCCCCCTCAAAAATTCGTTTGGGGGGGCTCTGCCCCCCCAATAATCTCCGGCGCCCCTCCAGCAGAGCGCCATCGCCGCCCCTCCCCCAGCCCAAAATGCACAGGGAGGGGCGGGCTGCATGCCTCCTGCCCTCCCTCCCGAGCAAAAGCTCCACCCAATTTCCTTTGGAGCTGATTAATAGGCGCAGCACGCTCTCCCCTATTCGCTCACGAGGAGGCGGCGCCACTTTATTTGCATATTCATGAGCTTATTTATTATTCATGAGCTTTCCCGGGCCCCCCCAATATTTTTTATAAGTCCGCGTCCCTGGCACACTTCTATGAATGTAAGCTCCATTGAACATAGTCGGGCTTACTTCTGAGTAAATATGCATGGTATTGCGCTCCACAAGAATTTGATTATTGCTTTCCGGTAAGAAACTTTATAGTTTCAAGGACACTGATTCAGTCCTAGCTACTGAAAGATGAATTGTGGTGTTTGGTTTTGGTTCAACACTACCATGCTATGAAGTTTGTAAACTTGATTGCAACCAGGATATCAATTTCTAAGTTATAAAATGCTGCTGCTGCTGTCAATTTTGCCAAATTCTCCAGTTCTTGAAATTAGTTTATCGAAGCACATTCTATGTGCTGTTAAACAGCTCCACATGTCCTATTTGGTTTATAAGAACATCTCATAGGTATCTTGCAATGTTTTCACAGTAAATTCTGAATCGTCCAAATACTGCTTTTTCAGAGTCAGTTTCTACTATAATCTAGGTGGAACCTTAAGATATTCTGTTTGACCAATATATGCAATGCATACTAAGGTTTGGCATACACTGAAGTTACTTTTGGTTTTGAAACCATTTCATTTCTATGCACTATCATAAAGGAATGCAGATGATAAATTTGTGGTTATCCACTGTATCTGTGTTCCGATTCTGGGAAGAAATACTTGACTACTTCCAGCTTGTGAATATATTTAGGTATTTTTTTCAAGCAGTGAAGGAAGAGAAACTGTGGACAAGAGTGATACCTCTTGGATTGATGCAGCAAAGGCAATATAACCACAGACACACTTCTAACAATATATTGCTGAGTAATCAGGTCAGTGAAATAAAAAGCAGATGATGCTGTAAATAAACAGATGATGATTATGATTACAGTGGGTTTAACAGAAGGTTGCTTGTGGGTTACAGCCACAATAGTTTAGGCTATGTCCACACCAGTGTTTGTGTGCGGATTGGTTTAATACAAACAAGCATAATGGACTTTTTCAAAGCAATTTATGGGAATTTTCACCGATTGCAGGCAGCCGTTTGCCACAGTGATCCAGTGATACTCATCATGTAAGTGTTAAAAGGTAGATTGCCATAGCATAGAGAAAACAGTTGCCTTTGCTGAGAATGTGAACTGGCTAAAAGGAGTGACCCACACGTAGGCTGCATCTACGCAACCATAATCTACCTAGAATTGCTATTCCTTTAAAGTATACTTAATGGAATTTGCTCTTGTAAGAAGGTATGGGGTAGAAGATAAATTGGTTTCAGTATGCATTTAAAGCCGAATTATCAAATTGTCGGTTTCTCAAATGCTATCTGAACTGAAACACAGCTGTCCTTTGAACTTTGCATGCACCCCAATTTTGTTACATTTACAAAAATGCATATATTAGAGGAAAATGTACATAAAATTATTAGTGCAAATAACATACAAAAATGCATTATATTAGGGGAAAGATATGTATATTAATCCAAGCTACATATAAAAATGTGTTTATTGGGAGAAAATTGCACTAAGATGCTAGTGAATTTTCATTAGGATTCTTTTCTTAAATGATAAAAATAAAAATGACAAATTGCTGCAAAATATGTAGAACCGAACTTAAGATTAGACAAATGAGAAACTGAGAGGCCCAAAATGGACAGGCCTTTTTCCATCCCTAGTGATGGCCATCTTAGATGGCTTTAAAAGAGGATTAGAAAAATTCACAGGTAAGACTGTTAGTAGTTATTAGTTACAATGTAGTTACTGTCTCCATTGCTAGAAGCAATATGCCCTTGAAGACCAGTTATGAAATCTTGCGTTTGGCTGAAAATTAAATATTAGATTGAATGACAGGGGAGGGTGCAACTCAGGGGCAGATGAGTTGGGTCCAATGCACCTTCTATTTGAAAGGTTTGTCCTTCCTGCCCCCCAGTGCGAACAACTGGCAAATTGCATAGATATGGTTTGGCTGCCTTCAAAACCACACTTTTGCAAACAACTGTACTGAGAGGAGATGCAAGTCAGGCAGGAGGTCCTTGTGAGCCAAACTTTGAGCTGGCATTACCCTGGCTGAAGTTTCTTACTCTTGCGTCATTTCTTCGCTGGACTGAAGCTGAGTCCCCATATCGCCTTTCTCTGTCCCTGTTCCGTCTGTTCCCTGTATTCTTGGAATTTTACATAGATTCCATAGATGTGTGACAAGTAACACCTCATTCAGAGTTCCTCTTGGAGTTCCGCTCAGCTACAATTGTGTTTTGGTTTGGAATTTCATCTAAAGCCAGCTTCGTATTTATTTTACGTTCCATGGTTGGAAATTATCATGTAAAGTCTAGGTGGTAGACCACCCCTTCCTGTTGGTCTCCCTTCCATTTGCAACCAAAAAAATGAACTAAAATAAAAACAACTCATATTTCTCAAGGGGTGCAGACATCCAGCAGCTATCCTTCCATTGTGAATGGCAGGTTCAAGATCCCCCTATTCTGATTGGCACTGCAACAGGAGCAAGGTGTTGAAAGTCCGCTCTCTCTATGCCACAGTCCCTCTCCAGCTTTCACTCCATCCCTGGATTGGCTGTTTGTTTATACTGCACACCCCAAACAAGATGAATAACATTGCATCTAGTTCTGCCCTAGGGTTTCCCAAACTTGGGTCTCCAGCTGTTGTTGTACTACAACTCCCATCATCCCTAACTAGCAGGACCAGTGGTCCGGGATGATGGGAATTGTAGTCCAAAAACAGCTGGAAACCCACTGTTGCCATATTTCATAAAGTAAAGTTCCTGACACCCAGTTGTTGAGCTTTTTTTAGGAAGTTTTTCGCCATTTTTACACCCAGAAACCAAGCCTAAGATTCAATACTGCTGTCTGCACTTGCAGATGAAGCAGGGAAGAACAGCACAGGGGCAAAAAGATTGTGGATTGCTTAGTGCAATCCTATGCATGCCTACTCAGAAGTGGAATGGTTAAACTGAGATAAACAACACTGTGTGAGTGAAAGAGGGATTGCCCAAGGTTGAACTAAATTAATACAATTAAATATTCATTGGCATGGCTTGCACACAACACTAAACCATGGTTTGTAAACCATAGTTTAGTTAACCATTATTAAAGTTGATTGTCTGAACCTGGCCATGAGGCTAAACTAGGGTTAACTATGGTTAAAGGACACACATAAACCAAGGTTGGTAGCTGGTTTATCAACCTTGGTTAACACTAACCATAGCTTAGTATTATGTGTGCACCCAGGCTTGTTTATTTTTAAGTGGATTTGTTGTGCCAGGACTACAGAGCACTTCAACTGCACAAACCCCAAATCTCAGTATTAGCTTGAATTCTTCCCACAAAAGTCTGGAGGCAACCTCTATGAGCAAAACCCTGGCCTCTATGCTAGGGAAGAAACTGCCAGGTTAGAAGGCAACTCTCTTGCAGGATTTCAGAAGCTATAACAGCATGTGGAATATTATCATTCAGGAAATTGCTTATGTGGCAGAGGATGAATGCCACTGATTGTATCTCAGGTTTTTTTTTAAACTTTGCAACACAGATACAGTTTGATTGCAGCCTTCACCATACTTTTGAAATACAACAGTTCAGACTAGATGCATAGCTCAACAGCAGAGCACATGCCTTGCATGCAGAAGATCCCAGATTCAATTCTTTTTTTAGGCACTGGACCTGCAGTGAGCCCAAGCCATGGCGTCTCTCCTGGGCGCCCTCCAGCAGGAAGGTGCCTGGGAGTGACACGGTGACTTGGATGCCTGCAGGCCCCGCGCTGCCTGAAAAAGCAGCGCGGAGCTGGCATCCACCCACCACCTCCCCCTTAGCCGCCCTCCAACTGGAGGGCACCTGGGAGGAACATGGCAGCTCAGTCTCCAGCCCCATGTTGCTTTTGCAGGCAGTGCTGGGTTGACACATGTGCAACGCGCCCATGTGAAGTGTGCCTGGGAGGGATACATGGGTGGCACACATGTAGGGTGCGTGCGCCCATCCTAGGCACCCCAGAGACTTGCTACACTGCTGCTCAGTGCTGAAAAGTGAGATGGCATCAAAAAATAATGGCTTTATACCAGCCCACTGGAGAGAGCCTATTTAAAGAGCCTTTAGGCTTCTCTCTGCAGAGTGGTCAGGCATTTTGTCCTTTAAAAATACAATCTGGTGTTTGCTGCATTTAATTGATGTGCAAGAGACAGATATGTGGCCTAGGTCCAGTTTATATTAGCCACAACTACATCTCATTAAACCCAAAGATACAAGTAAGTCACTAGGCTAGATTGGAGCATATGTTATTAATTTGGCCTGGTAAACTTCCAATGCCTTCACTCAGCAGCAACTTGATGCTCCAACGTTTTATTAGAAGTTGGTTTGCATTTACATATCTCTGTATTGGGCACATGCTGTAGCTCAGAGATTCCCAAGCTTTTCACGTTTGTGACATACTTTTCTGAGCCATGCATCGTTTCGCGACACAGTAATTCAGTTTTACTAGCAAACCAGAGGTTAAACTAACTCCTTTCTAGCCCCATGAGGAGCGTGGGGAGCGTTCGCACGACACACCTACACACTGCAGCTGACACACTTAACATGGCGTGACACACAATTTGGAAAGCTCTGCTGTAGCTAGCTAGTTGCAGAGAGTTTTTGCAGCAATGTAGCCAATGAGTTTAAATATTGGGGGCGAGTCCTAATGACCATGCAGGATTTTGTGGAGGATTATAGAGCAGGGGTCAGCAAACTTACCGCGCCTCGGGCCGGTGTCTCCAGCACCGATTGCGTGGTGGACTGGAGGGTGGGGGAGCACATGCCCATATGCGTGCGCATACACTATTTCTGGTGCACTTCCGGGTTGGATTGGAGAAGCACCGGAAATGGCTTGTGAGCATGTGCACTGATCTCCTCTGACCTGGATGTGCACTGGAAAAAGCTTCCGCATGCACAAATAACGCTTGCACATGCGTACAAGCTATTTCCGGTGCTCCTCCGGCCTGGAAGTGGGCAGCCGCGCAGCGCTGGTAAGAGTGGGCAGTGGCAGCGGGCAGCGGGGGTTGCTGCGGGCCGGATAAACGAGTCCCTCGGGCATTATCCGGCCCGTGGGCCTTAGTTTGGGGACCCCTGTTATAGAGGCTTTGCAAAGTAATATATGTCTGATATAACATAAAATAAAATAGCATTCTTAGGCAGGGTCGTCATCATCATCATCATTTTATTTGTATGCCTCCTTTCCATAGTTAAAACAATGCTCAAGGCTGCTTACAACATGAAAAGATTTACCGTATTTTTCGCTCTATAACACGCACCTGACCATAACACGCACATAGTTTTTAGAGGAGGAAAATCCGTAGGCATGCCACCCGTAGGCATTCCCTCCATAACACACACAGACATTTCCCCTTACTTTTTAGGAGGTAAAAAGTGAGTGTTGTGGTGCAAAAAATACGGTACATGATTGAAATTGAAATACTTTATTGTCACTTGTACAACTTGTATACAGTGAGATTACACAAGCCCATTCAGCTCTCTTAGTCTTAATTCTCCTCGTTTACTGACGCACACCCACCAAACCCGAAAGTCAGTTGTCCTGTTGTTATCTCTTCATTCAGCAGCCTAACAGCCGACGGATAGAAGCTGTTCTTTACCCTGTTGGTACGACTAATCATGCTTCTATATCTTCTGCCTGAGGGCAGGAGATCAAGAAAGTGCCGGCCAGGGTGTGAATCATCCCTGAGAATTTTCCTCACTCTCCTAGGGCAACGTTCTTCCTCTATTTCATCCAGCGGATTCCCGGAACAGCCCATAATAACTTGTGCTGCATTCACCACCCCCTGTAGGCACTTCCTATCAGTTGATGTCAAACCAGCGTACCACACCGTGATGCAGTATGAAAGGACACTTTCTATTGTTGATCAGTAGAAGGAGATCATCATCATGTCCTCCACAGCTTCACACCATTGTGTTTAACTAGGAGCCTATTGTTGGATTCCTAAACAACAGCCTAACTTAGGCAGAGTTTCAAAGGTGCCTCTTTCAGATATAATTGGGGGGGGGGGTAATACCTATTCAATCTAACCTATTTATGCTCCAGGCAGACTCACCTGCCCACAGTTGTTACCAAGGCTCCCCCTCTCACACACATGAGGGCGTGAAAGAAAACCGAAACTTGGTATCTTCAAAATCTTTTTAAAAGGAATGCTCTAAAACATATTGGAACGTGCAGAGCACATAATTGCAGCAACTGCAGAAACAACCCTGGCACAGGCACGGGTCTGCCCTCGTTGTACTGGAGATTGAGCAATACGGAAAAAGTGAGTTCATTTGGCATCCCTTAAGAAAACGTACATTGTCTTTGAACCCGGACGCCGGGATGATACTGTGATGTCAGCCAACCTCTATGTTAATTTCCACCCTTCATTATTATTCATTTTAACCCATCAAATAACTCAGGACTAACACTATACCTGTTCTTTTTCTTTTAACATTCATGGTGGGGGAAAGCAGGATTATTTAGAGCAGAGGTCGGCAATGTTTTTTAGCCACTGTCCCTCAGACCTTAAGGAGGGCTAGGGAAGCGGCACGGTGGGGGGGAGAGCTGGAAGAAGAGGCAAGGGGGGCAAGTAGTCCTCCTCTCCAGCCCCATCTGCTGTGCTTACCTTCCCAGGGGCGCGATCCGTACTGCATTTTATCTCAGTGGGCTTGAGCAGTTCTTCAGGCGCTGAACAAGCGGCCTTGAAACAATTGCGGCTTACTAGCGAGTAAGCGCATCTTTAGGGCTGTTAGTGTCCGTGCATCAAACGGCAGGGCAGGGGGCAGCTACGCGCCGAGACGCGGCATCTCCTGGCAGTGCAGGTGGAAGCTGACGCGGAAGGGAAAGCGGATTTCCGGAGGTGGCAAGACAGGAGGAGCCGGAGCTGGCGGTGGGCGCTGCCTTGCCTCCTTGCGATTGGAGGATGAGGACGAGCAGCAGTGGCTCTGACAATCAAACGCTGCTGAGGTAAACCAGGCACAGCGTTTGATTGGCATAGATGTCCCCGCGCTGCGCTGAGGTAAACCAGGCATGGCGATTGAGTGACAGAGCCACCACTGCTCGGCTTCTTCCTCCCATTGCCATCACTGGGAGTCTCAGCTGCAGGGTGCGGGCTGGAATTACGACCCAGGTGGGCCTGATCCGGCCTGCAGACCTTAGTTTGCTGACCCCTTATTTAGAGGTTCAGACCTAAACCAATTTTACTTCCAAAAAAATCTTCCGGGCACACAGTTCAGCCCTATGCACAGTGGCTCAGAGTCAGTAGCAAGTCCAATTGAGTTCATTGGGTTTATTATTATTTATTATTTATTATTATTATTATTATTTATTAAAATATCTATTTACTAAATCATAAAAAATATCAAAGTGGTTTACAATGTCAAAAAGATAAAAGCCATACAATAGGTTCCCTCATATACTCTCAGGTAAGATTTGATGGGATTGCAGCTTGAAAAAAATGGGAACGAAGACAATTAATAGATTGCTTGGGTTATCACAAAAGTGGCCATCCTTGTATGGTGCTGTGCAAGTTAATTTTGTAACTTAACGTAGTAAATTAACCATTGTTTACTTAAACCATAGTTGCATCCTTTCAAGTCCCATTGTTTACAGTTTCTGCTTAACTCTTCTATTGAAGTTGGGGATTTAAAGAGGCTAAATTTTGATTTAAAGGGGTTGTTGCTTATTACTATGGTATTTTTATATTGTGAACCACCCTGTGATCCTTGGGTGAAGGATTGTTTGGAATTTAGGAAATAATAATAATAATAATAATGTCAATAAAGCTGAAGGCTGTGTATTAATAGTATTAGCTGGTTCTCTTCTGCGTGGCCCGTCAGTTTGACCTGTTGTGAGAAATGCTGAAAACATTTCCAGCAAACTCACTTCAGGTCACAGTGAGGACAGCCCTTACCTGAACCTTTACATGTAAATCCCGTAAAAATCAGATGAGGTCATTCTGCAACTGTCCAACAAACAACTGTTTTATTAGGAAACTCCTAACAGCATCTACCAGTGTGTGGGTTGTCCTGAAGTAATACCTGGCCAGTATCTGTAACATGACAAAAAGAGTGTTGACAGGAAGAGGAGATGACTCATCTTCATGATAGATAATGGGGAGGAGCCTAGGTGTCTCTGTGTGAAAAGAACAACAGTCAGACAGATAACCTGTTTATTGAGCATCCCGATCGGTTTGCAGGGAGGTTGTGAACTATTTATTGAACATTCATTCCTGTTTGTTTGTGGGAAGGTTAGACATTATCCCACTTTAATAACCGCAAAAGTACGATCTTTTGGGGAAGTGGGTTTCTTGTGCAAGACCTCCAAATCCACTTCAATTGTGCAAGCTGAATTTGCTGATATGCAATGGAGCCCTTCCCATGAATAGCAACTGTCTGGAAGTGCACCCATAAGGAAAAACAAAGAGCTGAGTCTGGACATTTCAGGGTACTGGCTCTCCCTTGATGTGGGAACAGTAGACTTTTCGTATCTTTCGGATCACTAAGCTGTGTTCCAACCTATGCTCAAACTGTAGTTGTAAATAAATGCAAATATTACACAAAGCACCAATAAGTTTCCAAACAAAAATCAAACCCAGGTTGATTTGGAACTTCTCACTACTTCAGAGAAGTGAGTTGTCATAGCAATATTTTCCTCCTAAATGCCTGGCTTTCAGATATCACCATTGCAGTCATTTTATTATTTATACCCCGCTCATTTGACTGAGTTGCTCCAGCCAGTAATGCTTCATCACTTTTGCATGAGAAGCATCACACATCAATTTCCACTGTCTTAATTTTACAAAAATGGTTTAAACAAACAAACAAATAAATCTTAGGGACATCAACTGATTAAAACATTTTGGATGTTGAATCTCCTGCCTTTTAATTAGTTATTAATCAAATTTAGATAACTTTACATATTGTCAGAACAGTAATATAGGGCGTATATTTTCAGTATTTTTGAAATACTGCAGAAGAGTGGAATACATTTTGATCATTAAATTTTAAGTTACCACCACTTGTTAATGGAACATCATCTTTAATATTTGACTCTATACAGTGGACGCTCGGGTTGTGAACATAATCCGTGCGGGATGCACCTCTGCAACCTGCAGCGTTCGCAACCCACAGCGGCGTGTCTGTGCATGCACAGGTTGCGATTCAGTGCTTCTACGCATGCCCAAAGTGCAATTTAGTGCTTCTGCACACGTGCGACCGCTGAAACCTGGAAGTAACCCGTTCCGGTACTTCCGGGTTTCGGTGGGTGTGTAACCCTAAAAAACGCAACCTGAAGCGGCTGTAACCCAAGGTATGACTGTAATTCCATATTACAATAATATGCCAGAATTATTGTAGAGCCTAAATAAATAAGCAACCTCTCTGATTTAGTATTTCCCTCAGTAATTAAAATGAGTTGTTCTTTCTTTCTTTCTTTCTTTCTTTCTTTCTTTCTTTCTTTCTTTCTTTCTTTCTTTCTTTCTTTCTTCTTTTTGCTGCCCATAAGCAGTCATTTTGTGGTGGCACCCTTGACATTTAGATTGGGATAAGAGTACTGGCACCTGATATTCTTTTAACAAAAAAAACCTACTACCAACTACAACAAATATTCTTTTATTTTTTGTAGCTATGTGAAAACAAATGGTTTTAAAAACTTAATCTGAGGTGCTGCTACTATTTGAATCTTACCTAGTAATGAGTTTCAAGCTCTGAGTTAGATTGCAGGTGCAAAAGGAACGTATTTTTATTATGTACCTTCCAGAGCTGTTATGTAAACCATTTAAACAAAGACTGGACTGCCTCCAGCTTCTGTTGAATATGATAATAAGAAAAGTTTTTACTGGAGAACTGAATGAAACAAAAGAGGGCAGCACAATTACTACAGATGTAAAATCATGATAGCGTTCCTGCTTTGTAAAAAATTACAGACAGGTGCTGACATGTCACACGGGCAAGTGACTGACAGATCATACGATCCATAAAAACTGCCAGTTCACTCACATGGTTTGTATTCTTAACCTCCTAAACCTAGCTTTTAAAGAGCCATATGCAGCAAATAGATGTAAGTGAAGAAACAGCTTCCGGTTTGTGGCATTCAGACATGTTGAAGATTAACTAGCAATAATTGTTGATGCTCATAACATGTGACGGACAGAAAAGCAGCCACAAAATGGGCAATGGTGGCTGCCTGTGTTGTTGTTTGCCTGAATGTTGTCCCTGGAATCAAAGCAACCGCACGTTATGAGCCTTTTTGGCAGTATACCAACACAGTCAAAGTAAACATGGGAGGAAAATGGCAAAAAAGAAAGAAACCTGCTCAAGGTTATGCAGCAATCTGCAGCAGTCAGGTGCTATTTTGTTAAGACAGATCCACACCACAAATTTGAAGCCTGTGCAATGTAAATAATAATAATAATAATAATAATAATAATAATAATAATAATTACTATATTATTATTATTATTATTATTAATTTATTTATTTATACCCCGCCCATCTGGCTGGGTTTCCCCAGCCACTCTGGGCGGATTCCAACAAAACACTAAAATACAATAACCTATTAAACATTAAAAGCTTCCCTAAACAGGGCTGCCTTCAGATGTCTTCTAAAAGTTTGGTAGTTATTTTTCTCTTTGACATCTGGTGGGAGGGCGTTCCACAGGGCAGGTGCCACTACTGAGAAGGCCCTCTGCCTGGTTCCCTGTAACTTGGCTTCTCGCAGCGAGGGAACCCCAGAAGGCCCTCAGCGCTGGACCTCAGTGTCTGGGCAGAACGATGGAGGTGGAGACGCTCCTTCAGGTATACTGGACCGAGGCCGTTTAGGGCTTTAAAGGTCAGCAGCAACACTTTGAATTGTGCTCGGAAACGTGCACATGACTTCCCCCAAAGAACATTGGGAACTATAGTTTCCCTGTCGCAGAATTACAGCTCAAACTACAATTCCCAATGTCCCAAATTTCAGGATATATTACTGTTTTCATTTATTTTTTGCTGATCCACCTGCTTTTTGTCAGTTGTGGGAAAAACTAGCAAATAGCATTTTAAATTGCCCTGCTTAAAGTGAAGCCAAGATAAAGTGTCCTGTTTATGCACTTTGACAAATAAAAGCATATCAAAGACAAAATGTTAGAATCTTCCAGTTGTAAACTCCCAATTGTAACACATAGATGACCCATGCCTGCATGTTTAAACACCCATGTTCACACATCAGGAACTCCTGGCCCAATCGGAGCTTCCAGGCGCGCACACACAGGTGTTTAAAGATACGGATTTGTTTGTTCAGTTTCTTACATTTCTATCCAACCTTTCCTCCATGAAGCTCAAAGTAGAGTACGTGATTCTCTTTCCCTGTTTTATTCTCACAACCATCTTCTGAGGTACGTTAGGCTGAGAGTGAGTGACTAGCCCAAAATCACCCACTGAGCTTTGCAGCTGAGTCAGGATTTGAACCCTGCTCTCTCAGGTCCTGTGTGGTTTGCTGTGGGCGAACGGTGATACAGCATCAAAATACTGTATCTGCAGCAGTTGTGTGGCGTCAGCAGTTGTGTGTAGACAGAGTAGTATGTTTGTTTTAAAACACCACCCAATACAAGCAGAGATATTTTTGCAACTCTTATGTTTCCTTTGACCAGCAGATGTCTCTGTTGATCTATCTGAGACCTTGCCAAAAAACCTAACATCAAGCTTTCCATAAATTACAAGTGTAGACACTGAAGATTGGATGGAAAGTCTTGTTGGACCATGTGTGTAATAAAGAGGTGAAGGAATCCTGTTTTATTCGTCCCCATTTTTGGTTTGTTGGTTAGCTTTTCTAGTAAGGCTGTTTCCCATACAGTTTGGTACCAGTGGTCCATGGTTCACATCTGACAGGTCCCTCTATGGTCTCGCTATGACGCTCCTGGCTTTGTGGTGTGAGTGTGTGCTATTGTCTTGGAAAATATTCAGTAGAGCCAGTTCTGGGGTGTCTTCTAATACCTCTTTCATTATGTTGCATATTTCTTATAGGACTGATGTCCAAAAAGGTTGCAACCCAAGATAATTTGTAATAAAAACAATTGTATTTTTAAAAAAATTGGATAGAAAGTTGATGGCTGTGTTACTTCATTGGGGCAGCCCCATTAACAAAACGTATTGGCCTTTCTGGGAGAAGGAAATTAACATCTAGTCACAAAACGAATAGAATTAAAAACATTTCAGCATATTGTTGTTTAGTCGTTTAGTCGTGTCCGACTCTTTGTGACCCCATGGACCAGAGCACGCCAGGCCCTCCTGTCTTCTACTGCCTCCCGCAGTTTGGTCAAACTCATGCTGGTAGCTTCGAGAACACTATCCAACCATCTCGTCCTCTGTCGTCCCCTTCTCCTTGTGCTCTCCATCTTTCCTAACATCAGGGTCTTTTCCAGGGAGTCTTCTCTTCTCATGAGGTGGCCAAAGTCTTGGAGCCTCAGCTTCACGATCTGTCCTTCCAGTGAGCACTCAGGGCTGATTTCTTCAAGAATGGATAGGTTTGATCTTCTTGCAGGCCATGGGAGTCTCAAGAGTCTCCTCCAGCACCATAATTCAAAAGCATCAATTCTTTGGCGATCAGCCTTCTTTATGGTCCAGGTCTCATTTCCATACATCACTACTGGGAAAACCATAGCTTTAACTATACGGACCTTTGTTGGCAAGGTGATGTCTTTTTAAGATGTCGTCTAGGTTTGTCATTGCTTTTCTCCCAAGAAGCAGGCGTATTAGAATAGGGCAAGTGCTGTACCAGAGGTGGCCAACATTGGGCTCTCCAGATGGTCCCAGAGTTGATAAGATTTGTAGTCCAACATCTGCATGCCACAAGTATAGCTACCCCTGAGGTAATGCAATCTGCTTTTCTCCAAGGGTGAGATTATTTCATAGATAATATATGAAAAGTAGGTTAGGTTGGCTTGTTTAAGGCCAGCCATTGACTTCTCTGGTTAAGTAGAACCTACAGGTTCCCAACTTGTTCTCTTGGTTCCGTATATTCAAGGAGCTTGCTTTCTACTAAGTACAGGACCCAGCTATCCCTTGGCGTATGGGAACAAGAGATTACCTATGGATGAGCCTGCCTGGAAAGAAGCACCATATTATGCACTTCTGAATTAATGCAGCTCTTCTTAAACAAGTCCTCTTGGATCCCCATCACCACCAGTTTACAGTAGAGTAGAATCAGGCCTATTGTTTTCATATTCTTGCCAGAAGGAAAAAAGGACGACGTGTACCAGGAAATGTCAGGGGTTGTCTGAATTACACTGTTGAAACTTTAAATTGAGAGGGCTGATGGAGATCCTATGTCTGCACGTCTGGCCGTAGTCTCTCTCCATATCTCTTTCCAAAACGGCTCTTCTTGCTCTTTGAAAGAGAAGTGTTCTGAAGAGGGGAGGGGAGGGAAATGTAAGGAGTCCATTTAGAACCCAGCTGTGAACTCTATTAATTCCCATGGTTACTGGTTCGGTAAAGGCTATTTATATATCTGTATCTAGAATAAATATGCCGTGCACAGAAAGGGTCTGAAAATGAAATTTTGGAGGGGAAGGAAAGCAAGACCTTGTTTTTCACTCAGGAAATGATAAAAGTGTTGCATTTCACACCTTAGGAATAGGCATTTTCTATACACTCTCCACATCTATGCTGGAAGATTTCATGTTTAAAACTAGTGTGATGGCAATTGTGGGCGAGGGATTGATTTTAGGTGCAAAAGTTGGTGCTTCAGGAAGTAGGGGGTGAAGGCAGTGGCGTAGCGTGGGGGGTGCAGGGGGGGCCAGTCGCACAGGGCGCAACATCTGGGGGTTAGGGTTAGGGGGTGCAAATCCACGGGTTAGGGGGCGCAAATCCACGGGTTAGAGGGTGCAAATTACTTGCCTTGCCCCGGGTGCTGACAACCCACGCTACGCCACTGGGTGAAGGGTCTGGAAAAAAAAACAACAACCCCAACCAACGACGTTTATTCTCTTCTTTCATGCCTTTTCATGGCTATTTCCGCTTAGTCTGATGTTGTCTAACTCGAAAGGGCTTCTTTACTACTTGATCATAACCAAGCATGGAACATGCAAGCTCTCAGATTTTGCTGTATGACAATGCCACTGGGGTTTAAAAAAAAACCCCATTGGTCTCACCCTGACAGGAGGAGTGAGGGAGAAGTAATGTGCCCTTATTTCCAGGCAATGCTGTATTGGATATTTCACTGCAATAATTTGTCAGGATCCAGCTCTGGTCATAACATTTTATTTAAGTTTAGATGAGTCAGAATGTGAATATAGAGATGCACATTTTTCTGATGTGGTGCAGTATAGATGGACAACACTCTTGATTCAGGTGGGCATCTGAATAGGGATACAGTCCATTTGCACGACATTATTTTCTGTGGTACAGTCATGCACACTCCCAACTACCCCAGCTAATAGTGAACAACATTCAACAGGGGCAGAAGAGTGTCGTGTCTCAGCAGTTCCCTTTGCTTCTTGAGACCCACCTCTTTATAAAGTTTTACACCTTTTTACAAAAGTGTGCGAACATTCCCAAAACCGGGAGGGTAGGGGCTTTGCCTTTTCTGTGTAAATGAAATGATCTCCCCAATTCAGCTCTGCTAAATTATCTAAAACTCCAGTTTACGACTTTGAAAGCCTGTATGTGCACCAGCACTGCAAACAGAATTCATATCCTGTGGAATTGCTTCAAGGCCAAATAAGCTTTTCATAGCATTTGGAAATGAGGCTTGTGTGAAAGCAATGAGGGTGTTTTGCAACTTTCTGATAATAAAACACCTTTTCAGCTTGATCCATAGCCTAGATATATATATATTCTTGATTTTAAAACAGATTTAGCTGTATTAAACACCCTGGTACTTGGAAAAGAACTTGCATTGCAAGTAGGTTTGAATTGCATAGATAAGAGTGAAGTTTTAAGGAGATAAATACTGCACATATCTCAAGTTCCTCTGGAAAGATCATGGAATTTAGTTACCTGCCCCACAATCTGTGCAAGGTTTCCTTTTTAACAGCCTCTTTCCAACACCCATTAAAAGCAAACTTCTTTGCATTTAATGTAGCTTTGTGAAAAGTCATTCCCTTGAGATTTGCACCCCCAGGTTACATTAGTTTCACAGTACTGTAAATTCTCAATGCAATTTTAACTTGTAACATTTTAAACTTGTTCATAAATAACCTGAAGTTAGGGTAAACTGTCAAAGTAGACAACACTGAGATATGTGGACTAAGGGTCTAATGGTCCTAGATTCACGGATTTGTATGTTCACATTTACATATACATGACCAAACACTAAGGACTGTTTTTCTTATACAGTGGTATCTTGGTTTTCGAGCATCTCAGAAGCCAAACATTTCAGTTTTCAAACGCTGAAAACCCAGAAGGACCGGTAATTGCTTCCGTTTTCGAATGTGCCTTGGAAGTAGAATGGCTTCTGCTGCAGTTTTTCCCCAATTTTCTCCATTGACTTTGCAGCCAGCCCTTTGCGCCTCGGTTGTCAAATGTTTCGGAAGTTGAACGGTCTTCCAGAATGGATTATGTTCGACAACCGAGGTACCACTATGTTTCCACACCATGCTATATCTTTTGAATCCACTGTCTCTTATCAGAATGCAAAGACCGGTATCCTGTTGTGGTACCTCAGATAAAGTGAAGGAACAACTAGTCTAGTTCTGAATTTGAGTTTATTCATCGCTTATTCATCAGCTGACCATTCCGCACTGGTCTTCCTTCCATTTCATATTGGGCCTTGTATTCTAAAAAGCTGGAGTCCTGTATGGATAGAAGGACATACAGAATAATCAGCATGTACAACAGAGGTAATTTGACTTTCAAACAGATCTACCCAATACAAAGTTCCTGCATCTTCCCTGCCCTGGTTATCTTCCACTGACACCACTTGGGTGATTCTGAGATGACCAATAAACATTTTGAAACCATGAGCTCACCATTGAAACAAACCTCTTCTTGCAAACAGGCAAATAAATTTTTGTGGAATGGGTAGGATTGCCAGCTGGCCAGAATTTTACTGGTCTGGTTTGAAGAAGTCTTGTTGTAATTTCTATATTACAGTAAAAGCAAGAGTCATGTGGTAACTTAAAGACTGAGGATTGTATCCAACTAAGTTCTACTCAGAACTTAGCTAGTCATGTCCATTAATTTCAATGGGCCTACTCTGAGTATGACTAGTTAGATACAACTCTTATCAAATTTATTGTTAGAGATGGCACGCTTGGCAGAATCTACCATCATAACATACCAATCTGCTGAATCCTTCACGCCCCCCCACCCCGGCCTCTCACCTGGAAGGCTAGTCTTTTTGAAATGAAAAGTTGGCAACTCTAAGACTAAAAGAGATTTATTGTGAGCACTTATAATCTTTAAGGCAGGCATAGGCAAACTTGGCCCTCCAGATGTTTTGGGACTAAAACTCCCATCATCCCTGACCACTGGTCCTGTTAGCTAGGGATGGTGGGAGTTGTGGTCCCAAAACATCTGGAGGGCCGAGTTTGCCTATGCCTGTGTTAAGGGGAAGGGTGAAAGAGGATTCTGACTTAATGTCTGCACCCATTATGCTCCAAAAAGCACGCACAGGTACAAACAAAATATTAGATGGAAACTGTTTTGTATCTTTTTGTTCAGCTTGTTTGAAGCTTGCTCCAAGCGAGTCTAAAATGTGCAAAAGCACTGAGGGCATAGGTTAGGGTCAACACAGAATAAAACATGTTCATAGGCACGCTTAACTGTGTAACCTGGTTTGAAGTTTTGGACACAACACTATACGATAGTTTAGCATTATGTGCACACAGAAGAGTTCGTTTCCAATTTTCTTAGCTAACTGCAATTCATTGTTTCATCCAAACAGGAGAACTAGTTTTAGCTATGCTTTTATCCAAACAAGCCAGGGTCAGAAACAATGATTTGCTCTTGGATTTGTTAGGACAAACCATAGTTTGTCCTGTTTAGCATAAGGCAGCAACCTGAGGTTAGTTGAAAACAAAAGTGGATTCTTCCAATCTCCTTGTGGCTGTGCCTGTGGTAGGATACAAGTGCACAAGCCTACCTGCTCCATGCCTTGCTGGTGCCTCTCACCCTGAAATCTTACCAAAGGGTGGAATGGTATGGGTGGCTGCAGCAGCAAATGGCAAAGGGAGACTGGTGGCAGCACAGAAAGCAGCGCAGCTCCAGCTGCCTAAAACTCCCTCAGCCCAGTGCTATAGGGAGGTGCTGAATGAGGCTGTTACAGCCGCCACAATTTCCTTCCTTATCCCCAATGCCTCGGCACCCCACCACCCCCATAAATATCTCATATATTCACGCCTCCCAGTGCTACCCGTGTGGTGATATTAACCATTTTGTGGCTACTCCTGTTTTTCCTTCCGCTTCTTCTGCCTCATCCAGATGGGAAAACAGCACAGCCAGCTGCTTTCGGGCCTGCAAATGTAAATTCCCACAGTTCATTTCTGCTTATATAAGGACACAATCTGGAACAAAGGTTTCTTAAGAGTCAAGAATGTAGGTCCAAAGGGGAAACCAACTAAATTAGGGTAGCATAAAGGCAAGAGATCGATAGCCAACAAGTACAATAAGGAAAGATGAAAAGAACCCAGTCCTGAATTGAGAATATTCCTCCATGAACCTCTCAACAAGGCCCTGCAGAACATTTTTCTTCCTTTACCTATGTGGCTTGGTGATAGCAGCAGTGTTGGGGAAGGAGATCTGGTGGCCTAAGATACTTATTTTTTTAATATTAATATCCTGCCCTTCCTCTGAGTCTTAGCACAACCTTTGTGGTTCTTCCTCACTGGCTATCTCCATTTTATCTCCGCAACCAACCTGTGAGGTAGGTTAGGTTGAGAGGGGATGACTGATGGTCCGAGTGAGCTTCATAGCCAAGTGGGGATCTGAATGTGGATCTCTCTACTCCTAGTCCAACTCTCTAACCGCTACACCATGCCGGCTCTCCCTGTATAATAGCATTGTGTGAGGATCCCATCTGGAAGAACACAAATAGCAAATGCCTAGTATCCATTTAAGTGGACCCACACTATTCTAAAAGCAGGTGGAATGAGTCAGCATTGTGTGGTAGATAGTGTTTGACTTGGACAAAGCAGAGCCGGGTTCAAATCTCTGCTTAGTAATGAGGTTCACTGGCTTAGAATCATAGAATCATAGAATCATAGAGTTGGAAGAGACCACAAGGGCCATCGAGTCCAATCCCCTGCCAAGCAGGAAACACCATCAGAGCACTCCTGTCATATGGTTGTCAGGCCTCTGCTTAAAGACCTCCAAAGAAGGAGACTCCACCACGCTCCTTGCCAGCAAATTCCACTGTCGAACAGCTCTTACTGTCAGGAAGTTCTTCCTAATGTTTAGGTGGAATCTTCTTTCTTGTAGTTTGGAACCATTGCTCCGTGTCCGCTTCTCTGGAGCAGCAGAAAACAACCTTTCTCCCTCCTCTATGTGACATCCTTTTATATATTTGAACATGGCTATCATATCACCCCTTAACCTCCTCTTCTGCAGGCTAAACATGCCCAGCTCCCTTAGCCGTTCCTCATAAGGCATTGTTTCCAGGCCTTTGACCATTTTGGTTGCCCTCCTCTGGACACGTTCCAGTTTGTCAGTGTCCTTCTTGAACTGTGGTGCCCAGAACTGGACACAGTACTCCAGGTGAGGTCTGACCAGAGCATAATACAGTGGCACTATTACTTCCCTTGATCTAGATGCTATACTCCTATTCATGCAGCCCAGAATTGCATTGGCTTTTTTAGCTGCCGCGTCACACTGTTGGCTCATGTCAAGTTTGTGGTCAACCAAGACTCCTAGATCCTTTTCACATGTACTGCTCTCAAGCCAGGTGTCACCCATCTTGTATTTGTGCCTCTCAAATACCAGTGGGTGAATCACTGTCTCTCACCCTAACCTACCTCATAGGTTAGGAACGAATGAGGAAACCTCCAATCACACTGTCCTGACCTCCTCAAGGGGAAGATGTATTACAAATGTAGTAATGAGTAGTAGTAATACATGTGCTGGATGAGAATTTCAAGGACTAAGTAGCAGCCCTGACCTACAAGCACACAAGCCCATCCCTCTCACAGGCTAAGGCTATAAAGTGATGGTTACAATCCAGCACCTACTGAAATTGTTAAAAATAAATAAATCCCTTTGATTTGATTGACATATGATCAGAGGAAGGATTGTGTAGCTCAGAGGCAAAGCACCAATAATGCACCACTGTTTTGGGAACCCGTCATATGACAGACCCATATTCCTGCAAACAAATTACAGAGTTTTCTCACATTATTCAACTGTTGGCTTCACTGACTCATCTTAACAAACAGAAGCAAGAAGTCAAGTGAGACTGCAATTCTAGGCACACTTAAAAGCAGAACAATCCATAACTTGTTTGGGGTCGTTGTTGTTTTTTAATAAAAAAGAAAGTACCGCTAAGCAGAGACAGCCCTATATATTCTGCCCGAGGCAGAGCAGCAAATAGCATTCCCTGCCCCTCCTCAATCAATTCAAAGTGTGTACCCAAGTTATTTTGGCGCCTGAAGCAGAAAATCTTATTGGAACATAGGAAGCTGCCTTAAACCGAGTCAGACCATTGGTTTATCTACCCCAGCATTGCCAACACTGACTGGCAGCATCCCTCTAGGGTTTTCAGGCAGAGGACATTCCCAAACCTCCTTCGGGATGCTGGGGATTGAACCTGGAACTTTGTGTATGCAGAGTGCATGCTTTGCCCCTGAGCTACACAGACCTTCCCCTGAGCACCTGCCATCCTCCCTGGCAGTAAAATCAGGTAAGCCAGCTATCTAATGCAAGGGTCAGCCTGCAGCCCTTTGAAGACAACTGTGAACAACCACAGACAACACGCGGCTAATAATGTTCTAACATAATATTTGTAACATGTATTATTTGAAGACAAAGCAGTGTACATAGGCCATAGCAGTTAGCATATGGGACCTGCTCCTCCTAGTGGTCAAAGTATCTAGCAATCAGTGTTATCAGGAATGAATGGATGGGGAAGACTGGGATGGGAAAATATCAATCATTTACCAGGTTGCTGCTATTCTAAATGTAATTTTTGAAATGTTTATAACCAGCCACTAACAGGAGTTCTGCACGAGCCCAATCAGTAAGCCCATTTAATAGCATCTGATTTATTATCCCAGATAGTCCAACAACAACCATAGAAACCACCTGGGTGTGGAATCTAGATGCATGTTAAAAACGTTGTGAAAAATGCTTTTTTAAAAAATCATTTTGAAAAATGCGTTGAATTTGCTGTAGCTCACAGTCGCCATACCTAGTGTCACAATTGTATATTGCACTTGACCACAATGGTTGGCCATTGTGAGAACAAGATGCTGGACTAGATGGGCTTTTGGTCTGATCCAGGAGAACTCCTCTTATGTCCATAGAATTGTAGAGTTGGAAGGGGACCCCCAAGGGTCATCAAGCCCAACCCCCTGCAGTGCGGAATGTCCCAGCATTCTGTGCCCACAGTGCCTATGCAAAGCCCACACGAGGGCATGAACACTCTCCCTCTGATGATATCTAGCAGCTGCTGTATGCTACTCTCTGAATAGTAGCATCATGCAGTAACACCTTTACCACACCATACATTTAAGGCATATTTAAAGCACATGACTTTCCCCAAAGCATGCCTGGAACTGTACAGTCATACCTCGGGTTGAATATGCTTCATGTTGAGTGCGTTCAGGTTGCGCTCCGCGGCAACCCGGAAGTAACGGAGTGTGTTACTTCCAGCTTTCGCCGCTCGCGCATGCACAGATGCTCAAACTGACGTAACGTGCATGTGCAAAAGTGGTGAAAAGTGATGCACGCATGCGCAGATGTGCCGTCGCTAGTTACGTTTGCTTCTGGATGCAAACAGGGCTCTGGAACGGATCCCGTTCGCATCCTGAGGTACCACTGTAATTGCCCTCTCAAAGAACTACATTTCCCAGCAACCCTGAACAAATTACAGCTCCCAGGGCTCTTTGAGAGAAGCTGTGTGCTTTACATGTACATTGAGCATGCTTTAGGTGCCTGGTATAGATCTGCCCACTGTTGTTGTTAATTGGGAACCACAAGTAGCATGACACATTTTCCTGCATATGAACAAATGTAAACACTTTTTTTTTTTGCCAACTGGGAAAGATAGCATGCAAAAAATGTCCAGAGAGCAAAACTTACAGCTGTTAGCCTAAGCCTGCTTTACTAGGAAGTAAGCAGCAATGAAATTAGTGTGTCAAAAAGAGCTAAGCAAACATATTTGGGATTTAGGAATGAAATGCCTTCCACTATTCTGGACCCACAACCATGTTTTTGTAAAACTAAGTATTTTTAAGCTGGCCTTTTCCACCAATATCTTGCACAACAAGTAAAAATATCGCCATACAGCGTTTCAGGAGATTCCTCTTCCTTTTCATGCTGCTTCTCCTCTGTCAAGATTTCTTCAGTTTTCTGAGAAATTTTAAGAAATAGTGAATTCTTTGTTAATGCTAATAATCTATAACAGTGAAAACAAGCAGAGTCCTTTTCTGGGAAACTTTTTGCTAAAAAAAAACCTTGCTCCAGGGTCATGCACAGTTCAAAACATGTGACTTCAGTGAAACTATTCCATAAAAAGAAAAGAAAAAAGCTTCATTGCATTACTAGTTTTGGACAAATGGTGTATTTAATTCAGGCCTCTCTTTGTATGTCATGGAAAAGCGCTTTCAATCCTGGCTAGGCAACGCTGAAACAATTTCTTTCTACTTGCAAGGCTTGATTGTTTATGATATGTGAACATGAGGCAATTCAACTAGACTTTTAGATTTAAGGTTCCTTTTGCCAAACATGCTATTATAATTCTGATAAGTTTCATTCCTGCCCTCCCCCCTCATTAGTAATATTTTATATTGCTGACATTTTAAAATTATCTTCAAATTTTGTATTGTAAGCTGCCTTAAGGGTCTGACAGAAAGGCAGGTAATAGTGTTCGTATTGAAGTGCAACAAGGCACTTACCCCAAGCCTGCAAGAAAAATTGGTTATACAACCTAATCAGGATGAATGTGTTTATTGATACAGACAGATGAGAGCCTTTCTGTCCACCCAAGAGTGCTGTCAGCTAATCCTAAATCGAAGTTACGTTTATGCTGCATACAGTGAAATGTGGAGTCATCACATTTTATATAAAGTGTGATGCCGTGTTTTCTACCTTCTCCCACAAAAAACATTTCACAGTATCCACAGTGACATGAATTTTGTTGCATACTTTCAGGTATGTGTGAACACACAAATCTGACTTGAAAGATGCCTGGAGGATTTGCATATAAATGTGAGGCGCAAGTCAATGACAAATCAAGAGCTCATGAACCTAGTGCCGCAATGCAATTTTGTGATTAGTACTGTGTCAAAAGTCACCAGACAACACAGTACAGTGGTACCTCGGTTTACATACACTTCAGGTTACAGACTCCGCTAACCCAGAAATAGTGCTTCAGGTTAAGAATTTTGCTTCAGGATGAGAACAGAAATTGTGCTCCGGCAGCACAGCAGCAGCAGGAGGCCCCATTAGCCAAAGTGGTGCTTCAGGTTAAAGAACAGTTTCAGGTTAAGAACAGACCTCCAGAACGAATTAAGTACTTAACCCGAGGGTACCACTGTATCTTAATAAGATAGCTGTTGTCTTGCTGGATCAGACCCAATGGTGTCTAGCATTCAGTTTCCAAGATGGGAAGCATATAGGTCTTAGGGTCACTGAGGCTTTTTGTCATATTTCTGAACAATATTATGTCCAAAGTAGCGTGAAAAAATACTTCCTTTCTCACACTCATTGGATGACATTCCAACATTTCTCTGACGAAAATAGGGATGTCCTATTCAATAATAATAATAATAATTACTATTATTTATACCCACTCATCTGGGCAGCACACTGGGCAGCTTCCAACACATATAAAAACATAACTAAACATTAAACATTAAAAAAAACTTCCCTATACAGGGCTGCCTTCAGATGTCTTCTTAAGTTTGTATCTCCTTGGCCCCAGGGTTACATAGCTCCAACATTTCTCTGATGAAAATGGGGACGTGCTAAGGAAAAGCAGGACTTTCTGGGATCGAATCAGAAACCAGAACAGCTTCTGTAAATCCAGGGCTGTCCCTGGAAAATAGGGACACTTGGAGGGTTTGGGATAAGTGCTTTGGCAGCCATTTCCAGGCCAGCGAATTCAGCTGCAAGGCAGAAGCTGGAATATTGGAGAACGTTCCAGCACCTTCTGCATCTGCCACCAGAGCCCAAAGCTGTGAGAGACATCAGAAGCAGGTGAGGAAGTCCTGCTCTGTGAACGACTAATACCTGGCTGCTTCAGGCAGCCATTTCCAGGCCAGAGGTGCTGCAGAGTGGCACTGGAAGACTGGAGG